>NC_136656.1:5501713-6101713 GCF_949748355.1 Melanostigma gelatinosum
ACCCATACAGCTCAGCATCCGTTGCTGGAAAGGACATGACTTTAAAGGAGCAAGAGGAACTCATTGAACTGAAACAAGATCGTGGTTTAAAGCTAAACTTTGCTGATCTTCCTTTGGACAGTTTTTGGTTAGCTGTTGCCAAGGAGTTCCCCATTCTGGCCAACAAAGCTATTTTGACATTGCTCCCGTTTTCAACCACATATCTGTGTGAGCTGAGCTTCTCAAGCTTGACAGCGATAAAAACTAAAAACAGAGAGCGACTGAGAGCTGTTGAGGAAGAGCTTCGTGTCTGTCTTTCTACCATTCCTGCCAGGATATCCATGTTGTGTTCATCGAAACAGGCCCAAATACATTTAGAAACTATATTATTAACTATATGTATTATATGTACTGTGTTAGTGTCTTTTTGTGTCATTTTGGTTGGTGGTGTGCCCCAGGGTTTTGTAAATGTAAAAAGTGTGCCGCGGCTCAAAAAAGATTGAAAATCACTGCAATAGAGACTTGAGAAGTAGCCATAGGCTGTACTCAATGTCTTCCGAGCCGCATGCTACAGCTGCACCGCAGGTGTCTGGCTCACCATGATCATCCGCGCGATGTCCTTGCAGTCCTCCACGTTGGCTGCACGGATTGAGACGTCCATGTTGTGGTGGGTCAGATGATGGTGGTGGTGATGAGATGCTGACAGTGTGCGGCGGTTCTCCGGTTGGGTACTGTGGATCCGGACGGATGTGCGTAACGGGAACGAAGGACTGTGGAGGTCACCAGTTATATACTCGTCAACACAACCTCCCTTTACGCAGGCTGAGCTGAGCTGAGAGCGCCCCCCGCACAGGAAGGAGGAGACTGGGTTTGTGGGTCTGTTGGACCAGCTCCTCAGAAACCTCCTTGTATGCTTGACAATTTAGCCTAACATTAGATTTTTGTGCAGATGCTGTGCAAGCCTTTCCAGAGGGATTCAAACCATCTCGGGAGTTTTTTTTCACAACTTGGCAACCCCTAAAATGTTCATATTAATATATATTTTTTACTTTTCTATAAAGTATGTTCACTGAAGTATTATAATCATAATAACACAAGTTTTTATTGGTTTGTGCCATTTGTCTAAATAGCTGGTGTCAATCATGGCGTTCCATGAAGAGAAGATACCCCTGACAGACACAAATAAATAAATAATTGTATTCAGTTTAGGTTTTTTTGTTTTACAATTCTATATGTATATATGCATGTGTATATATTGCATATATGTGTGTGTATACATACATATGTGTGTTTATATATGTATACTATGTATAGGTACACAATACATATATTTCAAAGTTTCCCTTTAACTCGACCTCCTGACCTTTGAAATCTCGCTTATTTGCGTCTCTGTGTGAGGAAACGGGAGCGGAACATAAAGTGTTATTGCGCCACACGGAGGTCCGGTGGCTGTCGCGCGGCAAAGTGCTGTCCCGTGTGTATGAGCTCCGAGAGGAACTTAAAGTGTTTCTGACAGACGAGAGGCCCGATTTCTCAAAGCTGCTTGCAAGTGATCAGTGGTGTGCAAAGCTGGCATACCTGGCTGATATATTTCATCATCTGAATGGACTGAACACACGGATGCAAGGCCGAAATGAAAACCTGCTTACAAGCACTGACAAAATGAACGGATTCCGTTTAAAGGTGCAGCTCTGGCAACAACATGTGCAGCGTGGCAACCTTGAGATGTTCCCACTCACCGAGAAACTGCCGGATGGCAACACTGCTGCAATGTGCGAGGTCATTGGCAAACATTTGAAAACTCTGGAGGAGAAGTTGTCATTTTATTTCTCTTCAGCCTTCACAGACCTCTGACTCGACCTCCTGATCTGTCATTGGACCACTGTTTTTTCACATTTTCTTAAGTTTGAAATTAGCTGAGAACATTCATACTGAAGGGAATACACTCCTTTGATTTCCTCATGATAACCTTTACATTGTTGCAAAATTCTTTATTATTCAGTTTGCTCCATCTTTTCGATCCAACCCTTCATTTTTGTGGGGCGTAATACACATTGTCGCCTCTAGGGGGCCCTAGCAAGGTTTTAGACTTTTGGTCTTGTCTCTGTGCAGTTCAGATGAATGTATCCATGTCTGTGGGATCAGTAGCAGATATAATTCACCTCCTCCATTGCAAAAGCTTAAATACGTTGTGTTCAATTGCCGACATTTAATCAATTTTATTGAATTTTCAGTGCATACAAACTCTTGAGTGGAGCTGCTTCAGATCTGCACAGAGTTTGAGTTGCCATTTCTAAACATAAACTGATTAATTGCAGTCACACTGACGCTGATACACTCTCGGCCTCTGCGTGGGACATTGTGTGTGGATGGAGGACCGTTTCCCTCATGTATGATGCATATACATGTGCAGCATACATACGTTGTATTCTTTTTTTAAATTTTTTTATTTATTCCAGGAACGGCAGAATTTCACAAAAGGTGTCGCATACTGGAGAGGTTATATTGAGTTAATACGGCCTGCGGTGACGCACAATGTGGACATGTCATCAAAGTGCGAACTTCGGCGCCAGACAGACAGAAATAACGGCAAGTCCCCACCAACCAGAGAGCTACGTTTGAGGAACTGAGAACGCCTGAGGGAGAGAGGTATGGAGAATAATGATCGCATGACTTCATGAATCTGTCACAATGACCTACGTATATCTGAATATAATTCATATGAAGATACAAGTACCTGTATAGCCTATTTATGTAAGGAATTACCCGTCTGGTGAGGCTTGGAATGACGTCTGTCCTCGTGGAAGCCGGTGAAATGAGTTTCTCTGACTCAAGCATCCAGTTTGAGACATACAAATGTATACTCTCATAAAAAGAGAAGCAGTCCTATCAAAATACCTCATCCATGACCTCACTCTCTGAGATCAGCTGCTAAACGATGAGTCAACTCGTACCCCGCCCACGGCCTCAGGGCGAAGGTAACGCTCATAAAAGCTCCTCTGAGCATCGTTATGTCATTATTAGTCTATGTTGTTTGTTGGCACGTCTTAAAACAGCCATGAATTATTATATAATCTGCAGATGAAATTGAACAGGTTGTACACTTTGTCTATTGTCTACAGATAAACAGGAAACATGGGGTTACAAGTTGGTGTTGATGTGGTGATCAGCAAATGCGTCTTGTACCTGGAGGCCCCGGAGTCTGGTTTGAACGAATAAGTGATGAAGGATTCAGCCGTCAAATATCTCTGAGTTGATGTTTAACGTCTGGAGTTACAAATAACAAGCTATAGGTCTGACCTTTACCCGGTTATATGTATATATATATATGTATATGTGTGTGTTTATTCTAAACAAATCACAGTATAAATGGAGGACTGTGAGCTTGAGGCTAAAAATACATTTATGAGAGATTTTTCACAGTACACGGCATTCTGTGGAGGAAATGAACAGGGAAAAGGGGGATTTTGCTGGGCTGGCTTCGACTGCCCTGCAGCCAGCTTTCTCCTGAAAAAAAATCAGGCTGGGTGCGCGCGCGTGTGTGTGGCTATTAATAGCTGCAGCAGGACGGCGGGGCTCTTGAAGACTGACTAATGGCCCCTTTCATACGAGGCAAGCAGAAAAAAAAGCTTTGCCACCGTTTTCATCAGCCAAGCCTCTCCGGAGCTGCCGATGACGTGCGTGAGACAGTTTTTACAGACGCACTGGAGGACGACTGTGAGTAAGAGAGAGCGGGGCCTCACACGCTGGTATTCACGTCAGACAAATGCTGCAAAAACCCTGAGATACTAATGGCCGGTGTAAAAAGTAAAGGGCGCGTTCAGGTTTTGCGTGGGTTCTGTGATCTTTGGGGGAGTGTTATTGGGACACAATCTTCCCTTTAGTGAGTGTGTCTGATGGAGGAAGATTGGAAACGCCTGATGGTCCCAGGTTGCATCACCGATGATGCGCCATATGCACCTCAATGTCAAAAAATATCCACTCTTTACTCTTTATAACAATAGTTCAACATCCGAACGATACGCTCACTCGCTTTTTTGCTGAGGGCGAGATGAGAAGATCGACTTCAGCGACCAGCTTTATTAGCTTAGCATATAGCATTAAGACGAGCAGAAACAAAAGACACTTTATATCTTGTTTGTTGAATCCGTACTGCCTTTTGTTGGAGGGTTATGATGTTTCAGACGAGGCTCCACTTTGTTTGTTTTGTACGGAGCTGTAGATACCCAGAGAAATGCATTCTGGGGCTTTTACGTTTTTTGCACCAGCTGCTCAAAAGAAGCGCCGCAGTCGTCAATCTCGAGCTTTTACAAGGGGGAGGCAACCTTTTAACATGAACGAGGTCATAGTCACCTCAGACCTGCATGTTATTTATTTGCTCCAGAGACCTTTGAAGAACGGATTTAGTGCAGCAACTAAATATTGTTGTTATAGACAGTATTACGTCTGCGATGCACTAAAAACAGTAAAATCGTGTATTCAGCCCTAATGAATAGACCCCTTATTGCGTAACACTGACATTATTCACACCTAAAAATAGATTTTTTTTAAAAGACGGCATTCTGTGCGCCAACGTTAGAGGGTACATTTGGAAAAAGAACTTCACAGCCAAGTTCTGTTAGCGTCATAAAACAACCAATGTGCAAAAGGGAATCTGAAACTCTAGTAAAACTCGCCGGTAGTCTGGTGACATTAGGAGAAAACGCTGTTTGTCTGATGAACATAAGAGTGTGAAGTGTTTACTGCGAAAGTATTTCATTCAAATCCATCATTTTTGCCCTGGCTACTTTTGATCTTGTCAAGCTATTGTTTCTCTGTTGAGAAAGTTGTTCCAGTACACCGCTGTAGGGATTCAGTGCCGGATAAATTGGTCTCCTTCAGGGTTTGGACAGGAAGCCACCTCCTCTTCCTGTTTAGTCTAGATTCTGATTGGTCCCTGGGCTCCAGAGCATTTCCACAACAAAACAGTCAACGCCACATTTATCACTTTCTACAAAGTGGCAAAAAAAAGGGACTGGAATACAGTCAAAACAAAAGAGGAATCGCTGCTGACATCTCCCACCCTCAGCTTCCATAAACTCCATTTTTGGACATGATTTTGCTTTCAAAATAAGTGCCCTCGATAATTATCTACTGCACCAAATGAGTGCACATGAATACAAAGCACAGCGCATACGATAAGAGCGTTTCAAGTAGCCCAAGGCCTTTTGTTTTAACTTATCATGAATCGCTCACCCTGGGAGTACAGTGGCCACGAGAGAAAACATTCAACTCGCATGATTTGTATGTATTATAGGACAGCGGTGTCAAACCATAGACAGAGGAAATAGGAGCTGGTCCTCTTTTTTTCTTGGAAAACCCAACACTCTGTTCACACTTTTTGAAAAAAAGACATTTTCCACCTGCAAGAACAGTGTTGTGACACGTAGCCTGTACATACGCATGTGGGATCTATGATAGCGTATCCAGCATAGGGGCCTGCTACTCTTATTATAGCAGTGCATTTTATTGAAAAATGGGAATTAATGACTCAAGTTGGCCTGATCGGACCCTGTAGTGGGCCAGTTCTGGCCCTCGGGCCGTAAATTTGACACCCCTGTTCCACGATGTTCCACAATTGGTTCGTCTCTCTTTGACATAAATAGTTTCCTGCTGCAAATGGATTCATTAATCACGTATTTGTAAGGTATTATCTGAATTACTTTAGAAGGTGGAAGTAAGCCTCATGATTTAAGGAATCCCCCCCCCCCCCCCAGACAAACACTTCCTCCTGTCTGGACTGCTCATGTTATTACACTTAAACCTCAACCAGTTAGCTCATCCTGCTAAAGGAAGAAAAAAAAAGGACAGGAAATTAGCTCATCAGTTGACTGACGCAACCCTCGTGCAAAGATAACGAGAGGAGCAAGAAGCAGACGCGGTGTCATTCCCGCTGCTCCATTAACCTTATAAGGACATCTGCAGCCGCTCGTCAGGCTGGCAGAAGCTGCTTTTTGTTTTCTGTTTTTTATTTTCTTTGGTTCGACATGCCGCTCATCTGAGTCATGTGATTCCTGTGAAGGCAGGTCAATCGGCCACTCACCCTGGGACTTTGGCCAAGGGGGGCGGGCGTGACATGCGGTAATAAATTAAACAATAACACTTCAGGTACGGTTTTCGGGTAAAGATAAATAGGCCGCTAGCTTTCCCGTAAGGAAAAGACAGAAGTTTCTCAGCCTGGCGCTGCTCCATGGCAGTGTCCAGTTAATCGTTCACAGAAGAGGCACACTTCACTTTCTGTAAACTACTGGCAAAGTTCCCATCTGTTGCTTTCAATCTGGGATTAATGACTTTCACAACTCAAATAAAAAAGTCCTCATATTTCTAAACCACTGATAACACCTCCAGCTTCCCTTTCTGACCCCAGGTCTGCAGTTGATACATTCACTGTCCAGTTTCAGCCTTGAGGGCAGGTGGAAACCGAGGTCCGCAGAGTTTACAGACAATACCGATTTACGTCTAGAGCCGTTGCTACTGCAAACATTTTCTGCTTTTGAATGGTTTTGAAATTTTCCTACAAGCCTTAGTTCTTCCCCGCAAAAGTTAAGCTGTCTTGCGTATTTGCACACAAGTAAGCACACAGATTAGCACTTCCGCATGTAGACCTTTTTAAACATTGAAACATAAAAATTCTAAATACGTCTCAGTTTGTTTGTTGTTGCTGATATCAGCAGCTGACGGGAGGTTAAATCAGAGTCAGGCAGTTCCCAAGCAACAACTACACTGAAAGGCTAAATAGAAATACATGTAGAAACAACAGTTTAAAGCCCTGCTAGCAGCTCTGTGAGGCCTCAGCTGTGCTTTGAGTCTAAACGCTAACGTTAGCATGCTAACATGCTCACTCCAACAGTGTTAATATTCTGTTGTTTAGCATGTACAATGTTAACCATGTTCAACTTCGTAGTTTAGCATACTAGCATGCTAATATTATGGATGTTTTGCGATTAATCGCGATTAATCGCATTGTTATGGCAAAGTTCAATAATGAATTCAAAAGTAGTGTATTGCGCACTTTTATTTTAAAAGTACTGCTATATGAACAAAAGGGCAATAACATTTGGTTCACGAGATGCAGGCAGCATGTTTTATACTTAATGTGAATATAATTCATACTTTGTTGGCATCTTATTCTGAAAACCGGATGTTCGTCTGAAGGAACCGGATGTTGTCCCACGTTAATCTTTCCGCTAACTTTCAAAGTCCTTCGCTCGCTCCCGATCTGTGCCGTTTAAATGCATTTACCGTGAATTTCAGCATATAGGTGCACTCAAATGACTGACTATAGGATGTTTGCTGGCTTTTATCCCACTGCTCTTGTCATCCTCTTGTTGTTATGTCTATGTATTGTCTCTTGTCTTTCAATAAAAAAAAAATGAATTGTGATAAATTTAAAAAATGCGTTAACGCGCAATAAAATAATTGTCGGCATCAATTAATGAATGCTTTAACGCGAAATTAACGCGTTAACTTGCCCAGCACTAATTATGATACATCGTCTCTGTGGCCTTCAGCTAGCACCGTCTTATGCTCGTGTAACATCGTTGAAAAGGTTCAGGTTAAATCCCGCTAAATGGGGAAACTACGCCACCTGCTGTTGTAAAGCTGTACCTGCACTGAATAGCAGACGCAAAGGACTATGGGTAATCCTCAACGCAACTACATCTCACAGAGGTTACACTCGCGGACAGCAAACAATAAACAAACAAAGAGCGTTAGATCCCTGAATTTTCCACAAAAACAGCAGCTTGTGAAATGCACGTAGCGTATCTAAACTCCAAACACATAGAAGCACATAAGCAACATCCTGAGGAAATCGCCTCTCCTTTAAAGCGTAACTGTAACGAGACATCAAAGCTTGGACTGCAGGGGGAAAAAGTTGGATGTGTGTGAGATTATGTAGGTTTTCAAGTGTGCAAGAAAGCTTCTATTAAGACGTAAAACCTCGCAGACTATGACTAAGAATTCACGCTTCATTTCAATGTTATCAAATGTAGGAGCCACCCAGTTCTGGTATGTCTTTAGGGATTTCCTCAGATTTGATTCCTTTGAATTTAGGCAAATAACAGGAAAACCTGACTATTGAGGCCAGCAGATACAATGAGCCCCCACCGACGACTTCTCGTCTGAGTGACCGAGCCATTTCCTTCTGTGAAACCAGAGGCCCGCTGTACTTGTTAGAGGAGGTGTAGCCATGGGAGTGGGTGAAGACTTGGATTTACATGACTGAATATGGTCACTTTCACTGGAGGGGCAGCTATTGTCACTTGAGTGGGTCAATCACATGAAAACATATAAAGTGGGATTAGTTATTTACACTCACTGTTTCACAAGAATAGTAACATATTCACCTGTTTTATTTATACTCTTTATACCACCAGTTATGTCATATTTCCGACACTGATGACTGGAACAAAAATCAGAACACATATCCACTCAAGGTTGACAGATGCCTCTGCTGCCAATACAAGACTTGAATTGGACTTTTTAACACACTTGTCATACCATACATGGACAAAAGAAACGGCAACTCCTATCGTGTTCTCTGTTGTCGTTCATAATTGAGAACAGCGCAGAGTCACCCATACATCCAGTTACCGTTCCTGTTTTTCATATCTCCGCGCCTCATCCGACTTCCCCGTACAGGTAGACGCTGTGCTGGAACAGGTGTGTTTGGCATTCGAGTAAATAACAACAAAAGCTGGTGTGACCAGATATGAGGTCGGCAGGATTATGTAACAGTCATTTCTCAACTTCTGACTTTGATGCTATTTCTTTATTCTCTTTCTTTTGACTCAGCGAGAATGTTTCATTTAAGAAAGATAAGCAGCAATAACTATAACGTACAAGACAAACCAGTAACATAAGACATGCTACAACATCAGAATTAAACAAAAATGCAATTGTTAAATCTTGAAAAAAATAGTGAGTGCAATCATGGCACTTTACAACAACCACTTGTAAAAATAAGTAAAACCAATAATGAGGCTAAAGGACCCTAAAACGTTGGTAGCCAGATAGTTTGTTTTAAATATTTGCTCCCAAAATGTGCTGTAAAAAAACTATTCTTCATTTATTTATTTGATATTTTTTCTTTGTCTGTGGGGAAACATATTCTGGGTTTTGTATACATTTGTTCAGCACGTATTTTAACGAGACTATAAGACTTGCTAGCAGTTCTGTGCGGCTGTACTTATTAGCACAGTGGCACTTCTACAGCTAAATGCTAACGTCAACATGCTAACGTACTCACAGGGACAATGCTAACGTGCAATAATAGTAAAAAACGTTCACCATCTGAGTTTAGTCTGTTAGCATGCTAACATCTGCTACTTAGCACTAAACACAAAGTCCAGCTCACAGTTATGGTTTTGTTTTCACGCTTATAGCGACGTAGCTAAAACGTGATTGACAGCTCCGGTGACAATCACATTGTGTACGAAGTTCATGGCGTTCAAAGCACCGGTTGTAATGTTGGCAGGGACAGATTGTGATGTTCTTTTTGCTTCGATAGGACTCTGATAGTAAACCGTAACGCTGCCTTCGACAGACACATTGATATTTGATTTACAGCAGTTTGGAAAAAAGGGAACTGGTTATAAAACATTTCTGCCACGGATGGGTGGGAGCTGCTAGAGACAATTGACTTCCTAAATTGCATGTGTTTGCCCTGCTTCCAGCAATGTTACACCCCAGTTCAACTGGATCAGAGGACACAACCCCACGAATACGATGGTGACTGTTGCAAGTGAACCAGATAACTCAGCAAACCTGCAACGCCCCTGGTCTTTACTGTGAATTAAAAGCTAATCTCTTCACCCAACGCTTCAGTTTCTCTCTCTCTCTCTCCGCGACTAGCTCCTGTCTTTTAAAGCTTCCTCGAAATCCTCAAATTTCCTTCCAGCTTAACTGTGTTGACTTTGACTGTTCAAGGAGCTGCTTTTATCATGAGGTGTTGCTTTCTTCCCGTTGTCCTGCTCACTGCCTCTTGCAAAAACCTTATGGTGGCAATAGGAAAAGTCTTTGGGATACATTGTCTGGGCACCATAAATGTACCACATCTCCCATCAATCCATCCACGAGTACATAGAGTCTCTGTAGCATAATACCATTTTGCCAAACAACCAAATAGGGCTGAGAAACACGAGGTACATTGGCTGTTGCTTTCGATAAACAGTGAAAGCTTTAAGGGGGATTGAACCAGTAAAGCTCAAGAGCTGCAGCTGCACTCCCGCCTCTGCTACGGTTCGGATGCTGACTCTGTCTGCGTTGCCCGTTGTGAGATGCGTAGAGGAGGGCTGGTCCCCGTCTGAGATGGTCCATTATGTCACCGGTGCCCCAAGAACAGCTCCAGTGTGTCCTTACAGGCACTGAGGCGAGTGTGACGTTCAGAACTTAACTGTTGTTGGGCCAAACCCAGAAGAAACAGGGGCCCTACTGTTTCCCTACATCAGGCACACCCAACACCCACCCACACACACACACACACACACACACACACACACACACAGACGCAGGCACACATGGAACCGTTTAAGGTTTTCCCTTCTGCCACTGTTCAAAATGCCCCCAGAATAAACACTTGAAGCAGATCTGAACCAGTGAGGCCAGTGATCCCCATTAGAGACGGGCTGTGACGCAATGTGAAGGTAATGAAAGGTACTGGGTTTCAGATGTTTCCTCACCCTCGTTTTGTACTTGTACTTGAAGTAAGTAATGTGAACCCTTCAGTCGGCAAAGCACAGCGTCACGGGCTTGTGAATGTCATTAAAAGCCGACATATGTAAGGTTCTATTCAAATTAATTCAGACGAAGCTTTTCAATTCGTGCTGACATTATTTGTCGATTAATACGTTGATTGATTGATTGACTGAGAATTGAATAATATTTTTGATAATCTGTTACAAGTGTCAGTTAGTTTAAAAAAAACAACTAAATAGGCTCTCAGTTTAAAAAAGAATGTTGATTGGATAAAACAAGACATTTGATATCAGCTTGGGGAAATTCTCGGATATTTCGATAGACTAAATAATTAAATGACTTTAAATGCTTTATTGCAACTCTACTCTCAATTAAAATCGTACTGATGGATTAATCGCCTTGTACACAAGAGCATTTACCAGTATTTATTTTCACATGCTAAATGGCATCATAACATTCTTCAAACAACCCACAGAACTTTTATTTTTAATTCTAGTCAAAAGCCCAACATTTCCAAAACAATACAGAATATCTCAGGCTGAATATTTTGGTGAAATTTGTACATGTTGCACAAGCCACCTGGAACATGTCCATGTAAAGAAACAATACGGAGTCCAGGGTTTGAATAGTGTAAACATCATATTTGCTTCCACGGAGAGCAGAACCAGCATTTATAATACTCATATAATACTCTCACACAGTGGGACATGTGTTGACAAGCTTAAACATGCTGCAGGTAACATTCACTGGAATAATCACGTGATTATGTAAATAAACGAGGTATGGCATAAATCTTGCAGAAAACACCGGTGCCAGTAAAAGATAACATGTTTGTCCATTGTTGTAAATCTCTCTTCGATTGTAAATCGTCACCTCGTGCTCGTGTGACGCGCTCGCGCCTACGCGGTTTTAAGACGCTTGTCCCGCGAGCGCTCTGATTCACTCAACTCATAAACGTTGGCGACCAGGCAGAGGAGAGCATGATCCACTCTGCACATGAGCTGTCGTCTCTCCCCGATACCGAAAGCGCGGTTGATCGATTTATTCTTAAATTAATTGAAAGCAGACTTCCTGACCAGCGTGTTTAAAGCAAACATCCCGAAACTCTGCTGTTCACCTGAGACGCACGAGGACTTCGTTTGCATGAAACTGTCAGGTAGGACACATTTTTACAAAAGTACAAAGGATAATTTCAGTAGCAATATAACGACAGTGATGGTACTTTAATCATTGTTTCTGTCATGTTGTTAACATGCGCGCACCATGTGTTACTGCTTTCTGGCAGTATTGCAGTAGACTCTCCGGAGTTCGCCGAACCACGCGCTAAAATCTGCCAATTTGAAGTTATCTCGCTTATTTCGGAGACTATTCGTGGCACCGCATGTTTATTTAGCTGTGTAGGTAATCACTAGGTTTCATTGGTAAATTCGGCATGCAAGGAAGTGGAACATAAATGAAAGAAAAGTAGTAAAAGCAGTAAAAAAGAGTTTGTGTCTTCATCAGTTTTATTTTTCAGTTGAGATGAACCAAAACAAATGTTTGATCCAAGTTCTACCTTGTATGGTGAATCAGTCTGTAGGCTGGATTTGTATATTTGCAACACATTTAGAATAAAGTTTGGGGTTATTTGATGTTTTAAGTTTAAAAACGAGCAGACATATTCTGTCCACTTCCAAAGTGACTTCCTTCTACAGCTACAGGATGGACTGTTTGGATACCAAACCGCTTCGCACGTGCCAGGTTGAGTTATTCCGATGTGTTTTACATTGTTTATTTAAGAGCTTAGCCATGTGTCCGGTGACAGGGGAAGTCAGTGTTGTACAGTAGCCTTGGGTTAATGCAAATATGTAGCTGTGTGTGTTAAGTGAACGTGTACATGTGTGTAACCCACACGTGTAACTGCATGTGTGCATGCCATAGGGTCGGCCGAGGGTCTCGCTCAACTTGCATCTCCTCTTGTGCTGTGACACACTCGCAAAAGCATGCCATTGTTTGTCGGAGAAATATTGTTTTCGGGTGTGTGTGGGGTGTGGATGCAAAGCGGTTTCCTGCACGGGGGGGGGGGGGGGTTGACTAACAATGGCCGCCACCTCGGGAACAGTCGGTGGTTCTCTCGGCAAACTCACTTCTGAGGCGCACGTTGAAAGAATGTCCAAGGAAAGAGAGAGGGGGGGAAAAACTAAAGTTTGAACACAATGGAGAGCAGGCAGCGCTGTGGGTCGGTAGGATGGGAGACAATGGGAGGCCAGATGTGGACGTTGCATAACACTTGTGTTTGTGAGGTCACACAGACCTTCATGTCGGTGCATTTGAGCTTAAAGAGGGCTCTGTACCTGTGATTATCAGCGTGAGTAACCCTCCATTTAATCTCCTCAGTGTGTCTCTTAAGGGACACACGGCTGTGAGGACCAAGCCCAGAGCCAGAGTCAATATTTAATGGCTGCTGTCTGTGGTGAATGAATGTTTCTCACTCGTGCGTCACATCGGTGACTGATCCTGTTTGGTGGCCTTTTTTTGTTTTTCCATGCTGCAGTACAAGTTGTGCTGACTGCGTGTGTATTCAAAGAGTCGTAAGCGTGAGTTTGGACAAGAGCTGTAACACCCGAAGAGTTGCTTAATACCAAACAAAACCCCGTGTCAAAACGATCCATTTCAAGGATTCACCCTCGCCGTTCCCTTTAGTCAAGTGTGAACAAAGCTTTAGCATCTGTCCCGCTCAATTATTCATTCATCTGCTGACGTCACCGTCTTTGTCTCCCTCATTTCAGATGAAAGCAGTGGATGCAACTCCGCTCCCTTTATAGAAGAAAGGTGGACGAGTGGGACAGCGTCTGAAGAGGACCAGCTGAGCACCGGCGGAAGCGCCTCGGCTACAACTCCCTCCAAACAGAGCCTGACGCGCACCATGTCCCTCAGCACGCTGCACCTCATGCAGACTCTTAAGAACTCCCCCGCCGCGCTGCGTCGCCGCTTTCGCCGCGACCGCACCGAGTCCCTGTCCCACGGTGACCCTCTCTTCAAGGTCCACTACCTGGGCATGGAGAAGATCTTCTCCCTGGACCGAGAGCAGGCCCAGGACGCAATCAGCCGCTTGCTGGAGGGCGTCGCCAACGGCAAGAAGCTGAGCAAAGACCACGCCCTGGTGGTGCGGCCGAGGTACGTGGAGGTCAAGGAGCTGAGCACGGGCCGGCAGCTCACCAAGACGTACCTGCAGGACATCGCGTACTGCGCCGCCGACGCCACCCGGCCCAACGTCTTCCTGTACATCTGCAAGCACCAGGGGCAGCAGCTGCAGTGTCGGGTGTTCTGGTGCAGCCGGGCGGAGCGGGCGCGGGACATGACGGCCTGCCTGGCGCACTCCTTCCAGCGGGCGCTGAGCGACTGGCAGCAGGACGTCCCGGCCGCGCTGCAGCCGGGGGAGGCGAAGGGGAAGCGGGCGGAGGAGGAGGAGTCGTCGCCCGCCATCGCGAAGAGCTCCACGCTGCCTGCCGGTCTGGGAAAAGGTGAGGCGTAACAGCGACTGCTCTCTTGTCCGTTCATAATGAACTGTTAAACACCGGTGTTCACTTTTCATCTGCAGCTGACTCATCTCCCGATGCGTCTTTCTCTTTTCTAGTTCGCTGGAAGAAGAGAAGCTGCTCCGTGTCTCGCAGCCCCCTCAGAGCCATCACCAGGAGAGGGTCTGCCTCTGACAGCTGGAGCTGAACCCCCGCTTTAACCCTTCGAACTTTAACCACGTTAAACTGACGCCCAGCTCCGGGAAATGGGGGGAAAGTCCATAAATGGATGTATGAGGACTGGATGTTGCCTTAATCAGTGAGCATATGGACCTGAAGGTTTGCAGCGAAGTCTAATGTAGAACAGAACGCTGTTGACGGCTATGTGAGGACTTGTGACTGGTTCCAAGCCATTCGAGGACGGGACTGGTTCCTTTCTGTGGCTCCTTCTTTCTTTTTTTTTTTTTTGGTTTGCTTTGTTTGTTTTAAGTCGTCTACTTGACACTTTAGCCGCGGAGGAGTTTTTCCTGTTGGAAAGAGACGATTAAAACAAGGATAGCAGCTGTCGGCCAAATGATCCACAGATGACAACCAAAAACTGGGAAAAAGATGACGACAGCTTTTATTATTTAAGGCGGATTTTTATTTAACTGACATTTATGACAGGTCATGATGATTTCATTTTATTGTTGTTGTTGTTAACCCTTTGGCACTGGTATGTTTCTCTTTTATTCTGGAATCGCTGTGAGAGTTTTGGCCGAGATGACGTCGATGTCGAGACAGAAAAATGCAGGCACGTCATTTCAAACGTGACGTAAACGTCATCATAGTCCGTAATGCACATTATGCAGTTAGTCAGTGTTGAGCACTTTCTGTAAAATATGACATCTGAACACATCAGTTTAATTCCTGCTCAAGAAATCCAGTTTTATCGTTTCTTACAGTTTTAAGAAGTCAGTAGAAGCAGCACCTGCATCATAAAAAGAACCCCAAGCAGAACCTGCACGGTCAACAAAATCCTCCCTGTACGCACCACAGCCCCCCCCCCCCCCCCAAAACAACAGATCCCGACTGTCTACTGCGATGAATTAATTGCATTTATGTGGGGAAAAGCACACTCGGCCATGACTTGCGGGTTTGTTTGTGTCCGAACACTGGGAACGCTGTGTTCCCATGCGGCGCCTCTGTGGGGGAATGCTCGGCCGTGCACCTGCATTCCAAATGGGGGGGGGGGGGGGATTTGAGAAATGTCCAGCCATGACTTTTGCATATTGAGCAGCCTCGTCAGTTGATGCTACACTGTGCTTTTCACGCCTCGGCGGTGATGTGTGCCGTGTTGCGCGACATGATGGTGCTTTCTGTCTTGTGGGTTCACAGATGAGACTTCAGGATTCGTGGTGTCATTTTGTGCTTTCTGACCAAAACTAAGCTAGCGATGTCGCCTTGTTCTTTTCAACAGAACGGGTGTTTTTGACTGATGTGCCGCGAGGTTTTTATCCGTTCATTTTAACACGTTGCACTCCCCCGCTCTCGGAACATGGGGGTTAAAGTGCCTGCTCCAAGGTGTATTTTATCGGTGTACTGTTTCTATGTCATTGTGCATATTTAATTAAATGTGTATTTTAAGAAATAAAACTTTTTATACAACATTTTTTTTTGTCCGTACATGTTTGTTCTCTCGCCGCTGGAACTTTCGAGAGGACAAATATTTAACCAGCTTTAACTTCTGCAGCTTTGACCCTGATGAATGATTCCGGTTCGCTCAACTTTTAAAATGTTATATTTGGCCTGAAGCCGTTAAGTGTGTGTGTGTGTGTGTGTGGGGGGGGGGGGGGGTGCAGGATTGAAGGGTTTTGGGGGTGTCGGGTCATGACATTCAGAGAGGTCCTGGGATGTTTAATCTCAGTCATGCGACTCATTTCCCAGGGTTATTTCTCCCGGTGTTTTCACATTTCCAACAACTCTGGTACATGTGACGACCTCCCAACTGTAGTAAAGACACACATGCGGCCGGACTGTGTAGCCTTGAAAGAAACCGGTTTGTTCAGTGTGTCCGCCACACGAGAGAACGAGAGCGACCTCGCACCGCAAACGCACAATAAATCACCTAAATATGTCACACATTTGACCCCATTTGCACTAGAAGTCAGTCAAAGTGCACAGATGACGTCTCATCGATTCCAATCACTCCTCTGAAGAAGAGGCCTGCGCTGGGGGGCTGCCGGCCCCCCCGGAGCTCTCTCTGTGTCGCTGTAACTCCAGCAGGGACTGGACGTGCAGACGCCTCAGAGGCTTCACCTCCTCCACCACTGAAAGGACAAAACTATTGTCAAAGAAAATCCCTGGTAATTACTTTTTCTTTTTGTTATGTAGCTAAACAGCATCACCTGCTGGCTTCAACAATGGCGTTTTGTTCAAATCAAACGATCTGCTGTACTTGTGGCTTTTCCGAGGTGTCCTACCTTTGTCGTAGTGCAACTCGTCCCGGTTCCCGTAAACCACGTACACGTCCAGGAAGTTGAGGAGCGCGCCCGTGACGAGGAAGCGGTCGGGGAGGGGAAGGCTTGTGACGTAGCGCGTGTCTAGGGCGAAGGGGTTGGAGGGCGAGGGAACGGTGCACAGACACACCAGCTCGCTGATCACGTCCCACACGCGAATACCTGCAAATCACAACAGCAGAAAACACGAGACCGAAATGCTTCTTCCTTCAAATTGCAATCAACACATGTAAAAGTCTAGCAGAGTGTAATCTTTCTAAAGTAAAGCGCCTGGAGCTTTTTTCCACAAACCTAACCCACACCAAACGGTCGTCTCTAAGAAGGTTAAACATCTGTGTCTGATTTCAGCTCATGGAAAAATCTCGCAATTATCGAATCTGTGCAGTGAACCGAAAGCCCTCTCGTGTTTGGATTCCTCGCATTGTTTCCATACCTCGCGTCTGCCAGTCGGCGATGGACTTGAGTTTCATGGGCGTGTCCTTGACCATCGAATCGGTGCCTCCGATGTTGACCAGGCGCTCGTGGTTGGAGCGTATCCACGCGTAGGGGCGCCCGTACTTGACGTAGCCGGCCAGTAAAAACAGAGTGCAGTTCACCTCCTGTTGTGGGGGACAAAGTGGAGCGACCGCGATCTCTCTTTCACTGGGAGAGGCTGGGAGGAGATGCTCCTCACTGCTGGGCTCCCTGAGGACAGAGAGACCAGTGTGTTGGTGTCTTAACTGTTCTGTTTTTGGGGGTGATGCACCAAAGGATGTCCATCAAGATGCTGCCAACATATAAGCCTGTTGCCCAATTTCAAGTTTCTAAAACATCCCAAATACTAAACACACTGACATGTTTCTTTCCCCCCTCAGACACTCTCATCACCTGACAGTCTGTGGCTGCGTCTTGGTGTGTGCGCGCGGCGGCGGAGGGTCTCGCGGGCCCGGAGGCTCCCCGGGCAGGGGAGAGCTGCCCCGGCTGTCCAGGCTGGGGGAGCTGCTGCTGGGGGAGACATCGCTGCTGGAGGAGGAGGAGGAGGCTCTGGAGACCACAAAGCCGGGGGAGCGCCAACCCTGCAGGACAGGACAGGTGGTAAGAGGGGTGATGATATTATGATAAATACTAAAATGTGTTTTCTTTTCCAGAAACTAACCAGATCCTCATTAACAACTGTCAGCAGCAACTCCTCTTTCCCTCTCAGCCAAGGCTGGAAGTATTTAAAGCCCTGCAACACAAATGAGTTCATAGTTTAATGGTAGTTTTAACAGTTCGACAGTTAACTTTGCGTTTATTCATCTCTATGTGAGCGTGCACTGACCTGTAATGATCCAAGTAAAGCCAGGTCACTGAGGAAGTGCTGCAGCTTCCTCCTCTGCTCCCTCTCGCGTTTCTGTTTACACACAGAGGACGTGAAGGGCAACACACACATTAGCGCCAAAGCTCAACCCTCCCATCATCAGCACCCTTTTCCCGGTCTAGTATCCTAGCAACGGCGCCTCCTCGCAGCATCCAGCGTCTATAAAGACTCCCGATAGGCCGATTGGACGATGCAGAGTTTAGTAATGCATCAGGCAGACAAATATCATGAAAAGCCTGCAGCTGATAAAAGAGCACGTTATGAAAGAAACCGAACTCACGCTGCCGCTGCTCATCTTGTACCAAATTGCAAATGTGTCCTCCACAGGCGACCATGGCGTGTTGTATTCTAACACCTTACATGTTGTTGGGCATGATTCATATATTAGCTGCTCCGGTGATGCCGTGCTTATGCACAGTCACACAGACGGGTGTTGCCTCCTCGACGTTCACCGTCGCAGCATGAAGTCGGTTTGGTGATGGGGACGTGAGGCCCCTAGTGGCCATGTTGGAGGACTGCAGGTTGAAGCTGCAATCTGGCAGGGAGACGCACCAGGCATTGTTTTCATCACTGAACAATTTGGGATTTTGGCTATTATGTCTTATTTCAGACTAGTGGAAAGAAAGCATCCAAAATACACATTTCTGTGTTTATTTGAAGTTTGTAGATTTCCCCTAAATTCAACAAAAGTTATTCGATACTGCCTCATTTGCATATTTAAACTTAACATTTTAGGAAACTTGTAGTTAAGGAAATATTTCTCAAGTTTCATTATGATGTATATTAGTTATTTTTCTGCCCTATTCTCCTGTATTGTCTTGCAAAATATATGTAATTTTACAGTAGATCTCGCCATTTGAGTAGACACAACTTTCCAGTTTTATATCTATATTCTGAAGGTTTTTACAGACGACATACGGTCATGCTGTTGACAGTATTTTCAGATTCATGGAGTGATACTAAGATATTGAAAATCCCAAAATGTATTTTTGGCCCCAGTCATCAAAGTAAAGTATACTCAGGTCTCTGTATTTAAAGAAATAGTTTGACATTTTGTGGCACTTAACTCCCTGTGAAACCAACTAATAGGTTTTTATAGTTGAATTCAATACATGAGATTATATTTTAAGTCGTGAACTTTAGACACTAGGCATATTTTTTTTAAACTTTGGACAAAGCAGGGCTCCTGATTTTCCATTGCGTCCATTTTTATTCTAAGCTAAGCAACACAAGGTCTTTTTATTATTTATTCAGTAGAAAATATGCCCATGAAAATGATACACTTAATTCTGTCTAGTATTTATTCCTGTCTAGTATTTATTCCATTCTACACCATGTATACATTTCTCATTTAATACAAATCTCCAATATCAGACTAACTTTACCGTGTTGTTGGTTGGCCAGTGAAGTCAGACATTTGAACAAACTTGCCAAAAAAAGAATCACTTTATTCAGTGCGAGTCAACGAACGAACACAATGTGCAAAAATAAGTATCAACAGTGTAGCAAAAGATTAAATATTTAAAAACATTGTCATCTTGTGTAACGATTGGCTGTCTTCACAGAAGACGGTTCACCCTAAAAGCTCCTGGAGGCAAAGTGAACGAAGAAGGTCCTGATCTCTTTGGGCGAGATGGTCACAGTGAACGCCTGGTCGCCGCCACGACGACACCGTTTGTTGTCTGAGACGACGAAAACACAAACAACGAGGTATGTAAAGGGATGAGGAGACTCGTGTTGCATAGAGTGTACATATTTAAGTCTCTCACTTGTTTTTACGTTATCTGCAGTCTTCCACTTCCACCTCTGCAGACGGCTGATATCCCAGGTTCCTGTCAGAGAACGCTCCTCCAGCTCTGTCACTTCCCCTATGCCCTGCAGGACTTCCTGCTCACACAGAAAAGAACCATTGAAAAAGAGAAAAGATGATCCGAGGCTTTCCTCTTGCAATAATACGACATTAATACATAGAAAGTATTTTTCTTGCACCTTCAAGTTTATTGTGACTGGCTTTGAAAGCTCAGGGTCTTCTCCCTCCTCAAAGAGATGCATGATTCTCAACAGGACCCGATCGTAGTCCGGCGCCGAGTGCAAATCCTTACCTAGATGTACATCACGCGACGAAACTGAATACACGTTTCAGAAGTGAATCCCCAGACAACTCAGAGAGGACTTTAAAACCTCACAATACAACCCCCAGTATTTGCCTGAGTTTAAGCGGCTGAGGTGAACATCGTGATCAGAGCTGTAGCTCCATCCGGGGATGCTGAGGCTGAGCAGGTGGAGGTTGGGCGGCAGGACCACCGAACGCACGGGAGAACGTCCTCTGGGTTCCTTCTCCTTCCAGGATCTCTCTAAGTGTGCATGAGGAAAAACTGCTAAAAAAAAACAAACTCCCCCAACCCAAAATGAAATCTTTGATGCCACGGAGCCCTAAAATGACTCACGAGGTTGGTCAATGGGCATGATGACAGGTCTGTGCTGCAGCTCTATCGCCTCCCTCTGGTGGAGCTTGGAGGTGACCGCGATGGAGCCCAGCAGCATCCACAGGGCGGGCCTCACCACCGAGCTGTCGTTGAGGGTCAGGTTGTAGCCGAGGTTCCAGGGCACGTTGTTCCAAAGACGGCGGTGGAGCATGACCTGACACACCGGACGTTAGCGTATTTGTGCGAGTACACACCATATGAGAAATATGCGTTGCGGGCCTTTTGGTACCTCTAATTGTCCGTCGGCTTGGCTGGAAACACCGTGAGCTCTGTCGCTGACGAGCACCAGTCTGCTGAGCTCATCCTCAATATAGGCTGCCCGAACCATGGGGAAGTAGTTCTGCAACATGCACAATATAAATATATATATATAAATAGATAATTCTATAATAAAACCGGTGTTTTTCTTCTAGAAATCCAGGTACTTACTCTTGCTAAAGTGTTGTTGGTGTACTTCCTGTATCTCCTCTCCATCATCTGATAGCCGTTGTCGTCCGTGTACAGGGTCCTGTTGTTCTTCAAGGAGGAGCTGGTCCTGAGGACGACCTCCGTGTTGAGACGGAGGGGCCCCAGCGAATAGGTCTGCTCCAGCCTGTGGCACCGCGGTCCGCTCCCAAAGCATTCTGGGACTCGGGTGGTGATGGAGTAGGCGTAGTCTTTATCGCTTTTCTCTCTAGACGATGCAATGCGTCAGATTGTGAGAGCGTGTCACATATTCGGGTTCATTTTTAACCGCACGACAAACTGGTTCACCGTACCCACCGATAGAAGCGCTGCCGGATCTCGGTCACAATCTTCCCGGGGATGATCTCCATCTCCACAGCCTCGTACGCCCGCACGGCTGACCCGTTAGCGCTGAAGACGTAGTTATCCGAGATGGGCCCTGCTTTCGCATCTCCATTTGCGTGGTATTCCCAGAAATCCTGCGTCACCATTACGCCCCTTTTTTCTGGCCTGCCGAGGACGACACAGAGGTAAAAGTTCAGAGCGTTACATTGACATGAGGGAAATTCGGCATGCGGTGCAACATAATCTGTAGATTCTTACAGATAAGTGATGCTGTGCAGTAGATTCGTATCCTGGTCAAACATCAGCATGTAACACTCATTCATAACAGGCAGGAGCCTCCTCCCCGTTTTCATCCAGTCACAGATGTTGCGTCTCTCTAACGAAACCCCTTCGGCGTCATAAGTCCGGCCACACTTCCTCCCGGAGCATTTCTTCGCGGAGAACTTAATCAGGTATTTCCTGTGCTGAAGGCCTCCAAGTTCCACCACGATGAAAAGATCGTAGGTCGCATTGGAGTGCGCCGACCCCTGGATCTGTAACAGACAAAGGCGGCTGTTACTGCCGTCATCTTTTCTCTCGTCTCCGTTTAATGCTACGCTGTGATTTATCATTGTCCTGCAACTGCCGCATGTAACCACAGGTACATAGTTCAGACCACATTTAAACGTTTGTTACGGCCAGTTTTTCTATAAAGAAAATAATAAAATAAACAACCTGTGCAGGCACTGGTTGTCCGTCGTCATCAAAGACGGCTGCAGTGGGGAAGGATACGGTGACGTTGACGATGGTGGTGATGTTCCATGCTAACGGGTTGTAAACGATGACATGTTGCTCCGAAGGCTGATGAACACCTGCCGTGAGGAGATGAAGGACTTGTTTATTTTAAATAATGGCCAAAACTACTCTTCATGTGCTAGCATTTAGCTTAAAGCGCAAGTTGTAGCAGGCCAATGTAAGCCGCAGTCCCCTTGCACAATGTTCACACCTTTTTTGTGGTAGCGGCTGCCGAGCATGCTGGGTAATCCGAGGTTGTGGGGCAGCAGGATGAGTGCGGCCAGAAGCTCATCCACTCCCATCGCGGCCTGCACGAGATGCCGCAGGTACATGTCGGCCACCTTGGGAGACTCGGTGCCGGTGATGCCATCGTGGTGCTGCACCTAAAACACACTCATTTTTATCATCCATTTGACCACGAACAGACGAGATTTGCTTTATTTTTCTGTTTAAAAAGGAGTCAAATATTTTTTACCTCTGAGACAGCCCAGCGAAGCGCCTTCAGTTTATCCAGGGCCCAGTCTTTAGTCACAGGTCCGTCGGGGAAGCTGACTCGGTACCGAGTGAAGAGAGTCTCGGCTGCGTGCAGCCGGGAGCTGGCCTGGCGCGCCACTCCTTTCAGAACATTTCTGGAGGCGTAAAAGCCCGTCCACGCCTGGTGCGGTTCTAGGAAATAAATAAGCCGCAGTAGATAATATCCCCAAGAATATTCTTTCATTTTATGTAAAGCAGGCGGCGCTTTATAGCATATTTTAGGGCTTAAATTCTTACCAGTGGAATATGGTAGAAAATCTTCACTCCCACGAGGCTCCCAGACAAGATCTGACTGGTGGATGGCTTGGAAGTATTCACCAACAGTGGCATACTGGACTGTCACCCCAAACTCTTTGCTGTTCTGGTTGATGTACTTCATGAGAGGATCCATGTTGTTGAACTGGACAGATGAGTTGTAGAACTGTTTGTCACAGCCCTGAAACATGACAGTGCAGGGTATTTTAGAGATAGATAGATAGATAGATATCACAATCTCTTTTAAAAAGGGCCACCAGTGCCTGTACTCACCCATGGCCAGAGCACATGGTTCGTCCTAAACCAGGCGGCCCTCTGCTTGATGTTCTCCACCATCGTCTTGGCATAGGCCTGGACTGTGTCCTTGGTGACGGGCAGGCTCATGTTGGGGTAAACTCCGTTTTTAGGGGGATCGGGGAACAACGCAACTCCATTCCAATAGAAACCAGAGCTAAGACAAAAGAACATGTTTCCTTTTCAAAAATACTATTTTATTAAATATAAATTTAGAAGTATGGTATGAATTAAACTGAGTAAGTCAAGAGTTGAAGACTTGTCTGTCTGTTACTAATAAAGAGTCGAATCATGGATTACCTGTTGGAGAACGGCAGGTGAGATGGGGTGCAGTAGCTGAACTGGTCCATAGTGTGAGTGAAGATCTGCTGCTTCTCTTTTAGAGACGGAGAACCTCTCCATACAAACTGAAGTTTCTGTACAAAAACAAACAGATAAAACAAGCTGTGACTATTTAGTAGCATTTTACGGTTAGTTTCACAATGCCAGTCTACTTTTCTGGCGATAGTGTTTAAAAGGAATGTGTTCTTTCAGTTTTAAATGTGTACTGCGGTGAAGCTTGTAGAATTTGTGAATGTCTACCAGTACTCCCTTCACTGGCGGCAGTAGCATCAACTCGTACCTTGTTTTTCTGCATGCTGTCTTTAAGGTCATAGTCAATGCGGGAGACGAGGTGGGCGTTGAAGCCGGCCAGGGCAAAGAGGACCGGCGTGGTCGCAGAGGCTCCAAATGGATCCACGTGCCAGGAAAACTGAGGACGCACCCCGAACGTCTCGTAGAGGAAACCGTGTCCCTCTGAGACAGAAAAACAAAGGTTTTCTACGCGTCTTCTTCTCTCACACTGACATTTACAGGCGCAGGAAAACACGGCGCTCTACCTGTCATTTGTAGTATCTCGTCGTCTAGATCAGTTACAGCCTCGTCGTGCATCACTTGGCCCCCGATGACGAACTCAAGTCGACCCTCTTTAACGAGCTGACGTACCTACAAAGCAAAGAAAGCCATAAAATGTTAAGTACTGAAACCAGGATATCTGGTTTCAGAGGTTTCAACCTCTGATGCACTCTTGTCACATTTCTTGCAAGTCCCCAAACTTTATGAATTATGAGCGCAATACGAGAGTGTCCCTTTAAGAGAATTTAGCTTGCAGGTGGTTTATCAAGACTTGTCTTGCATTATTTCATGTTGTCGGTACAGAGTATGGACACATCACGTGTCCTCACTTGTTTCTTATGCGAGTCTGTGGCCACAGTGTCCCACCACAGTCGAAAGAACTCCTGCTCCACAGCGATGAACCTGCGGTCTGCGGCCTTAGACAGCTCCTCGGTCACACTGGTGTACACATTAGCTGCATAGGCGTGCATACTCTCCTGTGGGAAATACACACTCGCATATATATTATGTGAAATGAAAAATGCACATATTCATCCTCAATATGTGGATATGAGTGGTTTAGTTAAAGGAAATAGTTAAACAGCAGGCTGTGCACTATATGCTTGTCGAGTTTAACACCGTGTGAAGTGTTTGGTGACAGAAACTTACCTGGATAGTGTACACCCAGCCAACATCCATGTGGCTGTGAGGAATTACAAATGTTTGAATTTCTCCTGCTGTGTAACAGCAACAAAGAAAAAACACAACAACGGCTAAATTTCTCATCTTTCTAGCACGTGAAAGTAGAGTAAAAAAACTCCGAAGGCTAAAAAAAAACTTCTTCTCATATCTTAAATCTTCACCCAGACTTCCTTATTATTGTTGTGCTGCAGCATGTGACTCGCTTTGCTACGGAACCTCAAAAGGACCAAACTAGCTTGACGCCGCTTTTTATCAACGCTCGCGTGTTGGTGACCTTTACACCGGAAATACTATATGTAAACACTGCGAGCACTTGGAGGTGAAAGTGGAGCACATAAAAAATGTCAAAAAATCTGAGAATAGCGTTGGTATTTGGAGGCTTTATGACGGCTGTCGCTGCGGCGTTTTACCCCATATTCTTCTACCCGCTCACGCACAAAGAAGAGTACAGTAAGTGGCTAACGGCTCTCCTAAACGTCCAGTTAAACAAGCACAGACTGCTTGTTTTAGTTTAACATTAGCTAGTTTGTTAGCTAACCTGTTCTTTTGTACCGTGTCAGTCTTTCCTCATTCATGTGTTCATAGTGAACTGTGGGTTTTATGTTCTGTGCGCAGTTTAAAAGACACCCTGAGGTTTCCTCTCCTCTTTTCCAAAACCATAAACAACTAAACCAACCGAGACAAAGACAGAGTGGTGCCAGGAAAATTCATTCAGCCACATAGTTGTGGTTTCACTGTATGTCTTTGTCTTTTTTTTTTTTTTTTAGTCTGAGCCAGTTCTGGCCAGCTATGATGGAAAGCTCGAGTCAGGACACTGAGACTAAACTCAATGCAGTGCAGACAAAGGAGAACAATAAAGACACAATGTGACGATCGTGTTCATGACTCTGTACTGTTCTCTCTTTGCTAGGAGATGTCCAAAAGGTGAACCGCACAGGAGTCAACCAGGCAGATATCCAACCCGTAGGTGAGGACACACGGTCGATCAATGTGTGATGTTTTTAGTCTACACAACAGGTGTAACATATACCTGATGGAGGTTGTGTAGACTGTTGTAGAAAGACCTCTCATGCATCTATCAGACACAGATGGACTGGTTTGATGAAGTTCTGTTTCCTTTTCGGGCTGCAACTAAGGAGTATTTTTTTTATAGTTGATTAATTCACGGATTATTTTCTAGATTAATCGTTGGTCAATCGTGAAAAAGGTCCATCCCAGTTCCTCAGAGTCCAAGGTGATGTTGTGTTGTCGGTTTAAAACACTAAGATATTCAGTTATGATAAAAGCAGGGCTTTTCCATATTGGAGAGGCTGAAAACAGCCGACATTTTTGCATCAAACAATTATTTCAACGATGAATCGATTATCACATTATTTTAATTCCTTTTTATTTTTGTCTAGTGCAGTACTTGCCAACTTTTCTTGTTTGTTCTAATTAGATGAATGGGGTTTAGCTAGTACTTTAAATATGTTGAACAGATGTTTGGTGAATGGAAATTAGATTTGATTGCACATTCTGTTGAAACAAGCGTAGTAAGAGGAGTTGTATGTGTGTTCCAGGTCCTTAACCGTGGTGTGATGTTGCAGTTACACGCATGCTGACGCTGTTCATTTTGTTTTATTTTATTCTTTTATCCAAAGGTGTGAAGGTGTGGTCTGATCCATTCAAGACTTCAGGCAAATGACAACCAGTGGCGGCTAACCCTTCGATAAATCCACTGATGCTGATGAAGACTTTGAACAGACAGTGCCTGCTTGATGAGTGCTTGGTGTGCGCGTGAGTGAATGCTTCCCAGAATGTGCTTTGGGTTGTAAGGGATTCCTTAAATCCTATGAATAAAGTTTAAAGCTCTTACGACTCAAGCACTTTTGCGTTAATGTGTAATGTATTGTGATGACAGACTCGGTGGACGTGAGACAAGAAGCACAAGTTTTGCTTTCGACCCAAATGTGCTGCTGGATCTCTTCTGTCCACTAGGGGGAGCTCCGTGCTTATCTGTCGCCACAAAAGCCACTGAGCCCTGTCATGTTTTGTTTGTGCATCCTTAAGATATTTTGGAAAAACTTCTCCATTTCCAAAAAAAAAAAAGAAAAAAGCCTTGCTCTGGTATGCAGCCTGTGGAAAATCATAATAAAATACAGCGGTTCTGTTTACCCGTCCTCTTCACCAGAATCTCTTTTGACATTTGATTTTGATTTAGTTCACATAAGAGTCCTAAAAAAAAGCGGTTCAGCAGATGAGGGACAATGTCCAGCAATGTGCAGTATCATTTTTCCGAAAATGGAAATAGTAGAGACGTGGTTCTTCCAGGACACATCACTCTGTATTATCATTTCTGTGTCGCAGACACAGGGTTTAACTGTTTCAACAGCATGTGACTCCAGCTGTGTTTCGCCCATAGGCTGAAAGGAGAGGGCAGAGCTCCGTGGTCGTCGTGTTTAAAAGTCGACTCGATGCGATCCAGACTCCCTTTACGAGTCCATGGGTGCTGCAAAAAGCAGAGAATACCAAAACGACCATTTCTCCCCCCTCCCCATACTTTTGTGGTTTCCTGACATTGACCAGCATCCCCCCCCTTTTTTTCAGCGTTTTGTTCATCAAAGTCCTCTTTGGAGGAAACATAGATTAAGAGAGGGCTAAAGCATGTGTTTATGGTCCTTCAGAGACTGTGCGTTTTTTAAAAAGTTGCCCATAAATCTTTTACAGTCCCCCTGATGTAGCCTGTACTTTCGGACGTTTCGTGAGGCCTACCGCTAGCAGAAAAAAAAAAAAAAAAAAAACTACTGCGCGAGCCAGCAGCGGCCACTCTCCTTCTCAACCCCCCAATCAACAAGCCCCATTGTTTATGAGAGGTTGTTATTGTTGGGCTGCAATCAGAAACAAGAGAAAACTCAAGAGCCCGGCTGTGCAGAGGCGTCCAAAGTAAAGAGAGCAAGGGGTGAGAGAGGGGGGGTTAAAAAGCAGAAATTCCTCTCATTCCCCGCTGGTGTTTTCCAGATTCCTCAAGCGACAGCTTCTCGGGCTGCGCGAGTGAAGTAACCGACCAGAGGGGAAATTGAAGCTAACGGCGAGAGGAAGAGAACCACATTCTTGAGGGGACGCGTCACCGACACACAGAGGAGAGAGAGACACTCGATCTCTGTTAACTTCGCCTGGCAAAGTATGTAACAGGTTGTGCAGCATCTCCTTCGTCTCGCTCGGGCCATGACTCAGTGTTTTTGAATCGCTGTGACATTTAATTTCAAACGTGATTCTTACGTCTGCACCGGAGGTTTCTTTTGATGGCTCTGTGTTGCCTCGTCCTCCTTTTTTTTGTGTCCCATTCAGCGGAATATGTAGATAGACACCCATCACTATAAAACGTTCAAAAGGGTCAGAGCGCCCTATAAACCAACATGAGCTCAACAATGTGGCCCCCACAGCACTTTTTACTCTCCCACTATTAACCCATCACACAAATCTGCCCCAGCTATTGAGACGGTGGCACGCAGTCGCTCCGAGCGGTTTGTCGGGCGTGTGTTTTCCAGAGTGGCAGATAATTGGCCAGGGTTTTCCTAACTAATTGCCATGGGAACAAGGGTTGACAGACAGGCCACGGGGGTTGGAGTAACAGCTGAGAGCATTCGGGGGGGGGGGGGGTTGTATGAAACACGAGCGGAGCGAAGACTTGAAACTAGAGATTGAGACTCAGGCTCAGCTGCTGTGTTTGTGTGATCTGTTTCTTATGTTTCTTCTTCTTTTTGTCAAACTCATGTTTACAATGTTTACTGAGGTCGTAAATCAAGGGAGTAGATTTATTTTCCCATAGACTTCTATACAATCGGACGTCTTTTTAGCATCCAGAGGAGTCGCCCCCTGCTGGCCAGTAGAGAGAATGCAAGTTTAAGACACTTCCGCGTTGACTTGACTTTTCAGAGCTGGATGAAAGGTAGTTAAATGTACAGATGATTCAAAGCAATGGAAGTAAACATGAACATTAAAAACAGTCCATAGAGAGCTAATTCATAGCAAATAAAAATCACCCCAACATCAATATGTGCACGTTACAAGAAAGTGGACAAATATACAGTATACATGCAATTTATATACAACAAGAATATCGCAGATTGCGACTTTAAAACAAATTCAGCGTGCACGCGGACGAGTGCAAACACACACACACTCAAAGTCAGGTTTTCTCCCACAAAACAAGCAAGACATTTCACATCTCAAACACCGCTGCTCAGCCTTGTAAAACAATGTACCGGAGTGCTGTCCACATTCTTGGGTCAGCAGGCGCACGGCTGTGGAAACAGATAGCACAAGTGTGAAGCAATGTCTAAAGGAAGGAAAAAAACAAAACAAAAAAGGGCTCCGGCCAGGCTCGCAGCAGGAAGGCGAGGCAAAGTGTCCCAGTGACAGTGTGGTCGGGAGCGAGCTGGAGTTACATTTAGTGCCTTCAGTGTGTGTGTGTGTGTGTCATTCAGGAAAGGAGGCAAAGAAGTTCCTCGCTAAGAGGAACGCAGCATCCCCTGGGGACTAAACTGTGGTTGTGGAACTTCCTGGAACTCCAAACATCGTGTGTGTGTTTGCGCGCTTTTGCATTATGTTGATATTTGCCTGAAGCAGGACCACGAATAGATAATTATGGGGTTTGTCTTAGGCTGCGTCTCCGCTGCCCAGTCGTGAAGCCATCGCAGTTCAGTCGACAGCCGTGTGCATAAAGGGTCGATGGATGAAGGGGCGGATGATGCAGTGATGAAACCGTCTGTATCGCTGCTTGGCCACCCAGAAATGTGTGAAAACATCTGTTTTTTAGCTGAGCTCATTATAAACATTCATCCAGTGATTAAGAGGTAACGTGGTCATTTTCCACAACATCTAGAATAGTATTTAGCACAATTTTTTTAATTTATTTATTTAACTGACACGTTACTGGTGCTGAGCATTCCTTTCTTTTTTGGGACGGGGGGTTAGCATGCTAACATTGGATTGCCTCAAGCTTTCATCCCGCACTGTATTCATGTCAAATGTTTCATTTGTCCGATCTTTGTTTCACACCAAATACCTGCGAATACGATGACAATCCCCATCCGCCTCAGCACTTTACGTTTTCTGCTCATTAGCAGACGTTAGCATGCTAACACGCTGAACTAAATGAGGGATGGAAAACAGTACACCTGCTTCATTAGCACGTTAGCATGTTGACGTTAGCGTTTAGCTCAGCGCACCGCCGTGCCAAGTACGGCCTCACAGAGCAGCTAGCGCGGCTGTGGACAATTAGCATTTTGCTGAGATCACTTCGCAATTAGAGCGCAGATCACAGGCCGAATGGAAAAGATGAATGTTGGGAGGACTCTGCATTACTCAAAATCACTTATACACACACACACACACACACACACTTCTATCTGTTGCACAGTTCATCACATGGAGAAAATGTGTCCAGTAGAAAGAGATGCAGCTTTATAAAGTAAACAATTACAGAACAGACCCTTTAGAGACACACAAAACACGTGGCCTCCACTCAATGTGGCCTTCTTTCTTCACAGCTCTTCATGTAGCCAGCGAATGGGATTAAGCAACACCTCAGAATGGGGTAGGAAACTCTCAAATGTGGCTTCGAAGGGTGCCAAAAGCCTGTCGCTCGGCTAATGTCCTCATATGGATCAGCAGAGGAAATGTTTAAGCAATTAGTCGGAGTTTAAGGTTGGAAAAGAAAAGCTATTATTTCGCCCCACCCCCCGTCCTTTTTCTCAATGTGGAGGAAAATCTTTGTTATGGACGGAACAAATCTGGCAGACCGTCTTTTCCTCCCTTAACGTGTCGTCCCATGTTCCACTGATTATGTGAAATGTTGAAACCGCGTTTGCGCGTTAGCGTTTAGCTCAGCGCACGGCGGTGCGCTGAGCTAAACGCTAACGTCAACATGCTAACGTGCTAATGAAATGTTGAAACCACAATTACATTTAACTCGGGGACCGTTTGATTAACGGAGTCCTGCTAAACCACACGCACGCACGCACGCATACACACACACACACACAGATTGAGATATTATTGTCACCCCTGCTAAACACACGGCATCAAAGCGCCGCCGTCTGAGCTCGTGCGAGCCGAGCGACCGTCAATCACGTTATATATGGCAGGTTTCCGTTTTACAGTCCCATTATAATCTTCATTATTTTTTTCTTCTTCTTATGCACTAAAATAGCGCCGGTTGTTGATTTAGGCAAGGTTACTGACAAAGAGGGCCAGAGCTGTAAGCAATCACGCTGCTCCTCCGGAACCTCTCGGAGAGGCTAGAGGGGAGCAGCGAGCGAGGAAGAGTAATTTATAAGGCACCTTAATACTTGACACGTTCATTCGTGAAAACAAGTCTGCGGCCTGTCAAAGCCATCGCTTACATTTTTTAAAAAAGGCCTCTTTTAAACGGCATCTTTTTTTTTCCTACACTCTGCGGGCCAGTTTTCATTCATATTTCCTGGCACGGCGCTTCAGTCTGGAGGACTGTGTCAAAATAAACAGTTTAACCCCAAGACGGCATTTAAGAATTATATATCGGAGTGAACGACACAGAAGGTATGCAATTTCACAGAGCTGTTAAACAGCAGGCTACGCAGTAAAGATTGATAAAAAAATCCCCAAAAAAAATCTGTAATATTATGATCTAATGTGACACGTTGAGTCTGGTTTTAGTTGGACTCAATGTACCAGTGGGCTGGATGGTTCACAGTGTTGAAAATACTCTGCTATTTTCATGCAGCCCGACGAACTGCATCCTGTTATTAGTGCTTTGCACGTTAATTCAATTAGTCAAACCTGTATCCTACGGCATAACAGCAGCTGCATAGAAGGAAACGGCTTTAATGGATGTTTAGCATGCACAGTGACGCGTCGTATTCGGTGTGTAAGTTCATTGTGTGTGTGTGAAGTGAAGACGGTGTGCCTCTGTGCTCCTCCTGGGTTTTCATTAGGGCCTTGTGGATGACAACAGAATATATGACTTGGCTCCGGATGGGAATTCGGGGGGAAAGTCATGGAATTTTGGACGCCTTGACGGAACGCAGGCTGTCCGCTGTTGGCCCGATCCCCACCGAGGAGGAGGAGGAGGAGGAGGAGGAGGAGGAAGAGTGTGCGTTTGTGTGTGAGGCCTTCAGGACATCTTCGGGGAGCTGACCCAGAACAATGACAGGTTTACAGCACCAGTGCAGGCGGACTCACATGTGGCCAAACTCAAACAGGGAGACCGGGATGGCTCTGAGCGCTGTAGCAGATTTGACACAACCGGATCGTCCAGATAATTAGTAACTCTGGTGATCTGTATTTCTGCCGATCCAGGGAGTCGACTGTATCTGCTCGATGCATCTACCGTCCTCACGTAGTCAAAAACAAAACCCACGAGGAATCACTCCGCTGCCTTTTTTAGATTGCAACAAGCGAAGTATTTCAATAACTTCTCCGGGCAAAACCTGCTGATATGATATGATTCACGTTCAGCTTTCAGAGCTGGAGACTTGAGGCGAATGCATGTCACAGGAATGAGGACTCAACTTGGATCTGACTTAACCTGGGTTTGCTCTGAGTGACTTGACTCGGTCCTCTCTTGACTGACTTGTGACTTGACTTAGACTTCAGAAATAAGACCTGACTTGGGCGTGTCTCAAATGACTTGAAATGATTTGAGACTGCGAGAACAAAACATGAGACTTGATTGGAACAAGACTTCATCTGACTTGTTTTATTATTCATACTTGTACTTGGGACTTGTGACTTGGTATTGCAAGACTTAAATCCTGAATTGGACTTGTCTTTAACTCCTTGTGACTTGCCATTACAAGACTTGACTTGAAGTCGTCTTAAATGACTTGTGATGCTACGTAATCCTGTCCGATAGGACTTGAAAGCGGACTCATATCCCACCTGAGCTACAAATGATCTCTCCCTTCGGGCTATGAGCTTACTTTGTGGTCTCCCCTTTTTCCTGCTCCCTGCACTCCTCATCCATCGAGAGAGAGAGAGAGAGAACAAACCACATGTTTCAGGGAGGAATCCTGACCGGGCAGCGTCCCAGACCAAAGTACCTCCAGCTCTCCTGCCCCATGGCATCACTTAGCTCTACCCTGTCATTAAGGACGGGGTTGGATGATTTTTGTTGGAACGCAGCCCTTTTGTTCAAGTAGGATGGGATGCAGAAGGCGAAAGACAGGAAGCAAGAGAGAGAGAGAGGGAGAGGGGGTGGGGGGGTTAGCGGGATGATGTCACCTCAGGTCGGTGCAGCTGGATCTGAGCCGGGATGTTGTGGGGTGGCATGAATGGTGTTGCCTTTGGGCTGTCGGTGCGGCAGGAGACAGATGGAGATGGAATGATGTGGAATGTGGTGAAGAAGAGTGGATATCCGGATGAGTAAATATCAATGTCTTTTGTCCTGTTTTATGTTGCGCTCGCTCTTTGTTTTCTGTGGTGGGTGGATGGCTGAATGAATCATTTGGACAGAGGTTGAGGTATCAGAAAGAGTGGTTTGGCTCGGGGGGTGAGGGGGGGGGGGGCGACAAGAGAGAAGGAAAGCCAACTTGTACTTGTGGCTTCTGGATTCCTAACGCACCCGACTGCACAGTAATGTCCGTCTCCCTCCCGCTACCGACAGTATGTCGTGTGGAACGTATCAGATCCGCCACAGACAGCCAGGACGAATACTTTTGGCCGTTATTCCAATCACCATATGAAGTACCACTGAGCTACAGGAGGATGAGGTTGCTGTAATGAGTTATACTTTATACCAAACCACTGCTTCTTTCTATTGTTTACAATGTTGAACTTTTAGGAATTTTTGCACTTTGTCTCATACTTCCCCTGCAGTACTTCTGTGTGTCCGAGATTCGAGTGGCGTCGAGATGAAACGCCTCCTCACTCTGAAGTATGAGAGCTTTTTTAACTGACCTTGTGCTTTTTTCATACATTGGTTTCAGCAATTCCACAGGGTTGCTGAGGAATCGGACTTGCCGTGCACTCCCGATGCTATTTTCACGTATTTATGGCAACTTTTATTGTCTCTGCCTCCAATAATATTTAGATGGAAGGGGGACTGATAGGAGCAGAGTTCCAATAACAGAGATTAAGTGCTCTGGGAGGCATTTTTTCGAGGAGAGAGGCATCTGCCAAAGTAAACTCGGCCTAACGCTGAGGATTTGCGCCGTGGAACGCGGTGGTGTAACCGGAGCGCTGGGTTGGGAATAGCCCAGGGGAACTGGGCTCAGTTTTCCAAAAGCCTCTATCTCCAGCGATATGTAGTGTGATTCGAGGAGAGACGAGGATCGTGTGTGTGTGTGTGTGTGTGTGTAACAGGGGAAGTGGATGGAGGGCTTACAGAATGGCTAAGTCAGGAAAACAAGTCTGAGGAAACCCTATACCTCATTGTGGCGCCAGCACAGACGTTCTCTCTCTCTCTCTCTCTCTCTCTCTCTCTCTCTCTCTCTCAGCAACTCCTGTCTTGCTGTATATATCTCCCTCTCTTCCCTCTCCGCTCGCCTGCATCGGAGAAAAGAGGAGTGAAAGCAACAGCAGTCAGAGCAACAACTCTACAAAAGCCACCCTTGACAGCGTTTGAAACTTTTCCAGACCACGAATCTCTTTTTTTTCCTTTTTTTCGCTGATTTCTGGGGCATCTTTGATACATACCTATATTTAAATTTTTCAAGAGAAAACTGTATTCTGTATTATATGAATAATATATGACATTAGAGATACATAAATCAATATAAACCCTCATATAAACCAGCTGTATGCTACCTGTCCAGCACAGGGGTACTTTGAACAGGATTCAAAGCCCTGCTGGTTCAATCTTCTTTTTCTCTCTTTCTCACTATCCCTTCTCTCTAATTTCCTGCCTCATCTCTTCCCTACAAGTGCTCTCATCTCTGTATCAGTTCAATTAAAAGATGCTTTGCATGTCCTCAAACCACTAAAGTGTATCACATTAGCTATCTTTGTCTCTGCGCCGCTCAAGCACTCGCACTCTCCCCCTGCCTGCACTCTTTTATCTTATCCCTTTTCCACTATCCCTGAAGCCCTCTGCCTCTGTCACCCCCCCCCTTTCCTCTTTCAGAATCATTTTCCACTGCGATTCTCTTCTCTCAATCTGTCTCCCCCCTTTGCCTCCCCCCTCTGGACCCCTCACTGCACCTCCCACAACAAACACACCGACTTAGAACGCACCCCAGTCGTCTTTCCACCGCTCTTTTCCATTTGTTTGCTGACATATTTTTTTTCACTTTACACCTCATTCTCTCTGTCTTTCTCTCTCTCTCTCTGTTTTCCTCCATCTATCATTATCAGCCTCTGTTTCCGTGTCTCTCTCAGCCTCCACCTTATCAGCCTGTCCTCTCTCTGCTCTCCCCCACAGTTCTTTCCCCTTGTCTCCCTCGCCCCTCGCCTCTCTCCAGCCCTCCCTTTTCAGCTTTCTCTCTGTGTCCTCGGTGTCTGTGGGGGCAGCGAGTGGTCAGGCCCGCCTGCAGGCATCAACAGCACAGGGCCACTGCCTCGGGGCTGTGTGTGTGTGTGTGTGTGTGTGTGTGTGTGTGTGTGTGTGCTAGGCTGATTGGCACAGTGCCCAGATCCACCTCCTGTGGTGAAACCCACTCCTTTTCTTCTTAGCAGTCTGGAGTGCTGCCCAGACTGACCCACACACACACACGCACGCACACACACCACAGACACACACACACACACACACACACCCACACACAGGCAGGCAAACAGATAACAGATAACCTGACTGGCACTCAGATGTCATGCATAAACACACACACACAAGTGTGTCTCATGAATATCCGGAGAGCAGAAAGTCACCTCTTCTATCTCTCTTTCAATTCGCCTCTATGAACTATGCATGCATGTCTTGTACAGTGTGTGTGTGTGTGTGTGTGTGTGTGTGTGTGTGTGTCTTGGCAGCCAGTGTGTCACACACACAATGGGTCTGACTTCCACCTACTCCCGTTCTACAAATTGATGTGTATACCTTTGAATTTAGGATGTTTGCATTGGATTCAATTGTTTATACAAAAAACTGTTTTTTATCACAATATGGGAAAAACTGTCACCCTTCTAGTGTTACTTTCTGATTCAGTGCTTTTTATTTTCCTGCTTTTTATTTTTGACAAAAGGGGGGGGGGGGGCAGAAAAGTTGAGGCTCAAAGTTTATTCTTGACCGTAGTTTTGAAAGCCAGAAAACTTTAACCTCTAACTTTACGATGTCCTACATTTCCCAGAATGCTTTTGACAACCTCCCTTGTTCAGCCTGTTCTCTCTAGGATTGCTCGGTAGATCATCAGCATGATCTGGCTGCTCACTCCTTGCAGCCTCGCCGGCCTTTTTATTGTATTTTCATTCTTCCCTTCTGAGAGTTATTGTGAAATCAATTTAAAAAAGAATCAATTTGTGACATCGGAGAGATTGCATCTGTGCGCGCCACGGGTCATAAAAGAGGACAACAACACTGTCGCTGCTGCAGGGTTTTATTTCTCCTCATCGCAACAACTAGAAGTTAATAGGACCAATATGGCAGCTTTGGGAGAATAGACGTGACTCTTTATGGTTATTAGATTTCATAACGTGAAATTTGTCATTTAGAATTAATCTACAATATAATGCCAGTTCATCATCACATGTATCAAGCTTCTCTTTGTTCAAGAAGGTGGCTGGAAAAGTCACAATCCTTAAATATATTATTCTGAGGAAGACGGTAATAATGTTTTCGTTTTTTTGTGACTCAGTGGGCGTGTCCAAACAGATATTAATACTTTTATAAAATGAAACATGAGATTCAGGCCTCCTTGTGTTTTATCAGTCCTCTGGCACATCTTGCACAGCTGTGTCACTCTTTGCGTGTCATGGTCAGCTCGCGCGTGGCTGCTGGCCTCCGCGCTCTCATATCTGCTGCTTGAGGCCTTCGAGCCAGACTCTTAAAACGTGAAAAGCTGCGTTATTTATTCTCGCCTTGTGTCGCTTTCCGTCTTTTTTTCTCTTCTTTTTCCCCCTCGTGTCCCCAACTTTTTAATACCTCCATTCTCTCCTAATGACTCCCTGCTCATTTATAGCTCCGTAGAGTAAGACGTAGAAGTGAAATTGATAGATCGACTGATAGAGAGAAATATTGAGAGCTACCGCAACTTGTCCCAGATCCTTTCCCCAGATACAGCGCACACGGAGGCCAGCGCCAGACCAGCAGCAAACCCCCGGCTGCTTGTTCCCTGACACTTGGACGCCAGCTCCTCTGTGGTTTCAGCCAATGAGCTCACCCCTGTTGAAAATAACAGCGGTGACATCACTGCTTTTAGCCCATTGCGGCTCCCACCCAGTCAGGAGTCCGAGGTAACCCGCAGCGAAGGCAGGAAGAGGCTAAAAATGAATAGAAAGAGAAGGCGGGGGGATGTTTTTTTATTCAAAGGTAATAAGGTTTATCGTCAGGAGGAGGAGAGGGTGAGGCCGGTTACACGTATACAAATAGATGCACATTTTTCTGTTGGAGCACTTTTGTCTTAACCTTCATCCCAAAGCGTCCGCCTGCTTTTCCCTCGCTTCCCCCCCCCCCCCCCCCCCCGAGGTCATCAGCAGATGTACCAGCTGGTGTTCATGACACTACCTCACGTCGATCTCCTGACCTTTCAACTTTGACCCCTCCGAGAACCCCCCCCCCCCCACACGCACACACGCACACTTGATTTAACGGCCAGTAAGCCTCGTTCACACCGAGTGACACATTTACGAGGACATATGAACATGTGTGCGAGATAAAAAATGTCCAATTGGCTTCTCTTTCTTTTGCATGGATGAATTTACTTTTTGAATGTAAGATGAAGGCCGATTCGTTCATTCTTAGCGATCTATGGTATCCAGATCTAACCATTGCAGCCACAGGAACAGTCAACGCTGGACTCAATTCATATTTTACTGTCTGCCAAATAAATCAGGTGATCCATAACTGCCGTGCCGTCGAGGGAATGAGAAAAGCATGTGAAGGAAATGATCGGCTGTATGAACCGCTTTGCGTCGACCGACAAAGAGGCCGGCACGGTACTGTCTTTTGTCATACTGGGTAAAAAAAAACCCCAGAGCCGCATTAAGTCACTTTGTCTCACCACGTTTGAGGACGGGGACAATATTTGGTCTGCCACGGTGATTTAAATCGCCAGCCCTCGCGGTCACAACCTCACTTCATTAACCTTGAGAGGGTTAGTGTCACCCTCTCCTCCCTGTGATGTCATATTGGGTGATGGGGCTCGAGAGGGGGCTCAGAGGAGATCTGTATTTGTATTGGTGTGTGTGTGTGGGGGGGGGGGCTTGGTGGTAGAAAAGAGGGGGAAGACGAGGGGCGATCCTATTTGTTTGTTTTGCCCTCCAGACGTGTCCGAGAGCAGATTAAGGGATTTACCCGGGAGGTCAAAGAAATGGAGGAGTTGTCTTTTTGTTTCAGATAAAAAGCGACGGCAGTGAGAGGTGAAGGATGGAAGGACAGGTTATGATGGAGGGCTGGGGAAAGGAAGACAGGAAGTCATGTGTTGACACCGGGATACCTTTTACAGCCGTCTGATCGTCTCTTGTTTTAGTGCTAATCCCAAACCGTGAGCACCAACAGCATTAGGGACCCAAAATCTCGTGGCTTTGCCAGGTCTCGCACGCAATGGCTGTCTTATAGAGAACAGTAGCTCTACTGTTAGCAAGCAGTGGAGCTACTTCTTGAGTACTTTTAAATTGTGGTATTTTTACTTTTAGTAAAATGTCTGAATTTATCATTTTAAAAATCATTGATCAATGGTTTATTGTACAAAATTAAGAAAATGTTTTTTTTGGGCCGGCCAACAGTCCGAAGAACAAACATATTACATGTGCAATAATATAAAACAGTAAAACAGGAAATTGTCCCTTTTTAAATCCTGCAACCCGTGAATATTTGGCGTTTTTGCATGAAAACCACTTCATCAGTTGTCAAAATTGTGGTTCAAACTGAACCTGCTGATGAATCAAACAAACATTTCAAACAGCTTTTTTCCCCTTTTTTTCTCAACCACATTTGAAGGTGAACACCACCACCGAACACCAGCCTGCCACGCGCGCCATGTGTGTGTGTGTATGTCATTTTGGTGGGGTTAAGAGGAAGGAGGTGGGGTCGGGGTGGGGCTGAGCAGGCTGCAAACTGCAAACAAACGAATGAACGCCAACCTCAAATTCAACCGCAGGGTCGCCGGGGCCTACCGTGGTGTGGCTCTTTTGTAATGTATATCAAGTTCACCAAGGGCCTTTTCATCTGACAGGCCATTGTTGAGGGAGGCTAGCCGGCGTTCTACTCCCCTCTTAACCCCACCCACCCGACACGGGAGCAGGTTGGCTTGCGATTGTTTTATGGAAATGTAGCGCGGGCCTGGCCGGGTGTCTGCCAGGCGAGGACGGAGGGGAGGGAGGGGGAGGCGGGGGGGTACTGTGTCTCTGTATGTGTGTGTGAGTGTGTGTGAGTGGGGGGGGGGGGGGGGGGGGGGGGGAGTTGGATGTGACGCCGACCCCAGCGAACGCCCCTGACCCTGAGCAGATGGCGAGGCAGGGTCTCTCCGCTGAGCCAGAATGAATAACGTGTGCCATGTCACATTGTCTGAGATGGGCCTGCTGAAAGCCCCCCCCCCCCGTCGCCCACTTCTATCCTGATTTCTGCACCCTCCCTCCCTCCCCCACATCCATCTCTCTCTCTTACCCACCTTTCTTCTTCAGCTCCTTCACCATTCCTCTCTGCTTTAATCGTTTTTCTCCTCTCTTGTCCCCCTCCCCCTCTCCTCCTCTTCTTCTGGGTCTTTTTACCTCCCATACATCACTTGTCTCTTCCTTCTCCCCCCCCTCTGATCCCCCACTACATCCACTCCTCCGGCTTCCCCACAGAGTGCTTACTCTTCCAGGCACCCGTTTGCTCATTCAGTCATTCACTCACCCATTCATGTATTCACGTGCGCCTCATTCATCCTTCATTCAACAGACACTCATTCACAGGTTGGCCCACTCGCCGAGGCTTTATTGGAGGACAATTAAGGCACCTGCGTTTCTAAAGCTCCCCCGCTGAATGCCTGCCTCCCCGTTTCCTCACCCGTCTGTTCACACTACTACTACTGCTCACTCGCTCACTCGCTCACTTGTTCTCGCGCCCGGCCTCGCTCACTCGCTCACGTACAGAGTCGCTGGCTCGGGCCCAATCCCTCCGTGTCGCTCGGTCACAGAAGATGCAGATAAATCTGAATACACGCCTTTTTTTTTTTCATTTAGTGAGTGTTGGTCTTCCATTCTAAGACCTCAAGAGAGCTTTTCAAAAATGCCCCCCCAAAAGTAGATACATTTGAAAATTCTGGTCTCGCATGGCAGGGTGGATGGGGAGTTTTTGTCGAGAGGCGATTTATGGCTGGTCATGTGATGCGTTTTTGAGAATCTTGCTTTCTGGCGCACGCGATTGGGAACCATTTCTTGGCGGAAAATGGTTCGAAAGTGCAGGTGCAGGCTCAAGTGACCTGCACGCGGCCAAAAGTGGGATTTGTCATTTCAATGAGGACTAATGTTTCATAAAAACGAGCACAAATCTCCACTTTTGACGCGTAAACCCAAACAGAGATTTTAACTTGATCTAAATTTGCGAGGATTTGGCCTTTAACTGTTTAATTCCTACCTACCATAAAATATAATCACATGACTTAATGGTCATGTGATTACATTTTATGGAGGTAGGAAAGATTTTAACCTATACGATCACATGAACATTTAAATAAATAAGATTAAATCTTCGGTTTAAAGAGGGAGAAAATGGGGTAAAATGTGTAAACTTCATTATAGTTTACCTGATACGGTATCAGAGGTGAATGAATAAATAACAAGTCCACACGTTAGCGGCTCTGTGAGTCTCTGCACTTGAGCTAAATGCTGCTGTTAGCATGCTAACCTTTGCTAAGAAGACGAAACACAAAGCACAGGCCATAAACTAAAGTATTAAACAAACTGAAACTTTGCCCAGATGATGCACGATGTAACGTCAGAGTCACCAAAGTTATTACAATTCCTCCCGAGGGAGACATGAATGTCCGTCCCACATTTCATGGCAATCCATCCCATATGTTGCGATACTTCGGTCCGGGCCGACATGTTGTGTGGACGTCCACGATCTGGTCCGTGGGTGTGGATCCATCACAAATATTCCCTCTCTCTCCCTCTTTTCTCTCCTGGAGCGGCGCGGTGGCTGCCAAGAATGGATAAGAGGGTCAGGGGTATGTTCAACCCCCCCCCCGTCCTAATCGCCAGTCCTCTTCCTGCACCCCCCCCCCCTCCTCCTCCTCCTCTCCGGCCCCCAGCGACCCCCGCCTCCTGTGCCTCTATCGGCCTCCAGACAGACAGCCTGGGAGATGGAGGAGGGTGCGCAGGGGTCACGGCCTCGGCGCTGCAGTCGCTTGGCCAGAGAGTGTGTGTGGGCGTGCGTGTGTATCTTGCACTGTATCACCTCGTGCCCTTTGTGTGTGTGTCATAGAGAATTTTTAGTTCTTTTTTTTCGCCGACGAGGCAAGCGCTGCAAAGTGTTTGTCAGTGTGTGTGTGTGTGTGTGTGTGTGTGAGGACGGAGAGAGTGGGCGTTACAGAGACAACGGTCAAGGTTTTAAAGGTTCACTTGGCTCAAGCTTGTTCCCTCTAAACCCCCACCGGCCAAATATGCTGCGGTTAACAAAGTGAAACTGTCTAAACACTATCTGTTAAACAATCGTAATAGCGGCCTAACATTTTAGAAAAAACGTCATCTAAATATACAACATATCATGGTTTACAAGTTCACCAGTGCGTTAGTTTGCAGTAAAAAATGAGAGCAAACTTACAGGAGTATCGTTGCATTTCATTCCGCTGACACAATTAATTGGAGATGTCCTCCAGGGACAAGAACTGTATTTCTTTGTGGGTTTGGGTTGTCCGAAGTACTTGCTACCCACTAATCACCGTCCGTCAATCTTTTTGTTTTTGTCATGATATAATTCCGCCTGTCACTCGCTCTTGTTCAAACAACATCAACATTCTGTGTTGCAACACGATCGGGCCGCTTCTGCCGGGAGCTTTCGGCTTTAGAAGTCTTAACTGACGAGGGCGGCGGGCCAAGCTAAACGAGTTGTGCTCTTAGTTTACTGGATGTGAATATCCCGAGAGGGTTTTCACAAAGTGGAGGGCTTTACTTTTGTTGGAAGGGTCCATTGTTGTGACATCTTGACCCTGTTCCTGATTAGTCTCTTAAGGGTTTGAAATTTTTGGAGGAGTTTTGACTCTTTCTTTTTTGGTTTCGTTCTTGGACATACCCTCTCTGAAAACACTGGCTCCCGGCCTAGCCCACCGCGATACCGAATCTTTTTGGGCTCGGTGGATGATGTTTCAACCACATCCTGACAACAAACAAAATAACTTGTGTTGAGGTTTGAGGATTCTTTGCAGCCTTTTTACTCCCAAATCAGGCCTTGGACTCGGACGTTGACAAAAAAAAAAGGGGTCAAGGAGAGATTTTGTTTGGGGGGGGGGACACTCCGATTCCCCCTTTCGCATGTTTTGCGATTAACTTGATTCTTTTGTATCGCTCTCACTCGTCTGACGTTATTCGCCTTCTTAGGACGAGTCCACAAACGGCACGCTGACGTATAAAATGACGAGTTTTGATCATTTCAGTCCTCTGACTCACACCATCTCATCTCAGGGAGGGGTCGATGAGTGTGTCACCGCCCCTCCCGAGAAAAGAACAGCCATGTTTTTTTGAGTTCTTCGGTTAACAGCTTCGCTTGAGGGAATTCAATGTATCTCCAATACACTGCTGTAAGGGAGTCTCAGTGACCGCTGCTCAGGGACTGGAGAGGCGTTGTTATCGCATGTGGACCTGGAATTGGAACCGGCAACCTTTTGGCTGTTCTCGTGGGATCCTAATGCTCCTATTTCCTAAAAGAGCATCTGAACTATCAGAATGAAGTTTTTATTTGCTTTATTTGTGAGAGTAAGACGAGGAAATGAACATATGTGTCTCCAGAGCTGGAGACGGGACATTGTTAGCCTATTACCATAAACTAGTCCCCTCTGGTCGTATAAATGAATATTACAGCATAAATACTCATAATGCTTTCTAACAATAATCACAGCACATTCTATAATAACTTATAAGGTCAAGTATCAAAGTACTTCATAATTGCTGGTCACTCCCTGACATTTAGTTTCGCATGGATCATAGTGTATAATTACCATAGTTGTCATACAATATTATTATTAAGTCAGAATATATGTTGCCCACAAATATGAGATTTCACTTCATTTAAGCCTGCTGGCATTTTTCAATTTCCCCAAAAAATGTGACATTTTTTCAAGGGACAGTTTGCGAGCAGAAGTAAAGCCAACGAGCTGCTTTCATACTTTCCATAACGTAATGCATTCAACATGTTTTCAGAGCCTGGGATCAACTATACTCTGAGGCTGATTTTTTTTAAAAGATGGCGACAAGAAACAGAGCCAAGACAGCCCACACCTGCACTCTGAAGAAAAGGCTTCCCTCCGGTGGGAACGAGAGTGAAATGATTTGAAAAGTGCTGGAGTTGAAAACGATGCTTGTTTCTTTTGTTGCTTTTTGTATCTGCCCGTGCTTGTTGTTTCTGCTGATAACCCTGATGGATTTATGGCTCCTCGTGCTTGTGAAAGCCTACAATCTGGTTATAATACAACAATATGAAAGCCCGTAAAAACACACGCTGTGGATTGATTGCTCCTGATTACCTGTTATCAGTTATCAGGCTACAGCTGAACAGATCGTAAAGGCTTTTATTAAAGCTATATAAACTGTCTGTATCTAAAGGTACAGACTCTACCAAGCCGCTTCCAGTCAGTCATATCACATTGCTTATTTTTCCAATGTCATCGACAGGCTGGTGTCGGAGCTGCCAAATAGCGTGCCGGCACAGTTCTCACCCTGCGTGCGTGTGGCAGCCTGAACTCGCCGTGAACCTGCACAGGTCCAGGAAAAACAAAAAGGGGGAAGCGTCTCTTTCCTCACGCCTGTCTTTCAAAAGAGTATATAGGGCTTGCAAAACAGGCGCTTCAGCTCCCCTGACAGTCTGCAGACTTATCACCCTGTCATTTTCTTCTTCTTCTTTTTGCAGGCTCTGTGATGTCTTTGGGTCCTAATTGTGATGACAGTCATGTGATGACAAAAAAAAAAAGCGGGTTGCTTTGAACACAGAGAGAGAGAGGGGGGAGTTAAGGCGTGGCCCCCCTCTCTCTCTCTCTCTCTCTCTCTTGGACCCGTCGTCCTCTCCATTCATCAAGCTGTCTGCTCTCTTCCACTCTGGGGGGTGGGGGGGGGGGGTTCCCCGTGTGGCTGGAGAGCAAGACAGATGGACACAGCGGACGGATGGACAGACAGACAGGGACGCCCTTCCCTTCTGCTGTGAACCCAGACTCACACGAGACACACTCGTTTCATTAATCTTGTGATGTTCTCTGAGGGAGTGCGATATCGTCACGTCGTCGCTTTGGCTTAAAGCGTTGTGTTTACTGCGTCGATGTCAAATTCAGATTTTCCTGTTTCTGTCTGGCACCCGGCCCGGCCCGGCCCGGCTGTCTGCTCGACATCCCTTGACATTTGACCCAGTGTCCGTCGAGCCACCTTTCCCTGTCTGTCATGGTTCTCACTCTCGTCTGCTGGTTTCAGGACGTTTCACCACCCTCCGTATCAAATGACTCGGAGTCAAAGAGCTGCTAATCAGGAAACTCCGGACTCAACTTCCTTAATTGGCTCGCTTTCTCCCTCCAATCCGCGGATAAAAATAATTTCTCCCTTTATGTTTTTGTAATAAGTAGCTTGTAGTGCTCGGCGGGATACGCGGGGAAACTTAATTCCGCAGTTTCAGCTTAGTGCTCAAAAGAAAGGAGTTCTGAGGCTTTACTGTCCAATCTGTGCGATCACAAAGTTCCTTCATTTGGTGACCCTTTCACCTTTTTCTGAACAGATACCGGTGTCGGATGACAAACAATACATTTGACAAATTGACAGCGGGCCGAATCAGCGATAAGACAGAGTGACCTACTGGTGGGTGCAGTTTCCACATGAGGACAAGAATCTTTCTATCTCAATCTCCCTTTTCCTTCTGATCCGCGAGCTTAAGCAGTCAAGTGAGTGGATTTATAGACCTGAGGCTTATGGCTTAGTCATGATTGCTTGAATTGGCTGCGTCTCAATTAAAATACATGGTTTTTTTTTTTACTCCTAATGAGAGAACGGGGACTTGGGTAAAATTGAGACAGCTGTAGAAGCTCTCTGTATGCTCATTGATTTAAATAAAAGCATTGCTGAACAATTTGGGGCTTTTTGTTCTGCCAACGAACACTGTTTAAAGAAAAATCCTGTTTCCAGATGCAAGAGACCTGCTTGCCATTTTCTTGCCATTTATTTCAAGGAAACCTCAGTTTGACGGGTCTTTAAAGCATGTTGTATGTTTTACAACAGCCCAAAAGGTCAACGTTCATATCCTGAATACCACTAAATGTAAAAGTTAACATATCCTCCAAAAAAGAGGCCTCTTCTCTTTTCCCCATTTTGCTCATTTCTCTGAAAAGTACTTGCACTTGTTTTTTTCTTCCTTTTTTTTTTACTGTGTTCAGCTGTAAAACATTTGAGGAAACTTTATGCTTCCCCATTCAACTGAGTGTAACTGGAGGTTCTCCACCGACTATAAAAAAAAGAAAGAGGGAAAGGAAAAATGGTTGAGGGCAGGATGAGGTCCTCGTCTCTGTGTCTTCATGGTGCGGGCGGCGGGCCAGGCACACTCTCCTGCAAAACCTCATCCCCGCAGCTCTTTTCTCTCCATTCTTTTTTTTTTTTTTCTTCTCCCTCTTTCTTTCTGGCAGAACAGTGAAGCTCCATAAAAATGAATTACGCGTCCGAAAAATATGAAATGTGTATAGTGCACACTGGAGAATATCGCATCTGCTACTTAATACAGAGAAAGTGTCTGGTGTGTGTGGATAGGTAGGCAAATATATTGTTTTTAAAGTATTTCAAATGCTTGATTTGTTCATATAAACTGAAAGAAGCAGTTGGTTATTTTGTGAAGTGCGTTTTTAATCTTTCTTGCCGAGAGTAAGATGAGAAGATTGATGCCACTCTTATGTCTAAAGCTGGAGCTGGTGGATTAGCTTAGCTTAGCACAAAGACTGTAAACAGAGGGAAACAGCTAGCATGGCTCCGTCCAAAGGTGACCAACTCCTTTAATGATGACTAATTACTATGTTATTTATACGTTTCTTTAATAACTACTGAAATGAAAGTGTACAAACAACTATTTCTGTTTTCATATAACTCTGCATGAATGCGAATAAGCGGAATTAACGAAAAGACTCTTTAACCAGTACCACATATGTCAAGAAAAAAAACAAGCTTCTTTATATTTATGATAATTAATGAATTCAAACACTGTGCAACTCTGCCAAATATTTGTGTTGTATGTCAGTTTTGGTCTTTATTCATTCAGCCAGCAGCCACTTTTTTCCCATATAAAACAGCAGCAGGGGGATCACACGCACACACACACACACACACACACACACGCACACACAAAACATCTAACAAACAAGAGCATTGACTTGCCATCAGTGTGGTCTCAGAAGCATTCACTTTTTCTTTGAAGTCGGGAAAAAAACACCCACACAAGAAGTCAGTTGTAAGGTGAAACAAAGATGCCAAACTGATTTAAATGAAGGCTGCAGCAGAGACAACAAAACCAACAGACCTACATGAAGGTTTACGGCTTTCTGACCCCTCCCTGGTAAACAAGAAGGACCCGCTTGTGGTTGGGGATGATACAACAAGACAAACGTGTGCAAATGCACTCTTGGCTGGGGGAGAAACCGAGGCAAACAGAAAAGCCAACAAAGCCCGTGCCACATTTCCGAGCATGATCATGCTCAATAATAGCCTCCCTTGTTCTTTGGGCTGTGAGGAGGGTGGTCATGGGGCTCCCCAATGTGATGGCAATGCGCTAATCTGCCCTGTATGGCCCATTCACATGTGTTCACACCATTGTTTCCACACTCTAAACAGGAACTGCAATGTTACCCAAGGGAATTCTACATTTGGTGTGCAGAAAACCCTTTAATTTCCACTCTCATTTTAGAGTCGGCGTGTCCTCGCAAGTCTCATCATCTATCGTGCTTGTTGTCTGTACTGGGAAGTATAGAATACAAAATGATATGTTGGCTGTAATTACATGCAGCTGTTAATGCAGAATACTGCAGAGACAGGATGCACACTGCAGAATATGTGCGAGCCTGGGAAAAACCGAGGGTTTCCTCACCACGAGCGTCCCCCCCCCCCCCAAACCGATCGGTGCTGTAATTTATTATCCGGTAAACACGTGGGAATAGTATCTCAGCGCGACAAGATAAACAACTTCACGCACATCTCGCGATAGGAGACGCTCCCTCTGTGCTTGCCTATTGTGAGAGTTTTCGAACTCTCGCGAGATCTTCGAAGTTTCCCACGCCTGTTGTTGTGGCGTCTGCTCTCTCTCTGCCTCTCTCTCTCTCTCTCTCCTCCCCGCCGCCTCCCCCTTTTTTTCTCTCTCTCTCTCTTCCTCACCCACCCCCTTTCTCTCCGTCTCCCTAGTCTCTACACCTCCAGTCTGCTTCTGTTGTCTCGGCGGATTGTTGGGCGGTGGGAGAGAGAAAGGATATCGCGAGTATTGGAGTTTTGGTGAGAGTTTGTGGAAGATGGCGCCTGTTGTGACAGGGTGAGTCTGAGATTCGGGTCTGTCGGTTTGTGGGAGCGGAGTTGGAAGAGCGAATACAAGTTATTATAATACATATATTAATTGTAATCCCTGTGCTGTAGCCTGGTTGCACTGCGGTGTTTTGACCACTGACGTTTCTTTGTCTCAACGTGTGTTTCCGTGAGAGTGTTTTTTGTTATCGTTACTTGCCTGAGCTGACTGTTGCTGCAGTGTTTTGTGAGCTAGCCCCACAGCTAAGCGATACTTCACCCACGGTGGTCTTTTTTTTCTTCTTCCCCAGACAACGGCTAAGCTAGCAGGCTAGACAGCGAGCGAAACACAACCAGTGAAGCATGTTTAACATTTTTTTTTTTTTTTAACAAAATGTTTTATATGCAACGTCTCGTTCCCCTCCCGGTATTTTACAAATTCCTGGTCATGTTGTGTTGTTTTCGTAAACGTGCTCAACCCACAGCCGGGGCAGCACGCTTTACGAACCGGATTCATAGCTGTCCGATAATGGATGCTAGCTAGCATAGATATCTGACTGAAACACGTTGCAGGCTTTTGTGAGCCAGGCATCCCCCTTTAGGCTGTGTTTTTTTCATAATGTTGACTCTTTATTTGTGAGATAGTGTTCGCTTTTTTTGCGCGGGCGTGCTTTGCTGTGAATGTATAACTCAGAGCTACCGCAGTGAATAGCGGGTACTTTTACGACTTCAGCTCCGTGTAACGTGGACGTCAGTGCTGGGAAAACAGTATTTATTACTACTTTTAACTACGTTTTGCATCAAACCTTAACCATACACTGCAGAGCATCTAAGGACAAAATAGACCTACCACCCATGTGTGCGTAACCTCACATCACTGCAACATTATCCAAATATTTCACTTCGCCCGAGCATTTGATTTAATATCTTATTTATTATTTATAATGAAAGTGACGTTTTCTTCCCCAGACAACTTAAACTTATTTCCTTGCTGAGCTCTGAATATTAAGATAACTAGCTGTTGTCCAACATCATTTTATTAATTTTTTTGTCTTTGAGATTGTTAAAAAAAATCCAAATATAAAGGTTAATTATGCATGGTGCACCTTCAGTAATTACTACATGTGATAAGTGTGTCAGCCAAGGATTTTAATGAGATAATGGTCTTTGTTAACATTTAAAAATACATTTATTGAAGTGATAGTTGGAGAATATCAATGATGTATTCCCTCATAAAGCAGAGCAGTGCTGCATTGTGTTGTTACCCTTTGCATCATCTGTATTATTCAACATAATCACACTGTAGCCTGGACTCTGTGCTGTGTGTGTTTGAGCCGATTGTCTTCACCGCTTTTGGTCGGTCTGTGGCGTAAACCCCGATTAACATGATTTGCCTGCACATTAACGAGACACAAACCTAATTTATTAATTTTTCTCTACACTCTTGAGGCTGTAATCCCCACAGACAGCTCAGTGGGTGACAGACATTTGCTGTGCTTGTTGGAGGTGTGTGTATGTTGGAAGGAGGCGGGGGGTGGGGTTTAGCTGTGCATGTTCATTTGGGGCTTTCCAACTGATTTCAGTTGAGGGGGGGTGGGTGTAGGCAGAGGGAGGGAGGGAGCTAGAGGGCAGGCGGGTCAGGTCTGGGTGACTGGCCACCTGTCCAGATGATATCTGCAGATTCATGTGTGTTTGGCTGTGCATGGGAGGAAGATGCTGTGTGTGTGCTTGGGTGAGAGCTTTAACAGAAAATTAAAGTGCCATAAGGGCTCTTTTTTTTAGCCGTGTTCACATGAACGGTTGGAGGCATCACGAAGCCTGACCACAGCCCCGTGCGCTGGTTGATTGGTTCTGCCTTCGCACAGGGAGGGGCTCCACAGCCACAGGCTTGTTAATGGTATTATGACTCTGGTGTAACAGCGTTACAGAGAGGTTGTAGTTCTATGTTTCTGTCTTAAAAGTTACTGGTCATACTGGTTCTACTGTCTTTAAGTTGTAACTTTTCGTTTCTTGGAAATCTATTCATCTTCAAACGAAGAAAGATAGAAGATCATCGAGTTTGTGTCTGAATGCAATCAGACACTGTTTTTCATACTAGATGTGCACTAGATTGTGCAGGTGGCAATTACTTATTCAGTTGACATCAATTCACCATAAACATTGGCTTTTATGAAGCACTGTATTTTACTGCGTAGACCATTTCATTCAAAGTACAGCTCCTGTAATTGCCAAAGAGCTTTGTAGCATGGATTACAAAACACATGACCGCTATGACATACAAATCGACTGGATATTTCACATGTCAACCACTCGCTGTGAAGAGTTTGTTAGCTTCTTTGCAAAGAAGGGGGGCGGAGAATAGCTTGAATTTATGTTTGTTACAGTGGATTTTCATGCCGACGTCACAGTGGTCTTTGCTTAGGTTTCTTTGCAACATGTCTCTGCAGCGCGAGACACGCATCATGGCAGAGAGAACAAAAAAGATCGAACGCGTTGCTACGTTTCACTTGAGTGGATGCTGATATTATTAGTTGTCATTAATGTAATAAACCCCTCACAAGTAAGGGAGGTAACACCAGCAATTTATCAACACATTAGGCGACCAAGCAGAACATAAATGTGCAGAAATGCACCGTTATCTACTGTTCGTCGAGCAGCCGTTCATCCTCGTCCACTGCAGGTAACGTTAGCGAGTTTGCTAAGAATAAGAATAGAATCACAAAATCATCAATAAGGAACCGACCTGATAATCAATACCGATAGGAGTACTAGTATCGCTAAAATCCCAACGATAATCTGCACTGACTAAGCTCTCGATGACAACTCCTCTTGTGTGCTGTGCACGGGTTTACAGCAGCGCACAAATGTTCCTACCCCGGTACAGAACTCGGAACAATGTAGCTTGCAAAGTGGCAAAAACAACTGAAAAGGCGACAGTGTTGCTTGTGTAATTTTCCCCTCCTCTCTTCCAGAGAAACTGATTGTGATCGCTGAAAGAGCAGCACTGTTTCACCTGGGACGATAAAAAGCATGAATCACTTATTTCAACACCGCTCTGCCTTTGCCGTGGCCCCGAGGGACGGGATTCCATTTAGCTCACCCTCCCTTCCATCCCTCTGCCAAAAAAAAATAAAAAAACAGAACGATGGAGTCTTTCGTGCCAGAAGCCAAGCGTCTCTGTGCTGATGATGCTACCGAGCCTTTCTTTAAAAAAAAACCGCAAACCGAGCCTGCAGTTTGATCTCTGCGGCTGTGTTAACGGTGGTCAAGTGAGTGCATGTGGAAGAGAGCGTGTACCGAGCGAAAAAGTTGACGTGCATCCTTTGCCCCCCCCCCCCCCCCCCCGGGTCCTCTCCTCTTCCCTGCGTCCCTTTTCATGAAAGGAGAGGTTCAGAGAGAGCAGCAGATGTCGAAGCGCTGACCTTTACGGTGGCAAAGGCTCCGGCTGGAGTTAAAAGACATGTTTACCCCCCTCCTACACCCCCGAAGCAGCAGCATCCACCCACACCCCACCCGCTACCGTAGCTGCTGCACTGATGGATAGGTTAATATCGGAGATGACACAAGCCATCTGATCCCCGTGTCACCTCAGTATCCAGCAGCATCCAAAGCTGCCCTATATCCACCCAGAACTGTGAAAATCTTCAAAGTGTGTGTGTGTACAGAAGTCACAGGCAAATGTGCCACCGCCAGACATCTTTAGGGGGATTTATTCTCATGCGTACAGTAGCCTATTGTTTTGGAAGTTCATGCATATCCATTACTTCACATGATTGAAATATCCCCCCCGACGCCTATAGCTTCTCGTTCAGGGTTCAGATTTAACTTGTTTGCTGGAGCGACGATGGGCCTCTTAAAAGCACCACAAGCCCTGGTTGTCTCAATATCTTCTTTCGCTTGTGCCCCCCCCCCCCTCTCATCCAGCCCTCAATTCAGTCTGTTTGTGTCCGTCTGTCTCAGGGGAACGACCACAGGAGACACCCAGGGGGATAGCAATGCACATTTTTGCGTAATTTGCCTTGGGTCGCCGCCAGCTCGGCACTCTTTATTCTTCGTCCCTCGGCCACGTGCTTAAGTGTGCACAAGCCAGATGCACCATCAGAGTCTGTCCCTGTACTCACACCGCCCTCCTGCTGATTCATTGTAACTTCCTGGTGTAGGTAATGCATTTAGAGTGACCTTTTGAGGGGCTTGCCTTACCTAATTTCTCCCCAAGCCCCCCGGGGCCTGATAGGGGAGGGTGGATTTCTCACACAAAAGCCACAACGAGGGGGGGGGGGGGCATTTATTTACTTGTGCAAGACTTGGAATGCTCTAGTCTGAGCTCATACTTCTCTTTTGCTTCGCCGCGGACGGGACGGAACATTCTGATGTAAATCTGAAGCCAGTGTGGTTTTGAAAACAGCCCTGCCGTCATGTTTGATAGAGGCCCAAGTCCTCTCGGTGGTGTTGTTGGCAGCGCCGGCGCTGCTTCGGAGGAAGACAGCCGGAGAGCCAAGGCGAATGCGGCCGCGGCCGCTGGAAGCTCGTACCTATCCTCTGACTCTTGTTTTTTGGGGTTTTGTCTTCCTCTTCCAGGAGAACTTCCTCCGTTCCTTCGCTGTTTTGCAGCCGTTACAGCTTCGCCGAGGGAATCTCGGTTTTCTACTGTGTCAGCGGTTCTTGCTCCCGCTGTCCCTCCACATTCAGGACGTTTCATTCAGAAAACATGACCCCCCCCCCTCTCCCTCCCTCCTGTCTGACTCCTGTTTGCTTTCATTCGGCCTCAGTGAGCAAACTCCTGCCTACTTCCTATGTTGGGGGCAGCTGAAATCGAAAACAATATGAACTCTACTGACACTCGTGTGCTTGTCCTTCCCTCTTTGTTCTTCATTTCTTCCCTCCTCAGGGACGACAGAATCTGCAAGTTGTCTTTTATGCCTCTGATATACTGTACAAGACTCTGCTCTAAGCTTTTAGGAGAATTCACCAGAAAAGCTTCGAAGAGAAAAAAGCTTTTTATCTTCTTCTTCCACTGGTTCGAATCATTGCCGTGTTGCGCTCAGCTGGGGCGGTGAGGGCCCAGAAGCATTTGTTTCGAGGGTCTCGCTGCTGTCAGAACGTTCCGTCTGTTCTTCCATCCATTCAGAGGAAGGTAACAAAACATACACAGGATCTCCCGTGTTGGGAAAGCCCCTCACCATAGCCACCTCCCACGGCTTAAAGCAACCGCCACTGTCACCGTATTAGATATCAGATTCTGTCATATTTGGTGGTTTGCCTTATTTTTGAGCAAATCTTGCACCATTCATGCCCCAAAACAACGCACGCACAGATACATTCAGGGCACAGAAACGATTCATTTATCAAGCGTCGGGGAAATATTGAGGCAAAAGAACAAAGCGAGAGCGAGAGAGAAGGGTTTGGATTCCAGGAAAGGCACGCTCTTATCTCCAAATGTTTCTTTGCATTGTCTGCTTGTTTAACTAAGGCTCCGGAGAGTTGTGCCGGAGAATCCGCTTGGTGGCATTCCTGTGGCTGTTGACGTCCGGAGGGTTTTTTTTGGCCCTTTGCTCTGAATCGCAACCAAGTAATATAGACGCGTGTCATTCTGCAGAGCAGGCTATTGAATGTGGCTCAGGAAACAATGCTTTTTTTTTTTTCTTCTTCTCTTGAAGACAGGGTTGCTCATGTTGTGGTTGATCATCTTGCGCTTCGTGGCTGCAGTTTGACATTCTCCACCGCTGCCACCATGTTGGAAGCTGCTGCTGAAGTATGTACGCGAGGTTTCACATGAGCTCCTGGAAGGAAACAAACTCTTTTATATCTACTGGTTTGTCCTGATAAGTCACCGGCGAAGTCTCTCCGTTCATCGCCCGACTGGATTTATTAGAATTCAACCTCAAATATTCTAACCTCAAGCCCAACTCGCCCAAGTGTCTGGTAGACAAATGAACTCAATTTACCAGCTGACGTTTATAATTCACCACCCTGCATGAGAGTCTGACGTATCTCACTTTATTATATTTTAAAAACCGTGTGTGTGTGTGTGGTTAGGATCCAGGATCTTGTTAATGACCGAGTGGACTATTTTGGAAAAGATGGCATGTTTTTGAAGAGGAACAAGTAGCAGGAACAACAACCCCCTTCCTCATCAGGACAACAACACTGAAACCAGACAGCAGTCCTGAGCTGTCATTGCTAAACTGCACACACGCTCGCTCTCTCACACACACACACACACACACACACACACACACACACACACACACACACACACACACACAAGCATGCCGCTGTCTTTACATTTGGTTTGCTGAGGATCATCTCACAGCCTGTGGGCTAAAGGTCATCTCTCTCTCTCTCTCGCTCTCTCTCTCTCTCTCTCTCTCTCTCTCTCTCTCTGTCTCTCTGTCTCTGTCTCTGTCTCTGTCTCTCTCTGTCTCTCTCTCTCTGTCTCTCTCTGTCTCTCTCTGTCTCTCTCTGTCTCTCTCTGTCTCTCTCTGTCTCTCTCTCTCTGTCTCTCTCTGTCTCTCTCTCTCTGTCTCTCTCTCTCTCTCTCTCTCTCTCTGTCTCTGTCTCTGTCTCTCTCTCTCTCTCTCTGTCTCTCTCTCTCTCTCTCTGTCTGTCTCTCTGCCAGGGATTCTATTTTGTCTCTTGTTGCAGTGCAGTCGGTCCTTTCGGGTGGTTTTTGAGGCGAGGGCAAGGCGGCGGTTAGTTCGCCTCAGCTGATACACATCCAGAGAGACGGCGCTTAAAGTTGGACGGTCCTGGTTCACAATTAAAGCGTGCACACGGGGTCGAGGCAGTCACGTTTGTCAATTGGCAGAAAATGTATCGTCGGCTATTTTGACAATCGATTACTCATTTGTCTGGTCGCTGCTTATCCCTTCGTGAGGATTTGCTGCTTTTCTCTCCGTTGTATGTTATTGTAAACTGAATATGTTTGGCTTGTTTGGATGAACACGGTTTGTTAGAATTGGAGTTGGTTGTTGGTTGCAGCGTTGTTGCCTTTAGAGCTTTAGTATATTGTTTTAACCTCAGGCATTCAGTCTGTGATGCTTTAGCAAAGTTAACCCACCGGTTACATTGTGAAGTTAAGTTCCTACTTCATAAAACACAGAAAATATGTGCGTTCAGTGTTTCCACACGGATCATAACAATCAGAGAAGGGCTGCAACTGATAATCATTCTCCTTATCAGTTAATCCTACAATTATTCCTTGTTTAATTGATTGATTGATTTGTCTCTGAAAATGTGAACGTTGTCCATTACAGTGACCCGGGGGCTCGATCTTCAGAGGCTCATTTAGTTAGAAGTCAATCAAATATAAAAGGAGAAAACAGCCAAACCGTCACATTGGAGAAGCTGAGACCAGATAAAGAAACCAAGACAGTCCAATGAGGGTCAAATAGACTGTTTTGCAAACTAACCCTGCTGACATTTGGCATTGAAACGCATTTGGAACTGAATTTTGCTTCAATTCCCCGAAATCGTGCTCGGCCGATCTTTTCTTTGTGACGCAACACGGGCGAAAGAAAAACAGAACATCACTTACGGAGGAAAAGAAAGGAAGCATTCGCTGAGTTGTTTGCTGTTGTATTTTCTTTTCTTTGTAAATAAATGAATGAAAGCTTCTTTGTACTGAAGCTAAAGCAGTCGATCCGTGATTATCAACACAAACATCTTTTATTTCCTTAGCTTCTATATTTAACAAGCACCGCTACCTGCTCCCGTATTTACAAACTGTTCTGCACGAGAGCGGGAGCCACAGTAGTGTTGCTGCGGTAGATCTCGACCCCCCCCTCCCCTCCCTCCCTCCCTCCCTCCCTCCCTCCCTCCCTCCCCCCCTCTGGGTTCCCTCTCGTTCGAGCAGTGAGTCATCAGCTCAGCAGAGAGTGAGAAGGGGGGAGAAAGGGGAGTGAGACAGAGTGGTTCATTCAGGGTTCACGGCTCCCGCTCTCCTTTCTGACACTCCCCCCCCCCCCCCCCCCCCCAAGCACATGACCCGTCTCACCCCCCCAAACCCCAGTCGGTCTACGCGGGACTTTGGCTGCAGTCACACTTGTGTTTGCTTCAAACGGCCCACACGACTCGTGTCTTCTGCTTCCATCTTTTAACGGTCGGGGACGTTTTTCCACCAGGTACTGCGGTTTGACTACTCCTAAAACGAAATACTGTTGTGGTTAGATTAAAAAAAAGCAGTTTTTAAAAAAATAGGACATCAACAGAGGGTGGTCATAAGACCTCGCACATAAACCACCCTCACACTAGCGTCTCACTATCTCAGTGAAGGTACCTGAAGTGTTTCAGTTTCAACATTCACCACCCAGAGCTGGAGCGCTGTCAAACCTGCGTCATTTAACCTCGCGGTCCACAACAACATGTTCTCTATTGATTAAAAAGTTCAGCGATGGCTTCTTTGTAGATCCAGAAAATGTCAAAGTATCTCAATTTAGGACACATGTTGTCTGAGGACTGAATGGAGCCAGATGGCAGGCAGTACAGAGAAAGCAGAGTCAGGAGACTTCATTAAAGATAGAACAAGCATCAAGGGAGTGTGTGTGTCGAGGTGGCTCCCCGGCACACACTGTCAATTTCATAACTTTGTCTTCAGGACGTATTGTGTGTGTGTGTGTGTGCGTGCGTGCCTCTCTGCGCCGGATTCCATTACTCGTTAATGTGCGAGTGCGCGTTCGTCTAGATGCCGTATTGATTGTGTGCCGGGACCAAGACGAGGTTTAGAAAAGTCTAGTCCAGATGGAGCATTGATGTTGGAGAGTGCGGTGAAGAGGGAGAGAGATGGAGGGAAGGAAAATGTAGAGAGGGAGAGAGAGAGAGAGAACGAGGAGGCCTTTTCTTTGGCTTTTCTGCCTCTGTCATTAAGCTCTCCCATGTCAAAGACAGATGGAGCTGGTGCCCCGTGTGTGTTTGTGTGTGTGTGTTCACTTGCAAGTGCAGACTGATGTGACCCGCCCAACTACACACACACACACCATAGAGCCCTGCCCTTGATTCTGCCTCCAGCGGGGCGTCTCGGGGAAGCTACCAGACCTCTGCCATCTGCAGCCAGTCGGCCTGAAGGCTCGGACAGCTCATCAGCAGTCCGCTACCCGCCTCTCCGTTTCTGCTCATGCAACATTTAAACTTGATAAAAAATAAAAAGAAGATAATTTTCGTTTTTGCGATTCTGATCACACCGTCCTTCGTTCTCTTGCTTCATCTCGCACCTTCCCTCGTTGCAATCGTCGGGTCGGCAACCGGAGAGGAGCAATGTGAGGGAAGTGTAGAAAGTAAGGCAAACATGACTAATATTAACAACAATAATGAGTCATATAGCCACAATCAGGCAGCGAGCCTTTGATTCCCTTTCATGTGGACAGTATTCGTCCTACCCGTGCATTAAGAAGGTTCTCATTACTGTCATATAAAAAGTATGGCCTCCTTTTATTCTTTCTCAAACTACATAAATACTCCTCCCTCGACAAATCACTGCTTTAAAAAAGCCCCAAAATGATTATTCAGTAAGAAACTCAATCTGCACATTGGTCTTTTAACGGATCGCCCTCTTGTTTCCTCATCCTCCTCGCGGATAGTTGCGGGCGACATCTTTTTCTCAATGATTTAACGTGTGCGTAATAACCCTTTGCTGCAGGCCACACGCACACACACACACACACACACACACACACACACACACACACACAGCGCGGTACGGCATAGGAAGTGAGGCAAAAAAGTCAGATTACGCTCGGTGTGTTATAACTGTGTAACAGTGCGAGTGCTGGGGCTGTGACATCAGTATGCAGGTATTTTTTTTTCTTCTTTTCTTCAATAGACAGCCAGCGGGCTCGGATTTCTAAATTTTCTCTCACTTAGCCTCCTCCACACAAACGAGCTTGCTTGCCTGGTGAGACATGTTGTTATTTCCACCCCATTTTTCTCTTCTCTGTCCGGTCTTGACGTAGACAGGTAACTGCAACAAGGAGCACAGTGTCTCAATCTCAGCCTGTTCTTGTCTTTCGAACACTGCTGTTTGATTTATTTTTTTCTCAAAATAAAGCTCGCAGGCACGAGTTGGAGGCTTTTCTATAAAGCTCCATAACAGGTTTGCATGGCAACTCGGGCCCATGATGTCGCTCTGCATATTGTGTCTGGTTGATATCGATAAGCTTGTTGACGGGTGTCAGTTTAGGCTGTTTCCTCCCTCTCTCACTCGCTCGTCAACGCGAATGCCTCCTAACATTTAAAGGAATCCGCCATTGAAACAAAGTCACCTTGTTTTCACCTGTACGGTCGGAGCAGAGTTCATATATTTGGTGTCGTGGCGGCTGCGAGGGAGCGCCGTGTTGATAATGAGGTGTACGGCCACTCGGAGGAGTTGCGATATCTGCTATCAGCCCCTCAGGCGGGGAAACCAGACACCTTTTTATAGGCCTAATCCCTCTTCCCTTCCCTCCTCGCACTGCTGTTTGTGTGCAATGTCCCGGAGCCCTGTGTGTGTGTGTGTGTGTGTGTGTGTGTCAACTCCATATACACAGATAGTGTCTCATGTTCACACACAGGGCCTGTGTCAGAGTCGACCCACCCCGGTGTGTCGGTGGGACCGACGTCTGAAAGAACGGTTTAATTACCGACAAGTGCAGATTGAAGTCCCCCAAATCCAGCACATTTTATATTATGACATCTTATTGTTACAATATAAGTACATTTTAATCAAACTACAAAAAAATAAATGGCATTTCTGATGAATAGCTGTAAAATAATATTGATCTGAGTTTCTTCTAATGAGAAGAATCCCGTTTTATATTTAACTGAAAGTGCATTTTAACACCTAAACACGAGCATCAGCTCTGTCGGAGGGCAGACCCGCCTCTGTACGACAGTGTAATGTGTTTCAGGCCTCGTCCTCGTGCACACGCTGCCTGCCAGTTGACCTCAGAGGTCACGCCCTAACCCCCTTGAGCGCATGAGTGATGGCGTCTGCGGGTTAGTTTCTCCCCCCTGGGAAGCACCCGGCCTACAAAAGATAGATGTGTGTGTGTTTGGCTATCTGAAAATGAGGACGACAACACACGAAAGTGCTCGGCCAAAGGTGTCAACTGTTCTAATCACACCACCAGAGTTTAGCTTTTAACCGATGGAACGTATTTGTGTTCGGTAGAAGTCACGTATATGCTCGAGCAACACAGAAAAGCCCAGTCACTGCACATTTTGGTGTTGCACTGCCTCAATTCCTGTGAGGGGAACCAATAGTTTCCTGCGTAATGTCTCCCAGTTCCCACGAAGAGGAGGGTTTAGTAGAGTGTTTAGTGACGTCTACGGGGAGACGAGTCGGGGGATTTATGCTCCTCCGTCAGGTCGCTCCAGAGCTTTGCAGATTTATAGTTCTCGTAATATAGCTCAGACTGTAGGCTCTAGCATATTGCTTCTCAAAGCTGATATTGCCTCCTGACAATAATCCGGCCATATTGTTTTGCGCCTACTGCACAAGCGCCACCATTAAAAAAAAGTTTGCGGCGGCACTGAAAACTCAACTTTTGCTCTTTGATTCATCAGAGGTGTATGAACTACACGCCCGAGCAGCGGAGCAAAAAAAAAAAACTGTATTTGTGCACTTTGTGTTCAGAAGTCTGGTGCCGAGGACATGTCAGAGTGTGTGTGTATTTCGGTCTCTTCTGAGCCTTCGGGTGTGTGTGTGTGTGTGTGTGTGTGTGTGTGTTTGGACTGTCAGTCACAGCTGTCAAACACATCACCGTATGAGCGGCGGGGCCGGGGGTTCACACACTCCCAATCAACCCCCCGTGGCGTGTGCACGCGTTGACGTGCGTTAGCGTCGAGGGAGGTGGGTGGGTGGTCGGCGGCTCTATTCATAGCAACCGCCATCCTTCTCTGTCACCGATACACCTCGCGTGTCACGCCGCCTGTCAGAGAGCGATGAGAGGTGGAGCCCCTCGAGTTCTCCCTCCACGCTCCACGCAGACGTTCATTTTATTCCAACGCCGACATATCGGTGCGCTGCAGAGGTACTTGCATCGTGTATTTTAGCTGAAAGACACTTCCAGAAAGACATTAGAGGTACATCTAATTTAATGTTGGCTAGTTTGTCACATTTTTATTCTGGTGTTTTCTCGTAGCGCCGGTAGGTTTTGTGGCATTTCAGTCTGAAAGCAGAGTTGTGCTGCGAGATGGAGAAGTAACGGTCGCCGCATGAGGGTTTTGAAGTAAAAACTTTATCGACGTATCGCATATCTGGACAAAAAACAATGTTTCTTTGAGAAGGAGAATGTTTGTGAATCCTGATCACTGCGTGAGCTCTCCTCTGATTTCTAGATGACTGCGTATCTGCTCTGGTTCGGATTTGACAAACATATTTCTTCTTCTTCCTCTTAAGAGATGCTCGCCATGACTTAAGTGTTTGCGGTTGCGCATGTGTGTGTGCGTGTGTGTGTGCGCTCTGTGAAAGAGGCCTGAGGGAAGGTCTTGGTGTGGAGTTTCACCCTGTGTCTCGGAGTCTTATCTGCTGCTGGTTAGAGGTGTGGAGGTTTAATAAGTTACCACAGAAGTACGGTCTGTCACCCGCCGGCTGCTCTTGTGTTCAGACTTTTTGAGAAATTTAAAATGTCAATCGGACAGTCTGCATATTTGTGGACATCTGTGTGTTTACTCTAAAGCAGCCAAAATGAAAACAAGACATATTTTAGGGAGTAATTAGGCGAAATCTTTTCTTTTGTCGGTTCGTCTTTGTTTTCAGAGAACAGAAAATATAAAAGTGATACAAAACACAAAGAAGTCTTTGCAGCTTTGTGGGAAAAACTATCATCTGTATTATTGTTGTTTCACTTAAAACTCCAAAAACGTGACCCCACAATATGACTGTTGACTTGATTTTTTATTTACTTATTTGTTTATTTATTTGGGCTCTTTGTATAAAGGTACCGCGATACACACATCCACAATGGTCGCGTTGTGTCAGCCTCGGTCAGCCAACGGTGACCTCACTCTCACTTCCCGGTGGAAAGGCCAGAAGAGTCCGGACGTCCTGTTTCACATCTACTGTAACTGGAGCAACTGTTTTGTCCCGCTAACCAGTCCGCCGGCCTTGGCACACGTACCCATCAGTACGTGCCAGCCTAAGCTACCAGCAAGTTGGCTAAGCTGCTTAATGGGCCTATCGGGTTCCTAATAGGATAACGGCAAAGCAAAGAGACCTCATTAGGGGTTCAGAGAAGTACCGATGCTTTGTAAGATGATGGGGGAAGTGTCCGTCTGCATGCGAGCTGGTTGAGCTTCAACAAGGCTGCTGGAGTATGTTGGGCGACGTTTCCATTTGTTTTCGTCAGCAGATTGAATCCAGTGGAATCAGTGAGAGTAAGCAGGCGGTGAGGAGGAGGAAGGAAGGAAGGAAAGGAGAGTAGTGATAACTGATGGAGAGCAGACGAAGCTCCTCGTCTCTCCTCGCAGTGCTTCCCTTTCCCTCCGTTGACCTCCGGCCTGCCCTGAGGGTGTTTCTGTGTCTGTTCGAGGCAATAAACGTCACTTTTAGTTCTCACAGTCGGCCGCGCTTTGGTTTGCTGCAGCTCACGTCACAGGGCTTCTTCTGCAGAGGAGGAAAAAAAGGCTGAGAACACATGTTTGAGCGTGAGAGCACTTTGGCAGAGAGACGAAAAAAAACCGAGATTAGAATTGGTTATTTTGAGTCGGTTACATGTTGAATGACGGTCTGAGCTCTTGCCGCGCTTGAACTTTCTTCGACTTTGCCACCGCGTGCATGTGACTTCGGAGTCGAGCCGGCCTGTTGCAGATGCAACAGTCGGCGTCTTTTGCCTTTGCAACTCTACCGTCTGTGGTTTCCTGTGTTTGCTCCTCTTTTCTTGTTGGTGTTTTGTGTGAGCGAGTGTGTTCAAGTAAACTCAAGGAGGTGACACTAAACACCGTTTTTTTTTGGTTTCACAGAACTTGCAAACCTCAACATTTACGACCACCTTATTACACATCGCTTCTTCAGAGTAGACACACCGTTAATACACATTAAAGCATCACAAAACGCAACCATTGTGCATCCCTAACGGCTCTGTTGTGTTGGATGTTTCACAATGTTTAGAGTAAATGCAGCCGTGACCGTTTCATGTGCTCCCGTTCTTCCTCGGCTCTCCACAACACGCCATCTACTTCTTCTGGCCTCGCCTTTAATCTCACCCCAACACTTTTACCCGCAGTATCCTTCCCTTCTGTCGCTCCCTGTTTTGCAGGGGAGGGGGGGGGGGAGGTTTAGAGGGGAGGGAGAGGAGAGAGAGAGAGAGCCGTCTGGAATCCATTAGCCGGTCGAGGCGTCCGTGTTTCACTGTGGGAACCTTATTGATCGCCCTCCTTTCTAATTATTCCACCTCCGACTCCCTCCTTCTGGCTCTCGCACCAATCATGCTTTCGCTTTTCTCTCGCTTTTCTCTCCAGCCCTTCATCCCCATCTTTGCTGTTTTCTCTGTGCTATTTTCATCCCTGTATGTGCTTCTTCTTCTTCTCTCTTCACTTCAAGTGACACATTATCCTTATTATGTGTTTATTGATGACTCGTGAGATGTATTGACATACTTATCAGCAGCATGCAAAGGCTACCACATCCGACACAAGGAGAAAAATCTGACTCACTCTTGACTCTCGTGTCTTGTAGACACACACACACACACACACACCCTCTGTACAGTTACTTCCATGTGCCGCATACATGTCCGTGTAGCTCCTCTTTGTGCCATGAGCTGCGTGTTACTGGAAAGCCTTCACAGGCCGATGAGTCGATGAGTAACGAGGTTTTTAGGATCGATGCCTTTGTTGCAAACTTGTCCCTGAGCGGCGGTGCGTTGCTGCAACAATTAAGGCAGAGACAACATGAATAAAAACAAGTATTTTGCCGTCATTTGCAGTTTACTACAAAGCTTTGTGCACTAAAGGAACATTACAGTGGTGCTCAAGAATGTGTCGGCCATGAGGGAGTATTGTCACATATCTCCAATATTAATACACATGTAGATTATGCAAATGAGCATGCTTTTTTTACAGGGTTGGATTTCGAGCTGCGACAAGTACTCGATTTTGTCTGTTGATGGATTGGAACAATCACTTTTGTCATTTTTGACTCTCAAATGTGAGGATTTTACCTTTTTTTTTGTCACACACGATATTCCTCTGAATCTTTGGGATTTTTTTGGAGAAGACGTTTGATGATGTCACCTTGGTCTGTGCGCGATTGCTACAGTCATTTTCTACTTTAACGGATTGCTCAACAAATCAATCAACGATGCCGATGAGTGTTACTTGCGGCCCCATTTTTATTCAAATTCAAGAATTTGTTCTCGATTCTTGCTTTACTTTAAATGTAAAAATAGCAGAGCTAAGTGTGCATCTTTTTTATATTGAGAAAGTTAAACGCATGCTAAGTCTACATGTTCTGATATTATGATCATATTTGGCTTTTTCACATCTATATTTTTAATTCACCGCCCCTGATGTTTGATTCAGCAGCTGTACTTCAGACTACAGACGGCTCCTTCTTCATGCGTACTACATTCATGCTGCCGGCTGTTTAAATCTGTGTAAATATATAATGATGTGCGGCGTGACGTGCCAGTGCTCTGGGCTCTGCTTTTCCTGCCCCGTACCCTGCGACTGACTGTGTCACCTGTAACAGGTTGCACGCGTCATCCTCAGCGGTGCGATGTTGCAAGTCGACGGCCCGTTTCTTCTCTCTACACGTGGTTGGAAGTGGTTGCTACATGCGATCTATGACTGAGCGTTTCTAGCTGTGACTCAATCACAGTTTAAGTCAAAGTCAGCCGTCTTTGTAACGAGTGAAGGTATGTGATGCCGTCACGGAGACTTGCATACGACATCCAGGATCACGGGGAAAGTTTAAACATGCGAAACGAGCTGTAATGCATGCGTCATCCTCCCAAGTCTGACATTTACGTGACGTAGATACTGCCCCGTGACTTTCTTTAGCTGGTCTGGGGCCTCGTTGCAGCTTTTAAATACTGAGCAGAGAGTTGAGCTGTTTCCTGTTTCATGTGGGGTAGCTGTGCGGCGTGGGCAGGCCGCAGACTGATGGAGAAAACTGCTGAGTCGTGGGTTTCCAAAACGTCTTCTTGGGGCAGAGCTTACCATACGGTCAAACATTTAGGTCCTGTGTCTTAGGTCCCCCCCCCCCCACATCTATGACTTATTATTAAACCGAGATACGTGTGTGTCGTGACTCTGATCTCAAGCCGTCCACGCCTTTTTATTGTTTGCTTCCATGTGCCGACGGCCGTCTGGGACTTAAAAACAACAATAAGCATTTTGTGTTGACGCACAACATGTTTTTAAAAATGTTAGAATAAAGGTCGCTGTCTGTACGCCTGCTGACGCCGGACACGTCCTGTCACTCCACGCTCAAGGCCACACTGACAAGCGCGTGTGTGTGTGTATACGTGCACCGTTGTGTAATGCAGTGTTTACTCTGTGTGTGTGTTTGTGGTTGATAACCAGCCCACTCACGTTGTTTTCTCACTTTGTGTCTTTGCAGGAAGTTCGGGGAGCGCCCTCAGCCACTGCGCCTAACAAGGTGAGTGTGTGTGTGTGTGTGTTTGTACGTCTACCTGTGTGTACACTACGTGTCCTCACTCTACATGATTTAGATGTTTGAGAATTCTTCAAAAGCAGTTCGATGTTAGTGTTGTAATCAGAGTAGCACAGAACTAGGGTGTGGAAAGTTGTACTTCTTTACATCATCAGTGGAGGGTCATCGGTCAACAGATTGGATTCGTGCAACACACACAAGTTCATGTGCTTATTTTGGAAGGTGGTGCACATTAAGTTGGAGCTGCGTGTTGTTGCCACAATAACAACAGCAAACCAAACAGCAACTCCCCAAAGCAACAGCATCACGTGTTTTACTTTGTGTGATTCCGGCCCGATCGTCCGTAATTGCACAGCTGTTATCTGTTGACCTTTTGAAACGCATGTGTTAAACTGAACCCCGTGTTCTGAAAGACAACAAAGCCAGAAAAGCAATAATTCATCTTTTCAGTCAAACGCTTGGACTCTGTCTGCACCGCGTCCAGCGCAGCTTCTACTTACAGCGCGGCACGTTTCTGATTATCCCGCTCCTCTTATCTTTGTTCCAAGTCATTTGGATCAACGCACAATGTTGAGGCTTGCTTCTGGACGTGTGTGTGTACACCCCCCCCCCCCCCCCCCCCTCCCTCCCCTCTTCATTCATGTGCTGCCAGTCCGCTGGCTTCCACGGGCCCTTCCATTTGTCAGATGGTTCCGATGGCCAGATATACGACGGACACAAAACACTCTGTACTCTGTATCAGGGTGTCGGGTTCTTTGTGTTTCCCTCTTTGCATTTGGCTCGGTGTCCTTGTTGTCTGCATGTTCACTCGCACCCACTTCACGCAGCAGCCAACAACAGCCCCCGAGATTTTCCGCCGGGCAGCAGCGCAGACGGCTACAACAGCGCACCGTCCTGCTGGGGGCTTTTTAGGGCGGCTCAAGCTCGTGGGTCCTGCAGGGCCGCCTTGCCAGGAAGGCTACTCGACTGGAAATACAATACATGACACGCATACACTGGAAACGAGCGCACACACACACACACACACAGACACGTGCACAAATCTGCACACGAGCAGACACAACTCGTGAACATACAGGCTGGATAAGCTCTGTTCGGGGAGCCGCTCCTTAAAGGGCTTATTCCCCCAAACAACAGGGGAAGGGCCGGCTCTGCAGAATCCATGGCCTCGGATGGAAACGCTCAATAGTCCCCCCTTTTACTTCTCCACTCCTTTGTCGAAAAAAAAAAAAAAGGCCAAAATCCAGACGAAAATAAAACCCTGATGACCGGTAATTTGTGCCAGGCTATCGTTTGATCTGGAGTCTTGTGTTCTTGTGTACACTTGTGTTCTATAATAATTTCCTTCTTATTGAGATCTAATGGTTGACATCAAAATTTCCTTTCTCGCTCACCAAACGGCCGAATCTCTGCCAATAAGCTTCCACCGTGTTAAAATGATAAACTTTGTTTTCATCCCGTTAGGCAGCACACACTTTCAAACTATCACAGCTGAGATCTAGTACAAGATCCTGTTGTTTTTAGGCTCACAAGGGCCCTCCGGAGGTCAGACATCCAACAGTGAACAGGCCACTGGTCCGCAGTAGGTCAGCTCATAGGTTTAAAGGAGGCCGAGCCGCTCCAACGGGCTGATTGCTGACGTCTCAACCCAAGCCTGACACGCCACGGATGTGTGTAATCTACCCTTTGTGATTCACAGGGCCGCACGCCCATTCCAGGTCTGATCATCTTAATTGAGCTATTTCACAATGCGCGTGTGTGTGTGTGTGTGTGTGCGCGCGTGCGTGTTCACAGGGGGTCATGTGACGGCAGCGCGTCGCTGTGGACGCTGTGGCAGATGCACGGGACAGATGCCTGTCTGCTCTGCTGCATCTGTAGCCTGGCTTAGCCTAGCCCCCCCTCACACACACACACACACACACACTCGCACACACTCGCCCGACCCCCCGTAGTGCCGGCTGTTGAATATTTGTCTCTTCTTGTAAATCTGTCCGGCACATTTTTGTCTCACTTGTCATGTATTTCTAATTTCTCTTCTTTTTCTCGCGTTTGCTGAACACCCTTTAGCACATTTAACAGAAAAGGAAGCCGCCGCTTGGTGCTTGTTCACTCGTGTGCTGTGTTGACCCGCTTCCCTTTTAACCTACATGTCACATATTCGGCCTAAATAACTGTGCATGTGTCTTGTTAGTGAGGTCACTGTAACAAGTAAATTGGATTGCAGTGGCTGCTTTCTTTTTCCCGAGATGCATTGCTTCTTTGTAATTGCATGTTGGTGTTCTTTTTATGCAAATACCTGCGTTGTTGTCATGTTGTGTGTCTGCATAGGAAGTTGAGCGCTGGTCACCGTCGCTCTCGCTTCTTCTTCCCATCTTCGGCTCTCAGGAAGAGACCAAATCTCCATCTTGCTCGCTTACTGTCGCTTCGTCTCATAAAATGTCGTTGCCTGAAATGATATAATTTATTTGTCATTTGAATGCTTTCACAGCGCATACCAGCAGGACGTGGGAGTAAACGGGATGGATGGGTTTGCGTGTAGAGCTGATTTTAGTTTTTGTTGTTGATGAATCTGTTGCTTATTGTCTGGATTGGTTTATGTCACTTAATGTAAACACGAGGAAAAGCCAGATACCTTTTTAATCAAACCTGGACTTTTGAAAGGGCTCCAGTTCTGTGCACCTTTTTTCTTTTCTTTTTCTTCTCCCGGCTTGATTTAGGAAAATAGAATAATTTCCTCCATGTGGTGTGTAAACGGTATCAGACTGCATCGGATCAGTTAAAAACGGCCTCGAGTGATTGGAATTCTAGGATTGTACCTCCATCATTTTCAGTTGCTGGCAATCCGCGATTTAGAAAACACTGAAATAACAACAGAGCAAAACAACCAAACAAATTGTTCTGCTGCGAGACTCAAATTGCAGCTCCGACACCGAAAGATAATTGTCTCATCACACGGTGAGGTGAGAGACAGAAACGCTTCCCCGTCCATTATGGAAAGGATAAAACCAAAATGCCTCCTCTGCACCCGCCTCCTCTGCACCCCTCCTCCCCCCCCCCCTGTGAGGGCCCCCCTTTTGCTTTCAACAACAAAAGTCTCGTCTAACCCGAGCGTGCGGCCCACTGTTGCATGTTGCAGAGTGGAAAGCTGTGTGTCTGAGTGGCGTGTCCGGTGTCACTGACATCTGTGTGTGTGTGTGCGCTGATGCCGGGCCGGGCTGTGTTGATGTCCGTGCGTTGTGTGTGTGTGTGTGTGTGTGTGTGTGTGTGTGATGCGTCTTAATCGTGCATCCAAGCCTGACCTTTGACCTCTTGCTTTTCAGCAACAGCATGAGCTCTACTGGTCTCCCAAATATCACAACGAGTCCCCGGGCTCCTCACTGTCCCCCTGAGCTGGTCATACGCCCCCCCCCCCCCCCCCCTCCCCCTCAAACAGACCCAGCTGGGGGAGAACATAGCATTTCTTTTGGCGAGCAGACTGTGCCGGCTGTGAGGCTTTCCAGAGGTCGTTGCGAGTGTACTGAATGTGTGCACAATGTGTGTTTCTGTATGTTCTATTACACAGTTCACACGCTTAGTCTCTCTCTCTCTCTGTCTCTGTCTCTCTCTCTCTCTGTCTCTCTGTCTCTTTCTCTGTCTCTCTCTGTCTCGCTCTCTCTCTGTCTCTGTCTCTCTGTCTCTGTCTCTCTCTGTCTCTCTCTCTCTGTCTCTGTCTCTCTCTCTCTGTCTCTCTCTCTCTCTCTGTCTCTCTCTGTCTCTCTCTGTCTCTCTGTCTCTCTCTCTCTGTCTCTGTCTCTCTCTGTCTCTGTCTCTCTGTCTCTGTCTCTCTCTCTCTCTGTCTCTCTCTCTCTCTCTCTGTCTCTCTGTTGCAGAGAAGCGATGAGGAATTACCTGAAGGAGCGAGGTGACCAAACTGTCATGATCCTGCACGCAAAAGTTGCACAGAAATCCTACGGCAATGAGAAAAGGTGAGTGAAACATAAAGAGCAGCTCCCAGCTGAATAAGAATCTATAGCCAGCAGCCAAACAAGGGGAGATAAAAAGGATTCAAGGGCATGAGCATACAGGTCTCAGAGGCTCACAGAGCAACATTAAGTGTTGCTGTCTTTGCATGCTGTCCATGCAAGCGCAGCCTCCTCCCGCTTCTCCCGCTCATTATGCAGCTCTCTTCAGCGCTCCATCCTCCGCCCGCTTCCTTGGCCCGAGCTGCAGCGCCGCTTGCGATTTCATCAGGCCTCTCTTTTGGCAAATCGGGCCGAGAGAGTTGCTCAATGACGATAAAGGACTCGGTTAAAAAAACCACAGCGTCTGCAACCAATAGACTGTCCAGCTGTCACAAGAAAAAGAGTCCGAATGAGTGTGCTTGGCCGAAGGATTTCTGCTGTATCACAGTCAGAACCACTAGATCCACCTCACACACACACACACACACACACACAGGTTTATCTGTGTGAATATCAGTGTTTCAACATCCTTTGGCCTGCAGAAACCGCCATGATGCTCAGGTCGTGTGCGTCTGTCTCGCACCGCTGATTACATCTGCATGTAACGTAACCGGGGAGCCCGACAAAGTGGGTTGCGTGGAGAACGCAAATGTGCTGTCTGTCTGTCTGTCTGCGCTTTTTATAGGAGGTGAAAGTAGACAAACACCCACAGAGACAGGCGGCGGTGTTGCGAAACAGGTCGCTTTCCAGTTCCACACTGACGCACACAAGCTTTTATTTAGAAGTACGGCCGGTTCGGTCATGAGTTGATTTTCACATTTTGATAAGGCTAAAGTTGACGTTTTTTTTTCTTCTTGATGGAGTTCTGTAGGAGCAAAGGAAAAACATGACATCCTGAAATGGAGAATGTATTTTGAGAGATGGGTTTCATGCGGCGCTGCTCATGTCAACATCTGCTAAATGAGACCGGACAGTTGAAGGAAAGAGTGCTTCGTTCGATTGTGCACAAACAGTATGTTGGTAAAAGGAGGTTACTGACTGTCTCGATGGCGCGTAGCGCAGGTCTGCCCTCTGCTGGTGGAACGGAAGAGATGCACGTTGTATTTTCTCAGTTGTTGACATCCAGACCAGACTGGAAATGTACTTTACATGTTTGACTTTTTTTCCGGACAAATAATGTAGAAGTTAGTCTTAAAGCCACAGAGGTTTCCGAGCACGTTTGCCAGTCATGCAGATGTCTTTGTCATCTTGTCAAAACATACTTATATCTACAAAAACAAACTGAAATATTAGTTTCAGGGGGAAAATTATAAATATTTTGACCTGCAGAGCTGAACACTGAAGCGGTTTTACGTCGGCAGATGCTGAAGTGAATATCAATGAAGGACAGAACAGATGTTCCAGTGATGTCGGTCCAAATATTGATAGTTCTGTGTTCCATGTGTTCAGGTTCTTCTGCCCTCCTCCCTGCGTGTACCTGATGGGCAGCGGCTGGAAGAAAAAGAAGGAGCAGATGGAGCGGGACGGCTGCTCCGAGCAGGAGTCGCAGCCCTGCGCCTTCATCGGCATCGGCAACAGCGACCAAGAAATGCAACAGCTTAATTTAGAGGGAAAGGTACTGCACACACACACACACACACACACACACACACACACACACACACACACACACACACACACACACACACACACACACACACACACACATACATATATATACATATATATTCTAAATCCTGTCCTTATTCTGCCCCCCCCCTCTCCACCACCGTGTCCACCCAGAACTATTGCACAGCCAAAACCTTGTACATATCCGACTCCGACAAGAGAAAGCACTTCATGTTGTCCGTCAAGATGTTCTACGGCAACAGCGCTGACATCGGTGTCTTCCTCAGCAAGAGGATCAAAGTCATCTCCAAGCCCTCCAAAAAGAAGCAGTCGCTCAAAAACGCCGACTGTGAGTTTTGTGCTTCCCCGCGTCCGGCACGTTTTTTTTTCGTCTAGTTTATTTATGCCGGGGACGCTGACGCGTTCTGACGTTCGCTTGTCAAAAGCGCGTGCGTGTGTGTGTGTGTGTAGGTGTGTGTGTGTGTGTGTGTGTAAAAATGTGGCCTACATCTTTACTTTTTGGGTATATATCATTTAATTAAAATCTATGTTCATTAAGATAGATTTATTTAATTTAAATCTTGTTTTATTACTCTGTTTTATTACATTTACATTGTCAATTTGAATTAATTAATTAATTCTTATTCTTGATAAGAATAGTGCTATGATGTTATATTTCCAACCACTAGAGGGCAGCGTAGCCTCACCTGAGTGTCCAGTAACCCAGTTATGTCACATGTAGCACACATGTAGCACACATGTAGCGTACACATCACTGAGATTAACACACCGTCAACACAGCTGTAAGCAACGTGTTTGGCTCGGTATGTAACCTGTCTGTGTCTCGTGTGTGTGTGTCTTCTCCTTCGTGTTTTTTTTCCCAGTGTGCATTGCGTCAGGGACCAAGGTGGCACTGTTCAACCGGCTTCGGTCCCAAACGGTCAGCACGCGCTATCTACACGTGGAGGGCGGCAACTTCCACGCCAGCTCCCAGCAGTGGGGCGCCTTCTACATCCACCTGCGTGAGTCTCAGTCAGCCCGAGGGTTTACACAAGCACCAATGAAAGGCTTCCAATCACACGGAGGGCTCTGCACGAGTAGAGTCAGGAATGTGGTTTGACAGCTCGTCACTGTTGTCTTCTCTCTCTCTGCTCATTGTATATGTAACCCACGCTGTATTACAGCGATCACACGGCTCATCCATCGCGGACAAAGAACGGGAGAGATTGAGCGACTGTGGGTTTGAGTGAAATGTTGAGGCTTGTGGGCTCTTCGCTGCAGCACTGACTTCTTCTTCTTCTTCTTCCTGTTGTGCGTTTCCTAGTGGACGACGAGGAGTCAGAAGGAGAAGAGTTCACTGTGAGAGACGGTTACATCCACTACGGCCAGACAGTCAAGCTGGTTTGCTCCGTCACGGGCATGGCGCTGCCCAGACTGGTAAACAGAAAACACGTCCTTTGAGATTAGAAAGACCAGAAGTAGAAACCTGGAAGTTGATTCGTTACAGCATCAGCTCAGAGAATAAAACAAAAGAAAATAACACAAAAAACACTGCAAACTATTTAAAGACATATTTGATAAAGATTAATCAAACTAGATTCATGTTCGTGACTGAACTTTAGAGGTGTCGGCCGGTGGACAGGCTAGCTGTTTCCCCCTGTTTCCAGTCTTTATGCTAAGCTAACGATGAGAGTGTTGTCATCGATCTTCATCGTGTCTAACGCTTGGCAAGAAAACATTCAAACGTGTTTCCCAAAATGTCGCAATTGTGATTGACATGAAGATAAAAGCATATAGAATATAGTTCGTTTCATGTTCTTTTACAGTTTTTAGTGATTTCAAAAGGCACCTACTGAGCTGTCTTATTGACTTCCCTCTGTCCATCAAGCTCTCCTGCTTACCTTCGTCTTATCCTGTCTCTCCATCCTCCCGTCCATCTCCCGCTCGTCTAATCCCCCCCCCCCCGTCAGATCATCCGTAAAGTGGACAAGCAGACGGCGCTGCTGGACGCCGACGACCCCGTCTCCCAGCTCCACAAGTGTGCCTTCTACCTGAAGGACACGGAACGCATGTACCTGTGCCTTTCCCAAGAAAGGATCATCCAGTTTCAAGTCAGTGTCTCATGATTGTTTTAGCATTCTTAAAAAAAAAACGCGATCTCTGAGCTGCTTGTCTCTGCACCGGGGATATGCATTGAAGGCCCTGACTCCTCCCCTTCTACTGCTAGGCCACTCCATGCCCAAAGGAACCAAGCAAGGAGATGATCAACGACGGCGCCTCCTGGACAATCATCAGCACGGACAAGGCTGAATACACCTTCTACGAGGGCATGGGCCCCGTCCACTCGCCCGTCACCCCCGTGCCTGTGGTGGAGAGCTTACAGGTAGACACAGAAGCCCCGTGGTGCTCTCGTAGCCCCCCCCCCCCCCCGAACATAAACCTGGTCCCGGTGTCAGAACAGTCCTCTTCATATCTCCTTTGTCTGCAGCTAAACGGTGGAGGCGATGTCGCCATGCTGGAGCTGACGGGACAGAACTTCACTCCAAATCTGCGGGTCTGGTTCGGAGACGTTGAGGCTGAGACCATGTACAGGTGTGTCTTCACTTGTGTTTAATTTGACTGATTCTCTGTAAGGTGTTTCCCCCCCGTGCCTCTTACTTTTTTTAAATGTAACTCATGATGGACTCCTTCCTTTTTCTCGGCCAAAATGAGACCCGTTAGCTGGAGTTTCTCTTTTCCCCTCATTAGCATACGAATGGTCTATTACGACTGATTTAAGGATTTATTAGGGATCATGCAGTCGCAGAAAAATGACGGGCTTTAAGTTCAATGCCTATAATGGAGATATGAATAAGTTAGTAATGTAATTTGAATTCATGAAAGCTTTCAAAAAGGCTCTCTGTCAGACCCTCTGAATGCCTAATGGCCTCAGCGCTATAACTCAAGTTGGACAACGCTGCTTCTTCAAACCCGGCCAGTGCTTATTTGGCTTCGAGTGAGCCAAAGCACTGCAGTGTTACACCTTTGTACAAAGCCATTCCCTTTGCGTTCCCTCTTGAGTTTTACAGATATATTTTAGACGTGTGTTTATCAGTACCACCCACTGAGCAGTATAACCGCTGTCAGCGAAAAACAGTGGGACCTCCCTGACTGCTACAGACCTCTGAGATGTTAATGAGGCTTCAGTTATTTTGGGCTTGGGGCTAAAATACTGACACAGATTAAGGCTCATGTGACGACTCTCACGTCTCTCTCCCCCCCCCCCCCTCCGAACCCCTCAGGTGTGCGGAGAGCATGCTGTGCGTGGTGCCCGACATCTCGGCCTTCCGCGAGGGCTGGCGCTGGGTGCGGCAGCCCGTCCAGGTGCCCGTCACGCTGGTCCGGAACGACGGCATCATCTACTCCACCACGCTGACCTTCACCTACACGCCGGAGCCGGGGCCGCGGCCGCACTGCAGCGCCGCCGGGGCCATCCTGCGGGCCGGAAGCTCCACTCTGCTCAGCAGCAACAACAGCAGCAGCGGCAGCCAGGAGGCCGGCCCCGGCGTCTATGGCCCCAACAGCACCTCCAACGCCGGAGTCACGTCCTCGTCCTCCGCCGCCGCCGCCGCCGTGGTCTCCTAACGCACACAGGGGGCCACTCGCTACTATATGCCTTGAGAGCAAAGTACCACAAGGTGTATATGAACTGACTACGGGGGGAAGTAACAAACAAAGACTCACTCGAAAGTGCTGCGTGTTCATTTTGGATACAAAGAAGCTGAAATTTTGGCGGGAGAGAAAAGGAGCAAACGGGGGGGATCCAATGGGAGGAGTGACATCACAGCGCTGTCAGCCAATGGGAATCCTTGACCCCCCCCAACCTTCTCCTGTGGTTACTTTAGGGACCTGGTGTGTGGAATGAGTGACATTCCTGCAGGCTCGGAGCTACAGCACCTTTTCTGCGGCTGTGAGAATGGAAACCACAACAACAATACATCCACCGTGTACAAAAAAACAAAACAAAAATCTCTTGAAAGGAACGTATGTTTTTTGCGCCACCCCTCGTCCTCCTCCTCCTCCTCCTCCTCCCGACCTCCTCCCACCACTTGTTTTATAATTATTCCTTTTTTTTTCTTTGCATTGATTTGTGGTTTCCTGAAGGGGGGGGGGGGGCTGGATGTATTGTTGTTGGAGGGACAAAGGATGCAGAGGGACACACATAAAACGTGACGATAACACATCGTTTTTATGGACCAAGGATCTTGTATAAGCTTTAGTAAAGGTACATTTTTCTCCATACCTTTTTTTGTATTGAACATATAGTACACTTTTGTTACCAAATAGTTTCTATTCTTCCTCTGAGCTTTGGGTTTTCTTTTTCCCCCCTTTTCGAGGTCCAAAATCCCAACCTGTATGTTGTTGCGACCTGACGACAAAACGCCTGTTTTTCAGTCTTTGGATTGAACCTTTTTTTTGATACTCTTGCTTCTTTGTTTTGTGTTTTTAATCGGGGGGGGGGGGAACCTCAGAGGGCCTATGTTTTATCATTGGTTTTTAATGAAGTCTTTAAAAAGAAAAGCTTTAAGCAACGCCTCTGCCTTGCCTGCAATACTCTATGTGCGCTATTCTTCTTTTGGAAAGTATACACATCAGTACATCTCGCATGGAGCCACAGCAACATTTTGCAGAATACGTGAAAAGAAACAAAAAAACTTCCACGGTTTACGAAAAGCAAGTCTGTTTTTTTTCAAACTAACGTAACAAAGCGTAGTCATTGACTTCAAGAGGATAGCCTTAGTACTGTATATTCTTACCGTGTACACAGTCGCTCACATATCTAATATCCTGTATCTGTTGCTCTGCTGGTCACTGTTGGCGTATCATGATGTAGAGCTGCACCTAAGCGAGGGGTCTTCCGGTGTGCTGGTGGCATTTTTAACTCCAGCGGGGTTTCCCCAAACGAAAAAAGAAGAGAATTTTGATGTGGCCTTACCGATAACTTCAATTACAAAAAACAAACAAGTACTTCACCTTACGTATATATCTGCTGTTTACTCACCTCGGAAGAACCAAGCTACCGCCTCGCTTCTCGTCACAGGAACCACCTCGTCATGCAAACGGCAGCCTTTCCGAAGGATCTCTCGGCCTTCGTCTTCCTTGGTGTACAAGTACAATAAGCCCGTTTTCTTTTTTTTATTCTCATGCGGTGAGAATAAAACCGTTTTTGTTTCTTCCCACTTTTGGTACAACGTCTCACGAGCGCCGTCGGCTCTTTTCAGCCTTTAAAACAAAACAAAACAAACAAAAAAAAAAGGATCTCCTGTGGTGTATTATCTTTGCAGAAGCTTGTGTACATTGTTGACTCACTGTGCCGAGTAGTTGCACTCATCTGTGTTCATGGTGACCGCGTCTCCTGTAGGAGTATAAAAGGCCTTCTAAATGTGTGTTATTTGAAAAGATGTGCATTTCCAAACAGAACAGCAATATTGTACAGGTCATTTCATCGTCTTCTGTCCCGCCTGAGCACTAGTTCACCAGCCAGCAAAGTGTGTGTGTGTGTGCGTGTGTGTGTGTGTGTGTAAAACTGTCATGTAGTTGCTGTAATGGAATATCGAGTCAGACTCGCTCCATTTCAAAAGTGTGTTCCAACTGCTCTCTCCCAAAAAAAACAACAAAAGAAAGTAACTTTTTATTCACGGAGGTGTTTCTGTCTTCCACCACGATCAAACGCTCGAAGGCAATACTTGTGATCTAGTATTACAGTACGACTGTATACACAACAAAAAAACAGAACAATACTGTAACTTGAATGTCTGCTTAATGAAGTGTTCCCTACGGACAAATTAAATAGGAACGAAAAAAGGATTCGCTTGCACCCCCCTTCATTGTAAAAAAAAAAAGATTAAGTTATGCCCCCGTTTCGCCGCCCGCTCGCCCACCTGTCAGTCATTCATGTTAAATGTTTTATATTGTAATATTGATATTTTTTAAATTATTGGTACAAAGTCTCCCCTTATGTCTTATGTCAACAAAAAAAAAAGAAAGAAAAGTGCATTATTGCCCGTGCTGCCTCGGGTGGCCTGGGAGTGTGTTTTTTTAATTTTGTGTTCCCGTTCAAAGAGGCCACTTCCTGTCTGTCAGCCTGAACCCTTTACTCTGCAGGATGGAGGTCACGCAATCTTAAGCTGTAGATTTTTAAACTTTTGAGTGTTTTTTTTTCTACTGGCTCTAAAAATTCAGTGAGTTTTTTTTTTTTAAGCATCTAGCATCACACCCCCCCTCCTCTGTCTCTCTGTCTCTCTCTCTCTCTCCCTCTGTCGCTCTCTCGCTGTCTCTCTGTCTCTGTCTCTGTGTCTCTGTCTCTCTCTCCCTCTGTCTCTGTCTCTCTGTCTCTGTCTCTCTCTCTCTGTCTCTGTCTCTCTCTGTCTCTGTCTCTGTCTCTGTCTCTCTGTCTCTGTCTCTCTGTCTCTGTGTCTCTGTGTCTCTGTCTCTCTGTCTCTCTGTCTCTGTCTCTCTGTCTCTGTGTCTCTCTCTGTCTCTGTCTCTCTCTGTCTCTCTCTCTCTCTGTCTCTGTCTCTCTGTCTCTCTGTCTCTGTCTCTGTCTCTCTGTCTCTCTGTCTCTGTCTCTGTCTCTGTCTCTCTGTCTCTGTGTCTCTCTCTGTCTCTGTCTCTGTGTCTCTCTCTCTCTGTCTCTCTCTCTCTCTGTCTCTGTCTCGCTCTCTCTCTGTTCTCCCCCCCCCCCCCCCTCGAGCTTGGATATTTTTGGGTTTTTGTTTACATGCTGAGTCGCCTCTTAAGGCTAAACCAACCCCTGGCTCCTCTGGATCTCCTCTGGATCTCCTTTGGATCTCCTCATGCCAGTCTGAACAGAGCAGCTTTTGTCGCTCGTCACTAATAAAGAAGGGGGGGGGGGGGCTGCTGCGTGCTTTTCAAAATGTGACAATCTGAGCTGGTTTGCAGTTTATATTCCTCTCTTAATAAAAGCGTTATGGGATAGGGAGGATAACTCGATGTCAAGCGCGTAAAGGGGACGAATCATCGTCAAAAGGGGTAAAAAGAAAATGTTACACGCCTTCTTACACAAACCGGTTTCTCTCTCTGTGTGTGCGTTTGTTCTACTCTTCCAAAAGCAGCTGTTTCTTGTGTTTTCTTTGTTTTTATATAATGAGCTCTGAACAATGTTACGTATCCTCTAATATGCCAAATGTCTTTTTGATATAACGTAGTTTTCATGCACTGCTCAACGAAACGGGGGCAGAGTGAGAGGCAGCTTTAAACCCATTTAAATCAAACGGCGTGGAAGCCCCTTCTCTGTCGCACTCAGCCTTCACTTCTACTTCACACTATTCGGCTGTTTGCGCTACAGAGCGCTGACCTTTTTCTTTTCCCTCTCACACATTTCATCCTCGCTCTTCCACCCGCTCACGTTTATGTACATTTGGAGTTTTAACAGCCTTTTTACGCTGAGCTTTGCTACAGTTGGATCACCCTTGTTTCCATCGTCATCGCCTCTTCCTTGTCCATGTGCTCTCTCGCTCTCTTTCCCTCTCACTGTATCTGTGTATTATTCTCGTAACTGGTAAGCAGAGGTGTCATTGTGGTAGTGTACTCAGTGCTTGAAGGGTTGCTGATTGGTAGGAAAACCTTGTGCCGTTTGTAACATTTAGCAATAACGTCAAAAAGAAATGGGGACGGTTGTTTGTTTTTTTGATAACGTACGTTAGTTTTTTTGTACATATTGCAGCTCCAGATCATGCTCAAATCTGTATGTCATTAAAAAGAAGAAAGAAGAAAAAAAAAAACGAGAAAATAAAACTTGCAATATTGGCATAAAAATGAGAAATAAAACAAGTGATATAAAATCTCACTTTGTGTCATGTTTTTAATGGTCATCGGTGATGTAAGCATGTATTATTTTTTTTTACAAACTATAATGCCAGACTTGTGTATCGTCCCTCCTCCAGTGACGGCTAAGCATCTCCCAGGGCTCTTTGGCATCTACCGAGCCCAAATGGAGCTCTTATCCTTGGGAAGAAGTCCCAGCAGATTTCCGCCACTTGTCCGGGCCCTAATGCCCTCTTATTTGCTCTTTGAAGGAGAGGTGATACAGCTGTTCAAAGTCCCACTCAATGATAAGGCCTCTGCAGTTCCCGTAGACAGGCACACACACACACACACACACACACACACACACACACACACACACACACACACAGAGAGCGAGTCAAGGACAAGAGCAGAACTGTTTGTGCACTGGAGGACTGTTTTGATGCTGCTGATTACGGTTACACTGCGGCGTGACATAAAGACAAATGAAAAGCCTGTTTACGGACGTATATATTTATATGTTATTACGATTTAATACAACTTTTACACACGTTTCAGCGAGGATGCGCGTGTGTTAAGTGAGCATACGGATAAGTGACACTTGGATTAAACTGCACTGAGTATTGTGAGTTTGTGAAAGGATGTTTTGATGCAGTTTTGCTGTTAAACCAGCGTTTGATCCGATCGCACGATCCTCTCATCTGCACATCCAGTTTGCCCGTTTGTCACGGAAATGTGCAAGTTGTAACGTTTCCACGACAACTGGACAAACTCGATCGGCTGGTGAAGATGAGGGAGGACCGAAGGCTCCGCAGCAGTTACTAAATGAAATCGCCCTCGAGGTGAGACTCATTTGTCAACTCGTGAAAGAATATCACCGAAATCTTTTTGCAAATTGTCACTCACCTTTTTTTAAAATGTAATTTCAGGTGACGCAGACCTCGGTGTGAACCGCTTTCATAACTGGTAAGTAAGAAAAATCATGACTTTTCTTTGTAATTTTAGACTTTAGGCCCTTTAACGCCTGGACACTGCAGGCTTTAGAAAAACACATCTGGCTGCGTTGATGTGCACCTCTACTGCTCCACATGAACAACAACTGTACCCACGTCACGTCACACTTCCAGCTAAAGCAGCTGCTCTTAAACTAGTCCTATAAGCGCTGTGAGGGCCTTCAAAACAAACAAGATTCCCTTTGAAGTGTTTGCACTTCAGGCCAGAGCTCTTTTACGCAGAGGAATCCCCTTTAAGTCAGCTCACTCCAGGCCGAGGCCCGGGTGCCGGTGTAGGTGCTGGCTCCACTCGGCCGCGTGTGACCGTTCTGCTCTGCGGCCTTCAGCCTCGCCCTCAACCTGCCCGCCTCCCCTTTAGCATCCCAGATTCCAGCCGACCTCCCCACGCCGCCTCCGCCTCCGCTCCCTCCGCCGCCGCCTCTCCTCCCCAAGCAGCTGCAGCAGGTGAACGTGGCCAGCATGCCCTGGCGGAAGCGCTTGTTCATGAAGCAGTAAATGATGGGGTTGACGCAGGCCGAGGTGTAGGACAGCAGGTGGATGTAGGAGATGGGCGCCCCGGTCAGGCGGTAGGCCGAGCGCCGGTCGAAGGCCTGCCACGCGTTGACCACGAAGACGGGCGTCCAGCACAGGAAGAAGAGGAAGACGATGACCAGGAGCATGCGGATCACGCGCTTCTTGGCCATCAGGTTGGCGGTGGAGCTGCTGCCGCACACGCGGCCCACCGTGGGCTTGCTGCTGGGGGGGCCCGCGCTCGCTGTGATGCTCTTCTTTTTGGACGGCTGCAGGTAACAGCCGTCGCTGTCACCGGGTTTGTTGCTGCCAGTGCTGAGTTGTCTTTCTGCCGGGGGGGGGGGGGATATGAGAAGCAAAGACTGGAGTGTCAGAGTGCAGTTTTATCAGCAGTTTAAAATCCCTCATGACTCAACCAGGAAAGTTGAGGTTGTGTCTGCCACTTAAGAGCGACACGTGTCAGACTTTCCTGAAAGCCAGGGATGCATTTCCAAAACAAAATTACTAATTTTATATGTCAAGTTGAGGGATAAGTCTGGTGATGTTCTATTTCTCAAGAAAGGACCAAATGTATCAATGGCTTGATCCTTCTATGAAGCATCGTCTGTGTAGCTAATCCTAATGCAGCTCATTCATTCTTCCCATAAACCTGCTTTTCGGACGTTGGCCCTGTTGCTCATTTTGAGTCAGTCTTACAAACGTGCCGCTGTAAGCTCTCACTTGAGCACCGAATGTGTATCAATCCGCAGCTGAAAGTAGTCCCAAAGAAATGCACCTTTTGCTCGCGTTCCAGAGACGATTGCTAAAATCGACGGTGCCCAGCGGGCATCGGGAATTCTTTTACCTTTTAAAAATAAACTTTATGCTTCTGATGTGTTTTTAAAGATTTCGTACAAACCAGTGGGCCGGGGAGCTAAACACCACAGACAGATGAGGGAGGTCGTAAAGTATTGAGACATTGGACGAAGATATCGTTGGTTTTGGTCTTTTCAGAGGAAAATATATGGTCATGCGAAAAAGAAAAAAATGTTGCTTTTGATTGCTCGCTGTGCTTTATTTCCATACCTCTGCTCGACTTCCTGCTGGACAGCTCAAAGGTGATGCCCCGGTAGAGCTCCAGGCAAATGAGTCCGTAGGCCGTCATCATGACCAACCCGGGGATTAAGAAGAGCAGCAACACCAGGGACACGTACCTGCAAGGGACACATTCAGGGGAGTAAGAGCATTAACTGTCCGTTAAATCAACAACGGAGCCAATATTAGAATCCCCTGCATTGGGGTCTCGACTGATATCATCATGACAACACAACATTTGTATTGTATTTGATGGGTAATAAGCCTTTTATCTTTTTCTGCTGGGACGGGGTAAGGTATACCACGCTCCCTCGTGCACTTGTTTGCAGCTCACCAGGACTGCTGGATGAAGTCGTTGGGCCACGCGAGGCGGCACATGTACCCGGTGCTGTTGTTTTGGCGGGTGAAGGGCTTGAGGCCGCTGGAAACGGGGTACGGCAGCATCAGGATGAAGGACGCCACCCAGGTGGCGGTGATGACTCTGGCGGCGTGGGATTTGGTCTGCCACGCCCTGGAGGTCAGCGGGTTGCAGATGGCGCTGTAGCGCTCCAGGGAGATGGCCACCAAGTTGAACGTGGAAACGCTCACTGACACACCTGCACAGATCAGAAAAGCCCAAAAAAAATAGACTTTTTTTAGTTTCAGTGTTGAGCCCCTCAAACATTAGAACTATCATCGAATACATGATGAAGAAGGACCTGCCCATCAAATAAACAAGAGAAGCTTAGCTCAGCATAAAGACGGAAAGACACGGGAGTGGTGTCAAACTCTCGGCAAGAAAGCAAATTAAGTGCCTTTCCCAAAATGCAACTTTTCGTTTAATTAGGTACCATTTCCGCCTTTGTTTTAGTTTTTTCTCCCTCTGGCTTTGTGACGGTCAGCATCCTCTCAGAACACGTGGCTACTGCGGCACATTCATTTGTAGTGACATTAAATTGCACATCCAGGTACATCCTGTGTTAACACACTCGGCAACAATAACAATAAGAGCTATAAATACATTCGGATAATCGGCGTGTGCGATCCGAGGTAATAATCCTGGACGACGGAGCGACAGGAAGTAAGGAGAGAAATGCAAAATCTGATTTTCCAGCGGACCTGTAATTAGATGAGAGTGAACTATTAGTGAAGGTGCGTCATCTGTAATGGCTGTACCTCGTTACGAGAGAAGAACTTCTGGAATTCATCACAATAGCAAGCGAATTAAAGCCGCGGGGGACTTGTTTCACATCCCTGTTCTGATTAACTGTCTGCGGCCTCCGCTATTTATGGCTGGAGAAATCATTTGGAAGTCATTTAAATCGGTAATAGGCATAAATATTGACCACAAACAAACAAACTCATATGATTTGTTTGAGCGCAGTGGAACTTCTTCAACAGATGTGACTGTGAAAAAAACAGCCTTTAGTGTCAAACTCTGCACATACGTCTTCCGTCTGCACAGCGGAGCTCAAACACATGCTTTGAGGGGGGACTTTAAAGTTTTGTTGAAGAATCCTGTCGAAGAATCCTGTCTGTAAATATTCATGAGGGTGAGGGTACTTTGAGGTAAATCCATTCTGTTTGACGACATGTTTACTTTGACTACAGCTGCTTTTAGCTCATTTTTAACTCACTAAATCACCAAATCACCATCAACATGCGCGTAAAGGAACCTTTGTGCAGGACATTGCCTAATATGGCTGTAAATATCCTCTCTCTCCGACATAGATATACCATAAAAACATAAATATATAACATATACACATTTCAATCAAACTGCGATGCAAAACTTATAATTGCAACATGGCATTTTCTTTACTTGAAAGGAAGTCTACTTTGGGGATAATAATAAATTGAGGCATCACAATGATATATTTTAAGTAGATTTCAACAGTAGATGAGTGATATGGTCAAAATGGTCATTCCTCTTAAGTTCAGAAAACTGTAATTTGACTGTAAAGATCATTTAAGACCACAAAAAGACAACAATTTCCATATATCTCAGTTTAAAGACAACCACAAAAAATAATCTCATATCATAATTCCCCTCACCCATGAAGTACATGACCAGCTTGCACATGCTGGCGCCGAAGATGAAGTCCCTCATGAGGTTGGGGATGAGGGTGAAGGGGATGCAGACCAGAGAGACCATCAGGTCGCTGACGGCCAGCGACAGCAGAAAGAGGTTGGTGACGGTCCTCATGCGCCTGTTCCTCACCAGGACTGCGATGATGAGGCTGTTGCCCAGGAGGCTGAGGAGGAAGATGAGGCCGTAGAGGATGATCCGCACGGTGTGGTTGATGTCTGAGAGCAGTGGGAGACACATGGGTGCACAAACACATAAACTCTGGGCACGTCATTCTTAAAATGTGTGCTATTTGTACTCACACTCTCCCTCACGCGGTTTCTTTTGTATTTAGAAATTACCTTAAATCACTGTAATACTTCTAAAATATTCCTATTTATACACAGTCGATTTTAGGACGGTATCTCTCACCATAATAAGTCAAACTGAAATTTCAATATGTTGCATCCTTCCTCTTAGATGTTTCTCCTCATAAATCCACAAGCCTTGTGCCATTTAATCCTACATCTTGTATCCATAACGTGTTTCATGGCATTTGGGTTCACTTGGCATTGTCAAAACCAGTGTTCACCGGCAACATATGTGTCACTGGCTTTGTGGAGGTCCTGAGCCATATGGGCCCAATGCGCATTGACGCAATGAAATGCCCAAAAACAGTTGCTCTTTTGGCACAAACAAGAAAATATCACATTTCTGAATACAACTATCTGCTGTTAGGCAGGATGTTACATACGATTTTTCAGAGTAGCATAAAATAGATCAATTCACTGTAGCCTACCTTTAGGTTCGGGTGAATGATCCTGTTCGCACTCCGAAATATTCCTGATTCCAAAATTACATAAAATCTTATTCAGGTCAGTTGAATTTATGAGCATGTCGTGTATTGTAAACGTCTCCATGTCGCGTTCTCTCCTATAGCCTCAAGTTAAAAAAAAAAAAAAAAAGCAGTCATATGGTATGAAGAGCGTGCGTATTACACGAAAATACAAACAATGAGAAGTGTCACAACAGTCCGTCTCAGCCGATTTTAAAAAAAGAGAAGAAATCAGGAAAATAACAATTATGGTCTCTACAAGTTTCCGTGCGCTCTGGTGCGCTGCGCTCCACTCGTGCTCAGCAGTTCCATCTACTGACATGTGCACGGGTTGCATTCTTGAGTGCTCAGCCCGCCTTTAGGGTTTGTGCAAGTCAGCATCTCGCCCCCCTCCCCCCCTCCCCCTTTTTTTGTTTTTATAAAACAAACAGTCGTAAATCATTGCAGTAATAGAGATTCTGCACAGAAGTAGGCAGTATGTTGTCTGCATTGAGCACATCATTCTTGATTCTTTATTAATACCTGGAATATGTCCAATTCCCCGCATCATTTATAAGAGAGGACTGATGGGCCAAAAGACAACTGAAATGAACTGCATTTCAGATATCTGGGACCAGTGAGTGTTCTGTACTGTGACCATGCTTCCATGACACATTTCAAAGCATGCTATTGCCGGCAGTGGCAAGTCCATTGGCTCGTGCTGTAATTGTTCTGAAAGGTGCAGAGATGCTCTTGTCATTAGTGGCCAAACAACGCCAACTCCAATATTGTGGGATGAGTCACATGTTGAACAATATTGTCCCTGCAAGACAAGCCAAGAAAGCATGAGTGATGTTGTTATAAACCCCTGATGAAAGAGTTGGGCTTGAAGCTATATTCACACGCGTGAGAGAAACAGCTGGTGATATTTTAAGGCCAGCTGTGGTTAATCAAACACTAGAGATGGGTTTACAAGCAGCTTTGCGACTTTGCGATTTGAAGTTATGCCCATACAAAAATGCACATGTGGAATTCATGTAGGGCCAAGTACAAGTAAAAGTCCTGCATAAAAATCTCATTCATAAAAGCACAGAAGTATTATCATCAACTGTACTCAAAGCATCAACAGTAAAAGTATTCATTCTGCATAAAGAAACTCTGTTATTAAGTAACATGAATGTATATGATATTATTTGATGGTCAAAACGGATGCATATTCATGTCTACGCAACATTTCATTGATGTAGTTGAGGTGGAGCTATATTTACCACATTATAAGATGTTGGGTGTTTTTATTTCTAACAATGATAAATTAGATTTTGTTATCCGATCATATAAAAAGTCATGTGACTTAAGTTCTCAGATAAGTGCAGTGAGGTAAAAAGTGCAATATTTTGGAAGTATGAAGGCGCACAAATGGAAATACTCAAGTAAAGTACAAGTACAACAAAACTGAGCGTAAGGCCTGCAGTACATGAGTAATGTACTGCAAGTACAGTATTCATGTGCTTGTATTTAATTTGAGTATTTCCATTAGAAAAATGACAGATCTTCATCCCGGAACCAAAGTTTCCGGTTCTTGTTCCCCCCCGCACCGTCCCTCAGTTGCTAAGTAACCTCTGCAGGGGGCGGATGCTGGCTAACGCACGACACAGCAAAACGGAGCCGTGTTTCAGACGCCACACTTTGGGTTGAGGAGGGATGGACGAGGGCTCCGAGTTATCGCTGACCATCGCTCACATCGTCCAGCGGCTGAAAGGAAGCCATTTACACTCTCAGATAGAGAGACGAGCCCAAGTGAGCGCGAGGGAGGGGGGGGGGGGGGGGGGGGGCTAGCTTAGTTAGCTTGTGGCTATAACGAAGCAGGTTGTTGCCGTCAATGTAAGAACACAGCGTACACACTCTATAACGCACATCCTACTGTTTGTGTTGTGCCTCACATGTCATGTAGGAGTGTTTACATCAACCTGACATCAAATTGGATTCCCTAAAAGAAGACGTGCGCAGTTTTCTCAAAACGTCAGGTGGGCACATTCCTGTCTTCTTCTGCACCACACGCACACACACAAACGGTCACTGAGCCTCCTGCCTATTCTAATAAAAACTAGAACTAATGTATTGTTGTTTATGTGTGTGTGGTGATGGTGTGTCTTTATGTTTTACACAGGCTGGGAGAGACAGCTACAGAATGCAGTGTACAGAGAACTGCAAGTGTAAGTTCCATGCAGTTTCAGTTATCTGTGTGACGCACATACGCACATTCCCATGAGTTTTGGGTATTATTGATCATTTGGATACAAAGTAGCCTTGCGCACATCTTTGTACAACTATTCGTACCTCACATTGTCATGTTCACCTTTCAGCAGCATTGGCTTCATGTGCTCACGAGCTATTTTGGCTATCAAGAAAGACATCGTACACCGTTGTTAATTGCTCCACAATAATTCTGGGTTTACGTCCTGTTAGCCCTCGTTAGGAAACTTTATTAGAATCAAACCGCTGGGAAACACTCTGCATCTTCAATAAACATCTTTTGAAAGGTGTTTCCACCACTGAGCTCTCTCACCTTTGATTGTAACGTCTCTCTCGCTCTCTCTCTCTCTCTCTCCCTCTCTCCCTCTCTCGGCTCACACTGAAAACATGCTTACTGCTCTTAAAACAGGATGACATACTCATTTGACTAATGCCTCCTCCTTCTGGCCATTAGTCAGCCCTATGCGCTCTTATAGGTGTTTAACGCACTGAGACCTTGAGTCATTCAATATGGTGACTGACTGCCTGTTTTAACAAAGAGGAATCTCAACATGTTATATTTGCCTTTTCTGTTTGACAGCTTAAGCACTTTTTCAGCAGTTCTTTACAACAACGTTATGTTGTTTGTGTTCACCGTGGCTTCAATCCCTCAACAACACCGTGCGTATTTACTTGATTCTTTTATTGTACTGTAACATTGCCCCCCCCCCCCCCCTCTCTCTTGTGTTTGCTTATTCTAGCCAGCTGCCCCCGAGTCATCCCCCAGCTCCTCCAGAGCATATCAAAGAGCCGCTGGCCTACATGCGAGCGGCTCAGGTCAGTCTGTCTCTTCTTATCTCCGTCACCCCTCACTCTCTCTCACTCTCTCTCTATGATTTCAGAGACATGTTGTTGTTGTTGTTTGTTTTCCATCGCCCAGGTATTTGTAACACGGTATCCGAAGCCAAGTAGTTCTGAATGTGTGTGTGTGTGTGCTCTCTGTTACGCAGGCCGGCTGGGAGAAGCGTGTCCTCAAAAGCCTGAACAGCATGAGTACAGAACTTGGAGTGCCTCTGGCTCGCATGGTAACTCCAGTATTGTAATCACAGCCAACGGACAGTAGTGTAATTACAGCGGCTCTTACTTCAGGTTCTCTGGCAAAGGCCGCCAATAATTTCACAGTGCAGAGATACTCAAAAAATAAACAGGCGGTGCTTGGCGCCGGCCACATTTCTCATGTGACATTTTTCAAAAGATTGGTTCCTGTTTTGTTTTGTTGAAATCTTCCCCCTTTTTTTTCCCGCCCACGACGCAGAGGCCAGCGGCGGAGCAGAAGGAGCTCGCCAACAAATGGAACGAGATGGGCACAGATGAACCAGGTCCTCCAGACATTACCCATCTTGCCTTTTATGAAAGATCAGTGTTGATGTGTCTGCTCGCCGGTGTGTTTTGCATCTCTGAACCAGATCTGAACCAGATCTAGCCCGAGTCATCCAGGGAATGTTTTACATACCGGGGTACACACTCTGAAACATCTGTAAAGTATAAAATGAGGGTTTTCCAGATGTAGAGTCTGGGAAACACTGGTTGAAAGCACAGCCTAGATTCTAAGCACAGCTCAAGTATTTATCATAATTTAGTCTCAGAAGACACGTCTCTCGTTTGTACGCCGAGCCGCTACATTCACAAAGAACACGGTGACCCTGTGTCCTAACAATGCTATCGCAGCTCACTGCCATATCATAACATTTAGGATGTGCCGTCCTGCGGCTGTAAACACTTTGGACTGTGAGCATAGAAGCTGTCCAGAGCTGCGATAACGAGCGGCACCCCCCCCCCCCCCTCTCCGTATCCGTCCAACCCTGAACGTGCCCTGGTTCTGGGGACGACACGGCACTTTAATTTACGACAGTGCGTGGAAGTCCCACTCAAAGCTGTCTGAATCTACCTCAGCCGTCCTTGTACTCTTCTTTTGGAGAGTGTCACAAATGCATTCTGAAGTACAGTCAAGTTCCAGTTCATTAAATGGGACTTCAGGCGTGGATTCGTTTGTGTAGTCTTGTTTTCACAGCTTCTAAACCTGTTCCTGAACAACACATGTAACACATTGCGTGCACGTATCAGCTGGAAGGGATTCATTCGTGTCTTTGTGTCTCTCCAGATCTAGCTAGCGTCAGGCCTGTATACGCCCCGAAAGACTTCCTGGAGGTAGGCAGATGTTGTTTTTTTTTTTTTGTGTGCAGCTCGAGAGTATTCAGTGAAAGACAAAAAATGAATTCCCATACGCTGCGTTGTCGCTTTCCACACAGCTGTTAGTCAGCCTGCGCAATCCGAATCACGACGGCAGCGAGGACGTCAGCGTCAGGAGCCACTGGGGTCTCATCCAGGTTCCCCTCAACGTCCGGGACATCCCGCAGCTGGTAGGGGGACCACATGTGGACTCATCTGTTTCTCGAGCGGCAGGTGTTTTGTCCACGAGTGACCTGCTGAGTTCCAACGCGTATGACAGCATGTCCTATTAAGCTGCCACAGGAAATGCACAATGTATGTATAATGTGTGTTTTTTTGTGTGTGTTAAACTGTCAGAGACGGGCCTACTCGGAGCTCAACCTCACCTCTGGGCAGCTGGGGATCGATGACCATGCACACATCCATCCAGGTATTACTGCACAAGTTCATGCACCATCGTAGTTAAAGTAATAGTTTCACATTTTGGGAAATATGATTATTTACAGACAAAAAAACGACACGTCTGTGCTAAGCTAAGCGAAGCGGCTGCTGGCGGCAGCTTTATATTCAGTCTGTTCTATCCTATCAAATATATACCAGCATGTCGTGTACGATTAGTGATAACGAGAGCTAAGACATCCATTCAGCAGCTTTCTTTTTTAAATTTCATACCTTAACCCATTTTCATTCCAGCAGCAATCAATCAGAAATAACCCAAATAAATGTGTTTACCTGATGAACACCGGGGTCGCACGGCGTGTTTACCGCTCCGGGCCGCTCCTGTGCCACATGGCTGTCTGGGTTTCCTCAAACAATATCTCTGTTAAGTTCCAGATATATTGACGTTGTTGCAGCCTGGTGTTTAGACTTTAAATAGACTTTGTATCCACCGGCTCTGCCTTTTGTACATTACAGAGATAACATTAGTTTGAAAAACTGAGCCCATACCGGGCCATTATTAATCTGTTTTTCTCGCTCTTTCTTTCTTTCTTTCTTTCTTTCTCTCTCTCTCTCTCTCTCTCTCTCTCTCTATATATATATATATATATATATATATATATATATATATATATATATATATATATATATATATATATATATATATATATATTTTTTTTTCATTCATTCATTCATTCATTCATTCGTGCGCAGACTTGTTTGAAAACGAGTATGTTCAAATCGGGAAAAAAGGTCAGTGTGTGGTTAGTTTCTTAATGTATTGCTTTAAATGGCTTTCTGTTCTTCTAATTCTTTTGTTGAGGGAAATTGATCCAAATTAGACCTGCAAGCAGGTGTACCGAGGTCCAAGCACCCGAATCTGAACCAAGAGCACCAACCGGGCACCAGGAGTATCAATACTTTATTATTGTCCAGATCATTAGTATTTAACTCCATATTTAGTAGAGGGACCTTGAGTCAGTCGAGAGAGAGAGAGAGAGAGAGAGAGGTGACGTCAGCTCCTCTGCCGTTAATGGATCTTCCTCTTTGCCGTCTCAGGTGCAGCGATGGGCCCGATAGACACCGGTCTCCTGTCGTTGCTCTGCTATGAACCCCGGCCTCGTTCAGGACACCAATCAGACATCAAGCGTCTGCAAAGCACAAGCTGCATTTTATATACATTTTATATACATTTTTTTTTATGTTTATATATTGTTACGTTTGAACCCAAACATGTGGCTGTGAAGCCGCAGCTCACCCACTCTGTGAGATTAATCGGTGGCGTATTTGTCGTAGTTTTCATAACTTATCTTATTGTTTTTGTTTTTGTTTTGGATGCATCAAAGTCCGACGTCGGAAGATGTTTTATTTCTGCGCGCCCTTTCCAAGGTTTCCTGAAGAAAACAAACCTCTTAACTGTTCTGGCGTTGTTGTTGTGCGGCCGTTCAACACGTGCAGGTGTTCATGTTCCCAGCTGCTGTTTGTACTTATTATATCATTCTGCCGGCAAATCACGAGGCTTTCTATGAATTCTTGTCAGTCACCTCGGTCGGCAGGTCAAATGTATTGTATTAAATTAAATTAAAATCAATGTCATTATTTTGATGTCATTTAATTTAATGGTTGATTCAATTACAGTTAATTTGATCAATTAATTAAATAAATTAAATAATTGATTTAAATTAATAAATTAAAAATCATTTGATTTAATTTAATATAATCACTTAAATTTAGTTTGGATTGATTCATAATGAATTCATTTATAGAATTTTAAATGTAGTCAATACAATTAATTCATGAATAAATAATGAATACATTTATTTTAATTTAACTCAATTAAATTATTGAGTTCATTAAATTCATTTTTTTTTTTTAAATCAGATTTATTTGAGTAAAATGAATGTAACATTTTCAGCACTCAAACTGGCGGAAACTGGAGGAATCCAGAATCAACTGGAGGAAATATAGAAATATGTCTCCCTCTTTGAACCAGTGGTCATGGAGCAGGACAGTGCAGCAGCGCAGCAGTACAGCAGGCAGGGCTGTTCCACGGGGCTCCGTGCTGACCTGTGGGCCCTCATCCTGAACTCCAATAACCAGCCACAGGTACGATATGCACACACACACACACACACACACAGCTGAGTGGCACCCTGGTGGCGGCTGTTAACCGTCCGTGTTTCTTATGAAGCAGCCGAGCACACACAGCTGCGCTGATTCCCAAACTGCATGTTTACTCCAAGATGAAGTTTTCACAGATCATGGTCAGGTCTTTTTTTTTTTGGGGACCTCTTGTGTAAAAACACTGACCTGCAACATAATCTGTGTATGAACCAGTTTATCTTCACTGTATCTGAGAGGAGCACGGACCCGACTGAGGTCTGGAGAGTGTTCACATGGCTCTGGACGGCAAAAGGGCAAACACATTAAACAGTCAGAGTTGGAAGGACGGTATGTGTCTCATCAGCTGTCAAAAAAAAAATGACCATCTCTGTTCCTGTTCCCCTCACGTCTCAAACCGGAGACACGGGGTTTGAGTTTAACCATGTGCGTCAGGAAACCAGATACCCATCCATTAAGCTCGGTTTAATCCTCCTGTCATCGCCGTCACGACGCATAAACTTGATTCAGCAGTTGAACGGGGCGATCTTTTAACATACTGCAGAGAACTGGAGGTAGAGTTTGTCCAGATGAACCCCCAGTATAGGATTAACACCAGACTCTGTAAACAAACAGGTTCATTCATCAAAAAGGGCCACACGTATCGGGCTCTGGACACGACTTTTACGCAGCTTATTACACACATAAACCATGTCGGATCTTTTGCTGTTTCTCAGGATGTGATGCATTACGAGCAGCTGACGGCTGGAGTCATACAGCATGACCTGCTGGTGGACAACCTCATCTATAAGGTACACGCCTCCAAACAAACACTCAGAACTTTGGTTTTCGAGTGGATTTTAGATTCCCATCTCCAAAAAACTGCTCCTGCGTGACTCCGGCTATTTCCTGGAAGTATTTTCTGACACACACAACAATCTCTGTGTGTATATATATGTATTTAATGTGCTAAAATGTCACATCCTGCCCTCCCAGGATGTGAAGCTCACTGCCAGTAACGACGACTACTACTTTGTGTTTGAAGATTTCCTCTACCAGGTACTCCACTGCTTTTTAACATATAAAATATAGCGACAGCAAACCGCCAAATGTGTACCTCAAAGTTTTTATACACAACGTTTAAAAGTCAGCGTCGAGCCCTTTCATGTAAGACATGAACTTCCTCTGTCCTTCCCTCCTTTTTTTCATCTTCCTATGGGTAATAGCTTTTTATCACCTCTCTTTAAGAAGTCGGCGTTTCGACACGGTCTCCCACAGATATTAAATATAACCACGAGCGACTCCAAATGAAAGGTTTCCATTCCACCAGATAGCAGCTGAAGCATCGCCCATAAGTGATTTGTCAGGTGACTGTTTTACAGCTCTGTACCTACAGTTCCGCATTCATCCCAGGCGAGGATACGAGCCGCCGCTGTTATTATTAGCGGCTCCCGTAGCCGCCGCTCTGTTTGCAGATCGGCATATTACTCGGCAACCGGTTTTATTCAGCAGCCTGCCGACGCGTCGGGCTTCCTCGGTGGCCGTCCAATGAGCACACACGAGAACAAAAGCGCCGGTATCGCCCTCAATATTGACTGATGGCAAACTCACCAGGCAGTGAAAGAATCCACTCGCTGTGGGGTGAGCGTGGATTCATAGATCTACGAGAGAAGTATGAGAACGCTGACTTTGATTCACCTGAGCAGGCGCCTCTACCAAACCAAGTCTGCACTAAATAAAAGCTTTCCAGACGACATCAATTCACTAAACGTCATTAAACGTCATGAAAAGTCATTAAACGTTCATTAACCTGCCGTCTTATTTTGTTGCCCGATAGAGATTACCCCCCCCCCCCCCCCCCCCCCACACACACACAATGTAATTCAGCTGAAGTGGTCGGTGGAAATGAAATCGGCTCTCAAAAAAGACACGGAAATTGGACCGTAATGGAAAGAGTTGCTCTTCTTGCAGAGTATTTTCCGACGCGAGCGTCCCTCTCGAGACCTCTGGGGCTGTTTTTGCATCGGGACATCCTGAAATGGCTCCAGGTGCAGAGCTCCGGCACATTCTAATGCCATCATAAACACTCATCTCCATTATTGCAGTATTTGAACGGGTTTTCTCACCGGATCGTAAACATGTGGAGAATTATTGTCGGGGAGAATTAAGGCTTCTTGTCCTGTTTTAGCCCACACGGCCTGTAAAGAGCTCGTCTTATTTTAAACCCTGCATATTCCTGACTGTTCAGAAGCAGTTACGAATCACAACACTTTAATTATTAATTGACACATTCACTGTAAGGTCGATCAAGACGTGCCACAATTATGTCTAATGTAGCCTATTGTTTTATTAGAGACATAAATGCACTTATATTTGACGAAAATGGTTATTTTAAGGGGGACGTGCTTTTAATCCCATGTCTTATTGAGCCTATGTATTGGTTTTATATGAAATTAATTGTAGAATAAACCATATATGCCAAATCACTTGACTCAAATCATGCGAGTACTGATTCAAATCAACTTCTAAAAGCACAATGTAAACACAGATAATTCATTCATTAAGCCCATTAACGTCCGCGTGGCATATATATGGAAAATACAGCCTCTCAGCTGAGTGCACACACATGCACACATTCATATAGAGCATGCAGGGGCGGGACTCGCTCATCGTATGATGAGAGAGTCATGTTTCTCTCCCATCATGCTCACACTGTTTGAAACGCGGCGTTCATAAAACAGGCAAATTAGCCGGCTGGATTTAAATGATGAGTCGGCTGTTGGGCCGTCACAGGCTCCCGAGCAAAACAACAACAGTGTATTAACTTGTGACTCCTTTATTCCCTGTTGTCAGGGTTAGGATTATATTACACTGTGTACGTGTGTGCGTGCGAGCCTGTTTAATACCACACCTGTGTGTTGCCAGGTGTTGCTGTGTTTCTCTCGAGACACTGCCGTCTTGGAGCACTTCAAATACAACAGTGCCACTCCTCCCAGATCCTTCATCCAGGGTGAGATGATGTGTGGCCACACACACACACACACACACACACGCCACATCATCACATGAACTCAAAAGAGCGCCGCTGCACTCTGGTGACCTCCATGTCTTTACCCGGATACCCGTGCACGGCAGCAGTAGTCATCACGAACCCCACACACTGGTTACTGATTGACCTGTGTGTCTGTTGAACAGGGAAGGGAGGAGAGGAGGAGTGTGCTGTGGTTTATCCCCCCAACGGTGAGCCTGCAAACATTCACATCCTATCATTTTATATAGAAAACAACAAAAGCGTTGACATTTTCTAGTATTTTGCACACCTGTGAACATTTTTTATGAAGACTAAATTATATGCTGTTTATCTGCGTTGATGATACAATAATTTACACATTTACGAAATGTATTAATTTCAAATTGTTTCTATTGTGTGTATCACTCCATCTGAAGGGGCTTCTCCTAAATGCATAAGATTGCATGAACTGTATTGACTGAAAAATCTCATTTTCACAGGTGTAATCCCTTTTCATGGGTTTTCGATGTATGGTGAGTATATTTTGCCCCTTAGTTCTCACACTAAACTTGCAGGAGGAAAACCGCAACAATATATAACAGTGTGCGTATGTGTGTGTGTGTGTGTGTGTGTATTTGCATGTTTGCTTTGTCCTGCAGTGGCACCTTTGTGTTTCTTGTACAACGAGCCGTCCAAGCTGTACAGTGTATTCAGGGAAATGTACATCCGCTACTTCTTCAGATTACACTCCATCTCCTCCTCGCCCTCGGTAAACCACTGCCGATTATCCAGATCAAAACATTCCGCTTTGTCTGCGATGTGTCTGTACGTTGCACCTCCGTGAATGTGCTTAACTTGTGTATATATAACGTGCGCTCCTGCAGGGGATCGTGTCTTTGTGCCTGCAGTTTGAGCGGCTGCTCCAGACCCACCTGCCTCAGCTCTTCTACCACCTGCGACAGATTGGGGCGCAGCCGTGAGTAGCCTGCACACACACACACACACACACACACACACACACACCGCATCCTCTTCTCTTTTTTTATAAAGCGTAGGCGTCACCTACACCCTGCACACACGCAGGTCTTATTCCTATTATGCGTGTCTGCCATCTGGTGGTGAATATCTGTAATCACAATGTCCGAATCAGAATAAACGTAATCTGTCCTCGGAGCCTGAAGACGTGCCGCTTTGGTCCCCAGGTTGCGTATAGCCTTCAAGTGGATGGTTCGGGCCTTTTCCGGCTATCTGTCCACCGACCAGCTGCTTCTTCTCTGGGACCGAGTCCTGGGATACGATTCGCTGGAGGTAGTTGCAGGTAAGAGTTGTTGCACTACAAACCTCTGCAGCAAGAGCCTCTTACCCCCCATATGCCTCACCTCTCTTCTGTTACCTCTCCACGCACACACACCTCCTCCAGTCCTAGCCGCCGCTGTGTTTGCCTTCCGCGCTGAGAACCTGATGGAAGTGACGTCCCTGGGCTCAGCCGAGGTATGTCCGTCTCACATTAGACTTGTGTGTGTTTGACACTTCAGTGCCCCCCCCCTGCATACTCCTCGACGGCTGTAAATAGCCGTTAATAACCAGCCAGTACCAGTAACCCGGTCTTCTGCATGCACATGTCTGAAAAATGCCTGGCTGGACACTTCAGAGTCCACACCCCTTCCACGCCCACCGATCAGACACAAAACAAGCCATGCCAGATGGCATCGTTCTGCGCAGAGCCACGTTTAATACGTCTGATCTTCTGTCACGCAAATTTGGCACACACCCAACTTTGTAGCGAAGCGAGCGCCTCCTCTAGTAGCGTGGTCACTTGTGTCGCATTATTCTAGGAACCAGTCATGTTATGCTTGTGCATGCCTTGCACCGTATACCGCCCCCCCGCTCCCATACTGTGGTCCCATACTATCGTATGACCGAAAACCATGAGTAAACCATACGATGAGTGCTGAACTACGATGTGACGCATCGGGGGGGCGACAGGCTGATGTTAAGGCTCTAAGATTGCTGGCGAGAAGATATCATAACATACTGCTCCTTATCTTATATTTAGAACCCCTCAGGCCCAGCGTTGAAATATTAAACCCTCTCTCTAAACACGATAGGGTCCCTAAATTTAATCTCCCTCCGATCCCAAAAGGACAGGGTTGGGGGAGCGGTGGACTCTGAAGGATCCCGCGCTATCAGCGTGCATGTCGTTCTATGTTCCTTATTTAAAAATGTAGAAATATGTCTCTTATTGAGGGTTTAGTGGGCTACGGTGAGATGTCGATCTTATTTGTGTTTTGTTTGACGTGCACACTGCAGGCTGTCCCTGCAGGCTGTCCTCGCTGACCTTTCAACTCTGAAAGTCATGCCACTCATCCAGATCTTTCTATTCGCCACGGCCATCTGATGAGCACTGGGAAAACGATGGGATATGAGTCGTGGTACGTACGTACGTACCACTTGGAGCAGACGGAGACAGACGCTACCAAAATGCCACTTTTGCAATGCTTATAACCACACCGACAGTGTTGGCAACCATCCACCAAGAAACACACCAGGCTACAGGGTGGCATATCTTGCATCTCTTGCACTATAGTTCAGACAAAAAAAAAAGCCAAATTAGCACGGATGTACCATAAATAGTGATATTAGATATTATACAGTATGTAAGTACGGCCTACTTAAGCTAACCTCCCTCAGCCATATGCTCTGCAGGAAAGACGATACGCGCAGCAGTGCTTGGATCAGCTAAGACGCTCCGTTGCATGAAGCAGTAATTGTATTGAGATAGCAACAGAGGGAGAACAACAGTAACATCTCCAGGCTTGGCTAATGAAGTGTTAATTAGCTGGTGCAGTTTGCTCTGTTAGAACGCTGTTAGGTAATGCTGCTGCTGATGAATGTGGCGATCGGAAGCATGAGCGTTGTCGCAATGACGCAAGCTGGATTAACATGTAACTTACATTAGAAGCTGCTGTGTACACGCATCATTTGTTGTGTTTATCGAGAATATGCATATTACTCTAGTGCCAGTGTTTGTTTCATTTCATCGTGAATATTTATTTAATTCCTGAATGTATTCAGCTATATACAGTGTATTTCACCTTTTTAATTTGAATGAACTCAAATCATGTTTCTCTATTATTAACAGTGTTCTTTGTCAGCCAATGTCTTTCATCCAACCCCATTTAATGTCCTCAAATAACACCTTTTTTTTTTTTTTAAATGAAATAAAATTGTTTGAATCCATCCTCCTGGTTATTGATTAAAACCTTTTTAAGAGCTTAGACCAGCAGCTTTTGAGTCGGTCATGCTGCGGTACATTTCCTGCTCCTTAATTACATATTTACATACGGCCTGTGTGACAGGGTGAATATTCGGACAGGGCATACTGTATTTTTCAGCTGAAGCGGTAAGCGACGGGTCGAAGCATTGAGGGACTTGACCCGCCGGCCCTCCTCCTACATGTAGCATCTGCTCTATTCCTCCCTCGTTGTTGGCTGCCTCCGCGGGCTCGTATCGAATTATGCTGTTCTTCTCTTTCGTCTCCCCCTCCCTCTCTCCCTCTCTCCCTGCTACATCCCCCACCTGTTTACTAGGACACCCACGGGTGACTCTTTTATCATGCAGCTCCTTTGGCCTCCAGAAGTCTGCTCCTCCTGAGACAACTGTTACCTGCTGTGTGGCTCGCTCGTATAAGAGGTCGCTCCTGGTGGCTGATGGGATGCATTGCAGGGAGATATGACTTCTGCGTATCAATGCTCTGAGGCTGAATAGATCTATTGTTGGTACAGTTAGCTCACGACGTGTTTGAACAACTATTAGGTTCTTCCCCTGAAATTAACGTTCCTTTGAAGACATCTTAACAGTCCTGTGTTTTTTCTTTGTGTTGGGACTTGACATGGAAATGCATGGAAGTTAATACTTTGGAAAGAGTAGCCTAATAATGTTCTTAATTTTTTGAGGACGAGCGTTAAATGTATTTTTTTTAATCAAACTGCTGTTTCCCATCCTTTTTTCTTTTTCCAAAAAGTTGCGTTGGGTCCAATTATAATTATACTCGTTTATTTTACATTTAGTTAGTGATTGTTGCAAAAAACTAAATACAACACCTGTCCACAGGAGGCTTTTCTTTTTATTTACAACGCTCATTTTTAATTATTCATCAAAATACACCCAAATGACACGTTGTCAAACCTATCTTAAAAATAGCTGCTTTCTCAGATAACAAAGCCACAAAAGTAAAAGATGGAAAGATGTGATTTGTATCTCTAGATGTTTGTTTTTTGGTCATCTATCATTGCATTTGGTGATTAAAAATAAACAACTTAATGATGCACTTGATAGTGTTGTAAATAGTGTATTATAAACACCAGCGTTGCCCTTTAACTTTACTTTTATTTCCCGCGCTGAGCGTCTTCAAAAAATGACCAAAAAAACCCAGCAACGTGCTGTCTGCATCAGCCAATCAGGTTTTGCCATGTTGGGACAATCCAGCCAATGAGAGCGCGGAGCCGGGAGGACAACTTGCGTGGCCCTCGAGTAGGGAAGTGAAGAACAATGAAGCGGGTCTCATCCTTCGCGTCATCATGACAGGAAAAAAAAATAGAAAAATAAAAAAAAAACGCAAATTAGTGGGGAGGATTCCTCCAGCTCAAGCTCCACAGACACCCAGAGTTGCGTCACCCGTTCACACTACATGAAAACCCGGGTGGCATGGACGTGATACCCTGTTGAATTTCTCTAAATAATAATAATCATAAATAAAAATGCTTCCCATCGTGCCTTGCACGCAGCAGTAGTTGTGGCCAAATTAAAACCAAAATGAAAGCTAAATGTCTGCCCCCTCCCTCCCTTCCTCCTCCCCCCCCCCCCGATGTCAAATCAGTCTGCATACTGACTTCCGCCCTCGCGCCTCGGCTTCCCCTCCCTGGTCTGCGTCGGCCCGGGGAGCAGCCGCAATGACAGGAGAGTGATACGGTATCACGCCGAGCCGCGAGGAGCTGACTTAAAAAAAATTAAAATAAAAAAACTTCATTTAGACAAGTAGGCGGATGTCGCGCGCGGTCAACACGGGCCGGGAGAAGGATTAGGGGAAACGGAGGACGAAGAAGCGAGCGTGTTTTTCTGATGCGATGGGATTTGCTACTTTCGTGTGAAGAGGCGGACCTATGAGACGCTGCGAGTCCAATATGCTGAGGCTGTCCCCGGTGTTTGTGTACTGTACGTGGAAGTACAGACTGTTTTCTTCCAACTCACAGGCCTACGTAAGGATTTTGAATACAGCACTTGGTATTTATTTCTAGCCCACGGATATCCACGGTGGAGAAAGACAAAAAGAGAAGCTCCTGTCGCGTGGTCTGTTTTGGACAGGGAATTCCTCCAGACGAGGCTGCATGTGCTTCTCTCCTTCGGCGTCAGTGTTCACTACGCGGTCTTTTATTATAAGCTCATATATTACATATATATATATTTTAAACTGGTAGAATTAGACATGGGGGACTGGCTTGTCGTAGCTTGCAGCAGTCACCCCGCCGACACAGCCAGTAAACCCATTAGAGGATATTAGTGTTTTTATTTTTTTGGAAGGGGGTCTCGTTTCAAAGTAGTTTGGCTCGTCTCTGACCCACGATGAACTATTATTTAGTGGGTATTTTATACTCTTCTGTGACGGTAATCTCCTGTTTTTAGCTCTTAGTCTACTGCGGGGATTTTTTCTCTTTTTAAATTGGTGCATTTCAAGGTGTCTCTTTTTCTTCTGACACCTCATATTTTAACCTGCTTAAAAAACAACTCTTTATTTATTTATTTATTTATCGACTGGCTATTGCTGTGTTTTCCATTTTTTAACCCCCGACCCCACGGGATTTCCCCAGTCATCCCCACTCCCGGTCCCACGGATACGAATTACTAGCTCTTCACCTCCTTTTTTTTAAATTATTTTTTTTATTCCACCATGAGTTACATCCACAAGGTATTGAATGTTTTGCTACGTGGACTCGTCATCTATGCGGTACTGGGCTCGGAGTGCACTTACTCGAATGATCTACCCAACCACGCGTCTGATGCTGCAAATGTAGCCCCCACAGGTAAGCGCACTCCATGTCCTATACATACAAGTGTGTCCATGTACAGTGTTACCCCTCCTCTTCCTCCTCTTCTTCGTGCACCCTGTGGCTTTCTCAGGGAAAGCCGAGGAATGACCTGCGCAGGGGCTTAATGGATAGTGATGCGTTCACCTATTTTTTTATTTTTTCTCTCTCTCCCTCCTCTGTACATTACCGAGGAAACGCATGACATGACAGGAATGCAGGATGCGTCCTCACTTTAGGGTATTTACGGTAATCGTGCCCTTCATGTGTCACCGGGGATGCTGAGGAGGGTAAACGTGTACACTCATAAATAATTTGGGAATGCACACACATGCAGTGCAGGAAGTAACATGCAGTTTGTAATGACCGGTTCCTTCTACCACAGGAAGCCCATCTAAATATTCTCTGTTGATGTTGGCAGGTGTTTTGTTGATCATTGTCGGAGGGCCACCACAGATAAAATACGTTTAACTGTTTCATCCATAGTTTTACTTCTACATTGATATCTTTAGATTCCTGCTCGCGTGTTTTCGGTGCGAGGCTACTTTAACCCACCTGACTGAATCAGATACCAGGCTTTATTTTAAATTTATTGTAAATCTGGATTCGTTTCTTTTCATCTTCTTTGAGGTTCTGCTTTCAGTCGACATGTAAACCGCTCTGTTTCATCCTCTCAGAGACCGCCTCAGTCCTTCTCACATATACGGCGTAATTGATAGTTGACTAAGGTCAAACAAGGCTCAAGGGATTGAAATTCCATGCTTCTGGTCATTTGATGGCAACTGAACCATCTCCATGACATCTGATCAAACGCCACACGCTGACGACGGCGACCAAAAAGTGTCGAACATCTACCCCAAATGATCCCAAACTGTCCTCCGCTCACGAAAGCCTTCCAGGCAGATTGTCCCGCATGAGTCACTGATGCAAATATTAGCTTTGCTGATGCAACTCCACGTTAAAGCAACATTTGAAATGCTAACTTCAAGTGTATTGTTTGAGTCATGTGCACTCCGGGCTGTGCATAAATACTAAATGATCCCTGCGTGTTGACACTGACGGAAAGGTGTGGCGACTTAAGACTCACACAAAGCCTTGTAACTGGACGCTTACAAGACTATTTGTGTTCATCTAACACATCAACCTCTGCCCGTCGGTTCAGTAATAAACCTCGTCCCGGGACAGCTGTTAAGCATTCATGGCTGCCTGTTTTTACAAGTGTAAAGGCAGCTCCTGGAAATAAACCAGGGGATATACAACATATTGATTATTAAGGAGCGTAAAAAGCACATTTAACACGACAACAGCCTGATGACGGTGTAGAAAAGTGGGCCGTGGGATGACGTCTCCCCCCGTGAACAATGAAGTGCAGTGGATGCAGGGATAGTGGTGATTTAATACAGTGTCTGTTAACATGACCGCAGTGTTTCCCAGCTGGCTGCGTGGAAAGGTCAGCTGCCCTTTTCACTGATCTTGGCGTCGGGCAAGAGAAAGTACACCTCTGTGTGTGTGTGTGTGTGTGTGTGTGTGTGTTCGTGTAGCCCCTGTTTATGCAGAGTTGACTTGATAGATTAATGGCTGCCGAAGTGATCTTGAATTATGTTTGTGTTGCTACTTGAATGCTACTTAATCTTGGTTTTAATGTGTGATATATTTCTAACAATTCTACTTTAAAACAGGTCAGTTTCAAAGCTTGAAAGCAAGACTGACCTTTGAGAGACGCATTGTTCCTTTTACAAATGAAATAAAACGCAACATTGCTAAATTCAATACCCTTGTTGCTGCAACCTTAGTTGGTCTGGTATCATTACTAGCTTATGGAAGCTAACTTTAGGTAACTGTTGCTGTACAACAGACATTACTGAGACTTTGTCTCTTGTGCTGTTACTGTAGCTTAGCATTTTAGGGTTCAAAGCTGCCATTTTGCATGCTGTGCGTGGCGAGGGGGTGACGGCTGGGTGGTGGGGGCGGATTAGGTTTAACATTTGGTGGGTCGGGCAGCTCCATGTGATTGAGGATCTTCAAAAGACCAGGCCAGAATTTTAGAGAAGCTGGGCTTTGGTTTCAGATCCAAAGCAGAGGATGGTGACGGAGGACGATTAAATAAGTGTGCAATTTGTCACATTTGAGCACCTTTGTCAGAATATCTTACAAGGTCTACAAAGTGTAGAAATGTGAATGTAAATATGGACAATATGGCGTAAGATTCATCCTTTTTGGAGAGTATCATCTTGTAGCTGCAGTTTCTTTTTTCTTTTTGTTTCATGGGCCAAAATTCAGTGAAGATGTAAACAATAGGAATGATAGATCACCTCTATAAACCTCAAGGAAGAAGACGGTGTTCGAGCAAAACGTGGGACCAAAGCAAGAAGAGAACGAGGCACTCGTGACGGGGATGGTTGAGCGGCGACGTGAACGTGGTCTTCCCCCAATTTAATGGCGTATTTAGCTCGTTTGGCGTTTCAACAAACAAAGCCCTTCCCCTCTGACTGCGAGGAACATCCAGTTATCAAGTAATGTGCTCTGCTGCGTGATAGTTTTCTCAGAAACAGGGCCCCCGTTTGGCGAAAGCTTCACATAATTTACAGACGCACAAACTATCTTCCTGTAGGTTTAATGGTCCGGACTCAAAAGCAGTAAAGCAAACACGAGCAGATCTCTCTCACACGCCACTTGTCACGTACGACTTCATGATCTGTAATGTTTGGGGACAGTTTGCTGGATATTGCTTTGTGTATATAGCAAAATCAGAGGTGACCGGTGGCTATCTCAGAGCACAGTGACTGCATTAATGCAGGGATTTGTTTGGAAAGGAGGTTCAACATTTGCCTATCTCTCCAGTGCTTGCTTAAGTACTGCAGGGAGCACATGAATTTGCATTTTGCGATACTTCCGGCGCTGCTGGCTGGCCGTCCCGTGTTCTGTCCCAGTAACGCTTGAGGAAAGCCAGGCTTCAGAGCCAGTTTTGGGTTCACTCTTGGGGCTAATTGTGACAGAGTGTCGGGAGCGAACGTGGAGCGAGTCGTAATGTCCCGGTTCTGTGGTGTTCAGCTCAACAGGCAAAGCTGTTTCCTTTCTCTGACTAGAACAGACTGTTCTGAGGAGTTCCTCATGAGCCAAACACAAAAAGACCAGAACTTATGTAACCATTACTGAGAGCTCTTCTTACGTCTAAACGAAGCTGATGGTAAAAGACTGAGCTAAAAGCAGAGTGAATATTGGAGCTACTGTCGTTCGGGTGGCCACAAACACAAATGATTGCTCTGCTCGATAGGAACATAGTCAAATGTTTGCCGTATCAATTTCAGAAGTTAATAATATTGCCATCTGTCCGAAGAGATCATGATTCCCGTTAAAATTAACTCGAAAAGTGCACTCAGTCGAGTGCAGATCTCTGCCAGGTCCCTCCCAAAGAAAGAAGAGTTGAATCTCTCTCAATTGTCCCTCCTGGGCTCCCTTACTCTCAAGATGGAGGCGCGGAGCACACATTGGGTGCTTTATTCATCTTGTACCGTGCCTGATCATAAGAGATCTGGTATTTTAGAGCCATGGCAAAGGCCAAAATGTGACAGAGTCGGTAAGGTCTGTTTTTAGACCAGCTGATCGCCGGTAATGCCTTTTGCTACCGAAGCAGTTGTTCATCACTTGTTGGCCAACCAGACAGTTAAGAGGAGTGACGAGTGTGCATCCAACGGACTGGCCAATAAAATAGTTTTTCTTTTAATTGTGAATCACCGCAACCACGAAAGGTCCTCGAGCATATAGTGGTAGAATCAGGCCGATGTGAGACAGACGTACAGACACACACACACACACAACAGAGCGCATGATCCCCTCCAAGCCTTGTGCCTGCCGGAGATAATGACCTCAAAATGAAAGGCCGGGCACCGCACTGACGCCACTCGGTTGCCCTGTTGACTTCCCCCAGAATTGGGACAGCTGTCTTCCATCTCAATCGGGGGCTTTAGGGCTGTGGTCCGACCTAATGAGTCCCGTCACCAAACGGAGCAGACCCCGGGAGTATTTATAAAGCCGGACTCACTTGGGAGATAATGGGGCTTTGTTTAATGGTTTTACCCTTCAGTGCCGGCGGTCACCGGCCATGCCGGAGAGCAGAGATCGGATTTAAACTCTTAACAAGCGCTGAGACAATCAATGACCCTATTCCCTGGAATGGAGGCATTGTTAAGTCTCTAATCCCCATTGAGTGGCTATTGTTCTTTTATTTTCAATTTCTTTTTCAATATCGCCAAAGACATATTAGCTACCTCACTCCAAATGTATGATTACGAGGAGCCAGTCGCATCATCTTTTAACTCACGGTCACACACACCGGTATGTTTGAGATAATTCATTATTTCGTAGGCAAACCGTAGCAGCCAGTAAGCTGATTCATGCAGAAAGCGCCTGAGTCACTGTGGACACTGTGCTCAGCTGTACAGCGTTTCCTGCTGTGCACTCACAGTAGCGGCGCCGCCTGCCCTCAACCAGCCCAGAGGGGACTATTGTTGTCCCGCTCCGCCACACTTAAAGGTGTTGATGCCCCAAGCTGGCAACACATGTGAGCTTGGCTGATTAAGCCCTTTGTAATGGATGCACACAAGCACGCAACACTACATGCCAATACGCAGTAAAAAGCACTAAAACACATAGTGATATGTAAGGTATATGTTCCTTGTTTTAGTTTAATGTTGTCTGGTACAAACACAGAGTGGTGCTGAAGCGGTTAGAAAATTAATTGTCAACAATTTTGATCATCATTTAAGTCATTTTTGGTGGAAAAATGCTAAACATTTGTTAAGTTTTAGCTCGTCGTATGCAAGAATCGGCTCCTTTTCATTTTCAATTTTGAAAGTTTTGCTGAGAGAAAACAAACAAACAAGAGGCGATTAACTAAATGCCTAAATACATTTATACGGTATTTAACACGTGTATCCGTTTTCAAGAATATACTTTTAAAAGTGAGTCCCCAAATGAAACTTTGGGAAACACTGTTATAGACTTCACAAGAAATGGATTTATTGCAACAATCCCTGTCAGTTGCATCCGTAAAACGCAGAATAAAAGGCGAATAGGGGCCACAGCTAATACCATAATACTCGCCACCTTAAGTGTGAGGTTACCTGTGGAACACGTTTGACTATTTAGAAATGAAATCGGTGAACGTCTACAGCTGATTCTCACATTCAGGCAAAAGGCTCTATATATATTTGAGCAGGATTCAAAGTTAGATATTGGACGCGAGGAGCCGTCCCCTCTGATTTCAGGGACTTTCCCCTCGGCGGAGGGCACGTGAAGAAGTGGCCTGGGCACGAGGGGCAAAGAGCAGTGTGGATTTCTTAGGCATGCTGTCCCCTCTCAAGGCCGTGTCCACCAACACTCTGTGCTCATAACAAGCTAATATACAAGTAGAGGACCAAACGGGACAAGGAGACTCGGAAGCCAATGCGATTGAATGAAGAAACCATCAGGAAGCATTGACGATGTGCTTTTCTTCTCGTCAGAAGTTTCACAGCTTCTTTCCGCTTCGCCTACATGGTTATGCAGGCTTTAAGTCCTCCTTATATAGTTACCAGGGTTGTTTTTCATTGATCAAACAAACAGTGTTTACAAGTGCATTGTAAACCCCTTGGGGGTGTGGTGCTGAGTTGACTGCTAATCCGACTTAGTGCTGCTAACAGTAGCATGTCCGGACCCAACAGCTGGGTTCTGAGGAGCTACTTGGCCTCCCCTTGATCTGCTCCAAACTGGGCCCAGTTTGTATTACACATCAAAGGACCTGGTAGCAACAGAACGCCTTTCATTGGCTTTCTCCTCCTGCTTCCCAAAGGGCAAAGGAACCCGAGGAACATGATTTGTTTCTGCAGTGCTTCACATCAGAGGCCGTAGCTTCCAGTAGCTTGTTTTGACGCGAGATGCAGGCAGTTGGTAACCTTTTTAGAAGTACCTCACTGCCGCTGGTAATCCTCTGCGTGGGTATTGCATCACTCGAGTAAACTCGGCTGCTTTCTTTTCTCCAGATTTGCACTTATTCTTATTCCATATTTAGGAGCACCAAGTTAAAAAAAAAACACAACCCATCAGAATCCTGTCACCCAGATCGGGAACAAAACATACACGGGAAGCTGGCAGAGAGCCAAACCTGCTGTCTGCTACGAAGCGTTAGACCGAGACATTCCCGTGCCAACACACTTACGGAAGTGTACAAAACCAATTGATCACTTGGTGCCCGCCGAGCACACAGACACTGGCTGGTTTTGACAAACCTATTCGGGTTAAAGTTAGCAGTGAAAGTTTGAACAGGCTGCTCCTTCACATTAATGCCGTTTTAAAAATCTGACCGTGCACAAAACCGTACACTAAGCAAGAGCAGTGTGCAGTATTTAGTTTCTTTTGCTGCTCGTGTCCTCTGTAATTTTGAAGGTGCAAATGTTTTCCCTTCACGGCTGTCGTGCCACTGATGAGATCCGCTTTCGTTTCCGACAATGCACTTGTAATATGACGCTTCATACTGTAAGCTATTTGGAACTGATACTTGGGTACCAAGTAGAGCTTTCATTCAACATCCCCCCGGGCTAGAGTTCGATCAGGTTTAACGCCAATTTCCGGAAATGTTATACAACCTCTAATTTAGGGCAGTACGAATTTTAAGCCTCTAATGATGTTGACATTCAAATCTAAATACAAATGTTTCACAGCGCAGCGTTTCACAGACTGTGGCGTATTCAGGCAGGCTTCATTTTACTTACGTAGACCAGAGCAGCTCGCCACACAGACAAGATGCAGATGAAGTGACGATAACGTTGTCAGTGCTGGTTACAAACAGGCTTGGTAGTGAAAAGAAGCCTGTTATACTTTTATAACATGTGATCCAAACAGAAAGTTTATGTTTTGTTCCCGATCTAAGCTCGAGTACCAAGTCGATGCTATGAAATCAGATTGGTACCATACTTGGTTTTGTACGGTACAATAGGGACCGGGCTCATCAGGGCTCAAGAGTAACGGCGTACCATCATCCTTGGGATGATGTGACATTTTTCTGATAACGCTACATTGTGAACAAATGCATGTTGAAATCGGCCAGAGGAGACCTAGTTACTTACTAAGTTAATTATTCGAACAACATAGTTGTTGTGCTTTTCAAAATAAAATATTTCAATGCCGTGAATTCAACGGTATCAAATGATTCCAGCTTTTGTTTGCTTCCACACACATCTGGGTCCAATTGTGTGTTACTTTTTTCCCCATTTTGTTTTTGTTCAACCAATTAGTGTTGAGGTCAGGGAACACAGGGTACCAATCCCTGAAAGAGATGCTTCTCAGAACTCCAGTGGGAAAGTCTCAACCCTCAGCTTTCTTGTCCCGAGACAAAGACACAGACGAGGAACACTTAATCCCAGTCGGGGATATCGAGGCTGCGGACTAAAACCTTTTTACTTTGCCTCGTAATCGCTGATGTTCATGAGTTGTGCAAGAACATTGGATCCCATTACTATGTGGCCAATGCATGTTAAGTCCTCATCATGCTTTTCATTGTCCATTGTTAACTTTTTAAAGTCTAGCATGTGATCTCGGCCCTCTTGCTCCCCGTCTCGCTTTCCGTAGACATTCAATCTATTAACCTTCCATCCAGCGGGGCATGTCGGCGGCCGAGCGAGCTAATTAAACGAGCGCTCTGCTTGTCTTTTCATCCTCTCTCCTCTCGCTTCTCTTCCCCGGGCCGGCCACATGCATCTCGTGGTTCGGTGCTGTTATTCAAACATTCCTGGGACGCCCGGGCGCAAAGAACGTCTCCTTTTCTGGACATCTTTTAGATCAGACTTTGGTGGGCCGCCACACGTTTTGCTCTAGTTGCCCCCCCCCCCCCCCCCCTCCCCGCTTTTTAAGCTGTGGCCTAAGCAGAGGATTACTGATGCCCCTTAAGGTGGTTTAGATGGGTGAGGAATACCCTGTTTCAGTGGACATGACTGTGTTCAAACAGATCAAAGACGCAGAGATACCTATCCCCGATTGAATACATGACAGGGAAGTAGAAGGCTTTTATTTGTTTAGGGCAGATGCAGTGCAAACAAAGCAGGAAAGCACCCGTAAAAAGGATGTCCCAAACTCTACAGTGTCCGGTCGTCGCAATAAAGATGCAGCAATACTTTAAAGGGCCGTGGAGCCTAAATGAATGAGTCAGACCTTTTTATTCACGCCCTGAAGATCCACACTCGTTGCCTTCCTTATGCAGCTGTTGCCAGAGCGGATCCAGCTGCACCTCCGACTGTAATCAATTGTTTCCAACACTCGGCGAATTGCGACATGGATAATGCGGTTCAGGGTGACATGTTGAACGTCTGGAGCTTAGTCCGTGTGAGGTTTTGCAAGACTTTGTTTAGTCTGGGATGGGGACTCTGCCTCTGTGTCGGTGGCTCTTAGGACATACGGATGTTTTTTTTTCCGTTTGTGTCGCACCGCTTTTTATGTTTGCTCGTCGATGATTTTGCATTTCCACATTCTTCCGACATGCCCCATGGCACCCGAGGGAGTTAGACAGCTCACCGGTACTCGCTCTCTCACACTAGCTGGTGGCATTTGTAGGCGGCTAATGATATTTGTGTCTTATTAATGGCTGCTGATGAGCTGAAATGGTAGACTCTCCAGAAGCTTTATTTACTTGCTTTATTACCTGTCAGCTTGATTTATGACACTGGCATATGGGCACTGGTGACAGGGCACAAGTGTGGTACACATTGACATCACATCCCCCCCCCTCCTCCTCCCCCCCCCTAATTAGTGTATTGAATGCCATGCAATTAGGATTTTTTCTTTGCTTCATTTACAAGACACTCGGACGTATCACAAGATGCGGTCAGACTTATTGGTTGCCCCTCGAGCAAAGGCTGTAACTGGCTGCTGATGGCATCAATGGAAAGCAGGGATTTCTAAGAATGCACTTAACATCTCACTTATCCATATGGTAAGCGCGCGTACATCGTAAATGCGTGGAAGCTGAGAGGAGTTTGGCACGGTGACAGCGGATCTGATGAATCGCTGACACGGCATGACACGGTGTGGTAACATATTGTGTTTGACATCCAAGCAGGAGGTCAACTCAACCTTTAGCCCCAGTATGTCGGGGTCGAGGAGTCATGAAGTCAAAAAAGGTTGAGTGGCCGCGTTGCCGAAGTGTCCCTGAGCAAAGCAAGAGTCCCCAGTCCTGGAGTCGACTTTAAACTCTGACTAGCCTGCACGGGACAACAAGAGAAAAGACACATTTTCTTCAGATATCTATTGGGACAGACAAATACAGTTTGACCCCAGCCGGCTACGATAGCACATTGTCTGAGATGTGGTTACTGTCAGGAGGCTGAAATACGAGGACACTCCTCTGTGTGTAAGTGAGCTCACTCTCTAGTTCTTTAGTACGGGATGTGGTGTTTGTAAGAAGAAGCAGTGTTTTAGTGGGTATTTACAGAAGTATGATGGTGTGTATGTGGGATTGACTAAAAATAAATTGTGACTGTTCGTTGTATTGAAGGTACATCTCGCTCAGTGCAATGGTTTATCTCATTGGTGTGTTTTTATCCGAGGTCTATAGCCCAGAGAAACATGTGTATATAATATAAAATACAGCTCTGTGATCAGAATGCACACCCGTACTGTCACTTCTGTCGTATCACCCCATCAAACCTGCATCTGACGCTTCGTGAGGACGTCGTTCTCCAACATTGTCAACACGCCACACACTGCGGTGGGGTTAGGTCTGCCGTATGGATTCAGTTGAATAAACATCACGTCCACGTGTCTCAAGGGATCGGGTTCAAGGAACTCCCCCCAAAAACGTCCCCCTAAACACATCAGACGCACTCTCCTCGTTGTCTGCTTCTCCTGTCACCGACTTAACGAGCTTTTCTGCTAAAATGAAGACGGCGCCGTCTTAACGGCATGCATATATTGTGCAAAAATAATTTTTTTGAAGTGTTGGGATTCACTTTAAAGGCTGCAGCTGACAGCTAAACGCTTTTGTTGTCTGATTCTTTTGAACAAAACCCGCCGCCCTCTGTGACAGCTTGCACGCATATTTTTGAGTTATGGCAATGTGAATTACGGGTACGACTGCTTGCTGTTTGTGCGCGTGTGTACTTAACATCTGCATGTGTGTGTAAGGGAGTAAGGGAGACCTCTGCCATTGTTGAGTTTTTAGATCCTGACGGGTTAAAAATAACCCGGTGCGTTCCAATTCTGCACACATGCAGAACAGATTTAGGCCACCAGTATAGAAAGAAATGACAAAGAAAAAAAAAGGATCAACATCATAGAAATGTGTTTTGCCGTTATCAATTCTGATGTCTCTGCAAAACAAAGAAAGTTAAAAGGATGTGCAGCCATCTGTGTTTGTTTCTGTGTATGTAAAACACAAGTGAAGTATTTGAGTTTTGTCTCTAATTTAAATAAGCAAACAGCCAAATAGTTATGCATGCTATGCAAACAGCAGGCTATGTAAACTGCACTTCCCAGCTAAGCAAATGCGTTATCCAACTCGCTCTCAAGTATCTGATGCTTTTTGAGCGGACAGACAGACGGACACCGCTGAAATGCGGCTTACTGAGAGCCTTATCGTGTTGATACTCTTTCCTGTCGCTGATAGATACACATTTAGCGTGGTTAGCTCAAAGAGGTTTGTTGAAAATGAAGTGTCAGCAATGTTTTGCGGTTGTTTGGTTCCTCGGTGTTTCACAAATTTTGTAGTGCGCGGTGTTTAGGGGAATTACGGTATGTAACATTTTGCCGGAGGAAGCGGTACCAGGAAGTGGTATGACCCTTAAGCAGCAGCTTAGTCAAAATACAAGTGAAATATTTAGTTCAGCGCCACCACATCGTTATGTTAACAAGCCGCTGTGGTCCCACCCACTTTAAACAAACTACTGTAACACGAACACAAATGTTTTATCCAACCTTTTATCCATGTTCTTTGCCAACGCTGGTTTCTCCTTTTTGACACGGACGTCCAGCCCAGCGTCCTCTCATCCAAACTTAGCCCGGGCACACGTCCAATCAGATGTCTCCTTTTGCCAAGTGGCAACTCTATAACTTACGTGTCAAGTCTTGTTTCCGTAAACAGATCTGACATCGAAAACACACAGGAAAATGCCACACGGTCACTAAACTGTACTTGCTTGTGGACTGTTTTGTAGTAGTTAACCTAGCCTAGCATGAAGACTGGAAACTGCTAAACAGCTAGCCTGAGCTTTAGAAGTGCTGCTGGCCGTTTTCTCAACATATGGACAGAGCTCGGCCAGCTGTTTCCAGTCTTTATGCTAAGCTAACCAGCTGCTGGCTCCAGCTTCATAGTTACCGTACATACGCGGAAGTGGTATCCTCTATTTCCTCAAAGTGGCAAACTTGTTTTAACAGCATAATAATTGTGCATTTTCCACATTTTTATTTTTATCTTTCAGGAAATATACGGAGCATTTCTAGTGGTTTGCCCAGATGAAAATAAATAAATAATTTGAGCATCCAAAAGCATATGACACTACAAGACAATTCGATTTTTAATTGTCCCTTGTTCCCATTTTTGGCGTGTTCTGGTGGCTTTTCTGTCGTCCTTTTGGCTCCACTGATGGAGAGGCACTGCTCGTTGCCAGAGCCCGATCCATGTGGTTGGCTGTAGTTGCGTCTCCCTCGGCTGCTGTGTTTGTCCCGAAGCTGATGCCAAATAGGGAGAATCGTTATTTGTCGGGCTTGGACAAGGCCTTTGCTCTGCTTGGATTGCCATTAATAGGCACTTATAGGTTTAAGAGATCGTTCCTGTCATTTTGTATGCAAGTTTATGGAGTGATATATTTAAGATTGTGACTTCCATCTTTAAAGAAATGTGGCTTTGAGTTTGTGTGTGTGTGTGTGTGTTTTGTGGCTCCACTGAGACAGTTTGGCACCTGGCCAGCTCAAACTGCCCACAGCTAGGAAGGCTGGATTTCCCCAGTGGGACGGGAGGGTGAATGAATAAAAACAAGGGGGGGGGTTTATGACTGGGGACGCTGCAGGAATGACAACAGCACACGGGAGTCCATCAGGAGCGCTGAGCGGACTGCTGCTGCGAAAGGATGCGCAGCATTTGGGATATTTAGCGATAGCAGCCACAACTTTAATCAGACGCACCAAAGCGCTGTGTTTACAAGTGGCACTCGTGGGTTCAAGACCTGTTTTACTCCCGTGTATCACTGCAGGCAGCAGCTCTGGTTCTGAATCACACAAAGAAGTGGCATGCATTTTAATAAATGCCCGGAAGACAGGTGTGGTCAGATTATTAAAATAGAAATTAACGTCTAACAAATATGGCAGCATGCCATTTAGCAGCATGTGTCATCTTTGTGCCGAGTATGCAGTTTATCAAGTTGCGGCAGTTCCTTGGATGGTGATTTGAATTACCATCTGTGATGAAGATCATTTTAAAGTGATCTTGCTGGAACTAAAACTGACACAAAGAGGAGGAACATGCTCTAATCTGTTTGCACCTGACACAGAATAATTAGACATGTGATCATTGTTTATTAAGCGTCTTCTGGCTGTTTGTTAGCCCTCGTCTCTGACCTGAACTTGTCCCCCCCCTTGCAGACCCCTGTCTCATAGTGATGCCGCCATGCATAGGCAAGGACGACCGCTTCAGCCTGGATGCTCTGCGGCAGATCCACAAACAGCTGGACGACGACAACGACGGGGGAATAGAAGTCAACGAGAGCGTGGAGGTGAGCTTTGTCGGACATTGTCGTGTGACAGGGGAGTGTGTTACTGAAGCAAGTGGATCTTCACCATCAGGTTAGCTGATAAAGAGTTGATTGTTTTAGTCTCACACTGTATTCAGGGCTGTCTGGGTTGTGATGAAGTCTGTTGCATGAAGATAAACGAAGAAACTGTGAAGCCATTTTGAAAATATGTCACTTACAACGAATGTCTTCAGACGGACGAGTGAAAAAATGGCTCAGATTCACAGTTTTTATGCAACTTTGAATCAAATTTACCCGAATAAATACCAACCGGCATTGGGTTTAATGCTTTACCGGCTAATGACACTTTTAATGTCTTTAAAAATATTGAAGAATGTCGGCCCCTATTTGGCCTTTACGGGACGAGATCTAGTCAACCCCCCCCCCCCCCCCCCCCCATATATGGTGACAACGACAGCAGCAAAGGAAATGATTGATGAACATTTTTCGCAAAATATAAGATGAATAAACCTCATTAAAGGCCAATTAGATGGACGGTGAAGAGGACGGGCTTCTCTTTATCTGTTTTTTGGAAACTGGACAACGCTAGACATTCATTAATTCATGCATTGAGCCGATATTCGACATATCGGATAGCAGCGTCTGTGACGCAGTATAAAGTAGTTTGTCTTTGCAATGTAACTTGAAAAGACAGCTGACTGTAACCAAATAGAAAGTGGCCTCATCACCGAGGTACCTGGTGGCGCTGAAGCGTAAAAATTAGTTTTCCCCTTAAAAGTCCTCTGTAACTTAACAGCGAACGGTGTTGCTAAGTTACAGGGAAATGAACCCCTCACGGACGTATTAATACCGACTGATGTCTCACAGTTTATATCGCCGCACGCACACAGATAACACGTCACACAGATCATTTACAGGCTGACACGAGATTCATCGGTCACCACAGCATCTAGCTGGAGCAAGTTCCCTATTGATACACCCTGATTAACAGTACCATTGTGTGTTTGTGATAATGGGCCACCCACCACGGACACGTGGTGCTTAGACGTGTGCTTAGACGTATTGACTCATTGGTGAGCAAACAAGGAAGTGCCGAGGCCAACAAGTACCTCGGCACCCTTTACAATTGCAGTATTCACCGACGTTTCACGTCAGAGTTTTTTTTTCGTGACTAATAGTTCAGTCTAGAAATGGCTCTCTAGTGAAGCAGACATGTTTTTTTTTGTCAGAATCAGTTGGCACGATGAAGGTAAAAGGGTTGTTAGTAGGTGGCTTTACCAGAACCGCCATGCACTCTCATGATTATATTAAGAGTGGCGTGAAATGAAGTGTATTTATAATCCGTGCCCAGAAATGTCCCAGGAAGTGATTTTCTTCCTGTGAAGTTGGTCTCAGATCAAAACTGTCAAATCCTCCTCCCCCTGCCTGTCTACATCAGCCTAAATAAACACAAACCAGAAACCCGGACTATCTATTTATAGTCTCAAAATCAAAAGTAATCGCCACTTTTTCTTCTTTTTAAATTCCCTGTGCTCGTCTACCGTGGAAGAATTTCATTAGGAATCAAATCCTGTCAAACATAATCCTGCCTCTGATTACTCAGAGGCTGGGAGTCGCCAGGGGTGGGGTGGGGTGGGGGGGTCTGTTGCTGAGCACAGTCACCGGGGACGGCAGGTGCCCCATGTCCTCGAGAGGAGGTTCAAGAAGGTGTTTGTTGACTCGTCCAGCGGGAACATTCAAGTTCAGCCAACGGTCACATTTTATTCATGAAGTACTACTTTTAATTGAGATGTATTGAGATGACTTTCAGCAATACGGGGTTGGTCCAAGTGAATACGTTCTGTGAGCGCTGTCAACGAAATACCATTGGTCTGAATTGCAGCTGAGGGCAAAACGATGATAAAGACATTTAACAACTGGCGTCGATTTTGAGGAACTGCTTACAGCTGTTGAATCAATAAGCTGTGAAGACACATTCTGCTCATTTCATCCACAGTCAGTTTCCACATGATTCTCCAGAGATACTGAAATATACAATTACACGTGCTGCGATGGATGATTTTAGGGCGAAGTAACGCTGAAAACTCTGTGAAAAGCACGAGGAAGGTCTTCTGAGTGATGGTTTCACAGTAGATTCTGCCCAGTTGTCAAGCACAACAAGTTTGAACTTTTTTTATTCCCTCCACAACCGAATATTAATTTACATATTCGAAAAATCTGTTTTTTTTTACTGTTCGAATAAATATTGAACATGTATAATATTCGTCGAGTGTTGGAGAGAGCAGCGGCTCATTGGACGAGTCCTGAAACTCGGCCAGCTCCCCTGCAGTCTGGAATCTGATAGGAACACGCGTGTCTTTGTTTGCTGCTGTGCGTCGCACCCCGTCTGTGCTCGGCCGCTGTCTAGAATACGAGTCGGTATTGTTGTCTGTTCAGGACTGATTGTTGGGTCTCCAGGCAGAGTTGAGGCTCTCTGTCCTATCGTCATGTTTACAATACTCTTTATCAATCAAACAAAGTGTCAAAGTTCTTTTTTGAGAGTTGAATTTCTGACATTTAAGACTCTTGACATTTCAGTCGGCGACGTCCCGTGGTTGTAATTATCACAGCTCACCACTGAGAGTCTGCACGGCTCCCTCACAAAGACCTGTCTTTGCTCGCCACATGTTCCACAACGCTGTCTTTGACCGTATGCAAAGCTGCTCCGCCGGTCTGCCGCAAATAGACGTTTTATAATGAGATGGCATCGCTTTGCACCAATTACATAAACTTTTAATACTCCTATCATTGTTTTCAGGACAGGAATCCCCCCCCCCCCAAAAAAAGCTTTCTTTAATTGCCATAAAGATGATTTCTCATTCATCAGGCTCTGGTTCATGTCCTTGATCGTCTCTGCCTGCAGGACTTCATTTCTGATGAATACAGTGAGCGTCAAAGGCTTTGCAGGACATTTGTTTGGACCACATTGGACACACTGTGGTCCCTCCGGTGACTCAGCAGGCAGTTGGGTCCTTTTAGTTGGGTCCAGTGAGGAAAAACTAATTTGCATTTGTATTGAGTAAGAAGAGGACGAATGAAAAAAGAAGAATTCTTCAGGCCCCGGAGACTATTTGTCCACCACTGATGTGGTGAAAGAGCTTTTCAGACCCATAGAGGAACTCTGGAACACCTATTGGATGGGTTGCCTTGACTGACATGTGTGGCTTTGAGTGAGATGTCGCAGCAATTACTGGATGGATTGCCATGAAATATTTTGTCGTGGACACCGATTGGCTGTCAAGGGTCACATGCAGGTTGATTGTGTGTTTAATATCCTGCGTCACGCATCATCAGGCTTGTGTGAAGGTTGATTTAGAACGCTGATGAAAGCATTGTAGATTGTTGGCACTCCCGTATGCCACAGCCTGGATATTTAGCCGAATGAAGGAAGGGGGATCTTCTGACATGGCATGAATTATACCGACACTGAACAAACACACGTTTTCACCCTTTTCACCGTGTCCAGAAATCCAGTGGATGTGAGCAACGTCCAAAAATGATTTCTTGACAACTTCATCCCTTCCCATCTCTGGAACATGTGATTAGAATGTACGTACGAGTGCATGTGCCAGAAGTGAGTCTCACAGAGGGAGATTTGTTGTTTCAGTGCCTCTCAACACCAGACTGCCATTATGTATTCAATGTCAAGCTCACGGTGCTCCCTCCGACTCTGTCCACACAGTACAGATGTGTGATGCGTGTATTGTTATGCCCTGATGAATGCAGCTGTCCGAGATGCGTCTTCAGATGTTTTTAGGACTATTTCAAAGGCGTTTCATGCAGTCAAGTGTGTGACGGTTAACGACATTTTTCCTGCCGTGTTGGAATCTGCGTGCGCTGATCCGTCAAGTCGGTTGTGAAACTCATTGATCTGTGACTATCTTGATTCACGATGATGTGAAATGTCAAAACACCCTCGGCTGCGACTGCGACATTCAGTTTCACATGATTCAAAGTCTTTCTTGCTGCTGAATGTTTCTCCTCTTAACGGCTCTGAGTTTGTTGCACCTTTTGTTGTTTTGCTGCTGACACGAGCCGGCAGTACATGTTAGCACATTCAGCTCCCCACTGGTTACACCTTGGATGGAAACTCAGGATTTTTTAAAATCCCTCTGTGAATTGACGCTTTCGCTGAAGGCATCTTAACGAGTCATTCTCCCAGCTAAGCGTCTCTTAATGTCCCCGAGCAACAATTAGGACTCTATTATAACTTCTTTGTGTCTCTCCTAATGCACTTGTATCTCCAGCTAAAGTGTATTCTTGACCAGTGTTCATTATTTAGCATGGGAAACACAGAATGGATGCTAACTTTGCGAGACAGATAATGTAGCGTAAGCTGTTTACCCATCAGCAGGATAGCAGATGACACTTCACTGCAGTGATATCAAAGGCTAATGAGTTATCTAAGGCATGATGGGAGTGTGAATTAGACAGGAGGTGTTAAGTTTTTAGTTCATGCCAAGGACACACACACACACACACACACCCCCTTTCCCTTGTTGTTGTTGTTGCTGCTGTTCTGGCAATTCCTTGGTGGGTTTGCTGTTTTATCTGCAGGGGCATTTGGTTCTGAGCTACCAAAGCCGGAAACTGAAAGAGAGCGCGCGCACGCACACACACACACACAGGTGAAAGTGGTGCCTCCTCCATGGGTCTCTTTCTCTTTTCGAAGTCCCTAAAAGGAAGAAAGGAGAGCGAAAAAATAAAGCATGCGTGTGATCCAAAGCCAGACTTTTAGGCAAAGCCAACTCTTTACAGCTCTCTGTCAAAACCACACATGGACACACATACGAGCACAGAGTTCTGAGTAACAAAACACCAATTTTACAGCTAGGGTAAGCAGTTTATTTTAAAACATTGTTTTGTTATGTTTGTTGAAATTATCTTTACTTCCCTGCAGCAATCAATGACACCCATATGCTGCGTCTGTGGCTGTCCTAGGACTGTACTGATTGGACGGCCTAATTGGCTATTTACCTACCTGCCCAACTTACCTGCATCCACTCTGCCAGTGCAGTGGATTTTACTCTTGCTGGGTTTTTTGTTCTTCCAAAGTTGTCTCCCCCAGCTTCAAAATGCTGTAAACCAACGAATCTATACGTTTTGCGACGCCTTCTGAAAAGCCTCGGGGAAACTCAACTCTGCCTTTCTTTGTATCCTAGTTTATAATAGAAGACATGAAGCAGCAGCAAACCAACAAGCACAGCAACCTGCACCGTGAAGACCAGCACATCACCGTGGAGGAGCTGTGGAAGGGCTGGAAGTCCTCTGAAGGTAAAGCAAGAGGTCAAGTAGGAAAAGATAACACGGAGACAGAGGACGATGACGTTTTTCTTCACTGCTAAAAAGAGCGTGCACCGTTACTCTGTTGGTTGCTGTTGATGAAAGCGTCCGCTAAGTGCGTTAGCAGTGAAGTATTGATCTCCCTTTCTTCTCCCCTGATCCAGTCCACAACTGGACCGTGGAGGACTCGGTGCAGTGGCTGAAGGAGTCGGTGGAGCTGCCGCAGTACGAGAAGAACTTCCGGGACTTCCGGGTCACGGGGAACACTTTACCTCGGTTGGTGTATAGATCGCTCACAGGAGCAGTTAAATGCGTCCCTGTTCCCCGTTAGAAATACGGATAATAAGATGAGCATCGTTGTTGTTGTCGTTCTGCGGTTGCAGTGCTTCGTGTAATTTCTTTGCCTCTAATTAAGACGCTGTGCTGTGTGCCATTGGTGAGCAGGGACATGTGTTCATGAACAGCAGCACTATTAAGATCTTTGTTACAATACTCAAAGGCACCTTTAGATTTCATTACTCTGGGTAATGCTGCCCTCTGCTGGTCGAAACAGGCAACACATGGGAGAAAAAGAGGTCTTTGTTCCTCGTTTTATAAGAAAAGGTTTCTCACACACTTGTCGTTACATGATTTTAAATGCAACCATTATAACCTGTACATGTTTTTTTTATTCATCGTGACTTTTTTCATCATTTAGTCTTTTAAAGCACACACAGCATATATCCAAAATTCCTAGTAAAGGTGAAACTGTCCACAAAGTAATGTCAGTGCCGACGTCACAGAAGAAAGTCGGCCGTTAGTGAGACGCTTGTGGAATGTGACTCACGGCATGAGTAGACCGAGGGGTGGGCGGTGGGGGTTCATGTTACGCCTCTGGGCATGATGGGCGCTGACTCATGAAGTGATGTCACAGTTTCCACGGGCTGCCATGTTGTCTGAGCCTTTAAGATGGTGGTGGTGAGACCTAAGTGACAGCGGTAAAGAATCCATATTTTCATAAATCACTGAGCTTTTTGTCGCACGGACAACATAATAATATTCTCTCACATACTTTCTCCTCCTGGAGGAATATACTGTGTAGATAGACATTCAGTATTTAATGCAGGTTTTTCTTTTTCTCCACATTTCAGAATTGCGGCAAATGAACCGTCGTTCATGTCGATGCAGTTGAAGATATTAGACCAGCGGCACAAACAAAAGTTAAACCTAAAGGCACTAGATGCGGTGCTTTTTGGCCCTCCTCTCCGTAAGTGTGAAACGTGTTTTTTAATATCAAAAGCGGATCAACTTAAATAAAATATGCAGCGTTTGCTACAACCACCCGTCTCCTCCTGTTCCTTCCTCATCTCTGCAGGTGCACAGCATAACTGGATGAAAGACTTCATCCTCATGGTCTCCATCGTGATTGGTGTCGGGGGCTGCTGGTTTGCGTATGTGCAGAACAAATCCAGCAAGGTGCACATCTCTCAGATGATGAGGGACCTGGAGAGCCTGCAAAACGCAGAGCAAAGCCTCTTAGACCTGCAGAGCCGGTAAGAGAAGCAAATGCATCCGATGGACACTCATGTAATGAAGGCTGTACCGGCTGTACAGGTTCAGCAAAGCAGCGCTGTTGTGAGTTAATCATAACTTACAGAGACATTACGTACAGTAGTCCACCTTCTGTCTTACTCTTTCTCTAAAACACACACAGTTGCATTTGTGGGGGGTTATTTTCTATGATTAATTCAAAATAGGCTAATTTGACAGCCCTAGTTTTTTTTTTTTTTTTAATCTAAAAAAAATATTCTGCTTCAATCCATATTTGTTGGCCTTTCAAAAACAATATTTTCACTGCGGTCAAAGACGAGTGCTCGCTCTCCTGTTTGCGGCACAAAAATCTTTTTTTTCCCACATTTTATTCGGATGAAGACATCATAAAATATGACAGACATTCAAAGCTTTATTCGAAAACGTCAAAGATATTACATTCAGTGCTAGATACTAGATATATTATGATTCGTGGCTCACTTAAAAAAAATATTGCGTGTTCAACATTTTACTGAGTCGAAACTTTGCCTCATCTACCAGGCTGGAAAAGGCTCAGGAGGAGAACCGGACGGTGGCCGTGGAGAAGCAGAACCTCGAGCAGAAGATGAGGGACGAGATCAACGGGGCCAAAACGGAGGCTTACCGGCTCCGGGAGCTGCGGGAGGGCGCTGAATGTGAGCTCAGCCGGCTCAAATACGCCGAGGAAGAGCTCGTGCAGGTAGGGCCTTCCAGATTACCCACTGCCCCTGAATGCCTCTTGGAAAAGAGATTTATTGTTACTCAAATATTCAAATGCACAGTATCTACAAATTCAAGTCGAATGGCTAATGTATCGCTGCATATGAATGTAAATGACTTCTGCTAAAACACCTTGAAATGACGAGATTCATTTCATGTTCTTCTTATTAAATTCCACAAAATAGCTCTTTTGCATCACCACAAGATTTCCCCACACATAGGAAATACAGCAGCGACATATCTAATGAGTTCTCTACTCTTCATCCATGTGAAAGTCACCCTCACTTAAAGCATTTGATCGGTGACTTTTCAAACATCGGTGACTTGGTGGATTGGATCTGTGGTTGTCCCCCCCCCCCCCCCCCCCCGTAGGTGCGTAAGGCCCTGAAGCGAGCGGAGAAGGAGATGCACTCGGAGCGGTCGGTGCCTGAAGCGCTCCAGAAGTGGCTCCAGCTCACGCACGAGGTGGAGGTTCAATACTACAACATCAAGAAGCAGAATGCAGAGTTTCAGCTGTGCGTCGCCAGAGACGAGGTAGCGTCATCTCACTCATCTCGATTTTTAAGTTATTTGAATTGGACGTATTCCAATTGTGGAATAAATGCATTTGATTTCAGCTGCTATGTACATTTTATTTAAAGCATGTGACATTGCGGAAGATTAGCTTAGCTTCAGATTGACAGTCTAAGACGTGTATCCACAGCTTTTTTTTATATCGCCTGTCACAAACTAAAGTACATGGAGCTGTGCCTTGCCCATCTCTTCTTGTCGCTACCTGGTAAATGAGCAGTAAATCATGTTTATGTAACGTAGAAAGCTGTATTCACGTCAGCAAAATAAAATAAGTTTTAATCACATTCTATTTGATATGTTTTAATCTGGCTCGACTATAGTATTAAGCGTTCCATTTGTTTGTCATTAATTCTTCATTGTAATTTGCATCTGGCCAAACTCGATTAACTTGAAAATTCACAGGAAGCCTTGAAGTTAATTACTTGATATCAGCCAGACTTCCTTCATGTTCAGCTCAGAGAGAGCTGCTAACAAACACTTTTCCACCCTGTTCTAAATTCCAATTTGATTTAATACCCAAACAACAGTAACCCTTAAAAACCTTTTATAATTGAATGAAGTGAGTGAAAGTTGATCAATGATCATTTCTCTTAAAATAATCTTCTCCGTGTTTTGTGTGTTTTTGAATCCCAGGCAGAGAAAATAAAGAAGAAGAGAGGTTCTGTTTTTGGAACCCTTCATGTCGCCCACAGTTCATCCCTGGATGAGGTGGACCACAAGATCCTCGAAGCAAAGTAAGAAACTATATCAACACACAAACAGGCTCGAGTGCCAAAACTGTCTAATTCCTGATGAATCAAAGCAAAGACTGCTTCTGACCTCCTTTAATCAGAAACAGGATCAATCCACTACCCGCTGCTCACTACATTGTGTTTTTCAGGAAAGCCTTGTCGGAGGTAACGGCGTGCCTGAGGGAGCGGCTGCACCGCTGGCAGCAGATTGAGAAGCTTTGCAACTTCCCTGTCGTCAATAACTCGGGGCTGCCGAGCCTGACGGCCAGCCTCTACTCAGACCACAGCTGGGTGGTCATGCCCCGAGTCTCGGTGCCCCCCTACCCCATCGCAGGAGGAGTGGATGACCTGGACGAGGACATGCCTCCCATCATTCCACAGTTCCACAGTAAGACGGCAGAGGATTTTGCGACGCAGATCAATGTGGTGAAATGAAGTATAATCCCCATTTCGTCCTCTTTGACTTTCCCCCAGCGGCCACGTTGATCCGGCCCTCGCTGACCGGCAGCAGCAGCAGCAGCAGCCTGTGTCGTTCCCGCCGGAGCCTGCTGAGCTCTCCGCAGTCCTCGGACCCCGACCTGCTGTCCATGGCCAGCTCGTCCCTCTCCTATCGCACCGAGGCAGACGACGAACATATCGTGTTCAGCTCGGATAGGAGGGGGTACGTAGCGGTGGCCGGGACGCCGCGGAACGGTTTCACAGTTTGGACTCACAGGTGTTTTATCCAGACATTCACACAGATGCTTTGGGGTTAAACTGCCATTTGTTACTGGGTGCCATCTAGTATGTGGAGGGTTAATGTCGAACATAATTAAAGTGCATATTCTGCCTACTTTAATTCCTGCAGTTTGTCCCCAATTTTCCTTACTAATGTATTAGTAACTGAAATTCGTTCGCGCATCGTTGTGACCTCGGTGCATCTGCTCTCCTCAGGGAACCGGCTCAGGAGGGCAGCAAGCAGCTGCACAACCCCTGCTCACCGGGCTCGGACACCCCATACCGCAAGATCTCTCGCGAGGAGCTGCTACTGTTTACCCAGAGTCCCGAGCTTCCTGCGTCCACCAGCAGCAGCAGCAGCAGCAGTCTCAGGGACTCCACACCTCCTCCTCTCCCTCCCACCCCGGCCACCACCCCCTCGCCTTCCCCAGCCTTGGAGCACCACCCGTTTGCGCACAAGTGCTCGCCCGACATCACCCGCGTCCTGCCCGAGTCCCAAAGTCGAACCTTCTCACAGTCGTCTCAGTCAGGCAAGGGCATGTACAACGGCATCCTGGAGAAGTCCTACAGCTTCGGCCAGCTGCCCGCCAACATGCTGCCCAACGTGGGCCGTTACCCGTCCCTCACCTCCCTGGACTCGGAGGGCCGGAGTGTGGGAAGGGAACACAAGCTCCAGAGCACCTCGTCCCAGGACTCCAGCGACAATGGCGAGAAAATGAAGCGCTCCTCGTCTAAAATCAAAAGCTTATTTAAGAAGAAAAAATAAGTGGCAGAGTGAGGTTAGTGTATGAGAGAGAAAAATTTAATATATAGTTGTTTTAGCCCTAATACTAAAAAATGGACATCACTGTAAGCTGAAACATTTCCTTGGTATTTTCTTCTTTTGTTCATCAAAAGATGGAATGTAGCTCAGTCTGGGTGCCTTTAGACTCCTCAGACTGGGAGCCTTATTTTTCAACAATGCCTTTTTTTTTTAGTTCACTCACAGGGAAAGGTCATGCTATTTGTCATCCAGACAGCCGAAAAGTGTAAGGGTCTAAAGGTGCAGTCCGTACAGAATGATGTTTGCTGTTCCTCCTGAAGGTATTCAAGTCACACGTTCAGTAGGGACAGCATTACATGCACATCACCAAGACAAACAGCTCATAAGATATCTTAACAAACACACTTTTGTGTCCCAACTATTCCTCACTGTTCAAATTATGGATTGCATCTGATGAAGGGGTTTGACAAATTTCCTTTCAGAAAAAAAAAAAGAAATCCTGCTAAACGTTTCGTTGCACTACTGCTTTCCTGATATTTTGGGAAAGAGCCGCTGCTTGCGGACTACATATAGAGATGAGAGGAATTACATGGCCGGCGGCAGTGGAGACGCAGCACATGATGCCAGAGCCAAAATGATGTGATGCGTCTTCAATGCTACTGCTTATGGATCTCTCAATATATATACACATATATATATATTTGTTTTCACGTGATTATGTTCTTATAGATGTTTTTGAAAAGATTTATAGGGATTCCTACTGTATGAACTGATCTTTACTGGAGAAGGTTTATTGAATATGCAGATTTAACCCACACCAATAATCTTTTGTAAAATCTAGCTGTCCCTTACTACTTGATTAACTGTGTCCTGTAGCCAAACCTACATATCATTCTTTGTCTTAAATATGGGTTCCCCTTGTAAAATTGGGTGTCATTGCCAGATTTTGGTCAAATCTGTTTTTGTGGTTGGAGGGCCTTATTCATACTACATTTAAGGGATACACGAGTGCCAGGAAGTCTAAAACAGTCTCTAATGTAATGTGACGATGTGGCCTCTATCATCTTTGTTTCCAGGTTTTATTTACGAGACAAACACTAAGAATCATATGTCTATAAAGGAACTATTTTAACAGATCACCTGCCCTTCCCTAAGCTCGAAGCAGACCCATGCAATACGGTCCCGTTCCTCAACTCTGGGCCCGCACCGAGCGCACTGATGTCAAGAGAGCCCCTGCTTCACACTGTGATTTCTGCCTTCCTTCAGTGACCTGGCTGTCACTGCTGCAGCGTAACACGACGAGGGGTCACGTGACGGAGGCGGCGCGAGGAAATGTCAGGGGGACGATGCGTGTACGAGGTGTGTCTGGGTGACGGGACGACACGATGATCCAGTGTTTTTTAGAATATTGATGAGGTTGTGGCAATACAATGAAGGAAATGGAAGACGAGCATATATGAATGTTTACGAGACATTAGGGGTTTTTTTGAGAACATTTTCTGTGTGAATATTTGTATACTGTAGAAGAATTAATAAAAAAAATGGAGGCATCATAGATGTTGTAGAGTCATGTTTACCAGCTGGTCCATTTCAAGTCCACACCCTCCTCAAAGCCGAGCGCAGAAGTGTGGGGAAAAATATCATTCCGACACCCCCATTTGTCTTGAGAGTGGGGGTGATACACAGAAGAAGAGCATGCATGATTGCTTTATCAATAGAAAGTGAACGTGATGGAACTTGAGGTGATGGTTCATCAATTCGGGCACATTTGGAGTGGAGCTGGGAAGTCTGCCGGTGATGAATGTGTTTGGGCACTGCTGTACACAGCAACAAATACCAGCCTTTCACACCGCCCCTTCCTTAATGCCCCCACCCCATAGAAGCAGTTACTGTGAAGGCCACATGATGTCAGCAGCGCATCAAGTGAAAGCAACCATATCAGCCAAAATATCATCTTGTTTCAGCATAACCTTAAATAGTACATCATATCCAAATCACCAAAGCAGTTATGACAAGAGTGAAAGAATATATTAAAGCCATTCAGAAGCTTCGGGATGAATAAATCGTGATTTTAATAATGAAAATATTCAAAACAAAACCTGCAGAGTAGATTGAAAATGTGTAACAAAAAATCCTAAATTAATGCTACACTGACTTTTTTCGACATGCTATACTGTGACGGCTTTTGACTTTTTTCGACATGCTATACTGTGACGGCTTTAGACTTTTTTCGACATGCTATACTATGACTTTTCGACATGCTATACCATGACCGTTTTTGACTTTTTTCGACATGCTATACCATGACCGTTTTTGACTTTTTTCGACATGCTATACCATGACCGTTTTTGACTTTTTTCGAAATGCTATACTATGACCGTTTTTGACTTTTTTCGACATGCTATACTATGACCGTTTTTGACTTTTTTCGACATGCTATACTATGACCGTTTTTGACTTTTTTCGACATGCTATACTATGACCGTTTTTGACTTTTTTCGACATGCTATACTATGACCGTTTTTGACTTTTTTCGACATGACCGTTTTTGACTTTTTCCGACATGCTATACTATGACTTTTTGACTTTTTTCGACATGCTATACTATGACCGTTTTTGACTTTTTTCGACATGACCGTTTGAGGCTTTTTTCGACATGCTATACTATGACCGTTTTTGACTTTTTTCGACATGCTGTACTATGACCGTTTTTGACATTTTTCCACATGCTATACTGTGACCGTTTTTGACTTTTTTCGACATGCTATACTATGACCGTTTTTGACTTTTTTCGACATGCTGTACTATGACCGTTTTTGACATTTTTCCACATGCTATACTGTGACCGTTTGAGACTTTTTTCGACATGCTATACTATGACTGTTTTTGACTTTTTTCGACATGCTATACTATGACTGTTTTTGACTTTTTTCGACATGCTATACTATGACCGTTTTTGACTTTTTTCGAAATGCTATACTATGACCGTTTTTGACTTTTTCCGACATGACCGTTTGAGACTTTTTTCGACATGCTATACTATGACCGTTTGAGACATTTTTCGACATGCTATACTATGACTTTTTTCGACATGCTATACTATGACCGTTTTTGACTTTTTTCGACATGCTATACTATGACTGTTTTTGACTTTTTTCGACATGCTATACTATGACTGTTTTGGACATGCTATACTATGACTGTTTTTGACTTTTTTCGACATGCTATACTATGACCGTTTTTGTCTTTTTTCGACATGCTATACTATGACCGTTTTTGACATTTTTCCACATGCTATACTGTGACCGTTTTTGACTTTTTTCGACATGCTATACTATGACTCTTTTTGACTTTTTTCGACATGCTATACTATGACCGTTTTTGACTTTTTTCGACATGCTATACTATGACTGTTTTTGACTTTTTTCGACATGCTATACTATGACCGTTTTTTACTTTTTTCGACATGCTATACTATGACCGTTTTTGACTTTTTTCGACATGCTATACTGTGACCGTTTTTGACATTTTTCCACATGCTATACTGTGACCGTTTTTGACTTTTTTCGACATGCTATACTATGACTCTTTTTGACTTTTTTCGACATGCTATACTATGACCGTTTTTGACTTTTTTCGACATGCTATACTGTGACCGTTTTTGACTTTTTTCGACATGCTATACTATGACTGTTTTTGACTTTTTTCGACATGCTATACTATGACCGTTTTTGACTTTTTTCGACATGCTATACTATGACCGTTTTTGACTTTTTTCGACATGCTATACTATGACCGTTTTTGACTTTTTTCGACATGCTATACTATGACTGTTTTTGACTTTTTTCGACATGACCGTTTGAGACTTTTTTCGACATGCTATACTATGACTTTTTTCGACATGCTATACTATGACCGTTTTTGACTTTTTTCGACATGCTATACTATGACCGTTTTTGACTTTTTTCGACATGCTATACTATGACCGTTTTTGACATTTTTCCACATGCTATACTGTGACCGTTTGAGACTTTTTTCGACATGCTATACTATGACAGTTTTTGACTTTTTTCGAAATGCTATACTGTGACCGTTTTTGACTTTTTTCGACATGACCGTTTTTGACTTTTTTCGACATGCTATACTATGACCGTTTTTGACTTTTTTCGACATGCTATACTATGACCGTTTTTGACTTTTTTCGACATGCTATACTATGACCGTTTGAGACATTTTTCGACATGCTATACTATGACCGTTTTCGACATGCTATACTATGACCGATTTTGACTTTTTTCGACATGCTATACTATGACTCTTTTTGACTTTTTTCGACATGCTATACTATGACCGTTTTTGACATTTTTCCACATGCTATACTGTGACCGTTTGAGACTTTTTTCGACATGCTATACTATGACCGTTTGAGACTTTTTTCGACATGCTATACTATGACCGTTTTTGACTTTTTTCGACATGACCGTTTGAGACTTTCTTCGACATGCTATACTATGACCGTTTTTGACTTTTTTCGACATGCTATACTATGACCGTTTGAGACATTTTTCGACATGCTATACTATGACCGTTTTCGACATGCTATACTATGACCGATTTTGACTTTTTTCGACATGCTATACTATGACTCTTTTTGACTTTTTTCGACATGCTATACTATGACCGTTTTTGACATTTTTCCACATGCTATACTGTGACCGTTTGAGACTTTTTTCGACATGCTATACTATGACCGTTTGAGACTTTTTTCGACATGCTATACTATGACCGTTTTTGACTTTTTTCGAAATGCTATACTATGACCGTTTGAGACTTTTTTCGACATGCTATACTATGACCATTTTTGACTTTTTTCGACATGCTATACTATGACTGTTTTTGACTTTTTTCGACATGACCGTTTGAGACTTTCTTCGACATGCTATACTATGACCGTTTGAGACATTTTTCGACATGCTATACTATGACTGTTTTTGACTTTTTTCGACATGACCGTTTGAGACTTTTTTCGACATGCTATACTATGACCGTTTTTGACTTTTTTCGACATGCTATACTATGACTGTTTTTGACTTTTTTCGACATGACCGTTTGAGACATTTTTCGACATGCTATACTATGACCGTTTGAGACATTTTTCGACATGACCGTTTGAGACTTTCTTCGACATGCTATACTATGACCGTTTGAGACATTTTTCGACATGCTATACTATGACCGTTTGAGACATTTTTCGACATGCTATACTATGACCGTTTTTGACTTTTTTCGACATGACCGTTTGAGACTTTCTTCGACATGCTATACTATGACCGTTTGAGACATTTTTCGACATGCTATACTATGACCGTTTGAGACATTTTTCGACATGCTATACTATGACCGTTTTTGACTTTTTTCGACATGACCGTTTGAGACTTTCTTCGACATGCTATACTATGACCGTTTTTGACTTTTTTCGACATGCTATACTATGACCGTTTTTGACTTTTTTCGACATGACCGTTTGAGACTTTTTTCGACATGCTATACTATGACCGTTTTTGACTTTTTTCGACATGACCGTTTGAGACTTTTTTCGACATGCTATACTATGACCGTTTGAGACTTTTTTCGACATGCTATACTATGACCGTTTGAGACATTTTTCGACATGCTATACTATGACCGATTTTGACTTTTTTCGACATGCTATACTATGACCGTTTGAGACATTTTTCGACATGCTATACTATGACCGTTTGAGACATTTTTCGACATGCTATACTATGACCGTTTGAGACATTTTTCGACATGCTATACTATGACTGTTTTTGACTTTTTTCGAAATGCTATACTATGACCGTTTTTGACTTTTTTCGACATGCTATACTATGACCGTTTTTGACTTTTTTCGAAATGCTATACTATGACCGTTTTTGAATTTTTCCGACATGCTATACTATGACCGTTTTTGAATTTTTCCGACATGACCGTTTGAGACTTTTTTCGACATGCTATACTATGACCGTTTTTGACTTTTTCCGACATGACCGTTTGAGACTTTTTTCGACATGCTATACTATGACCGTTTTTGACTTTTTTCGACATGCTATACTATGACTGTTTTTGACTTTTTTCGACATGACCGTTTGAGACTTTCTTCGACATGCTATACTGTGAAGTCAAACTAAAGAAATAATTAATGAACTCATGTTGCAAACCGGAAAGGAACCTTTCGGCAGTCCGAGTTGCCGCACGGACTATAAATGAGGTGGCACACAACATCAATAAGGAAGGAAGGAAGTGAAGCGAAGCCGCAAACTGAAGCAATGCTTAGCGCAAAAACATCCAACCCCGTGCAAACAGACCTACAAACGCCAGAGAGGCAGCCGGTAAGACACCAAGCCCATCAGGAGACCCAGCGGACAATTGAATGTAAATGTTTGTGCAGGCGATAGCCGCTAGTGTTAGCCACGGGGCCGAACCGGCAGTGCGGTCGTTAACCCTATAAATGCCAGTGTGTGTCATGTTTGATTCTCATTCATAATTTAATGATGTCATGATTGTTTAGTGAGCTTATATGTAGCAGAGAAATTAGTTAAAATGATTATGATATTATATTATTGTGGTGGCATTATTTAAATCAAGTAAATGTAAAATATTTAAAATCTGAAGTTAACTTAATGAAATCCCTAAATGCATTAATAATAACAGTTGGAGAATTTATGTCGCACTTTGTTTAATTTAAGAGGGAAAAGGAAATAATTGTTAAAAATGTATATTTTCCAGAACATTGTAAAAACAACCCTTTTCTTGTTTATTGGTTCAAAAGGTTTTTCACCTACCTACCTGCTTGCTTGCAAACTACTTGCTTACTTGCAAAGTACCGACTTACCTGAAACCTTGAAATCACAAAATAAAAGAAGATAAGAGGAAAAGAAAAGTGTGGTTATTGAGTGAAGTCCAGCAACTCTGGGTAGATGTCCAACTCCTTCAAGTGGAGATTGCACAAAGAAGGGGAGAACTTGACAGTGAAAAACCGGTAGTACCATAAAGCTGGCCAGGAAAAAGTACAGGAGCTTAAAGCTGGAACAGCAGGAGCAAAAAACCTGGAATCCTGGAAAGGAAAAAGAGTGGAGGATAAAGCACCATAAGCAACAGTAAAGGCGCCATTGGAAACTCCACTTGTCAAATTCACAATTAAAGAACCTTAAAAATAAAAGTAAACATGGCTAATCAAGAAGCTGGAAAATCAGTTGAACAATTGAAACTTGAAAGAACTACAGCCAAAAGAGTGTTTTCCCGTCTGGTCAACAGTATAACCCGGTCACATACGGACATGTCTGAAGAAGAGCTCAGAGACAGTTTCAACAAACTCAAGGCACTAGGAGAGAACGTCATGGAGGCAAATGATGAGCTGGAAGCTGGCTTTATTGCAGATCTCGAAGCAGAGCTGGAAACGGATGAAGTCATGTTAACGGAGCAGGAAAAAGCCGACCTGGAAAAAACTACAAATGAGTGCCACGAGAAGCTGAAGGAGGTCAAGAGGTTGGTCCAGAAGACTCTTTGGGTCAATTTTGGAAGTAGGGAAATGTCTATAGCACTACAAGCAGCAGAGGCAGCATGCGAACGCGTCGCTGCTGTGCAACCAAACATTAACCAGGAAGCGTATCAATTCATGCTGGACCAACTGAAAGGGTTGGTAGGAACAGCAAAGGACACGCATGGCCGATGGAAGCAGTGGGCCCCACCAGAGGCTCAGGGGGAGCTTCAGAGGCATGTGAGAGAGCTCGAACTTCACGTCCCCTTGATGGTCTCCAGAAAGGCTGACTTCATACAAGCAACCATAAAGGAGGATACTGATAGACAAGCCCAGGTGAGAGCTACATCTAATTATCGGATACCAACCATCAAGCTAAAGCCAACAGCCCTCCCCAAGTTTGGTGGCATCAAACGTGATTTTCACAGGTGGAAGAAGGACTGGGAAGCGCTGCAGAGTCAGGGAGAGCCAACAGGCTCAAAAGAAGTGAAAAAGGTCCAGCTACTAGACAGCCTGGAGGATAAGATCACACGAGAACTTCGGCTCACGGCTTACAACACATCTGATGACATCTTCCGTGTGCTAGAGAACCGCTACGGCAACCAAACATCCATTGCCATAGAAATAGTGGAGGAGATACAGAAGATGCCAGCTGTCAAAAGTCACCAGCCACGGAAAATCGTCGACTTAATTAAAACTGTGGAAAAAGCACTTCAAGATTTGAGTGACCTTGGAGACACAGGTGCTATAAAAAATCCCCTTGTGACTAAGTCCATTGAAAGTAAACTCCCGGAGACACTCAAGAAGGAATGGCTTGTGTATGCAGCTGACAGGAGGAATGATGTGACTTCAAGAGGTCGGTTCGACGGTCTCTTGGCATTCCTCAAAGACCAGGAGAGCATATATGAACAGCTTGAGCAACTGATGGAGGAAGAGCCAAACAAGAGAGAAACCAAGGTGGAGCCAAGATATGCCAGAACCAAGTCAACCAAATCAAGCAACGACCAGGAAGGGTGTGTGGTCTGCAGTGATGTAAAACACAAGTGGAAGATCTATTTTTGCAGACAGTTCCGAGCGCTGAAACTAGCAGAGAAGAGAGCTGCAGTAAAAAGGTTGGGAGCATGTAAAAGATGTTTGGAGGTTCATGGCGATGGCTCACAGTGCAAACCTGGATTCCTGTGCAGAAACCAGGACTGCAAGGATGCAGATACTCCTGAGCATCACTTCTATCTGTGCCCCAACGCTGAGGCAAAGAAAAGCAGCGATGGTCAGAAGAGAAGCAGCGATCGGGAGAAGAGGAGCAGGTTCGGTCCGGAAGGGGATAAAGGCAGGAGGAAGTACACAGAGGAGCAGGAGGGCTTCTTCGGGAAACTCTCACCTGAATTGGCAAACCAATGCCGAAATGTGTTTTCCAATACTGCATCCAGGGCTTTCAATACTGTCAAAGACCAACCAAGCCTTTTAGGGGAAAGCGGACTTCGAGAGCTGCCAGTACTGATGATGCTTGTCGAGGTCACAGCAAACGCTGGGCAGAAAATTGGAGCATTAATCGATTTGGCTTCTGACACCAATTACATAACCCACAAGACTGCAAGGAGGCTAAACCTCAAAAATGAAGAAGTCGCACTTGTCGTCCATGGAGTTGGGGGCATGGAGGTTCGTGTAGAGACGAAACGATACCTCCTCAAGATCAGAGTGAAGACACCAAAAGGCACTCTCAGAGCCCACCAATTGGTGTGTTATGGACTGGACAGCATTGCAGAGATACATAAACATGTGGAACCAAAGGAGCTCCAGAGATTCTTCTCAGATGCACCGCTGGATGAACTCCGGAGACCTAAAGAAATAAGTCTGCTCATTAGCCACAAAGAAGGTCAACTAGCGCCACAGAGGATCAGAGCTGTTGGAGACCTTGTGCTGTGGGACGGTCCACTGGGGAAAACAGTGGGAGGAACGCATCCTGAACTCTTTGAAGAACTCACCGTGTCAGCTCACATGTCGAAGACACACTTTGCGAGGTCGATGAGAGCAGCGGCTGCAAGATATGAGGAACAACTCACCAGCATGGTCCCAGAGGGTCCGCTGGCAAATAATCAAGGCACCATCCAGCTCTGTGAATCAAGCACTTCAGCCATCAACCAAGACTTTTTAAAGTGGTGGAGATGGGACAGCATCGGCGCAGGCTGTGAGCCAAAGTGTGGAGGCTGCCGCTGTGGGAACTGTCAGCCGGGTGGCAAGGAAATGACTCTTGCCGAGGAGCGAGAACTCCAAGTGGTGAAAGATGGTCTCACCTACGTCACAGGAGACGCCCACAGCAAAGAACCACACTGGCATACCAGATATCCATGGGTAGAGAACCCAGACTCCCTGCCGAACAATAAAAGGACTGTGGAGGCCACATTCCTCAGGACGGAAAAGCAACTGGCCAAAGAACCTGAATGGAAAGTTGCCTATACTGCTCAAGTCCATGACATGATAGATTGGAAAGCTGCAACCAAGTTATCCAGAGACACAGTGATCAACTGGCATGGGCCAGTATGGTATGTGAGTCACCTCATTGCTCCAAACCCCCACTCTGTCACAACCCCTGTGAGACTTGTTTGGAACAGTAGTCAAAAGTTCAGAGGTGTGAGCCTGAACGACCTACTGATGAAAGGCCCGGATGTCCTCAACCAGATTCGTGCAGTGCTCCTGAGATTCAGGGGTGGAGTGCATGCTGCTCTGGGGGACATAAAGAAGATGTATAACTCAGTCTGGCTGGAAGAAAAGGAGATGCACCTGCATAGATTCCTTTGGCGTGATTCAGAGGACGAAGAGCTGGGGGAATATGCAATCACCAGGGTAAACATCGGTGACAAGCCAGCAGGATGCATCGCACAGCTTGCAATGCGTGAAACTGCCAACCTCCCACCTTTCACTCACCTCAAAGAGGAACGGCAGGTTATTCAAGAAGACAGCTACGTTGATGACATTCTCACGTCCCACAATGACTTAGACCAGCTGAAAACCATCACGGCGAATGTGCAACAGATTCTGAAAGCTGGCGGGTTCGAGCTCAAACCTTGGGTTTATTCTGAGCAAAGTGGGAGGAAAGAGTGCAGTGACAAGCTGGAAAAGGCTGCGGAAAAGACCATGGTCTTACCAAACCAGATGCGAGAGGAGGATAATAAAGCACTCGGCCTTGGCTACATGGTAGAAGAGGACAAACTCCATGTCATGGTGGGAATAAACTTCTCAAAGAGAAAGAAAAAGATGAGACTCAGCCAAAACCTTCTGCAGGAGCAGATAAGAGCCCAAACACCCAACCCCCTGACTCGGCGAGCACTGCTGAGCCAAGTGTCAGGGCTGTATGATCCAGTCGGCCTGGTAACTCCCATCAAGCAGAAGGGAGCTATCCTGGTACGTAGGGCATTCCAGGAAGCAAAGGGTGGAAGTGCACCTGTAAAGGACTCATGGGATACTGCGCTCTCAGATGCACTCAGGGAGGACGCAATAAAGCTCTTTGAGGAGTACGGCCAACTTGCCAAAGTCAAGTTCACCAGAGCACTGACTCCCCCAAGCTTTACTGATGGTCCCCTGGCGATCACATTCTCTGACGGTAGCGAGCATACTTATGGAGCAGTGATGTACCTCCGATGGAGTTCAGACCAGGGCCCGGTCATCCGGCTGGTGGAGTCCAAAGCAAAACTTACTCCTTTGGATCAAGGAGGGGATGCTGTCAAAGCAGAAATGTGTGGAGCAGTGTTTGCCTCACGGCTGAAAAAGTACTTTGAACTGCACAGCCGAATCCAGATTCAGAGGTGGTACCATTTTGTTGATAGCCAGACCATCCTTGGTGCAATACAACGGGAAAGCTATGGCTATCAAACATTCTTCGCAAATAGGATCGGGGAGATTCAAAGCAACACAAGGGTCCAGGATTGGTGGTGGATTCCTGGCCCACAAAACATTGCCGACATTATAACAAGAGGAGCCAGCCATCAATATCTCGATGAGGACTCAGAGTGGCAAAAAGGTCCAAAGTTTCTAAGCTTGCCAGTGGAGGAGTGGCCAATCACATCAGCCAAAGAACTCGCAGCCACTGCCAGGGAGAACGTCACAAAACTTAAAAAAAAGGCATATGCTGCTGCACTGACCAGAGCTCAGGCTAAGAAGCAGCAAGTGGAACACAAACTGAAACAGGAGGCACAAACAGAGCAACGGAGGCTACCTGCAGGGTCTGCAATCCAAACGCTGGTGGATGTCAGGAGATACAGCACTCTGAGCCGTCTGGTAAAGACAGTTGCATGGATCTGGAGAGCAGCTAAACAGTTTGGCAAAGGAAGCCAAGCTGCGGAGAGTCCAAAGTGGGAGGCAATCTCCTCCACAGGAGTTATCTCTGTAAGGGAACGAGAGGATGCCCTGAGAGACATTTTTCTTGCAGCGCAAGAAAACACAACCTTCCCTGGCACTACGTTAGACAGGCTTGTGGTCCACAAAGACAAAGACACTGGGCTACTGGTCTGTGGAGGCCGGATACAAAGCTTCAAGGAAGCTCAAGTTAGCATCCCCCTCTTACCCTATGACGCCTGGGTGTCCGAGCTGATAGCTCGAGAGGCCCACAATGAAGGTCATGAGGGAGTAGCTGGAACCCTCCTAAAAATGAGGAGGAAGGCATGGGTCATCAAAGGGAGGAGGATCGCACAAAAAGTTGTTGATGGTTGCATGGTCTGCAGGAGAGGAAAAGCAAAGACGTGTCAACAAGTAATGGCTGACTTGCCGCCAGAAAGGACTGAACCTGCTGCGCCATTTGAGTTCACATCAGTTGACCTCTTTGGCCCTTACCAAGTTAAAGATGACGTCAAGAAAAGAGTGACACTTAAGGTCTGGGGAGTTGTCTTTTGCTGCATGGCAAGCAGAGCCATTCACACCGAGCTGGCAAACACCCTGTCAACTGAAAGCTTCCTAATGGCTTATCAAAGGTTCACGGCAATCAGAGGTCATCCAAGAAAGATGTGGTCGGACCCAGGCACCAATTTTATTGGAGCAAAACCAGTCCTGGAGGAGCTCTACAGGGTTTTGGACCTAGACAAAGCAAACCTTGAAGAGACCGCAGCAAGGAATGGAACTGAGTGGCAGTGGAAAATCCATCCAGCCGACTCTCCACACAGGAATGGTGCTGCAGAAGCTGCTGTGCGAATTGTAAAGAGGGCATTCCAGAATCTTGGGAATGAGGCTTCACTAAGCTACAGTGAGTTCCAGACAACTCTTTACATCGCAGCCAACCTAGCAAATGAGCGTCCAATTGACGCAAGAGTACAGAGCAAAGAGGACTGCATTCAGTATGTCACACCCAACACTCTCCTACTGGGCCGGGCCTCTCAAAGTGGGGACTTGAAAACCTTTGACTTTCACAACTACCCGTACAAAAGACTGAGAGCTATGCAGTCGGAGGTGACCAAGTTCTGGAGGAGCTGGAGCCAACTCGCTGGTCCAAACTTATTTGTCCGAAGCAAATGGCATACTGAACAAAGAAATGTTGCCATTGGAGATGTTGTGTGGCTGTGTGACCAGAATGCGCTACGAGGGCAGTTCAAGCTTGGCAGAGTCATCGGCACGACCCCAGATGATAAAGGCGTTGTAAGGGACGTCAATGTAAGAGTTTTCCCGAGCTACTGTGTCCCTGTCACGAGAGCTCTGAAAGGCAAGTCAATTCCCAAAATCAGGAGGGAAAAGATCCAAGCCACCGTCCTTCACAGGGACGTCAGGCGGCTCGTTGTCCTATTACCTGCAGAGGAACAGGCAGAAAGTCAAACGCAGCAGGGAAGGGAGAACCAAGTTTGCCTTTGAAGCTGTCGATCTTCACACCGTTTCCAGGCGAAGATCGAGTGGGAGGTGTGAAGTCAAACTAAAGAAATAATTAATGAACTCATGTTGCAAACCGGAAAGGAACCTTTCGGCAGTCCGAGTTGCCGCACGGACTATAAATGAGGTGGCACACAACATCAATAAGGAAGGAAGGAAGTGAAGCGAAGCCGCAAACTGAAGCAATGCTTAGCGCAAAAACATCCAACCCCGTGCAAACAGACCTACAAACGCCAGAGAGGCAGCCGGTAAGACACCAAGCCCATCAGGAGACCCAGCGGACAATTGAATGTAAATGTTTGTGCAGGCGATAGCCGCTAGTGTTAGCCACGGGGCCGAACCGGCAGTGCGGTCGTTAACCCTATAAATGCCAGTGTGTGTCATGTTTGATTCTCATTCATAATTTAATGATGTCATGATTGTTTAGTGAGCTTATATGTAGCAGAGAAATTAGTTAAAATGATTATGATATTATATTATTGTGGTGGCATTATTTAAATCAAGTAAATGTAAAATATTTAAAATCTGAAGTTAACTTAATGAAATCCCTAAATGCATTAATAATAACAGTTGGAGAATTTATGTCGCACTTTGTTTAATTTAAGAGGGAAAAGGAAATAATTGTTAAAAATGTATATTTTCCAGAACATTGTAAAAACAACCCTTTTCTTGTTTATTGGTTCAAAAGGTTTTTCACCTACCTACCTGCTTGCTTGCAAACTACTTGCTTACTTGCAAAGTACCGACTTACCTGAAACCTTGAAATCACAAAATAAAAGAAGATAAGAGGAAAAGAAAAGTGTGGTTATTGAGTGAAGTCCAGCAACTCTGGGTAGATGTCCAACTCCTTCAAGTGGAGATTGCACAAAGAAGGGGAGAACTTGACATATACTATGACCGTTTTTGACTTTTTTCGACATGCTATACTATGACTGTTTTTGACTTTTTTCGACATGACCGTTTGAGACTTTTTTCGACATGCTATACTATGACCGTTTTTGACTTTTTTCGACATGCTATACTATGACCGTTTTTGACTTTTTTCGACATGCTATACTATGACCGTTTTTGACATTTTTCCACATGCTATACTGTGACCGTTTGAGACTTTTTTCGAAATGCTATACTATGACCGTTTTTGACTTTTTTCGACATGCTATACTATGACCGTTTTTGACTTTTTTCGACATGCTATACTATGACCGTTTTTGACATTTTTCCACATGCTATACTGTGACCGTTTGAGACTTTTTTCGAAATGCTATACTATGACCGTTTTTGACTTTTTTCGACATGCTATACTATGACCGTTTTTGACTTTTTTCGACATGCTATACTATGACCGTTTTTGACATTTTTCCACATGCTATACTGTGACCGTTTGAGACTTTTTTCGACATGCTATACTATGACCGTTTTTGACTTTTTCCGACATGCTATACTATGACCGTTTTTGACTTTTTTTCGACATGCTATACTATGACCGTTTTTGACTTTTTTCGACATGCTATACTATGACCGTTTTTGACTTTTTTCGACATGCTATACTATGACCGTTTTTGACTTTTTTCGACATGCTATACTATGACCGTTTTTGACTTTTTTCGACATGCTATACTATGACCGTTTTTGACTTTTTTCGACATGACCGTTTGAGACTTTTTTCGACATGCTATACTATGACTGTTTTTGACTTTTTTCGACATGACCGTTTGAGACATTTTTCGACATGCTATACTATGACCGTTTGAGACATTTTTCGACATGACCGTTTGAGACTTTCTTCGACATGCTATACTATGACCGTTTGAGACATTTTTCGACATGCTATACTATGACCGTTTTTGACTTTTTTCGACATGACCGTTTGAGACTTTCTTCGACATGCTATACTATGACCGTTTGAGACATTTTTCGACATGCTATACTATGACCGTTTGAGACATTTTTCGACATGCTATACTATGACCGTTTTTGACTTTTTTCGACATGACCGTTTGAGACTTTCTTCGACATGCTATACTATGACCGTTTTTGACTTTTTTCGACATGCTATACTATGACCGTTTTTGACTTTTTTCGACATGACCGTTTGAGACTTTTTTCGACATGCTATACTATGACCGTTTTTGACTTTTTTCGACATGACCGTTTGAGACTTTTTTCGACATGCTATACTATGACCGTTTGAGACTTTTTTCGACATGCTATACTATGACCGTTTGAGACATTTTTCGACATGCTATACTATGACCGATTTTGACTTTTTTCGACATGCTATACTATGACCGTTTTTGACATTTTTCCACATGCTATACTGTGACCGTTTGAGACTTTTTTCGACATGCTATACTATGACCGTTTGAGACATTTTTCGACATGCTATACTATGACCGTTTGAGACATTTTTCGACATGCTATACTATGACCGTTTGAGACATTTTTCGACATTTTTCGATATACTATGACTGTTTTTGACTTTTTTCGAAATGCTATACTATGACCGTTTTTGACTTTTTTCGACATGCTATACTATGACCGTTTTTGACTTTTTTCGAAATGCTATACTATGACCGTTTTTGAATTTTTCCGACATGCTATACTATGACCGTTTTTGAATTTTTCCGACATGACCGTTTGAGACTTTTTTCGACATGCTATACTATGACCGTTTTTGACTTTTTTCGACATGCTATACTATGACTGTTTTTGACTTTTTTCGACATGACCGTTTGAGACTTTCTTCGACATGCTATACTATGACCGTTTTTGACTTTTTTCGACATGCTATACTATGACTGTTTTTGACTTTTTTCGAAATGCTATACTATGACCGTTTTTGACTTTTTTCGACATGCTATACTATGACCGTTTTTGACTTTTTTCGAAATGCTATACTATGACCGTTTTTGAATTTTTCCGACATGCTATACTATGACCGTTTTTGAATTTTTCCGACATGACCGTTTGAGACTTTTTTCGACATGCTATACTATGACCGTTTTTGACTTTTTTCGACATGCTATACTATGACTGTTTTTGACTTTTTTCGACATGACCGTTTGAGACTTTCTTCGACATGCTATACTATGACCGTTTTTGACTTTTTTCGACATGCTATACTATGACTGTTTTTGACTTTTTTCGACATGACCGTTTGAGACTTTTTTCGACATGCTATACTATGACCGTTTTTGACTTTTTTCGACATGCTATACTATGACCGTTTTTGACTTTTTTCGACATGCTATACTATGACCGTTTTTGACATTTTTCCACATGCTATACTGTGACCGTTTGAGACTTTTTTCGAAATGCTATACTATGACCGTTTTTGACTTTTTTCGACATGCTATACTATGACCGTTTTTGACTTTTTTCGACATGCTATACTATGACCGTTTTTGACATTTTTCCACATGCTATACTGTGACCGTTTGAGACTTTTTTCGAAATGCTATACTATGACCGTTTTTGACTTTTTTCGACATGCTATACTATGACCGTTTTTGACTTTTTTCGACATGCTATACTATGACCGTTTTTGACATTTTTCCACATGCTATACTGTGACCGTTTGAGACTTTTTTCGACATGCTATACTATGACCGTTTTTGACTTTTTCCGACATGCTATACTATGACCGTTTTTGACTTTTTTCGACATGCTATACTATGACCGTTTTTGACTTTTTTCGACATGCTATACTATGACCGTTTTTGACTTTTTTCGACATGCTATACTATGACCGTTTTTGACTTTTTTCGACATGCTATACTATGACCGTTTTTGACTTTTTTCGACATGCTATACTATGACCGTTTTTGACTTTTTTCGACATGACCGTTTGAGACTTTTTTCGACATGCTATACTATGACCGTTTTTGACTTTTTTCCACATGCTATACTATGACCGTTTTTGACATTTTTCCACATGCTATACTGTGACCGTTTGAGACATTTTTCGACATGCTATACTATGACCGATTTTGACTTTTTTCGACATGCTGTACTATGACTGTTTTAGACTGTTTTGGACATGCTATACTATGACTGTTTTTGACTTTTTTCGACATGACCGTTTGAGACTTTTTTCGACATGCTATACTATGACCGTTTTTGACTTTTTTCGACATGCTATACTATGACCGTTTGAGACATTTTTCGACATGCTATACTATGACCGTTTTCGACATGCTATACTATGACCGATTTTGACTTTTTTCGACATGCTATACTATGACCGCTTTAGACTTTTTTCGACATGCTATACTATGACCGTTTTAGACTGTTTTCGACATGATATACAATGACTTTTTTCGACGTGCTATACTATGTCCGTTTGAGACATTTTTCGACATGCTATACTATGACCGTTTTCGACATGCTATACTATGACCGTTTTTGACGTTTTTCGACATGCTATACTATGACTGTTTTAGACTGTTTTTGACTTTTTTCGAAATGCTATACTATGACCGTTTTAGACTGTTTTCGACATGCTATACTATGACCGTTTTAGACTGTTTTCGACATGATATACTATGACTTTTTTCGACATGCTATACTATGACTGTTTTTGACTTTTTTCGACATGCTATACTATGACCGTTTTTGACTTTTTTCGACATGCTATACTATGACCGTTTTTGACTTTTTTCGACATGCTATACTATGACTGTTTTTGACTTTTTTCGACATGACCGTTTGAGACTTTTTTCGACATGCTATACTATGACCGTTTTTGACTTTTTTCGACATGCTATACTATGACCGTTTTTGACTTTTTTCGACATGCTATACTATGACCGTTTTTGACATTTTTCCACATGCTATACTGTGACCGTTTGAGACTTTTTTCGACATGCTATACTATGACCGTTTGAGACATTTTTCGACATGCTATACTATGACCGTTTGAGACATTTTTCGACATGCTATACTATGACCGTTTGAGACATTTTTCGACATGCTATACTATGACCGTTTTTGACTTTTTTCGAAATGCTATACTATGACAGTTTTTGACTTTTTTCGACATGCTATACTATGACCGTTTTTGACTTTTTTCGACATGCTATACTATGACCGTTTTTGACTTTTTTCGACATGCTATACTATGACCGTTTTTGAATTTTTTCGACATGCTATACTATGACCGTTTTTGACTTTTTTCGACATGCTATACTATGACCGTTTTTGACTTTTTTCGACATGCTATACTATGACCGTTTTTGACTTTTTTCGACATGCTATACTGTGACCGTTTTTGACTTTTTTCAACATGCTATACTATGACTGTTTTTGACTTTTTTCGACATGCTATACTATGACCGTTTTTGACATTTTTCGACATGCTATACTGTGACCGTTTTTGACATTTTTCCACATGCTATACTGTGACTCTTTTTGACTTTTTTCGACATGCTATACTATGACTCTTTTTGACTTTTTTCGACATGCTATACTATGACCGTTTTTGACTTTTTTCGACATGCTATACTGTGACCGTTTTTGACTTTTTTCGACATGCTATACTATGACTGTTTTTGACTTTTTTCGACATGCTATACTATGACCGTTTGAGACATTTTTCCACATGCTATACTGTGACCGTTTGAGACATTTTTCGACATGCTATACTATGACCGTTTGAGACATTTTTCGACATGCTATACTATGACCGTTTGAGACATTTTTCGACATGCTATACTATGACCGTTTTCGACATGCTATACTATGACTGTTTTTGACTTTTTTCGAAATGCTATACTATGACCGTTTTTGACTTTTTTCGACATGCTATACTATGACCGTTTTTGACTTTTTTCGACATGCTATACTATGACCGTTTTTGACTTTTTTCGACATGCTATACTATGACCGTTTTTGACTTTTTTCGACATGCTATACTATGACCGTTTTTGACTTTTTTCGACATGCTATACTATGACTGTTTTTGACTTTTTTCGACATGACCGTTTGAGACTTTTTTCGACATGCTATACTATGACTTTTTTCGACATGCTATACTATGACCGTTTTTGACTTTTTTCGACATGCTATACTATGACCGTTTTTGACTTTTTTCGACATGCTATACTATGACCGTTTTTGACATTTTTCCACATGCTATACTGTGACCGTTTGAGACTTTTTTCGACATGCTATACTATGACAGTTTTTGACTTTTTTCGAAATGCTATACTGTGACCGTTTTTGACTTTTTTCGACATGACCGTTTTTGACTTTTTTCGACATGCTATACTATGACCGTTTTTGACTTTTTTCGACATGCTATACTATGACCGTTTTTGACTTTTTTCGACATAACCGTTTGAGACTTTTTTCGACATGCTATACTATGACCGTTTTTGACTTTTTTCGACATGACCGTTTGAGACTTTTTTCGACATGCTATACTATGACCGTTTGAGACTTTTTTCGACATGCTATACTATGACCGTTTGAGACATTTTTCAACATGCTATACTATGACCGATTTTGACTTTTTTCGACATGCTATACTATGACCGTTTTTGACATTTTTCCACATGCTATACTGTGACCGTTTGAGACTTTTTTCGACATGCTATACTATGACCGTTTGAGACATTTTTCGACATGCTATACTATGACCGTTTGAGACATTTTTCGACATGCTATACTATGACCGTTTGAGACATTTTTCGACATGCTATACTATGACTGTTTTTGACTTTTTTCGAAATGCTATACTATGACCGTTTTTGACTTTTTTCGACATGCTATACTATGACCGTTTTTGACTTTTTTCGAAATGCTATACTATGACCGTTTTTGAATTTTTCCGACATGCTATACTATGACCGTTTTTGAATTTTTCCGACATGACCGTTTGAGACTTTTTTCGACATGCTATACTATGACCATTTTTGACTTTTTTCGACATGACCGTTTGAGACTTTCTTCGACATGCTATACTATGACCGTTTGAGACATTTTTCGACATGCTATACTATGACTGTTTTTGACTTTTTTCGACATGACCGTTTGAGACTTTTTTCGACATGCTATACTATGACCGTTTTTGACTTTTTTCGACATGCTATACTATGACTGTTTTTGACTTTTTTCGACATGACCGTTTGAGACATTTTTCGACATGCTATACTATGACCGTTTGAGACATTTTTCGACATGACCGTTTGAGACTTTCTTCGACATGCTATACTATGACCGTTTGAGACATTTTTCGACATGCTATACTATGACCGTTTGAGACATTTTTCGACATGCTATACTATGACCGTTTTTGACTTTTTTCGACATGCTATACTATGACTGTTTTTGACTTTTTTCGACATGACCGTTTGAGACTTTCTTCGACATGCTATACTATGACCGTTTGAGACATTTTTCGACATGCTATACTATGACCGTTTGAGACATTTTTCGACATGCTATACTATGACCGTTTTTGACTTTTTTCGACATGACCGTTTGAGACTTTCTTCGACATGCTATACTATGACCGTTTTTGACTTTTTTCGACATGCTATACTATGACCGTTTTTGACTTTTTTCGACATGACCGTTTGAGACTTTTTTCGACATGCTATACTATGACCGTTTTTGACTTTTTTCGACATGACCGTTTGAGACTTTTTTCGACATGCTATACTATGACCGTTTGAGACTTTTTTCGACATGCTATACTATGACCGTTTGAGACATTTTTCGACATGCTATACTATGACCGTTTTTGACATTTTTCCACATGCTATACTATGACCGATTTTGACTTTTTTCGACATGCTATACTATGACCGTTTGAGACTTTTTTCGACATGCTATACTATGACCGTTTGAGACATTTTTCGACATGCTATACTATGACCGTTTTTGACTTTTTTCCACATGCTATACTGTGACCGTTTTTGTCATTTTTCCACATGCTATACTGTGACTGTTTTTGACTTTTTTCGACATGACCGTTTGAGACTTTTTTCGACATGCTATACTATGACCGTTTTTGACTTTTGTCGACATGCTATACTGTGACCGTTTGAGACATTTTTCGACATGCTATACTATGACTGTTTTTGACTTTTTTCGAAATGCTATACTATGACCGTTTTAGACTTTTTTCGACATGCTATACTATGACCGTTTTAGACTGTTTTCGACATGATATACAATGACTTTTTTCGACGTGCTATACTATGTCCGTTTGAGACATTTTTCGACATGCTATACTATGACCGTTTTCGACATGCTATACTATGACTGTTTTAGACTGTTTTTGACTTTTTTCGAAATGCTATACTATGACCGTTTTAGACTTTTTTCGACATGCTATACTATGACCATTTTTGACTTTTTTCGACATGACCGTTTGAGACTTTCTTCGACATGCTATACTATGACCGTTTGAGACATTTTTCGACATGCTATACTATGACTGTTTTTGACTTTTTTCGACATGACCGTTTGAGACTTTTTTCGACATGCTATACTATGACCGTTTTTGACTTTTTTCGACATGCTATACTATGACTGTTTTTGACTTTTTTCGACATGACCGTTTGAGACATTTTTCGACATGCTATACTATGACCGTTTGAGACATTTTTCGACATGACCGTTTGAGACTTTCTTCGACATGCTATACTATGACCGTTTGAGACATTTTTCGACATGCTATACTATGACCGTTTGAGACATTTTTCGACATGCTATACTATGACCGTTTTTGACTTTTTTCGACATGCTATACTATGACTGTTTTTGACTTTTTTCGACATGACCGTTTGAGACTTTCTTCGACATGCTATACTATGACCGTTTGAGACATTTTTCGACATGCTATACTATGACCGTTTGAGACATTTTTCGACATGCTATACTATGACCGTTTTTGACTTTTTTCGACATGACCGTTTGAGACTTTCTTCGACATGCTATACTATGACCGTTTTTGACTTTTTTCGACATGCTATACTATGACCGTTTTTGACTTTTTTCGACATGACCGTTTGAGACTTTTTTCGACATGCTATACTATGACCGTTTTTGACTTTTTTCGACATGACCGTTTGAGACTTTTTTCGACATGCTATACTATGACCGTTTGAGACTTTTTTCGACATGCTATACTATGACCGTTTGAGACATTTTTCGACATGCTATACTATGACCGTTTTTGACATTTTTCCACATGCTATACTATGACCGATTTTGACTTTTTTCGACATGCTATACTATGACCGTTTGAGACTTTTTTCGACATGCTATACTATGACCGTTTGAGACATTTTTCGACATGCTATACTATGACCGTTTTTGACTTTTTTCCACATGCTATACTGTGACCGTTTTTGTCATTTTTCCACATGCTATACTGTGACTGTTTTTGACTTTTTTCGACATGACCGTTTGAGACTTTTTTCGACATGCTATACTATGACCGTTTTTGACTTTTGTCGACATGCTATACTGTGACCGTTTGAGACATTTTTCGACATGCTATACTATGACTGTTTTTGACTTTTTTCGAAATGCTATACTATGACCGTTTTAGACTTTTTTCGACATGCTATACTATGACCGTTTTAGACTGTTTTCGACATGATATACAATGACTTTTTTCGACGTGCTATACTATGTCCGTTTGAGACATTTTTCGACATGCTATACTATGACCGTTTTCGACATGCTATACTATGACTGTTTTAGACTGTTTTTGACTTTTTTCGAAATGCTATACTATGACCGTTTTAGACTTTTTTCGACATGCTATACTATGACCGTTTTAGACTGTTTTCGACATGATATACTATGACTTTTTTCGACATGCTATACTATGACTGTTTTTGACTTTTTTCGACATGCTATACGATTACTTTTTCCGACATGACCGTTTGAGACTTTTTTCGACATGCTATACTATCACCGTTTGAGACATTTTTCGACATGCTATACTATGACCGTTTGAGACATTTTTCGACATGCTATACTATGACCGTTTCAGACATTTTTCGACATGCTATACTATGACCGTTTTCGACATGCTATACTATGACTGTTTTTGACTTTTTTCGAAATGCTATACTATGACCGTTTTTGACTTTTTTCGACATGCTATACTATGACCGTTTTTGACTTTTTTCGACATGCTATACTATGACCGTTTTTGACTTTTTTCGACATGCTATACTATGACCGTTTTTGAATTTTTTCGACATGCTATACTATGACCGTTTTTGACTTTTTTCGACATGCTATACTATGACCGTTTTTGACTTTTTTCGACATGACCGTTTGAGACTTTTTTCGACATGCTATACTATGACTTTTTTCGACTTTTTTCGACATGCTATACTATGACCGTTTTTGACTTTTTTCGACATGCTATACTATGACCGTTTTTGACATTTTTCCACATGCTATACTGTGACCGTTTTTGACTTTTTTCGACATGCTATACTATGACCGTTTTTGACTTTTTTCGACATGCTATACTATGACTGTTTTTGACTTTTTTCGACATGACCGTTTGAGACTTTTTTCGACATGCTATACTATGACCGTTTGAGACTTTTTTCGACATGACCGTTTGAGACTTTTTTCGACATGCTATACTATGACCGTTTGAGACTTTTTTCGACATGCTATACTATGACCGTTTGAGACATTTTTCAACATGCTATACTATGACCGATTTTGACTTTTTTCGACATGCTATACTATGACCGTTTTTGACATTTTTCCACATGCTATACTGTGACCGTTTGAGACTTTTTTCGACATGCTATACTATGACCGTTTGAGACATTTTTCGACATGCTATACTATGACCGTTTGAGACATTTTTCGACATGCTATACTATGACCGTTTGAGACATTTTTCGACATGCTATACTATGACTGTTTTTGACTTTTTTCGAAATGCTATACTATGACCGTTTTTGACTTTTTTCGACATGCTATACTATGACCGTTTTCGACATGCTATACTATGACCGTTTTTGACTTTTTTCGACATGCTATACTGTGACCGTTTTTGAATTTTTCCGACATGCTATACTATGACCGTTTTTGAATTTTTCCGACATGACCGTTTGAGACTTTTTTCGACATGCTATACTATGACTGTTTTTGACTTTTTTCGACATGACCGTTTGAGACTTTTTTCGACATGCTATACTATGACCGTTTGAGACATTTTTCGACATGCTATACTATGACCGTTTTCGACATGCTATACTATGACTGTTTTTGACTTTTTTCGAAATGCTATACTATGACCGTTTTTGACTTTTTTCGACATGCTATACTATGACCGTTTTTGACTTTTTTCGACATGCTATACTATGACCGTTTTTGAATTTTTCCGACATGACCGTTTGAGACTTTTTTCGACATGCTATACTATGACCGTTTTTGACTTTTTTCGACATGCTATACTATGACTGTTTTTGACTTTTTTCGACATGACCGTTTGAGACTTTCTTCGACATGCTATACTATGACCGTTTTTGACTTTTTTCGACATGACCGTTTGAGACTTTTTTCGACATGCTATACTATGACCGTTTTTGACATTTTTCCAAATGCTATACTGTGACCGTTTGAGACTTTTTTTGACATGCTATACTATGACTGTTTTTGACTTTTTTCGAAATGCTATACTATGACCGTTTTTGACTTTTTTCGACATGCTATACTATGACCGTTTTTGACTTTTTTCGACATGCTATACTATGACCGTTTTTGACTTTTTTCGACATGCTATACTATGACCGTTTTTGACTTTTTTCGACATGCTATACTATGACCGTTTTTGACTTTTTTCGACATGCTATACTATGACCGTTTTTGACTTTTTTCGACATGCTATACTATGACCGTTTTTGACTTTTTTCGACATGCTATACTATGACTGTTTTTGACTTTTTTCGACATGACCGTTTGAGACTTTTTTCGACATGCTATACTATGACCGTTTTTGACTTTTTTCGACATGCTATACTATGACCGTTTTTGACATTTTTCCACATGCTATACTGTGACCGTTTGAGACATTTTTCGACATGCTATACTATGACCGATTTTGACTTTTTTCGACATGCTGTACTATGACTGTTTTAGACTGTTTTGGACATGCTATACTATGACTGTTTTTGACTTTTTTCGACATGACCTTTTGAGACTTTTTTCGACATGCTATACTATGACCGTTTTTGACTTTTTTCGACATGCTATACTATGACCGTTTGAGACATTTTTCGACATGCTATACTATGACCGTTTTCGACATGCTATACTATGACCGATTTTGACTTTTTTCGACATGCTATACTATGACCGTTTGAGACTTTTTTCGACATGCTATACTATGACCGTTTGAGACATTTTTCGACATGCTATACTATGACCGTTTTTGACTTTTTTCCACATGCTATACTGTGACCGTTTTTGTCATTTTTCCACATGCTATACTGTGACCGTTTTTGACTTTTTTCGACATGCTATACTATGACTGTTTTTGACTTTTTTCGACATGACCGTTTGAGACTTTTTTCGACATGCTATACTATGACCGTTTTTGACTTTTGTCGACATGCTATACTGTGACCGTTTGAGACATTTTTCGACATGCTATACTATGACTGTTTTTGACTTTTTTCGAAATGCTATACTATGACCGTTTTAGACTGTTTTCGACATGATATACAATGACTTTTTTCGACGTGCTATACTATGTCCGTTTGAGACATTTTTCGACATGCTATACTATGACCGTTTTTGACGTTTTTCGACATGCTATACTATGACTTTTTCGACATGCTATACTATGACTGTTTTTGACTTTTTTCGACATGCTATACGATTACTTTTTCCGACATGACCGTTTGAGACTTTTTTCGACATGCTATACTATCACCGTTTGAGACATTTTTCGACATGCTATACTATGACTGTTTTTGACTTTTTTCTAAATGCTATACTATGACCGTTTTAGACTTTTTTCGACATGCTATACTATGACTGTTTTTGACTTTTTTCGAAATGCTAGACTATGACCCTTTTTCAACATGCTATACTATGATCGTTTTTGACATGCTATGCTATGACCGTTTTAGACTGGTCTTCCTTCAAGATGGAGTCCATTTGGCAAAGACATTGCACCATTCAAATTTGTACAATGTGAAATAAATTATTGTGAAATTCTACTGAAGTCTCTCCTGATTGAATGGCTTTAATGTGATAATTTTCGACATGCACTACTACGACCAGTGACTGGACTCCAGTGGGATTATGCCTTATCCGACCTCAGCATCACCAGAAGAAGAAACCATTTTTATTGTCATATACATGAAATTTGACAACTGCATTTGACCCATCCCTGTATATAGGGACCAGTGGGCTGCCATTGATCGGCGCCCAGGGAGCCAGTGTATTGCTCAGGTACACTTCGACACGTCCCAGTCGGGGATCGAACTGTTGACCTTCCGGTTCCCAAACGACCCTCTTAACCCAGTGAGCCACGGTCGCCCCCAGCCCTTGATTGTCTTCCTTCAAGATGGAGTCGATTTGCCAAAGACGTTGCATCTTTCAAATTTGTACAATGTGTCATAAATTATTGTGAAATTCTATTGAAGTCTCTCGTGATTGAATGGCTTTCATATGACCGTTTTTGACTTTTTTCGACATGACCGTTTTTGACTTTTTTTCGACATGCTATACTATGACCGTTTTTGACTTTTTTCGACATGCTATACTATGACCGTTTTGGACATGCTATACTATGACTTTTTTCGACATGACCGTTTGAGACTTTTTTCGACATGCTACACTATGACCGTTTGAGACATTTTTCGACATGCTATACTATGACCGTTTTTGACTTTTTTCGACATGACCGTTTGAGACTTTTTTCGACATGCTATACTATGACCGTTTTAGACTTTTTTCGACATGCTATACTATGACCGTTTTTGACTTTTTTCGACATGCTATACTATGACCGTTTTTGACTTTTTTCGACATGACCGTTTGAGACTTTTTTCGACATGCTATACTATGACCGTTTTTGACTTTTTTCGACATGACCGTTTGAGACTTTTTTCGACATGCTATACTATGACCGTTTTTAACTTTTTTCGACATGCTATACTATGACCATTTTTGACTTTTTTCGACATGCTATACTATGACCGTTTTTGACTTTTTTCGACATGCTAAACTATGACCGTTTTTGACTTTTTTCGACATGCTATACTATGACCGTTTTTGACTTTTTTCGACATGCTATACTATGACCGTTTTTGACTTTTTTCGACATGACCGTTTGAGACTTTTTTCGACATGCTATACTATGACCGTTTTTGACTTTTTTCGACATGCTATACTATGACCGTTTTTGACTTTTTTCGACATGCTATACTATGACTGTTTTAGACTGTTTTCGACATGCTATACTATGACCGTTTTTGACATTTTTCCACATGCTATACTGTGACCGTTTGAGACTTTTTTCGACATGCTATACTATGACCGTTTGAGACTTTTTTCGACATGCTATACTATGACCGTTTGAGACTTTTTTCGACATGCTATACTATGACCGTTTTCGACATGCTATACTATGACCGATTTTGACTTTTTTCGACATGCTATACTATGACTGTTTTAGACTTTTTTCGACATGACCGTTTGAGACTTTTTTCGACATGCTATACTATGACCGTTTTTGACTTTTTTCGACATGACCGTTTGAGACTTTTTTCGACATGCTATACTATGACCGTTTTTGACTTTTTTCGACATGCTATACTATGACCGTTTTTGACTTTTTTCGACATGCTATACTATGACCGTTTTTGACTTTTTTCGACATGCTATACTATGACCGTTTTTTACTTTTTTCGACATGCTATACTATGACTGTTTTTGACTTTTTTCGACATGCTATACTATGACCGTTTTTGACTTTTTTCGACATGCTATACTATGACTGTTTTTGACTTTTTTCGACATGACCGTTTGAGACTTTTTTCGACATGCTATACTATGACCGTTTTTGACTTTTTTCGACATGCTATACTATGACCGTTTTTGACTTTTTTCGACATGCTATACTATGACCGTTTTTGACTTTTTTCGACATGCTATACTATGACCGTTTTTGACTTTTTTCGACATGACCGTTTGAGACTTTTTTCGACATGCTATACTATGACCGTTTTTGACTTTTTTCGACATGCTATACTATGACCGTTTTTGACTTTTTTCGACATGACCGTTTTTGACTTTTTCCGACATGACCGTTTTTGACTTTTTCCGACATGCTATACTATGACCGTTTTTGACTTTTTTCGACATGCTATACTATGACCGCTTGAGACATTTTTCGACATGCTATACTATGACCGATTTTGACTTTTTCCGACATGCTATACTATGACTGTTTTAGACTGTTTTGGACATGCTATACTATGACTGTTTTTGACTTTTTTCGACATGCTATACTATGACCGTTTTTGACTTTTTTCGACATGACTGTTTGAGACTTTTTTCGACATGCTATACTATGACCGTTTTTGACTTTTTTCGACATGACCGTTTGAGACTTTTTTCGACATGCTATACTATGACCGTTTTTGACTTTTTTCGACATGCTATACTATGACCGTTTTTGACTTTTTTCGACATGCTATACTATGACCGTTTTTGACTTTTTTCGACATGCTATACTATGACCGTTTTTGACTTTTTTCGACATGCTATACTATGACTGTTTTTGACTTTTTTCGACATGACCGTTTGAGACTTTTTTCGACATGCTATACTATGACCGTTTTTGACTTTTTTCGACATGCTATACTATGACTGTTTTTGACTTTTTTCGACATGACCGTTTGAGACTTTTTTCGACATGCTATACTGTGACCGTTTTTGACTTTTTTCGACATGCTATACTATGACCGTTTTTGACTTTTTTCGACATGACCGTTTTTGACTTTTTTCGACATGACCGTTTTTGACTTTTTCCGACATGCTATACTATGACCGTTTTTGACTTTTTTCGACATGCTATACTATGACCGTTTGAGACATTTTTCGACATGCTATACTATGACCGATTTTGACTTTTTTCGACATGCTATACTATGACTGTTTTAGACTGTTTTGGACATGCTATACTATGACTGTTTTTGACTTTTTTCGACATGACCGTTTGAGACTTTTTTCGACATGCTATACTATGACCGTTTTTGACTTTTTTCGACATGCTATACTATGACCGTTTTTGACTTTTTTCGACATGCTAAACTATGACCGTTTTTGACTTTTTTAGACATGCTATACTATGACCGTTTTTGACTTTTTTCGACATGCTATACTATGACCGTTTTTGACTTTTTCCGACATGACCGTTTGAGACTTTTTTCGACATGCTATACTATGACCGTTTGAGACATTTTTCGACATGCTATACTATGACCGATTTTGACTTTTTCCGACATGCTATACTATGACTGTTTTAGACTGTTTTGGACATGCTATACTATGACTGTTTTTGACTTTTTTCGACATGACCGTTTGAGACGTTTTTCGACATGCTATACTATGACCGTTTTTGACTTTTTTCGACATGACCGTTTGAGACTTTTTTCGACATGCTATACTATGACCGTTTTTGACTTTTTTCGACATGCTATACTATGACCGTTTTTGACTTTTTTCGACATGCTATACTATGACCGTTTTTGACTTTTTTCGACATGCTATACTATGACCGTTTTTGACTTTTTTCGACATGCTATACTATGACTGTTTTTGACTTTTTTCGACATGACCGTTTGAGACTTTTTTCGACATGCTATACTATGACCGTTTTTGACTTTTTTCGACATGCTATACTATGACTGTTTTTGACTTTTTTCGACATGACCGTTTGAGACTTTTTTCGACATGCTATACTATGACCGTTTTTGACTTTTTTCGACATGACCGTTTTTGACTTTTTTCGACATGACCGTTTTTGACTTTTTCCGACATGCTATACTATGACCGTTTTTGACTTTTTTCGACATGCTATACTATGACCGTTTGAGACATTTTTCGACATGCTATACTATGACCGATTTTGACTTTTTCGACATGCTATACTATGACTGTTTTAGACTGTTTTGGACATGCTATACTATGACTGTTTTTGACTTTTTTCGACATGACCGTTTGAGACTTTTTTCGACATGCTATACTATGACCGTTTTTGACTTTTTTCGACATGCTATACTATGACCGCTTGAGACATTTTTCGACATGCTATACTATGACCGATTTTGACTTTTTTCGACATGCTATACTATGACTGTTTTAGACTGTTTTGGACATGCTATACTATGACCGTTTTTGACTTTTTTCGACATGCTAAACTATGACCGTTTTTGACTTTTTTAGACATGCTATACTATGACCGTTTTTGACTTTTTTCGACATGCTATACTATGACCGTTTTTGACTTTTTCCGACATGACCGTTTGAGACTTTTTTCGACATGCTATACTATGACCGTTTGAGACATTTTTCGACATGCTATACTATGACCGATTTTGACTTTTTCCGACATGCTATACTATGACTGTTTTAGACTGTTTTGGACATGCTATACTATGACTGTTTTTGACTTTTTTCGACATGCTATACTATGACCGTTTTTGACTTTTTCCGACATGCTATACTATGACCGTTTTGACTTTTTCCGACATGCTATACTATGACCGTTTTTGACTTTTTTCGACATGACCGTTTGAGACTTTTTTCGACATGCTATACTATGACCGTTTTTAACTTTTTTCGACATGCTATACTATGACCATTTTTGACTTTTTTCGACATGCTATACTATGACCGTTTTTGACTTTTTTCGACATGCTATACTATGACCGTTTTTGACTTTTTTCGACATGCTAAACTATGACCGTTTTTGACTTTTTTCGACATGCTATACTATGACTGTTTTTGACTTTTTTCGACATGCTATACTATGACCGTTTTTGACTTTTTTCGACATGCTATACTATGACCGTTTTTGACTTTTTTCGACATGACCGTTTGAGACTTTTTTCGACATGCTATACTATGACCGTTTTTGACTTTTTTCGACATGCTATACTATGACCGTTTTTGACTTTTTTCGACATGCTATACTATGACTGTTTTAGACTGTTTTCGACATGCTATACTATGACCGTTTTTGACATTTTTCCACATGCTATACTGTGACCGTTTGAGACTTTTTTCGACATGCTATACTATGACCGTTTGAGACATTTTTCGACATGCTATACTATGACCGTTTGAGACTTTTTTCGACATGCTATACTATGACCGTTTTCGACATGCTATACTATGACCGATTTTGACTTTTTTCGACATGCTATACTATGACTGTTTTAGACTGTTTTGGACATGCTATACTATGACTGTTTTAGACTTTTTTCGACATGACCGTTTGAGACTTTTTTCGACATGCTATACTATGACCGTTTTTGACTTTTTTCGACATGACCGTTTGAGACTTTTTTCGACATGCTATACTATGACCGTTTTTGACTTTTTTCGACATGCTATACTATGACCGTTTTTGACTTTTTTCGACATGCTATACTATGACCGTTTTTGACTTTTTTCGACATGCTATACTATGACCGTTTTTGACTTTTTTCGACATGCTATACTATGACTGTTTTTGACTTTTTTCGACATGACCGTTTGAGACTTTTTTCGACATGCTATACTATGACCGTTTTTGACTTTTTTCGACATGCTATACTGTGACTGTTTTTGACTTTTTTCGACATGACCGTTTGAGACTTTTTTCGACATGCTATACTATGACCGTTTTTGACTTTTTTCGACATGCTATACTATGACCGTTTTTGACTTTTTTCGACATGCTATACTATGACCGTTTTTGACTTTTTTCGACATGCTATACTATGACCGTTTTTGACTTTTTTCGACATGACCGTTTGAGACTTTTTTCGACATGCTATACTATGACCGTTTTTGACTTTTTTCGACATGCTATACTATGACTGTTTTTGACTTTTTTCGACATGACCGTTTGAGACTTTTTTCGATATGCTATACTATGACCGTTTTTGACTTTTTTCGACATGACCGTTTTTGACTTTTTTCGACATGACCGTTTTTGACTTTTTCCGACATGCTATACTATGACCGTTTTTGACTTTTTTCGACATGCTATACTATGACCGCTTGAGACATTTTTCGACATGCTATACTATGACCGATTTTGACTTTTTTCGACATGCTATACTATGACTGTTTTAGACTGTTTTGGACATGCTATACTATGACTGTTTTTGACTTTTTTCGACATGACCGTTTGAGACTTTTTTCGACATGCTATACTATGACCGTTTTTGACTTTTTTCGACATGCTATACTATGACCGTTTTTGACTTTTTTCGACATGCTATACTATGACCGTTTTTGACTTTTTTCGACATGCTAAACTATGACCGTTTTTGACTTTTTTAGACATGCTATACTATGACCGTTTTTGACTTTTTTCGACATGCTATACTATGACCGTTTTTGACTTTTTCCGACATGACCGTTTGAGACTTTTTTCGACATGCTATACTATGACCGTTTGAGACATTTTTCGACATGCTATACTATGACCGATTTTGACTTTTTCCGACATGCTATACTATGACTGTTTTAGACTGTTTTGGACATGCTATACTATGACTGTTTTTGACTTTTTTCGACATGCTATACTATGACCGTTTTTGACTTTTTTCGACATGACTGTTTGAGACTTTTTTCGACATGCTATACTATGACCGTTTTTGACTTTTTTCGACATGACCGTTTGAGACTATTTTCGACATGCTATACTATGACCGTTTTTGACTTTTTTCGACATGCTATACTATGACCGTTTTTGACTTTTTTCGACATGCTATACTATGACCGTTTTTTACTTTTTTCGACATGCTATACTATGACCGTTTTTGACTTTTTTCGACATGCTATACTATGACTGTTTTTGACTTTTTTCGACATGACCGTTTGAGACTTTTTTCGACATGCTATACTATGACCGTTTTTGACTTTTTTCGACATGCTATACTATGACTGTTTTTGACTTTTTTCGACATGACCGTTTGAGACTTTTTTCGACATGCTATACTATGACCGTTTTTGACTTTTTTCGACATGCTATACTATGACCGTTTTTGACTTTTTTCGACATGACCGTTTTTGACTTTTTTCGACATGACCGTTTTTGACTTTTTTCGACATGACCGTTTTTGACTTTTTCCGACATGCTATACTATGACCGTTTGAGACATTTTTCGACATGCTATACTATGACCGATTTTGACTTTTTTCGACATGCTATACTATGACTGTTTTAGACTGTTTTGGACATGCTATACTATGACTGTTTTTGACTTTTTTCGACATGACCGTTTGAGACTTTTTTCGACATGCTATACTATGACCGTTTTTGACTTTTTTCGACATGCTATACTATGACCGTTTTTGACTTTTTTCGACATGCTAAACTATGACCGTTTTTGACTTTTTTAGACATGCTATACTATGACCGTTTTTGACTTTTTTCGACATGCTATACTATGACCGTTTTTGACTTTTTCCGACATGACCGTTTGAGACTTTTTTCGACATGCTATACTATGACCGTTTGAGACATTTTTCGACATGCTATACTATGACCGATTTTGACTTTTTCCGACATGCTATACTATGACTGTTTTAGACTGTTTTGGACATGCTATACTATGACTGTTTTTGACTTTTTTCGACATGCTATACTATGACCGTTTTTGACTTTTTTCGACATGCTATACTATGACCGTTTTTGACATTTTCCGACATGCTATACTATGACTGTTTTAGACTGTTTTGGACATGCTATACTATGACTGTTTTAGACTTTTTTCGACATGACCGTTTGAGACTTTTTTCGACATGCTATACTATGACCGTTTTTGACTTTTTTCGACATGACCGTTTGAGACTTTTTTCGACATGCTATACTATGACCGTTTTTGACTTTTTTCGACATGCTATACTATGACCGTTTTTGACTTTTTTCGACATGCTATACTATGACCGTTTTTGACTTTTTTCGACATGCTATACTATGACCGTTTTTGACTTTTTTCGACATGCTATACTATGACTGTTTTTGACTTTTTTCGACATGACCGTTTGAGACTTTTTTCGACATGCTATACTATGACCGTTTTTGACTTTTTTCGACATGCTATACTATGACTGTTTTTGACTTTTTTCGACATGACCGTTTGAGACTTTTTTCGACATGCTATACTATGACCGTTTGAGACATTTTTCGACATGCTATACTATGACCGATTTTGACTTTTTCCGACATGCTATACTATGACTGTTTTAGACTGTTTTGGACATGCTATACTATGACTGTTTTTGACTTTTTTCGACATGCTATACTATGACCGTTTTTGACTTTTTCCGACATGCTATACTATGACCGTTTTTGACTTTTTTCGACATGCTATACTATGACCGTTTTTGACTTTTTCCGACATGCTATACTATGACCGTTTTTGACTTTTTTCGACATGACCGTTTGAGACTTTTTTCGACATGCTATACTATGACCGTTTTTAACTTTTTTCGACATGCTATACTATGACCATTTTTGACTTTTTTCGACATGCTATACTATGACCGTTTTTGACTTTTTTCGACATGCTATACTATGACCGTTTTTGACTTTTTTCGACATGCTAAACTATGACCGTTTTTGACTTTTTTCGACATGCTATACTATGACTGTTTTTGACTTTTTTCGACATGCTATACTATGACCGTTTTTGACTTTTTTCGACATGCTATACTATGACCGTTTTTGACTTTTTTCGACATGACCGTTTGAGACTTTTTTCGACATGCTATACTATGACCGTTTTTGACTTTTTTCGACATGCTATACTATGACCGTTTTTGACTTTTTTCGACATGCTATACTATGACTGTTTTAGACTGTTTTCGACATGCTATACTATGACCGTTTTTGACATTTTTCCACATGCTATACTGTGACCGTTTGAGACTTTTTTCGACATGCTATACTATGACCGTTTGAGACTTTTTTCGACATGCTATACTATGACCGTTTTCGACATGCTATACTATGACCGATTTTGACTTTTTTCGACATGCTATACTATGACTGTTTTAGACTGTTTTGGACATGCTATACTATGACTGTTTTAGACTTTTTTCGACATGACCGTTTGAGACTTTTTTCGACATGCTATACTATGACCGTTTTTGACTTTTTTCGACATGACCGTTTGAGACTTTTTTCGACATGCTATACTATGACCGTTTTTGACTTTTTTCGACATGCTATACTATGACCGTTTTTGACTTTTTTCGACATGCTATACTATGACCGTTTGAGACTTTTTTCGACATGCTATACTATGACCGTTTTTGAAATTTTTCGACATGCTATACTATGACCGTTTTTGACTTTTTTCGACATGCTATACTATGACCGTTTTTGACTTTTTTCGACATGCTATACTATAACCGTTTTTGACATTTTTCCACATGCTATACTATGACCGTTTGAGACATTTTTCGACATGCTATACTATGACCGTTTGAGACATTTTTCGACATGCTATACTATGACCGATTTTGACTTTTTTCGACATGCTATACTATGACTGTTTTAGACTGTTTTGGACATGCTATACTATGACTGTTTTTGACTTTTTTCGAAATGCTATACTATGACCGTTTTAGACTGTTTTCGACATGATATACTATGACCGTTTTAGACTGTTTTCGACATGATATACAATGACTTTTTTCGACATGCTATACTATGACCGTTTTTGACTTTTTTCGACATGCTATACTATGATCGTTTGAGACATTTTTCGACATGCTATACTATGACCGTTTGAGACATTTTTCGACATGCTACACTATGACCGTTTTCGACATGCTATACTATGACCGTTTTTGACATGCTATACTATGACCGTTTTTGACTTTTTTCGACATGCTATACTATGACTTTTTTCGACATGCTATACTATGACTTTTTTCGACATGCTATACTATGACTTTTTTCGACATGCTATACTATGACCGTTTGAGACATTTTTCGACATTATGTCGAAAAAACTATGACGTTTATAACTCTGCATCAACACCACCACCAGTGACTGGACTCCAGCGGGATTATGCCTCAGCATCACCAGCCCTTGATTCAAGATGGAGCTTCAAGATGGAGTCCATTTGACAAAGACGTTGCCCCATTCAAATTTGTACACTGTGTAATAAATTATTATGAGGCATAATCCCACTGGAGTCTCGTCACTGGTCGTGGTGTTGATGAAGGGAGTTGAACTTCAAAAATAAAACTAAAAAACTAACTTCAAAAATACAGTAACTCATAAAGTAACTTTAAAATACAGTAACTTTAAAAATATAGTTGCTTTTCAAAAATGCCAAGATGGCGACGTCGTAATCCAAGATGGCCAAATCATCGAAACCAAGGCTTCAAAAAGGCACTCCACAAACCAATGGGTGACGTCACTATGACTTCATCTACTTTTTATATACAGTCAATGCTCCCACCTCAAAACCAATCACATCACAGGAAAAGTAAAAACAACTCATAAACAATTAGATTCAACAAAAGTTTTGACCTGGAAAAAACATCTTTTAGCAAGGGGGTATGCATATTCTAATCGGTGTCAGGTCAAATTACCTTGTTGTTATCGTCAACACTGTCAGAAGACATGATTAAGTCCAAACAGAGTTGCAGAGCCACGCTGAGGTCAAACAAATGCGACACTGACAGGCTGACTCACTGAGGCACCTATTCAATTAACAAGGACACCTTTACTTGAAGATTGAAAAATAAATGCCAGCGGATGAAGCCTTGAGAGACCAGTTAGCAGCCTCAAAGAAGATGTATTCTTCTTTGCCAGTTTCATTGATTTTTACCTTCCGCACATTTAATGTAAAGGCATGGTAAGATTACATTTAGTAGATTACCTACATTAGGGATATGCAACCGGTAGCAATGAGTACAACACTGGCTGTACGCTTTACCTTGTTCCTGATGTTTAATGTTAGGCTGACGTTTGAAACGTCATCTTGGCTAATGAAACGTATTTCACACAATGATGTATGATTAGCAAAAGACAGAAACACTAAAGTATCCTTTCTTTAATGGTTTCCAATTACTGTATGTTCACATAAGGTGTATTAACAAGAGTATCAACCTTTTATTATGCAAGATTTTGGGGTATGAAATCATTAAGATACGACGTGCTGGTCATTAGAATCTACCGCAAAGTTTAAAATCAAAGTGATTCAAGACCTGCGACCTCTTCTCGTTTCATTGTAACTAACCAGCAATGTCATGGACATTCATTAAAAGAGACATCCAAAATAAAAATACTGTTTTGTAACCGAGTAGGTAGGACGAGACTCCAGCTACACTGAAGGTGCAAAACAAAGCTACTCCTTGACTGTTGACCACAAACCAAAAATGAAGACTCAATAAAAACAAATACATTATTTATTCGTCACTTTAAATATTTAAGAGTTTGAAAATTAGATTTTAAAATATGTTTTTGTCAAATTGTTGCTGGAAACTTTCTGCCAGCTGTCATTGAAAGGTAAATGCATATTAGCTTCCCTTCCTGTATTCAATGTACTGTACAGTAGCTGCAGTATCAGGCATATTGCCACAATAACTAGTTGGCACAGGAGTCTTACTGCTCAAACCCTGAGTGGGAGTTCAGAACTCGACAGTCCTGTAACATTGCTGCAGTGACCTGGATTATGAGCCCAGCTGACGCTCGAAGTCGCTGCTGTGGTACGCGAAGTGAGTCTAGGGGTTTAGTTTAACTTACTTTAGTTGATGAAACACAGTGAAACAAGACAAAAGATAAAAAGAAAGTGCAAAAAAAAAGGAGATAAACCCCCAAACGTGCTTAATAAAGAATTCACGCTTTATCATGCTAAATTCCTGCAGGGCTCAGCTCAGGGTATATTGAGCACTTAGAGTGATGAGACAAAATGTCTCATCCAATGTCCAATGTGAGACAAAAACAGATCCCAAATTTCGACAAATCCCATCTGACCTCGGTTTGTGCTGCTCGAAAATATTTGAATTTCTTTGACAGCAGGATATCAGAGTGGGAGAGAGGAGGGATCGGAAAATCTGAAAGGAGAGCGAAACACACAAGATGAAAGAATCACAACAAAACAAGTGAATCAGCAGGGTGCCAAGGTCACCTGAACGTGAGAGCGGCTGACTTATTGAGAGGCAACACTGCAGCGTGCAGTGTGAAAGAGTGAAAAACGGAAGTAGAATGAAAAGGTATCATCCAAGATTTGATGGAAAGTATAAACATGTCCGGCTAATTCTCCCTTCTTTGTCGCATTAAACTCCTCACAAACATCACCCTGTCCTCTATTGCACTCGTAACTTTATCTTTTTTTTTTTTTTTTTTTTTAAGTCTAAAAAAATCCAATCATTTCTATATGTGTCAAACCTCAAGTCTGATCTCTCAAATAAAGGCGGGCGAATTTGATTTGAGTGAATTCCAGGAGCTTTGTGCCGATGAATAAAACATTGCCTCTCCTTGATGTTGCCCGGACTTATCAAGTCACAGATTCCCCCTTTGAGCTCGGTGGTGACACCGTGCATGGAACCCCTGCGCTGGATGAAACCGAAAAGATGAAGTTTCTACTGTATATCTTCAGCTTTGACTGCAAGGAAAGATAAGTGCACAAACGCGAGGGTTTATACAGGTATGTGCAACGCACAGACACGATGGAGATGGACTTTCGATGGATAATGCAGTAAGAAAGAAAGAAAGAAAGAAAGAAAGTTGAGCTTCCATTTTCATCTATGCAAGGATCAAAACGACTGCGTGGAAGTTACACAATACATAATACATCTTCCTTAATCCACAGTATCACTTGCAGGCTCACTGTGATAAGTGACTGTGTGTGACATTCATACATATTTAAGTGTGCTGAGCTGGTGTGGGTCAAATTAGTAATTGAAATGAGATTCACGTTTTCTTCATGTAATCAATCACAAGTGGGTTGAACAGCTTTTGGGCCCAGATATTCAAAAAGAGGAAACGTGGAATGATTCAAACAGATTGTTTTATTCTCGGTCCCGTCTATTTGTCAGTGCTGTACATGTAGGCGGCGAAATTGTTGCAAAAAATGTCTTATCTTAGAGGAATAATATTTACACTTGATCTCTTTCTATTTCCCCCCTCCTTCCAACATTGGATTTGATGGAAATGGATAGAATAAGATCAAAAATGAAACAGCGCGTTAGATAAGGAAAAGAACACAGCAAAATGAGCAAACCCTAATTAACACGAGCTAATTATATAAAAATATCTCAAAATGACATCTAATACTGTAAATGATAAAGCAAACTATTAAAAAAAAAAGAATATATGCTTTACTTTTTAAGATAAATTCTTGTCATATCATACAGCTGTAAGTACATGCTCGTATAGGTTCAGTGACTGGTTCCCATTGACATAAAATATCCTGTAAATAATCAGTTGAATTTAAAGCTCTGTAATTTTAACATTTTTCTTCAGTTCTCCAAAAGCTTGACTCAAGCTAGCATCATATTCAATCATCCGTCAGCTTAATTGAATCAGGCAAAATACATCTTTTTAGTTTTGAAGGAACAGAATATTAAGCATCGCTATTTTTAGGCCCATTTATGGTTAAGAGGGCGTTAAGGCAGCTTTAAGTTTCATGCCAACTCATTTAAGACACACTGAAGAAACCTGCTGTAAAGCGATCAAATTATAGCTTTTCTTGACAGCAAATCAGCAACCATTAAGTTGAGATACATTATGACTTTACATCACACCAAGCAACATGAAGAGGAAAAGCTGTATTGGAATACAGTGCCTGTATATGCCTCTCAGGAGATGTTGAAAATCCTCCTCTCTCTTTCTCAGTAGATGGCAGACTTGCCCTGCGTAGGCTTTCAGGCTTAGATAACACACTGAACCTGCTGCTGGCATGTCTGACCACATCCACACCATCGTGTGGAGAGAATGAGAGAAAGAGAAAGAAAGGAGGGATGGACAGAGAAACAGGGAAACTATTTAATGTATTTTTTGTGCTAGAACAATGTTGGATTCATGAAGAATGCGTTCAGCTTTTAAAAACGCCCCCATGACTGATCATTAAGATGTCTTCATCATCACCCATCTCAAAGGGGAATGTGTGTTCACCTGTATAACAGGTTCCCACATTTTTAGACTTACTGAACAGAAAAAAAGGTGCATCGACTATAAATAGTCTTGATAATCAGCACTTGTGCTATTTGCCAATGGCACAGAGTGACTTTGCAGCTCAGCCTTCCTGATTAAGACAACACCGTCAAATCAAGTGAACATGGACATTGTGCACAAATCAAATCATCCCAGTGATTAGCTGACCGCAAGTGCCAGAGGTGCTACAGGGAGTACACAAACCAGCTGCAATTAAATATCGAAGACAGAATGACAATAGAATAAGAAACAGAATATTTCTTTAGCATCAAAAGCATACTGTACATTGAGTATGTCATTAAGGTCTCATTTATTAAGAGCTTATCACTCCAAAAAAACCCTCAATAATAAATAGGAATACAGAAATCCCTTGAGTAAATGACTCAAAACTGTTTTAACTTGGGAAGAAAATATTGTGGTGATGTAAGATGCCATTATTTGTAGTTAGAAGAGATGTAAATCCTTTTTACACGGCATTTAAACCCCACATCTGCACTTTGTAGCACAGGAATCTTGTTTTCTCAGGCTGGGCAATACTTCTTGTGACTATAAACTGAAAGTAAAAAATTCTTGACAGTGAGCTTGAATATATATATATATATATATATATATATATATATATATATATATATATATTGTTTTTATACTTTTACAAAGTCTGTGTTTACTATTCACGTCACTTTTTGCCGTTCTTCATACTTTCTGTGTGCGTGTAAGTACACACCATGTATTTTTCACGGTGCACACCTGAAACTCATGCTCACACAAATCGGAACTTTCCTACGACAGCCGGTGAAGTGAAAAATGTCCCGATGAAAACACCCGACTGCTGTCCAATCACCATGTTTAGCATTTCCTTTGACCGCGCTGTGATTGGGTACAGCTTGCACCGAAAGACAGACGCACACTGGAAGGCGGTGTGAAAAATGGGAAAAGTGCTCTACTTTTCATGAACTCACGGACTAGCAAGGCAGTCAAGGAATTTGTGTTCGCGCTGGGCCCTCTGCTGCAGAATATTTTTGAATAATCCCACGCGAGTAGAAAGCAGTCTGTACGGCTCAGTTGGTAAAGCGTGACAGTAACACTAGCAGGGTTAGCGGTTTGATTCCCTCTGTGGCCATGATACAACTCTACGCACACATGGTGCCGAGAGGTGATAAAAGCAGCCAGCAAATGGAATGTGTAGTGAATGCTAAGCAGCAATACATGTACAACTTTTACAGTTCGGTGTAGCTGTAGATGACTGTGGGGTATAATGCAGCCTTGTTCAGGGTGAAATATCAGCCCTATATTGTTCCTGTCAAAAGTACAGCTGCTCCACGGCCCCTTCAGCGGACTCAGCGAATTAAGGGGGGGGGCAAAAAATAAATAAATTGCCAAAAGTGAAGGAGTGTGGTTTGAAAGACGAAAAGTCAAAGTGCAAGAGGAGAAGAAACGAGGGGGTAATGTGGTTGAGCAGCGGTGCGTCCGGAAAGTAAAAAAGGTAATGTTAAGGAAGAAAAGAATAAAAACTCGACGATGAGTTTTGCGTTTTAAGAGTGAAGACGAGCAGGAAGGTGTGAGTTAATGATGAGAAAGAAGATGAAGAATGGCCCTTTTTGAGAAAGACAGGCATTAATGAAAACCATTGTAAATGTAAAATTACCCTTTTTTTTTGGAGTTGACAGCCTATTTGAAAATTGAAGATGAAAGAGGTTTTGAAAGAGTGTGAATTAGAGCAGGTGAATAGCGGGAAAGAACAGGTCTAAGATCAGACTTTCACAGTAACGGCAGGTTAATGGCAGGAAACGTAACAGGGAAGGCAGAAGAACAAAAAGCTCAAGAGAGCAGAGCGGCCTTATATTGCAGCTAATGCAGATACAAATGGCAAAACACTGTTTCTAAGATGTAGTACATACAGTTTACTGCATGCAGACACAACGCATTGAGCTCTTATGCGTCGATTCACAAAAAGGCATCCGTTTACAAGTGCAGGTGTTTTTCTGCGTCTGTGCGTTTTCTTTCGAGCTGGTTACCTTGCTCACACACGCCCTCCACTATCATAAAGCCAGCCTCAAATCCTTCACGATTTCATTTCAAAAGTGAGGTAATTCAGGGGCTCATGTATGGACCCACTGAGGATTTCTATATCCAGCTTCTTCCTGTGCCTCACAAAACAACAAATTCCATTTAGATGGCAAATGACTGGGCTTTGATGCCTTTGACATCACAATCTATGCTTTGTTTTACCTTTTTTTGATTACCAGATCATAAATTATGAATGTTAATTATAAACTGCAATGACCACTGGACTGGTGAATGTTCAAATGAGTTTAAACGAGTGGAAAAACACCAGCAACTCAACAGCCGAGTGGATAGTTTAAATACTAACAGTACTACCTTTATGAACGAGATGAATGTATACACACCTACCTTCCTATGATTCTGCAGTGAAATGTCAATACTGACAGGATATGTCACGGGTTAAATAAAAGACGAGCAATGTAAAGCCGTCATCTTCATAACTTGGACCACTGGAATTTCAAAGACTATTTGAAATCTAACAATTAGTAGAAGGTCCCATGACTGGATATTTCCTTTTTCCCGTTTATCTGCTGCAATACAAAAAAGAAAAAGAAACCGCAGCTTCCAAATTTGTGTGCCGACACCGTATAGACGTGCTTATCATTGGTGCTTTGCTCAGATTCTGTGTGGACGTGGCTCTGCAATAACCATCTATTCATGTTGCCCCGAATCCCTTCAACAGCATATTGCAGTTCGTACAATAACGGCTTGTGTGACGCAAATTGTTGTCGGCCATTAAATATTCAACACGATAGCATTCGCCTCCACAGACGCTTTTGGTAGATTTTTTTGGGAAATAAGCAGAGTTGCAGCCTATGCGCCATCCTTGTCTTAGGGAGTCCAACATACAGCCCTGCTTTGAAGAGGCCCCTGCCATCAGTGGATGAAGTCCATTACATATCTATTTGCCATTTTATTGAACCGAGAACAATAATCACTCACTTTTCTACCAGTAAAACCTGCGACCAACCACAAGTCTCCCTTTCTTCTTCATTTGAAAGCCTCTGTTCAGAACACCATAAAAACACTTCGACAAAGCATTGAAAAGTTCAGTTTTAAAAGGGAGACGAATAAAAAGGTAGCGTCGATACAGCTCTATGTCCTTGAAGTCATTAAAAGAAAAGACAGTCAAACATTTTTTTTGATATCAGATGGCAACAGGACACAACAAAGGCTGTTTTCAAAGGACATCTAATGATCACTTGAGTGAAATGGATGGAGGATATAACTGAGCAAAAATACAGATAAAGACCGAATCTGTGCAGTGACAAACCAAAGGGTTGTTTATCTATCCACAGAACTTCACGTTTGTAAATTCTGATACATTTATAAGAAACTCAAGGGGCTTGGTCTTAAAGCTGAAACACATCATACTCAGTGCTTTGCCATCTGACGCTGGAATTGGGGAGCTGCATCACACGATGTCTGGGACTTTTCGAAAACAGACAGGCACTCAGGTGTGCAGTCAAATCATCCAATGCCATCTAATGACACATGACAGGGCAAGACTGATCATGCAGAAGAGGACACAAAATGATCGTACTTCTTTGAAAAGTGCTTTTCAAGAGGCATAGCCTTGAAATACTCCCGTCATCGATGCTGAAATACAAATATGAGTTGCCGAGTAATGTTTAGCGGTAGGGAGGAGTGTAAAAACTGCCCACTGTTTTAGATGGTGGCTCATCACGGTCACCGATTCTCACAGTCACCAAAGGCAAAGAGGCTAAACTCAGCCACGTACAAATATGACTGAATCAGCATTTCAAAATTTAATTCTAGGTTCACATTTTTAAGTGTTGTTAAAATTAGATTGCAGTGAGGTTACCTTTCGGCACAGCATGCTGTCAGCGTGCCAACATGTTCAAAACTTGGCGTCCATGTATCGATACAATATCGCCACGCAAAATATCGCAATATATATAGTTTGGTCACAAATGTTATTCAGATAAAATGTAATATTTGCTGTGATTTCTACCAGAAGAGTCAGCAAGTTTATCATACATCAGATATAATGGTGTGTTCAGCAAAGCCCACAACAGCTACAACTATGCTGGTATAATAATGCAACGCAAGGGAGCGTTTTCAGTACACCACAGCAAAATTATCCGTGATAAGAAATGATCAAATGCAAGATATATTATAGAGTATGACAGCAAAATGCCAAAGTGTGACGACACAAGGACGAGAGGGGGGAGTGCGGCGGCAAAGAGGAATTGCAGCAGCAGTGAAAGAACAAAGTTTGTCCGAGAGAGAGAGAGCGAGAGCGAGAGCGAGAGCGAGAGAGAGAGAGAGAGAGAGAGAGAGAGAGAATAGGGAAGATGTGACAATTCTAATGCAAGTGTGCAAGTACAAGGAATACATATCATTCTGAGGCGGGAACCCAGATGGACAGAGGACCATTTGACCTGGTGCAATGCAGCTTTCCAGTGAAGAGCGGTTGACATCCATCACGCAGCACACTGAATGGAAACCTGAGGACGTTAGCGATTGATAATACCGTTTGTTTTGCGCAAGGGACCCCTTTAAGGACCTTGAAGATATTTTCTTGTCAGTGCTTTTAGTCTGAAGGACTTTGGTTGCAGCCTGTTGACATTTGTTATCTACAACTCTGCACATAATATGAAGGCAGAGGGGCCATTAGATGATGCACCAGATTTATGAACGGTGTCTAGAAGAGACAACCCTTGCTCAGGTGAACTACTTTGAGGTTTACGTGTCGCACACTGTGGAGGATGCTGTGACTTTTTTCTTTTTTAACTCTTCTTTACAACAATTCAAACAGTGATTTCTTACCAGTGTAATTCGGATACTTTGTTTTCTGGAGGAGAAAGGAAGGGTGAAGCACATGACCTCACGTTACATCCGTTATGGGACGGCCTGGTCGTCACACAGCGTTCTTATTAAATGTTGGGACAAAAATATGGAGCGGGAAATGCTGAGTCCTGTTATTGTTTTCATTTCATTTCTTTCCCCCTCTGGAATGAGCAAGGCAATGAGACCAGCGAACAAACACATGGCCACAGGGACCTAATTTAACAAGCACCAGCTCTTTCTCCGAGTTTAAAAACTGTAACTTTAAGGTAATGGTCACACATGAAATAAATGCTCGGGTTTGTCTGTGGGCTGAAACCCAAGGGCCCCAACTAGCAGCTCAATGTGCTCTTTGTCTGTGTGCCATTAGCATATCCAGCATGTCCTCTTCACTTTTCAAAACCCTAGTTATCGTGACGTTTATTTACTTACTAAACTATCCGAAAACGATGTCCTCTGACTGGAGAGTGCTGCAGGAATGAGTCCCAGCACTCACTTCCAGCTCCAGCTCCAGATATCATTATCGCGACACGTTAAAGCCACGATCATGCGTTTCCTGGACTAAATGCCTCACTAAACATACAAATAATAAATTCTGAATGGCTTTGAGGACTGCATGGCTGACATTTGAAAAGGTATCATCAATAATGCACATCTCTCATGATTACCTTACAGAAAAATCCATACGGTGGCCTTTGTCCTCCTCTTCCCCTCTCTTTGTTCATCATCAGTGAGCTTTAAAATAAAAACAGTAATATTTCAAAGAAGCCCAGATCTCAATGATCGATCGGGACACATGTGGGCGTGACAGACAGGAGAGAAGGGGAGCTGTACCCTCACAAGCGCTCAGTCAGCTGTACAAGTCTTACAGAGCACAGGTTTCTCTCAGAGAGTTGACATATTCTGATTACCTTCAACCGATTGTCTTCCAACTCAAAGCACCGACAGTTGATCAAAATGTCCGATTCATTCGCCTACTTCCAAGTACCGAAAGCATTATTTTAAACCATTTAAGAATCCTCCATTGAGACTTTTGATTATATTCTCACAGATGTTGTCAGAAGCTGAAATAATAATTATTGAGTTTGACTTCTATTGCCACCTCTGGGGGGGGGAGCAAGGTTAGGACTCAAATTGAGACAGCTACAGACCCGGGGGCTTGTTCCAGATGAACTGTGTCTCACCTGGAATGTGGACGAGATCAGGCAGCAGCCAAGAGTCCCCCCCAATATCATGTCCTGCAGTCGGTGGACGGCATGCTGCAACCGTCTCAATCTCGTGAGGTTGTCGTTGCTCATGTGCGGCTGACTCAGGGTAAGTGGAAACAGGTGTGTCAATGAGCGGGGGAGGTCAGGTGACCGGGACAAGTCTGAGGGCATCTAGTGGGTGGTTTGAGGACGGCAGAGTGAGAGGAAAGTCTGGGGGATGTGAGCAGGAGCTCGACAGAGAGCCAACTCGAATGTTCTCATCACATCTCGTCATTTTGAATGTTTATCCAGCACTGTGCTAAATGGAATCACACTTGTAATACAAAATTGTGCAGCTGTGATATTTGACTGATTATAGTAAGATTTTAGTTCCTATATCACTCGTTAGCATTACATTTGAATTATCTCTGCTCATTAAAATGCAAGTATTTTGAAAGTTGCCAATTAGCCTCTATATTTCTGCTTTAATAAAATATTCACTTTAATTTGGCGCACACAGTGCTTCTGACCTATTTTTTAAGAACAGGTGGAAACTCTATGAATAAGTCTCAAATCTCATTTTGAGATCTTTGAACCTGACGAAATTGAAATGATTCTTTTGACTGGCAGATACATTTTTACACAGTTGACTTATTAAACATTTACCAATTTAGATTTATTCCCAACATTTCCTTTCACGATCTTCCCGTCAACCCGACTCTGTTGTTAAGGAAACACATACATGTGATGGATTAATGAAATGAAGAACAGCAGCGTTACTGGAACTGTACAGTGTAGTCTGAAACTAAATCCACGTTTTTTTCCATTTCACTCTTTAGCTGCACTAAACAGCATCGCAATCTAATAAAAGCACTACCCGGTCCGAGGCAACGCACCGAATACACCGCAGGATCAGAGTTAACACTGAAAGCACTGAAAGTGAAATTTCCACAGCGATAAGTTGATAAATATGACCCAACGTGTGGGCCCGGCCTTCTCCAACTGTAATGAGTTTAAGTCCCTGACTGGCCGACTGTACCGTCTCATTGTTTGATAGCGGTGTTATCCACACTCACTTACCCTTTTTCTTGGGCACTGCGGGGCCTCTGGGACTCGGCTTGTTTTGTGTGTTTACCAATTCCCATGACCTAGCCAGGACTCTCGGGGCGTCTCTTGGAAATTGCATTCCGTAAGGTCTCCGAGACTATTCAGCTGGCTGTGTGGGGAGGGGGGGGGGGGGGAGTGCAACTTTTCATGGATGCTGGTTGGACGAGTGCACAATGAAACAAATTCAAACGTCCTTTCAGCTGCATAGCAACGGACAAGTTCATTTTAAATCTGTGTGAACTGAACTTTGAGCCGGTACACTTGAGCTTCATGCTGCCTGATGATCTCCCCAAAGCTAGCTTACTAGCTTACACTATTAGCTTGACATTGTCGCGGCAACTGCTCTATTTGGGACATGACCATGCAACCACTAAATTGCAGCAAGAACAAAATGTGGCAATTTTTCATTTTCATGAATGACACACACACACGTCCACAAGTTCAGGACCCTTTTTGCTGAAAACAGCTACCTGCTGCATCTGTTAATAACTGATTCATTGTGAAACTGCAAACTCTGTAATCCTCCGTGGGTTCGTTGCCACATGCACTCCTTTCACAAGTAGTCATTTGATCCATTGTGTGAATGAAAAAATATAGATAAGAGCAGCTTCAATGTGATTTTCTTCTTAGTTTTATACATACACATTACCATTTACCAAACTACCAGACGTATAAGAAGCACTGAGCAGATATCGTGTATTTGTAAAGGCTGCATACATTTCGTCACCCAAAATGTAGACGGTTAAATGGCCAACTTACATTCTATTCTATTCTATTAATATTGAAGTATGTACAGTATCTATACCGGTGTATATATATATTTTTTTTGTGTATTTGTTCTGTTTTCTGTTTTGTTTTTCTTGCCGGACAACCAATTGAAACCCACGTACATGCATACATGAACATCCATATGCACACATACTTACCTGTTTTTCATTTTTTCATTTTTCTTTTTTTGGTTTGGTTTTTAAAATTATTATTATTATATATATATATATTTTTTTTTTTCCTCCATCTCGAAAGGCTCAAGGACATTCTCACACACACACGCACACATACACACACACTGACTATATGATATTTGATGGCTTTTATCCCACTGTTCTTGTCATCCTCTTGTTGTTATGTCTATGTATTGTCTTAATAAAAAAAACAAAAACAAAAAAGAAAATGGCCAACTTAATCGTTGGACTCCTCTCCGCCGCATTGCTTCTCATGAAATGCCAAATGTCTGTCTGTTTGACCTATCTCCCCGCGCTGACGAACACAACGACTGACGGACTGCGGGAGCCAAAAGGTAAAGACAGAGTGCCAGGAGAGGGAGGGGAGAGGCTGAAAGAGCGAAATGCCATTATTAGACTCATTCTGCATTTTTGGTGGGGAAACGGCTCTGGAAATTGGAATTGTGCGACCTGCCAGCGACCGATAGGAGCCCTTTCAGTGAAATAAATAAAGCAAAAATAAATAGATAACCCAGGTTATTTTTAAATTAAAACAATCAATCAAAGGGGGGGGGGCAGGCAGAGTGTGCAGAGACTGGCCATTAAGAGAGCGGGGGGGTTGTTATTTCCGCACCTTTGGAAGGGCATAGCACAGGCGTGTGACCAAAGCCCAACATGAACGCACACAGTCATACTGGACACCAGCCAGAAGCAATTATCTGCTCCCAACACACACACACACACACACACACACACACACACACACACACATGCACACACACACACACACACACACAGTGCACTAGCTGTTAGGGCGCTCGTTTAACCTCAGTGCAGTAAATGTCTCCGCTCACTGCTGCATGTCACGCTGAAGACATATACATCATGAATTAATGCGCGGCGTGAGCTTTATTCTCCCCTCATCTTACCTTATTAGATTTCTTGTCGTATTTACTCACTCACATCTGCCAATTTTCTCATAAGCAAAAACAATAGATGCAAGAATTGACATTGGATTTTAAAACAAGACTCACTGAAATACCTTTAAGCTTCCCACTGTGGGAAACGTGTCACACAGACACAGGCCGGAGGGTGGTGGGATCAATTTGAGCAGATAAAGCTGCATCTACTTTGCTATAATGGAGTCCCATGTGTGACCTTATCACCCTGTCACACAGTCGCCATAACAAGGCGGTTGATGTTATTGTAAACAACTGATATTGTTAGTCCCCTCAGCCTCCTGTCCTCTCCACACAGCGCAGGGCCTAATTAAGGCTGGATTTAGATTGTGGCATTTGGGTTTTGTGTGGGCTGAATGATGCTTTCTGGTAAATGACCACATAAAGTCATGATCCCTCCCTCTGTCTTACCCCCCCCCCCCCCATCCTGTCTAATTGTTGTCATTTTTTGTCATCTGCAGCCTGTTATTTTAGCCATCAGTTACGGACACATATAAATACCCTCTGACGGTTGTTGAATATCAAAGGCCACTGGGCGGCTGATTGATTTTGACCCCTTTTTTTCCCCGTGATGTCAGAATGTGATTTGTTGCCACATCATGGCAATCTTAAAAAGCTATTTTCCCCGCCAGTGGAAATACTAACTATCACTCTGAGAGGAAAGCGAGACTCGTATAACTCCGGAATTAAGATTAATGGGCATTTTAGGAAGCCTGCCAGAAACTATGAAGATGTTGTTTTTTTTTTGGGATACATTTAAAATAGAAAAAGGGGAATGTCACAGACGGCAATAATGAATACATTTTTGGGTAGAACTTTGGAGAAAGGGCAAGGCCGGAGCATTTTCAAAGGTGTGTGTTCAAGCATCTGATAATGCAGAGCTTGCAGCACACATATAATAACAGTCCTTGTTACCCGGAGATGTGCAGATGTTTCCGTATATACTTTCCTGGTTGTCGTTCGAATATTTTTATTAAGGAAATATAAACATGAGTGGCATTAATATTTTACCATCCAGCTTCGAGAAATCATTATAAAAGGGGTCCATAAAAATAACCTATGTCACAAATATATATATGTGTACCTAACCAGTCTACATTGTGAAAATACTTTTATTTCAGACTGTACATTTGTGTATGTGTGAAGTAGTGTACGTTATATTGCAACATTTTCTCCACAATATGTCTACACGTTCATCTATTAAATACCAAGACGACTCACCATTGCAACACTGCAAAGTGTACGCAATGAAGAAGAGAAAATACACTTGATATTTAGATACTACTGCCAGTTCCTGCACAGGTAATACTTGACAAATATTAGGTGTGACAGACAAATCAACAGTGGATTTCAGAGGTGCCGGAGTTTCCTTTTTTGACAGCTAATGAAGAAAAAAAACAAAAACAAACACATCTGCTTTAGAATCCCTGATGCAAGAGTGCAGAGAAGTTCATCAGGACTTTTGACAGCTTGGCTTCCTTCAACTTTGTTTCCTTTTAGCTTCACGCCTTTGAAAAATACCATTGAGGCAAATCAATTGTGCAGCACATTGGCAGACATAAGACACCACAAACGCAGGCAAGCTATCGCCTGCTTATCCCCCCACGTTGTCTGTCTCATCACTTTCCCCCCCCCCCCCCTGCGGACGGCAATATAAGGGGAAGACCAAATTACATTTTATAACAGAGATTAATGAGCGCGGGAGTGCCGAGAGAAGCGGAGACACGCCACGCGGGTCAAGCATGTAATGACTGACCTTAAATGCAGTGGCATCCAAGAGGGAAAGCAGTGTGTGTGTGTGTGTGTGTGTGTGTGTGTGGGCGTTCCAAGTATAGCCTTCAAACTTTATTTACCATCTGCCATGATTTTCAGCATAGGCATTACTGTCACAACATGTCAGCTGTCAGTGTTTTTAGCTGACATGTAGAATATACAACACATTTTCTTGACTGAAATGCACCTTTATTGAAATATGTCATCTTTACAGCATATGTGAGATCACTGATACTTATCTGAAAAAGACTATTTAGTACAGTTTTATTTGTGATGTGATACAGGTCGTGGGCTGTCTGCCTGACAATCACAACACCTGCAAACAGCTTCTTTCTGTACATGCACTGATGGCTCAATCGTTCTTCCTCTGCTGAATGGTTTTTGTTGCACTGCATTAATTAACGCTGAACGAGACACTGTTTTTAAGGCTGCACGTGCCTCCTGCACACATTTCAGAAAAATAAACTGGGAAGTGTCAGCTGGTGTTGCTCTGCTCTGCTAGTTCAGTGTAGCGTCCCCAGTTGGCTTGCTAACACAGAGAGCTGAACTCCCACCCGTCACCAATTTAGGATCCCGACCATTTTTTGACAGCTCAAAGTTGCCATCATGTCACAAAACCCACAATGTTTAGGCTCCACCCATGTTTGCTTGCTGGGGTCCTTTTCCCCCCCCCCTCTGCCTCTGAGCCTGACAACCAATAAAAGTGTTTTATAAGGCAGGTCTCTGTGTGCACGGTTAAGGCTGATAATGGCCGAAGAAGTAGTAAAAAAAAAAAAGGCAGCCAGTAATATTCTGAATTCTTCTCCAGCGTCTGAATCATTCAGCCTCAGATAGTCAGAACACTGTTTTCACAACTCCAGAAAAAATGGGCCTGTAGCCTCCACCTGTAGGTACAATCCAAGAGCCTCCTCTACACGGGAAGACGAGAGACCAGTTGTGCTTGGGAGTCGGCTCCCTCTTCCATCTGTAATAAGACAGAAAGTCTTATATTCGATAGAGCAGGATGAAAATACACATTCTAGACAGGAACACTTTAATCTCTCCCTCTCTCCGTCTGCCACTGTCTCACAGCTGAACAATGTCTTGGGGTAGAGGAGTATGGGATTTGAAAAACCTATATCTGCTCTGCGAGACAGAACTGGATCCCGAGCTTCTTTTGTGTTTTCGCTGCAGTCATAAATTCTGCGTGCGGGGAAGCACTGCTTACCGAGAGAGCCTCGGCAGGCTGCGTGCTGAGCCAAGAGAGGACGGCTTGGGCTGCTATTAAATAGCACCACAGTGGTTCTTAGGCCGCTCAGGGGGGGGGGGGGGGGGGGGGAAGGCATTTCTGTGGGAGGCGATTGGTGCGCGGCGAGGAGAGTGGACCACGTGCAATCGGCTCAGCACAGCGGCGCTGGAGGTGCAAGCCAAAGCCTTGTTTGGTATTCAAAGCAGCGGGCTTTAATGCATTGATCCATGAAGGGACAGGCTACACAGCCAGAGTAACACAAGACTATAAATCCACAGCCAGCAAGCTATTAGGTGGCGATAACACTGACCAAGAGGTGCATATGTCCACATACAAAGAACCTCTGGAGAGGATGTGTGCGTTTGTATGCTAAGCCTTGAACATGGGTGCAAACACAAGTGCAACCCTGCCAGCATAAACATGTGCTACTGCTCACTTCTGACTGCACATGCACACATTCAGACACACTCAAAAGGATAAGGGTGCCAGTTGTTTTAATGGTATGGGCCTCTCATTTGTGCTGCTGTAAAAATCTTTGCCCTCCCTATACCAGCAGCCTCCCACGGGGACCATGGGAAATAGATGACAGCCCTTCCCTTTGCAATGGTTTGCACATGATCGAAGGTGACGTCAACCCTTGGGCTCGTGAGGGGAGAGTTCGGTGGTCCACGGATTAGTGTGCCAGGCCGTGCGCGTCTTAGTTTATGAGCGGCTCGGAAAAATGCCCCATTTTTAGGCCACAAATGACCTCCCGGCTTCCCTCTCCTCCCACCCATGCCGGTCTGGCTGGATTTATTGCACCACGACATAGAGCGTCATTTCAAAGCGTGAGGCCACTGACCAAGCATTGCATTGCAACTACACCCGGCTGGAATTCCACAGCTCGCATTATCATGCATTTTTTAATAAAAATAAACGAAATTATCAGCTGTATATTAAGGTAAAAAGGCGTAGACAATGTCCTTATTTTTATGTAATAATTGCACAACTAAATACATGACTTTCAAACCGTTCTTCCAGTTTGTGCATTGCAGAACCATTCAAACACACACACACACACACACACACACACAAAAGCTACGACGAGAGGCGATGATCCCACAGGTGTCTGTGTGCTATCTTCTCAGTTGTCAGCAGGCCGGCTCTGCAACGTTGGGTTTTGTCACGCACACTGACCCTCTTTGTCTTCCCCTAAGCCTCACACTCAGCCCTGCACCTCTGGACACTAAAAGGCTCGACCGTGTGTTCGTCACGTCCCTCTTTCCGTCAGACAGACAACAGTGATAGACCATGTTTACATGTTAAATGAATTTTATGTTTGAAAAAAAAAGTACGAACGAAAAAGGAAAAAAAAAAAAAAAGAGAGAGAGAGCTGCACCGTCTTCATTGCTCCCAGTGTGTTTATTAAAACTCTTCTTTCGCTCAACGAACGCACGGGGAGCAGAGAAGGCTGTTTGACACAGCGGCAGCCGTCTCTTTCTTTCAGCCCCCGGAACTCTGCTACCTTCAAGCAAACGGCACAAACGCAGACAGTAAAAAGGATAAAGTCAGAGATAGATATCCATTCTCCGTTCACTATGCACAGCCTGTAGACAGGGGAGGCGCTTGACTTCAGTTCAAGGATTCTCTGTAGACGGCTTGTGTGAGGAGTTGCTCCATTTTTCTTTCCCATCCATAATCCTCATCTTTCTATTCGGAGTCTAACAATTTATTAAGATTGGATGAAACTTTAATGATTCCTGTCGGGGAAAATGGGTCGATGCAGCGGCAAAAAGGATGAAATAGAGTGACGAGAGAACACACTGGATATTACACAAGAAAAGGAGCCTGTTCAAAAATAATCGAAGGAAAAGAACATTCAGCTGAAGAAACAGTGTTCTATTGTCATGGATGACTGAAACTCGGGGCACAAGTCAGCTGAATGTACAATTATCACCATGCACTAGAATCTCTGCGTTTTTTAACGAAAATACATAATTCTGACAAAAAACAGATGAGTTTTTTTCATTTTAGGAAATGGTGGACTCCGCCACCAACAATGAAACCTACCTGCAGAATTTTATTCGGCAAGGCAAGTTTATTTGTATAGCACATTTCAACAACAAGGTAATTCAAAGTGCTTCACATAAAAGCATTAAAAGCATCAAAACATAAGGCAAAAGAAAAGGAGATTTAAAAACAATTAAGAACATTCAATGCATTAAAACTTTAAAAAACAGTGTAAGAAATAAAATACAGCAGTAAAATGCAGAAATGCAGGAAATTGATTGATATATTCATTGAATGTGGTTCAATTAGAGGCAGCAGCAAACAGAAAAGTCTTCAATCTTGATTTAAAGGAGCTGAGGGTCTCAGCAGACCTGCAGCTTCCTTAAGATTAAGATTGATTAAGCAAATACCCCAAAGTACATTGAAAGACACGTAAAAGACACAAAGTAGACTCCATCTATCACATCAATCTGCACCCATCTGTCCCTGCAGCACCGCTCTGCACCCTTCAACCCTCTCCGGTGGCTGCTCGTCCCGATCTCACACAGCTCCATCAGACGTCTGCTACCGCTCCAGCGAGAAGCCAATGCAGCCGTTCAAGTGTACATAATCAATTCCACCTTCGACGGAGCACAATGCGACCATTACAGCCCCTCACCATCCATCCTGCGTGCTGCTGCTCACCTCAGCAGCATGCAGCCGGCTGTGTCACACAGATGGGCCTCTGCTCTGCCATGAAATGAGCTCGGGTTTGTGCATGTGCGCGGCATATACTGTGTATGTATGTGTTTTTGACGCACATCAGTGGCAGTTGAAGGTGATGCAAAAAAAAAAAAAAAAAAAGTAATGTATTCAGGTTGGGGCAACGTTTGAGCTGCCACGATAAAAACTAGTGTGGAGTCGCACGTCTGGTTGTGCCAATCACGTGCCATGCCACTGAAGGATAACAAGGATGATGTTGATATTGATTTTAGGCTCACCGACTGAAGAGAAAAGCTGAAAAGTGTTCCTGTCACCATGAACAGTGTGATGATGAGTAGAAAGTAATGCAAGTAAAATAATGTATGGATTGCAACAGAACAATCAGCTAGATGTAAAAGAGTAAAAAAAGTAGCACTGGTAAAGGCCCCAAAAAATACAACACAGAAGGATCTTTTTATATTATTGACATAGACACACACACACACACACACCTCACTCCTGACAACTTGTGCCACAGCTGACACATATGAGGCCTGAGCAGTGCTCACGTATACATTAACTCCCACAACCCCAGCAGAGCACTGTGGGAAGAACGCCAGCTCTGTCACAATGTTCCCCAGAGGCGCAGAAGTGCCGTGTAGTTATTTTTCTGCCCAGAAACTGATACATATAATTAGGGCGGCGAAACGCAGGGCGAAATAGCCGAGTAGTCGACACGTCGGTGTTTACTCTTGAACAGCTGCTCTGTCAGAGAGCGGGGAAACAAGGCGTGGTGTAGAATAAGCTCAGGATGCACTTTTTTTCTTGGCGTCCGAGGAGAGAAAGCAGAATGAGAGGAATTAAATAAATCTCAGTGGACTGTTGAAACCAATGTAGCATCAAGAATGGCAGAAAGGTGTGGTGCTACTTTCAACACCGGCTAAAAACACAACATATTTGAGCCACATATAATTACATTAGGTACTGTCTTACACTCATGCTGTCATTTCACTACCACATAAAAAAAAAACTGTTGCAGCGATTTAACCATTGGTAGACATAGCAGAGGCTGAAGCAGAAAGAAGTTCCAGTGAAAAGGATGCTGATCGTCCAGAGTAACGACGGCACCGTTCCTGGAAAGGCATAGCGTGACACTGACATGGGATGGGACACGTGTAAAATGTGTTGATGTTGTTTTAAAATGGCCGCAACGGACACCCTTAGAAAGAGCGGCAAAGACGGTAAAGGCGAGAATTCGGTAAAATAATGGGAAAAGGGTGAGTTCAGCAGAGTAAATGCACAATAAGACCTTCTTGTCACAGGAGCAGAAAGCGCTCAGCATGACTTTCTCCTCCTGCATAAAGGTCTGCTTCTTCCCATTGTTGCTTTAAGACAGCTGCTTTAGCATTAGCATTGCTCTTCGGTCAGTAAAATGCACAATTCCAACAAATTCATACGTTGAATGATGAGGTATATCAGGAGGGAATGATTTCAGCTTGAGACCGGTGACTGCCACTATTTTCTACCAGCCCTTGAGCGCTTAAAGGTAAGTATTAAAGATAAGTGGCTTAGCCTGATTACCGTTTAACAACCAGGAGGTGTCATAATTAAATTTCCATCAATCATGCTACTTCCCCCTCGAACAAATGTTTGAATCATCTGAATCATTATGCAAATGAATAAGTAATATTCGCAGAATAAATTGGTCCATTAAGCAGTGGTGCACGTATCTGGTGGAGCTCGGCGGCGCTGGGTTGTGTGCTCCAGCATGCGTGTTTAAAGCATGCCCACGTGTGTCATGTAATTGCCGCAACTACACCCTAAGTTTGTTCCCCCCTTCCTTCCTTCAGAAGCAGGCCTCGAAACGAGGGCAAAAGTAAATAACAGTTGGAAACATGGTCCTCTGCAACCTTTTCATGCTAATAAATGCTAATAAAAAGAAACAACCGAGCAAAAACACCTGTTATTATACACACAACACAGTTATTAGAGCTGAGAAACTTTTTTTTTTTGGACGCCGCCGACTGAGGCTTCAGGAGCACGAAGGAAGGAAGAGCAGTGGGAGAAAACAGGCCACGGAAATATCAATATGAGATATGAACGATGGTGGGTGCGCGCTGGTGGCGGGAGTTACTCAATATTCATCGATTAGAGACGCTGCGTTGGCGGGAAAGAGAGAGAGAGCGCTGACGCGTACTGAGAATGCTCCTCATCGAGTTCCTCTTGTTTTTCTAACCCCGAGAATTAGCTCTTTTGTCTACAAGGCAATTTATTTCGGAGATAAAACAGCCTGTGGTTAATCCAGATCCCGGCGGCAGCCTTTCGCCTTTGTTTTCCTCTTTTGATTTTGATATTCACAGCTCTCTGTCACTCCCTCACTGTCTCCAGTGTCTCTTTCTCTGTTCTCCACTCAGCCTTTCCACTATGACTCGGTTATACTTCACTTGACGCTAATTATAAGCCTAATTAGCACCATATTCAAACCACTTCCGCGTGGGAAATCGACATAACACACAGCACGGGAAGCCTCTGCAAGAGAGATGGAATCTAGCTTTGTCTTCCTTTGATTATCGATGGATGTTATATCTGTGGCCACCGACTAAGCTCCTCAGCTGCTTTCCCCTTCAGCAATCTGCTGCTCTGCTGCATGAAAGGCACACAAACACACATAAAACACAAGCAGCAGAAGGAAAAGAAGTGTGCGGGAATATGCATGCACAGAAGCACACACACACACACACACACACACACACACACACACACACACACACACACACACACACACACACACTGCTCTTAGCTGTCTTTCACTTTTCTTTCTGTCTTATCCGTCGCTGTGTGTCAAAGTAAAGAATCTCAGCTTTCAAAGTAAAGAATCTCAGCTTTCAAAGTAAAGAATCTCAAGCTTTCACATGAAAGGAGGAACCTTTACACCTTCCACCTGCTTTCTCTCCTCTCTCGCGCTCAGTCACTCAGCATTATGTCTCTTGATTGCGCTCGTGCCATCTGCTCGTTTAATTGATCAAAAAAGGCTCAGAAATGTTCCTCGATGTTTGCTTGATTGAATTTGGGACAGCCGGAGCCTTCATATTTTTCACCCCGGCTTCCTGCGCTCTCACACGTTCACACACTCCTCGTCTGTCTCCTCCTCGCTCTCGTTTCTGACTTTTTCATTGTCGCTCTCTTCTTTTTTTACATATCCTTTTCCATTTTAACACCTACACACTTGGTAATATCCCAGATAGTATATCACACAGGAGGGAAAAAAACGACAATTCATGTGGGAAGGAAAATTGATTCGACCCCCCCCCCCCCAACACCCCAAACAGAGAGAGCTGAATCAACTTTTGTCCATTAAGGGTTTTGCCTCATTACAGGCTGCTTGCTCTGTCCTATGAACCCCTCTGGCCATTCAAAATGCCAATAAATAGACCCCGAATCAAGGAAGAGCTTGGGCACCCATGTGCCTGTGTATTGGCATGTGCATTTGAGCATACACTGCTTCTTTTTCTTTTTTTTCAGCACGTCATTGAAAATGTGCCTGCATGTGTGGTCATACTTTGTTAAACTGTTGTTTTCTGATATCAAACAGCAGCTTTGCATGAAGTGGACCCTGAACGCGAGCGTCATGACCGATAGAGTCAAACATATACTTGGACAATAATTTGCTTTATGTCTTAGAAGAAAGTATCTGAGAACGAGTAGGTGGAGACTCGGCGTCTTGGTCGAGGCAAGGACAAGTGGCTGTTGTGGAGGGTCAAAAGCACGGTGCGTAGGAAGCATAGAACATGTGGGCGAGACAATTTAACCGGCTCGGGGTGTCCTCCCCCAGAACCTTTCTAAAAGAGTAGAGATCCTTTTTTCTGTGGAATTGGTTGGCTCAAGAGCTCATATTTGAAGATATTAAAAAGTTAAAAGTACAGAAATTGATTCAAAGACCAATTCAGAGTCTTTAATAACAACCTCAAACCTTCAAACTCTACTTTATGCTTGCATGGCGTTGCAATTTCTGTAAAATGTGTTTCTTTAATGTAGTCAAATCAATCAATCAAGTGGAGGGGACTACTTGTCAAGGTGTGACTCCTGCTCACTCATAAATATCAACATGTTAACTTATGGGAATTATATTCCATCAGTGCGACCAATCAGATGAGTATATAACGAGCGGAAACGAACACGCAGTCCCAACCTGACGCTGGTGGTACCTAGAGTGTCACAGTTCAAGCGCATCTGTTACACCTTTGGTTCCCACACCATTGAAATATTGGTATATGTTGGTAAATAATGATATATTGGATCAATATATCGTGCGGCAGAGCTGATGGTGAAGAAAGGAGGGATGTAACTTCTGTGTATAATTTAATAACTACATTAATATGTTTTTATGAAGTTCACCAAAATGTGGTTTCTTGGCGCGGCCACTCAAATGTAACAGCGATACATTAAAAAGTTAGGAAACTTCTTTGACCTCATGAAAACAATAAACTGTTTTGGACCTGATGAAGAGACACTAAGCCGTCGCAGATTATTTGACAGCAATGTCAATATTTATTAACCATAAAACTTCCCAAAAAGTAGATCCTGCTCGGTCATTGTTAGCGGAGCAGAAATAAAACTTGTCTTCTTTCCTTTCTCGCTAACTTTCTTCAAGACGTGCTTGTTCCCACATTCTACACTGGGCTGTCGAACATCATGGGAATACCGGATGCAAATTTTTGATTGACATTGTTGTTTCCTTTCAAGTCTTGCCAATAAAAGAACCACGTTCCTGACAGAACAAAAGAGAAACACGGGGCGTATCAAAGAAATCCAAAATGTATGTAGTCAGAGCGTCAATTTGCACAGACATCCTCAACAGTCACTCATTTGCAGACACGGCTGTGAAGCTTTGACACTGCTGCTTAAGACGGGAAAAATACGGCCTTATCTGCATGAACATGCCAACGCGGCTCGACTGTGATCATGAGAAACAAAAAAGATTGGAGACGGCGAAGAGAAATAGTCCTGAAATAAGCCTGCAGGTTTGCTACCGATATTGATATACTGGGGAGAGAGCAAACACACAGAAGGCTTAGAGACAGAATGAGGGTCTTGCAAAAAGAGAAAAGAAAAAAGGGAAGCGGCTAACTCTCAGAGATCACTAAGAAGTGTGTGTTTGTGTCTGTCTGCGTGCATTAAAAGAAGAAGAGACAGACACAGAAAGAGAAATGCAATCAGCGAGCGTATGAGGTTTCTCCAGAGTGAGGATTTAGGTCATTTGAGAGAATACAGCTGAATCAGCAACACTGCCGCCACCGCTGAACTCAATCTACTGACTAGTCCTGCAGGCGGGCGGCTGAGCGAGGAAGAGAGGGAAGGAGGAAGGAGCGAGGATGTCAAATGGGAAGAGAGGAACACAGAGGAAGAGAAGATGAAACAAAAGGAGAGGTAAAGGGGGGAGGAGGGGGGGGGATGCAGCGATAGATATACAGGCGAGATGGGAGCAACCGCGAAGAAGAGAGATGGGGAGAGACAGGGGAGGCGAAAAGCAGTGGGTGAGAGATTTATCAGAGGAGACGGCAGGAGTGGGAGGGGAGATGGGAAGAGGAAGGGAAAGAGAGCGACAGCGAGAGGAAGGGAGGGACAGGAGCCAAACAAGAGGGAGATAAAGAAAGCTCACCCACTGTCTGCTCGCTGCTGCTGTGGCTAACTCCTGGATTGCCCCCCCCCCCCCCCATCAGGCAATGAGAAAAGGGGTTGATTTATCCTCTAAGAGGCGCTCATTTTTCTCTGACTCATATACTCAACATTTGGTCTTTGATTTAACACACAAAGAAAGACTTTTAAAGGGTAAATCAACCCAGAATCACACGGCATCATGCTCATTGCTCATGAAGCTTTGGTCCGGCATCGCGATCAGACAGAACTTAAGAAAGCATCCAGACAATTTGTTTTAAGGGAAGAATGTTGAGAATACAAACACACCAGACACATCTTCTGAGCGTCTTAAAACTAAACTAGCAAATATGCTCTGTACGTGGGACTGTGTCATCTGTGATTTTACATTGCTTGTGTTGACTTACAGAGAAGTCACTTCTCTGTCAGAGTTAAGCGTGTCTTCACATCAACGAGATCGCCTGCAACTGTCAACTCTCTGAAGATATAACATGGTGTGATATGTGGCAATAATATAATAATAATCATAATTGGTCATAAGCAAGACTGTCATACTTCTGAATGGAACCTGACATGATAACAGCACGTATTGGGACCAGATCCAATCATACCTGTTCAGCTGAGAAACAAAAAACAACAACTCCACAAATAAGTATGCTGTTCTGCAACAAATTGGATGGAGATTTGCCATCTAGAAACCAGCTCATGAACACCAATATCCAGTCTCTCTCTCTCTCTACCTCTCTCTCTCTCTACCTCTCTCTCGCTCTCTCTCTCTCTCTCTCTCTCTCTCTCTCTCTCTCGCTCTCTCTCTCGCCCTCTCTCTCACTCTCTCTCTCTCTCGCTCTCTCTCTCTCGCTCTCTCTCTCGCTCTCTCTACCTCTCTCTCGCTCTCTCTCTCTCTACCTCTCTCTACCTCGCTACCTCTCTCTCTCTCTACCTCTCTCTCTACCTCTCTCTCTCTCTACCTCTCTCTCTCTACCTCTCTCTCTCTCTCTACCTCTCTCTCTCTCTACCTCTCTCTCTCTCTCTCTACCTCTCTCTCTCTCTCTCTCTCTCTACCTCTCTCTCTCTCTCTCTCTCTCTCTCTCTCTCTCCCTCTCTCCCTCTCCCTCCATTTAACTCTGTCTTCTAACCACTAGATGGCAGACAAGCTATGCGGAGTCACATGACCCTCTCCTCTCCCTGGGCTGAGCCTGATGGCATGTGGCGGCCGGTGCCTGTGAGTAATGCTGCAGGAAAATGCGTTCCATAACCTATTGTTCTTATTGGAAAAGAGGACGAAGAGAGGAAAGGGACACAAACAAAGCAAACAAGGAAAAAAAAGAGAAGATACAGAGAGAGGAAGAGAAAACGAGTGACACCAGGCGAGCGCTTTGGGTGAGGCTTGTGCGGTCCAATCTTGTGACAGGAGGGTGGGGAGGGTTACCGGGAGATACAGAGGCAGGAAATGGTCTGCTGATGTAGTTGGTGTATTTAACACATGTGCAGACACACAGAGACACAAATAGAACACATGTTCAGCTGTGAGTTAAAATGTCTTCTTCTTCTTTGCTGTAATGCACCGCAGTGCACAGTAAAAGTGATTCTGAAAGCTGCCTGACTGATTGTGGACCTGTTCTCATTGTGCTGCTGTATTTGTTCCAACTAATGAAATTGCTGTACACTTGGCTCAATACACAAATCGACTTTTCTCCGTTCTTTAATGAGCACGAGAGACTGTTCAAACACTAATTTTCCTAATTTATGCTACTTTTGAATTTTAGGGAAACTTAAGATGCTGAGCAACACAAAACTGCCTCCTTAATTATCCCCAAAATAAGAGAGAAGTCTCTGGGCAAGCTATTAGGCTGCATTTAGCCCGAGTTAATGACCGAGAGCCATGAATATATTTCACAAATATTGGAGACAAATAACCTCAAAAAGCACAAAGGGTCGCCAGGCGATTGGCCTCAAAACAAGTAAACAAAGCAGCATTTGCAGTGATTTGATTCCTGCCGATGAAGTCTTCCACACTGTATTGGGACCGGGGCTTATACGGGAAGCGAGCGGATCAATCGGCATTGGAGGATGCACAGAACAAGAATCTGTGCAATGCCCACGAGAGCACACAGTGTGAGAAGAAACGTATAGATCATCCTCATCTGAAGATTACAAGAGTCCGTTGACGTCAACAGCTTCATTCACGTTGTTGAATTCAAAGCAAATAGTTGAAGTCTTAAAACTACTTTCATTGTTGCCTAATCACTCTTTTTTTTTAATTCTATAACCGTCAACTTTGGTGCATTTAATTTAGATTTTTTTTACATTATCTTAAAGCACATCAAATATACAACAGGACCTGGTAAAGTTCTGTTCTTAAAACACAGATATACGCAGCCATCACCCTGATACCCGCCCACACATTTACACTGTTACATGTGAGCACTGCGGTGAAGAGAGAGAGAGAGAGAGAGAGGCACTCATTTGTCAATGCCACCTTCTCAAAATCTACCCCGTGCCGACCTCTGTGCCTTACTTACACATTCTCTTCTCCACTTACTCTTCTTTTTTCCACTAATGTTGGATTAGATGTAAAGCAAATAAAAAAATGAAAATAAAAAAAAGAGGCCGGGGGGGGTATGACTCACATGCAAGGCTTGGTTCCTCGATGGTTATATCCTCCTGAGAAGCTGCTGAATACAGCTGGTACAGCAGAGGGAAAGGCAGGAAGCCGTCTCGCTGTAATTTACTTTCTCTCATCGCCCCGCTGCTGGCTGTATAGGGGCTGCTGGCTGTTTTTCCCCCATTAAAGGGCTTGTGAGAGAGAGGGGGCAGGGGTTTGATTGGGCTTTTTTTTTGTTTTAGTCAAAATTGGGACGCGCTACAAGCACGGGCACAGCGAGGGCCCATTTACTGTGCTGCAGCCACTGCATGTGAGGCAGAGGGCTGTGGTGCCCACACACGACTAATGCTACGAGCAGTCAGCTGCAACAGTGGGTTATTTATGTTTTAACATTCTTTGGATAGATAAATGATAAATAACACATTACGTTATACACTTGCAAAGTAATATTTTTTTTGGTTACTTGAGGCCAGTAGAACAAGCTGTAAACCTCAACAGACATATTACCATCTTGTAAAGTTGATATGGAGAAAATGCTAGTGACAGTTGCTTATCTATGCATCTGTCATTTATTTGGAGTGGTGGTGCCTTTGTTCTCCTTTCAGCTCTGTTTTGGTCTCCACCAACTCCTGCAGAAACTAACTTGCTCGTTTGGCTTTGTCTGTTGCATGCTGGGTAGTGGGTTCATCAGAGATTTAGTTTTTTTTGATGAAGTTCCCTGCTGCTTGAAACAAGCAGTGAAACAAAACAGTGAAGTTTGATCGAAAAACAAGGAGTTGGAAGACGCTAAATGCTATTTAGAGCTGACCTGTTGGGTAATGTCGAGTAATGCATGCTTTCACATCTGCATGCCATTACCGTATTTTTTGTGGTATCAGCGTAGATTTGATATGTCAATTCAATCAAACTGTGAGAAGATGGCGTTACTCCAGAAAAACACAGAGCCGAAAATGTCTGTGATTCTCTGGAAAAACAAATTCCACTGTTAAAAAAAGAGCATAAAATAGCCCTTTGAGTTTGGATGTGATGCTCTTTTTGTTGTGGCAAAATGACGAGAAGAGACGGCGAACTGGAGTTTGCAACCAGCGGGTAGTGTTTTAATAAGATCAAGCCAACATCAACCAGTTCAGTATATTGAAACGACTCCCTTGTACTGCTTTTCACAGATCACTCTTATCGTCAAAATTCACGCCTCTTTTGCTGTGCTGACCTCTCAAGAATGTTGTTTGGTTGGTGCCCCTGTGTCTGCTCCTAATCTCTTCTTAAGAATGTTGTTTGGTTGGCGCCCCTGTGTCTGCTCCTAATCTCTTCTTAAGAATGTTGTTTGGTTGGTGCCCCTGTGTCTGCCCCTAATCTCTTCTCAAGAATGTTGTTTGGTTGGTGCCCCTGTGTCTGCCCCTAATCTCTTCTTAAGAATGTAGTTTGGTACCAGAATATGTGTTACATAACACGTCATATTAACTGTTTACTTGTGATATGAGGTTTTACGTCTCAAATGATTCTGGATATTTTGACATAAGAGGAACACTCGTGTTTACTGCAATCATGGGAATTAAGATTGTAGCAACAGTTGGATTCAAAAGCAATATGATGATTTTCTTCATCATTTTTCAAATTATTCTGACCAAATATAAGACAATTGTGTTGTTTGCCGGCTCGAATATACTCACATACCAATGAAATGAAAGCTACAAATGGTCTTTACAGCAACGGGCATGCAATTTACCTGCAAAAATGCCACAGATAGCACCTAAGATGCTTTATCAAACCAATGGAATTATTGTCTCTCACTCTCTCCGAGTGCTTTAGCTATTTTAAAAGGTCTTTCTCCATGATATGTGCATCATCTTTTGTCAAAGTCTCTTCTTTTTCTGATTTATATCCTGCACTCACAAGACCCGTCGTCCTGAAATCCACTTAAAGGCCGTTTTCTTGTCGATGGAAATCAGACAAAAAGACTTATGGAAAAGTAATCAACACTCACCCACCGCACCTCCATCTGCCTGTTCTTCCACTCTTTTTATTGCCCCATTTTACTTCACTATCTTTTTCTACGTCGCGTTACGTTGCACCCGTGGGAGTGTGTAACTGCCTCCGCCAGATGTGGATTCCTACTGTTGCTTTCCTCGCATCCCTGTAGAGATAAATGCACATTCGCCGTCACTGTCTTCCTCGAGCTCAGTTACATGATAGATACAAAACCAGTCACACACTTCGCTCGCACACGTTTCCACATGCAGATACATGTGACTGCCTGGAAACGCACTACATTTGTATGTTCATGTACTGCATGCACTGGTGGACGTGTTTATCTCCACCCTCCATGTCACTCAGTCACGCGAGTGCGATGATTTGTTCGAGACAAAGCGGCACATCCCCATTTGTAATCAGAATGGATCCATATATCAGGAATCGCCGTGAAGGAAGGAATTTAAGGGCACGAGAAGGAGATAGCAGTGAAAGTGTTAGACAAAGGAGATGTAGGAAGCTAAAGAGAAGGTGTCATTCTACACATTTTCAGCACCGTGGAACATAGTGTGGTCAAAAAAAAGGATTGCAACTGAAGAAAGGCAAGGTGAACTAGGAAGAGCAACATATAGAGAGTGAGGTGGGTCAAAAAAAAACTGCGAGAGAGGAGACAGATCTGCTGCTGTGACGATGACTGCTAATAGTCTTGACAGACTTATTGCAGCACTTGTGTCGAACTAAAGCACCTCTCTGCTTGGGCTACCGCATAGAACAATCTGCCCCTGGTGGGGTAGTGCTATACCTTTTGAGTGGAAACCTCTCCTTGTGCTTTTTTGCACCTTTATCCCTCAGTTTCAGGCAATTCAATTAGATTCTAATTCACTTTATCAAAACCCGAAAGCGAGAAATGAAGGGACTAAACAACAACAAAAATGATGGATGACGAATTACAGATTTGGTGATAGGGAAGTGGATGCGATACATCCAGGCGGGTAGGCCGTTATGGTCTCATAGTTAGAGAAGCAAGTGGTTCAATCCCAAGACGGGCGGGGGAAGTGAAAAAGCAGCACTTGCCCCCTTCTTGGTTACTACCACAGAGGAGCCCTTGAGCAACTCTGGTGGAGCTGCTCAGTGGTCAGCAGGTCAGACTTGTGTGTATTGAGCACTTCTGAATGTGTAATTGTCTGAATGTGATCAGGGCATTCCTGCAAAAGAGAGGCTTCCTCTCAGTGTAAACCTCCCTCAATAAATAAAGCTTAAAAAAAGTATAAAACAGGCATTTCCCCCCCCCCCCCGAAAATAATACAAAGTTTGATTGCTTTTTTTGTGTGCATCTGTATGTAACTTTACCAGCTCAGCTAACAGTGTAACTGTGACTGTGTTTAATAAATGAAGCGGCATATCTACTTCAAACGCACACACAGGCGCACGTGTTAATCTGAAGCGACATTGACTTTAATAGCCACTTTAAATGTCTTTATTATTTTAGAGCACTTTATGAGTTGCCCTTGGCGTGGAGGAGCACAGTATGAGATTCGACTCAAATCACGGGCAACAAAAGCTCGGCGCAGACTCCTTTATGTCCCCTTGTGCCATTCGCAGGTTGCAGGGTAATTCTGCTTTATTACAACTTAAAGTGGTCTGCCAGAGATTTTGTATTGCACTGCCATAAAACTGGGGGAGATAGAGTCAAAAAGCAATGGTCAAAATTACAGTAATGGTGGCAGACTTTGATTCAAAAGTTTGAGTCAAGCTTCAAAATCCTGCTTCCCACAATACCCATAATGCAATGCAACAATTTTTAAATTGCAATCCTGCTAATAATCCCGATTTATACGAAATGTATTTATGTCATTGCTATCAATAACAGCAACATCGTCAAATGCTGAGACCTCGGAACAAATCTTAATGCAGATGAGCCGAATGTCTTTGGAAAGGAAGACAACAGCAAAAAATAGCCAAACTTTCTGTTGTAAACATCCATAATAGTTTCCTGATTAAGTTTCCGGTTAAAACGTTCTGAAGCCCGATGAAGACAGGAAGCTGCTGCTGACCGACATACGGCTGCTTTTTGAGGACAATGACCGTCAAACGTCGGTCGGAGTTCGTGCTGCCGTCACAGCAATTTTCACGTGGATTCACAGTCACCGTAGCAATTTCCCTATTTCACCATGTTTCAGCATTTACATTGGTGAGTGTAATGTTGAACAAACCGATCACAATGACGGCCAAAACAGTCAAAAGAACCACTCCAGGCAAAGAAATAAAAAAGTGGCTCCTCTTGCGGCTATATGGAGAACACTGTTGAATAAATGTGTAATGTTTTTCTCTCTGGAGGCCTAAAGTGCAACTACAAATCTAGTTAGACACACACACACACACACACTTACTTTTAGTCACCCATACATGTGCAAACATACACACCATAACAATCGTCAACGGTTACACAAAAGCACCAGGCCTGAGGCCAATATCCATCTCTGCATTTTGCCGCATCTTTGGGGGTTTCTCTCTTTTTTTACGACACAAAGCAGATGCCTTTTTAAAGACCTGCAAGTCTCCAGTCTTGGGGATGCACCGCCAATCAATGACAAGTCAATCCACCACGGAGAAGAGCCACACAAAGAGAGAGAGAGAGAACACTTCAGAGGTGCTGTCTGGGTAAACACAGGTATAGTCTCGCCCAGGTGTGACCTTCCATCGAATCAGCATTTTGAATGCAGCTCATGTTTACCTTCAATGCATGACTAAAAAGCTGCTGAGGCAGGGAAATGCTGCCGACAGATCATTAAAATGTTCAGACACTTCCTTATCCTGATGCTTCTTTTAAAATAAAAGGAGACTTTTCATTAGAGCAGTGGCAAAACAAATTCACGCGTCTAAACTGGAGACGGAGGAAGATTATCTCCATCGCGCCACGAGGAAGGAGAGAGAAATCTCACAGACACATTCGCACACTTATCAGCTCCGAAATGACACAATGCTGGTACCAGGGGGACTTAAATATTAATTCCCATCCTGGTGAATATAAAAATAAATCCTTTTGCTAATCGTGCCGGGAGATGCTCGACGGCGGTAAAAGGGTTTTGTGTAAATTACTAAAAGATTAGTTCCTTGGCTGGTTTATCTACAGGTCCAAACCACAGAGGTGCACTCCTCCAGCACCTAAAAAATCCTCTAACTTCTGGACAGGAAATATAAGGATTCACCATGTATGTGTGTGTGTGTGTGTGTGTGTGTGTGCTGTAAATGTCCCAGCAGCTCCTTTTGAAATCCTGCGATTGTCTCTGGCGAAAGAAGATAAAGGTGGTGCTTTGAAGGTGCAAAGCTGTGACGGGATGGTATTACCTGCGTGAGATATCGCGACGCCGGGAAGTTTTGGCCGGACGGACGTTTGTCACATGTGACACGGAGACGCTGTTTCCACGGGATTAGAGCGCATTAGCCAAGAAGGGTGCCAGTCAAAACACACCTCGTAGTATTTACGTATTTCTTCTTAATCTTTGGCAGGAAATAAACATTTCTTTTCAAAAAAAGAATTTAAGCTTCTCTCTCTCTGCCACGTAGCCCGTAAACACTGAATAATGACCCGTTTAGTGGACATTTTGCTTTGAATTTAGAGATGGGGGAAAAAGTAAAAGTACATTATTCATCACACACTCAGCAAAAAATGTTAAAGCACCATATAGCAGACTACCCCATGCGTGAGGCCTCCCTTGGATATGATAATATACAGAGGGGCCATTGAACAATGTGCTGAACAGTTGTAATATCCCAATTAAAAAAACAGCCTCCACAACTGACCGTCATCGCCACTGTTCTGGGTAAAACCCATTTCTTCCTTTTATGTCAAGATTTTCTCCCTGTTGCACATAAAAGTTTACGAATAGCTTTAACGCTCGCTACACTCGAGTTTACAGCCTTCGTCCATGCTCTCCGCGTAAAAAAAAAACCTTCGGAGTGGCTTCTTGCATGAGTCAGAGCTGATCAATTAAAAGCTTATTGATCTGTTATGGAGGCGGCGGTGGCAGGAACGTGGGGATCACTTTGCCACAAAAGGCTGCTCCCAATCCCACCTCCTCAACATTCAATACACACCCTGAATTAGACGATCCGATCGCGTCGGCAAGACGACTTTAAAGTCACGCGTATACGCTTCATGGTGTATGTTGCTGTGCTGACATGTGGTTAGAAATGCATGGTCAAGGGGATGTGGCCGGCAATGAGAGGATACGTGTTGCTAAAAGGTTAGAGAATGGCACCATCTCAAAGCACATTCACGTTTTCTCCCGAGAATTCACCATGAAAGTGCAATATTTCCTCAAACCAGGCACGGATCGCTTCCTGTTACTCAATATCATATAGATTACAGCGACTTGTGCACAGACATGGAGAGTGCACACTTTCTTTCAGATGTCTCTTTCATGGATAAAGAGCTTGGGCCTACACGCCTTTCTTTCACAACCTCTTCATCCCTTGATTTCTCCTCTTCCTCCTTTGTCACTTTCTCAACCCTCTCAAGCACAAACAGAAACTCACACAGATGTACACACACACACACACAATACCCCTGGAGCTTAATTTGCAATAGAAGACTACTTCATTTGAATGTCTTTGATGTAGCGTGGCTTTGCTCAAATGAAGTATCTGATCCCAATCCCCTGGACAGATCCACGTGGGCGTATCGGTGTAACCAACCAACCACTGTCATCCCCATCCTACTACCAGCTCCTTTTCTTTGTGTTCCTCACCTACTGTTCGTACGCCATCCCCTCTCCACACCCATCAGCCCATCTACCCTTCCACAATTCTAATTAATTTACAATTTTAACAAGCATGCTTAAGTATCTCGTCATCCGGGTAATTTATGGAGATGGGGTCTCAGGTTTGGTCCCCTGGTTGCCAAACAGCCTTAACACGTTGCTGAACATGTCTTTGGCCTCCATGGGCTTAAGGAAGAATGCAAATAGTTGAGGAATGGAGTTATGGTGAGCAAAACCAGTGTTTTTGCAAGTTTTCCCAAAATACAAATCCTGTGTACTTAACTTGTTTTTCTTTTCATTTCCACAGAATGAAAAAATACATCCAAAGAGACAAAACACAAGAACAAGGCTTGTAAACGTGTTATATATGATGTAAAGTACATTGTATTTGTCGTTTAAAACATGCCAAACCACCACAACTATGGTCCTTCAATGTTTTGGTAATACTGCAATATATTGCAAACTGTTGACTGGAAATGTGATACATACATACATATATATATATATATATATATATATATATATATATATATATAAATAAATATATATATACATATATATATATATTCATACTACTTTTTCATTAATATTGTAATATTTTTCATGTTTCCAAGATTCTAAATAAAGGTAATAATGTAATCTAACTACTTGGAAATAAAGCAAACTAGCATATATCCCAAACTATTCCTTTAATCATTTTGACAATGAATGGCGTTTGGGGAAATTCTTTGGGTGACACACACACACACACACACACACACACACACACACACACACACACACACACACACACACACACACACACACACACACACACACACACGTGCCTCCAACACCAAAGCAAAATCCAACTGCAGCCTAACAAGAGGATTAGAGCCTCCCAAAGCCCAGGTTTGTCATTGACTGTGAACAAAAAGGAGAATGGAAAAGGGAGCTGAGAATGTGCAGATTAACCTAACAAATGCTCTGGTATTTTCCAGGTGCTCGAGGTACATGCATTGCTGAAGTGGCACAGAGCAAGAGTAAATATACACATGCTCACACATCCAGTCCCGGCACCATCTTGCATGGTATTGGGGCTAATCCTGTGTGTACACCCGGACAGGCTTACAGATGCCCCCGTAGACTCCACCAGCAGAACACAGAGAGCCTTGCTGAAGAGCTCCATTCAGAGCATGAACATGAAGCAAAATGTGTTGAAATGACCAACATGTGAAAGCAAGCTGGCAACCAGCAGTACTAATTATGATGATACGGGAGTGGGCAAACTCTGAGGCATATTAAATAGCATGTGTTGCATGACAGTTTTAGTACTCTGCTGTTAAATCATTTGTTAAACTCGTGCAAAAAGTAATTTTATTCTAAGTTACCATGGTCAGGCTTTAAAAACAAAATCAGAAGTCCAGGTCAGCCTTTTATTTCCGAGCTAACGTGCTGGTATCTTCTTAGACTGTATGTAAGTGGACGTAGTCACCCTGACTTCACGCATCGGTTTGTGGACTGCTGTTTGGAAGCCTCGAGTTCAGCACTTTGGCCGTCGCCATCTTGGTTGTTTGGAACCAGAACTGACAAAAGAGGGTGGAGCTAAGTAAAACTGAACGCAGAATAAGACATTTTTTAGGCAAACAAAATGTTCATATTAATTTTTCATCAGACAAAAACACGGAGACCCAGACCGGAAAACATTGTGTTAGTGACCTGTCAATCACAAGGTAGCCACGCCCCCAAAGCATACCCTGCTTTATAAACTATTTCACTCCAAATAGGACCATCATTTACGAAAAGAACATCATGCTGTATGGAATAAGAGTTGAAACTATCAGACTTCTTTTTTTTTTGCAACCAGAGGAGTCGCCCCCTGCTGGCTATTAGAAGTAATGCAAGTTTAAGGCGCTTCAGTATTGGCTTGACTTTACAGAACCAGAGGTTTCCACCTGAGTAGGATCCATATTCTCGTCTCTCTGCAAGAAGAAGTAAGCAGAGTGAATGTTATGTTACAGGTCATATGATATCATATCTAAAAGGAAAGATATTCTTGAATCACGCCGTCTAGGTACTTAATCAAAGTCAAACATTTCAGAGACCCTCTCGTGTGATTTCCACCTCAAATGCCATCTGTAAATGAGAAAATGTCACCTAAAGAGTGTACATTCGTTGAGGTTAAACGGGAGGAAGGGTCGACATCAAGAAAGCCTCAAAAGGATGTGACGTTGAAGCAAAATGGCTGCTGTGTCACCACAGCAGCCATTTTATGCATTTGATTTGTTGTTAATTTCCCGACTCGCATACACCCGATAGAGAAACGCTGCCCTCTGGCTCTCCATCCATGAGAGGCAGGGATTTCTGGAGTTTAGTTTGAATATTGTCTGGCCTTAGTTTGCTTGTTTACCTCCGAGGACAAAGGGGATGCTGATAATATGGCAGCGGAGTCATGGCCGCTGGCCCTTTTTGATGAGGAGAAAGGTCTGTTTGACCAATTACCCTGGTGGTCAGACCACTTGTTGTTTTCCAATGCCATATTTTTTTACGTCTTCTCTCTCTCACTCGGGTTATTTAGTCCTCGGTTCCTGGGCACACGCGCTGAGCCGTGACATCTGGCGCTGATATTTGCATTTGAATTAGCGCGTCGAATCACTACCTATTGATTACCTGCGATTGCCTTTCTTTTCGTCCCAGTTTCATCATTTCTTTAGGTCGTACTTTTTACTCTTTTCACAGAGTCATTTTTCATCCTCCCTGTTCTCCATTTGCTCCTCTTGGACTCCAGAGTTTTGGGCCGGGCTGCAGTTCACCTTTACCACAGGTGAGTAATACACAAACCACTCTTTGACATGAAATCCATAATCTGCAAAGTGGTTCAAATAACTTCTAAATACATAAATCTGGTGGGAGTTATTGATGGCTATTGCACTGGTCTGTAGGGTAGGGGCAGAATAAAATACTATATTTATATGGGAATGGTGGGATCACACAATCAGGAGTTGATAAATGGGCATATACATAGCCCGAACATTTATTTTAATGCCGAATAAGCAATGGAAATTTGATGTTTCGTGATAAATTATCCATATTAAAATCCTCAAATTTAAGTGAAAAATGGCTCATGCAAGAACATTTTTATGTGTTATGTAAATTGCTTGTTTAAATGACTAGTTGGAGGTGTTTGTGAGATTTGAGCAGAATCTACACCCTTATAAGGATTGCTTATGGCTATACCTGTTCAGCTCTGTTAGTGGACAAGTTTCCCAGAACAGGTTATTTATTTTGCATTGTTGCGTTTTTAGTTATTGTTTGATTTTGTTCACATATTCACAACCGATTGACACAAAGGCGTTATAGATATTTTCTCCCTATGGAAAAAAAGGTAGACTCTGCATCGCTGCTCCAACAAGCGCTCTCATAACACTTGTATGTACCGCTTGAGAATGAATTCCTTTGAGAGGCCCATTCTCAGTGCACAAAGGAGTGTGGGTATTTTTTCATCTTTCAGAGGACAAAGAATGGCGGTAGAATATTTTCTAAATACTGAAATACCAGAATTTCAGATGCACAAAATACAGCCAAAGCAAGTTTAAAAAAAAGGCCTCATCACACGACACAGAAGCTGTTCTCCACCACAGACGACTGCATTATTATGCCCCGAATTGAAATGACTGTTGCTATTCTCTGGGCACACACGCAAACCCATCCTGGCCATGGCATTGGCCATTTTCAGGAGTTGGGGTTCCATCTTGTCTCCTGATGAAGAGCTTTGTGTGGACCACCTGCGCTCACAGTCTGGACAAGCAAAACTGATTGCAAGGTGGATGGAGCACACACAGCCAGGGGAAGTGGCACCATGCCGGGGCTAAGTGGCACTTTAACACACAACGCATCCTGGGGGCCCCTGGCTGTCCACCTAGACTGTGGGCAAGGCCATGATGCAAGCGATTGGCTTGTTGTAGGACACAGAGAAGCAAACAAAACCAGAGACACGAGCACCGGGTGGCGAACAGGAAAGAGATTAAATGTTTCTAATTACGATAAAAATCCAGACTGATTTTTTTTTCCGCTCCTTTGAAGCACTGTGATTAAGCTTTAATTTCCGACCAAAGCGATGCAGGGACTGCTTGTCTTTGGATGAATGTAAGTGTGTTTATGTGTGTCGGGACAGATGGTGTCTGTGGGGGTGGTGAGTGATAAAGTGTGTATCAACCTGGTAAAGATAGTATTAGCTGGGAGAGCTGCAGGTGGGTCATCACGATGTTTGCCCGCTAAACTGCTGACTTACGTATGTCCCTAGGTTAAAAGAGACAATTTCATCTACTGGCAAGGAGGTACGATTGTTTTCTTTCTATATATTGAGGAGTGAACTCTAACTCTGAAGATCAGGTCTGTTTCATTTGTTTTAGAGACATGCCGTTGCACAGCGTATCGATCTGACATAAAAAAAAGTGAACTTTCGACTGACCCGAGGATGTGTAAGCGTTGAAGTGAAATATAACCGGCTAATAGAATGAATAAGTAGATCATAGAGTGCTGCAGGGATGATGTCAATTGTGTCGGCCAACCCCTGAAGTTAGCATCACACTGGTTCCCTCGACAAAAAGCCAATGGGATTTTTCCATTGGCTTTTTGCAGAGAATTAATTAGCTCTGTGGCAAACACAAGTTTATGATACTTCTTCACAAATATGCAATCAGCAGAAGTAAAAAGTAAATGTTGGACTATAAACATACCGCACGGTTTTCGGAGTGTGATTATACACAACGAGGCGGTGACGGCGGACTAGTCGGCCTGATGACATTTTATAATCCAATTTAGCCACTTGTTAGCAACCTTCAAAACTCACGAGAGGGATATCTACTGACATATTTGACATCAGAGGACAACATACTGAAATCTCTTCAGCTTGTGCTATAACCACAGACCTCATTTCAGGCATCTAACCAAAAAACACGTTCAAAAAAACCCCATTGACTTCGAGACGAGGGAACCTCAAGACTCATTTCCTGCTTTTAGGACTCATTCCTGCAGCACTCGTTTGGGAGCCATGAACTCATCCATTCCTCTCGTGTTTGAAACACTAATCATGTTCAAGGCTACCTTGTGAAAAAAAACTGAAAAAAGAGCTGAAGCAAGGTTCTCACACTGGCCAGGCTGTTCGGTACAAAGGACGCTGCTTGAACACTGGGCAGAATAAATCGTGTTTTTAGTGAATGAAAATTGAAGTTAAACTAATGCTCAAGCGTGAGTCATACTGCACCGTATGGTTAGTACAGTAATGCTTCTCGCAAGTGTTTTTCTTAGAAAATGGCAGCTTTTAACTTGTTCAATCAGAGTTACATCAAGGAATTGATCATTTGGTGGAGAAGGCTCTGTTCTTTGTTTGAGACCTCAAAGAGTCTTCGCAGCATCGAGGATTCTGCTTGAACTAATCCTCCCCGAACACGCATAAACATTAAACCTTAATCAGAATCAGGACGATTTCCAAGTCTACACATACAAGGAATTCGCTTATGGTCTAACGCTTGTACAAAGAACATCTTTACATGCTTACAGTAAATGTTTAAATACACATTCTTTTTCTCATACCCTCTGTCTGAAAACGCTCCTATTTAGCCCCTGTCTCTTTAATTAAGCCTCCCAAAAAAAAAGCCCAGTCTGCTCTGATTGGTCAGTTCTCCAGTCTTCCTCATTTGCGCTGCCGCAGTCTTCACGCCGTCACGGCAGCCGGGAACTAATTGTGTGTGTCGGCCACACGGAGTTCAGCAGCACTTCTACCGGTGACCGTATAGCTGTGACCTCAAGTCCAGATGGCTTGTCTTAAAGGCACAGTGTGTGCATTTCTCCAGGGATTGAGAGTTTCCAGTTTTTCCATTATTCATATGGCACCCAGACATGCTTCATAATCAATGAAGACATGGAAATCTTACTTTCTAAAACACCTTTACTTTCTACACAACTTTTGAATATGTTTCCTTTGTTCCATTACAAACAAATTCATGGTTAAAAAAAAAAAGTATAGTGAATAATTCTTAGAAGTATTTGCACCTTGATCCCATCCCCCCCTCCACTCATTCACAGACCAGGACTTCAGAGCTTTATAGAGAGAGAGAGATGAAGGGAACCAGCCTGAAGGCCTCGATGTTGCTGACTGCTGAGCTGTAAATAGGTTGGGGGTCTTTGACCTGAATGACAAAGAGCATTCCTGATGAATCTCAACACACAACTCAAACTGTGGCAAGGCCGACACTGGACAGGACAGGTAGTGCGAGGGGCTCATGAGGAATTACGAAACTTCAGCAAATTCTGATGAAGGGGAAGAGAAGACCAAAAAAAAAAAATCAAACGGAACAAAATCTATCGTATTCCACAATTGAACTTTGTACTTTGCTTTAAAAGAAAAGGAAGTGGGAGGTAATGCACTCTATAGGAAGTTCTATTACTTAGAGGGTCATGGTCTTTTGCCTCACTCGCCATCTATTTCCCTGCATCCTTCGCTCAACCATCACAGCTGTTACATAATTGAAGTCCAGTCGTGGTTTTGGCTAGTGTGGAAGAAGTCAAAAAAAGTCAGCTGAGCATTGCAAAGAGGTTACTGGAGAATCCTCAAAGTTCAAATCAGTTTCTTGCCAACGCAGTGAACTTGTGTCCGCCCTAAGACCTCCGGGCAGTGGTGTGTCCGTGGTACATGCAAAGCTTGTCAAGATCAAAAGCACACTGGTCTATTGTAGCAAGTACAGTGAACACATCAACAACCTCTTCACATCTACATTATTGCATTTTCTCTTTCATCCAGCTGCGAGGACTGCTTTGCTTTTCATTCCACAGAAGTTGAGTCGCCTCAAAAGAAATTGCATCTGAACACGACGTGACCGTTGCTCAATGGAAGATAATTACTGTCACGGACCGTGCGACGAAGTTGACATGCCCGCTGGCCTCGCATGTGCGCACATTCATCACGTTCACAACCGAATGGAGATGAAGTTGCCCTCTTGCCGTCGAACTGGATTTGATGGCTCCAGGTATATTGCGGAAATGATGTGGTTTGTGTGTGCTGGAGAGGACATGAGTGGGAGTGAATTAAAGACAGATCCAAGCAATATTATGAGGGAGAGAGAAGAGCGATAGAGACGAGGTTGGCAGATGCATGAATAGACGCCCGAGAAAGTAGATGTTGGGAGATACATTTATATAACCTGGGGGGGGAAAAAAAAGAGATACAGCAGCGAGGTAGAAGGGGGGGGGGGGAGTGGGGAGATGAAGTAATTATCCTTTCAAGCCTAATTTGAGGTGCTGTTTGAAATTAACCTATGCAAATGAAGTGACCAAATCACATCGAGGACCACAGTGACTCAGACTCCACGGGAAGAAGATTGTTGTTTTACATCTTATCACAACACGATCAAATGCAAATTCTGAACAATTTTCCATACCGTGTGAATAGGTCATATTGTACGTTTTTTTTCCTCATAATTAGCAGCTGGGGATCAGTTGATAAAGACCAGGAACAAACATTGAGGCCCGGTGAAAATGACTTGTACTGTAATGGCTGAAAAGGTAAACGTAGATGTACATTTCCACCACACTCATTCCATCAGAAAAACAAAGTAGTTTGTTTTGTTTAACAGAAAAACAGCAGTTCTCATTCACAAATCCATTTACTAGTTTTTGACCCGTGTTAAGGTGCCATAAATAATACTTCAGGTAAAAGGGATTACGTACCTATAGCAACAGAAACATCCTTGCAACAAGAGCTTGGTTTTATTAACAGTAGCTTAACACCGATAAACCTGCCCTCCCTCGGTCAGTACTTATTATTTAAACTATGAAGTTCTAGTAACCCTTATAGCCTCCGTTTTGGAAGTTTTATTTATTACATGTATTGCATCTTTTCAAAACACACAGAAAGAAAGTTAGGTTTATGAAAAGAGTGTGGTTGATGTTGACGTGACTATCTCACACTAACGACTCTGGTGACAAACATCACTCACGACTCACCTGAGGACTCGTTAGTAAGGCTGGGTTGGGTTTACATTGGAGTCACTTGACAGCCCGGCGTGTCACATAAAGGGTGCATTCGTCCGTCAGTATCAGACGGCGAGGGGCAACTAACCAACCGTCAATATTTGATGAGTTGGGATTGAGACTGGTTTGCTGTGCTGCCATACATGGCCAAAAAACCCCAATTAATCCAGTTTTAAAAGGAAAACTACGAAGTTGTATGTACTGACCAGTGTTTGAGAGTCAAGGGAATGCTCCACAGAGAGAGAGAAGATAATTCAGAGCATGTGAGTAATTGCTCTTATTGATAAAAATGAACCAAGGGAAAGTAAACTGCTCAATACTCATTAATAACTCAAGAAATAAACAACTTTCCGAGTCATGCGTGCTCACAAACGGCAGTGTATCGGACTATTTTCACACCACACGTGCATCTGTGCGAGTACGAGGAGACAGAGGAGGAGAGGCGCATGTGTTTAACTGGCGGAGATGGAATTAAAAGTGATGATTTCCCTGTCGACTGCTCCCTCGAAGCAGCTGCTTGCTCCTCTTTATGGTGAGGATGTCATTATTTAATTCATAAAAGCGTTTTTTTTTTTTTGTATCATGCTCTTTCACCCCTCTGCTGCACACAGCCACTTGCCAACTCTTCTTGTTTACTCAAGCTTGCTTTCTTCCAGATTTACTCCGCTCTGGTTTGTTCCTTCTCTCTGTAAACACTTTCAATTATTCCAAATCAGATTAAACAATAAAAAGCACAAGGAAATTGTCTCGGTGACATTTTTACACAAGGACCGACTGTGTCATCAGGTGAAGCACACGCCGTTCAGGACCTCTTATTCCGCACAAGCAACAGACGGTGCAAATCAATCAACATTCATATACTTACTGTTGTGTCACTCCATGCACCCGTGCAGTATGGCAGTGCATGGCTGCAGCTTTAGAAAGGGATGAATGGACATTATGAAGAGCTTGCTTGGGATCATCTTGCGATCTAAATGCAAATTTAGGAAGGGAGTGAAAGCACTGAGGAAGTTATTACCTATATGGCTGGCTTTGATGAACAGCTCCCAGGCATTTGAGGCAAATACCAAAGTGGAGGACTGCATCCATGTGATTGAGATGATTAATTACTGTTTTAAATATATTCCTGTTTTTTTTACACCTCCTTCAAGCAATCAGAGGAGGTGTGTGCAGACCCCGTGCCACTTGTTTGAAAGTGCGTTGTGAATTCAAGTGTGGCAGTTGGCACGAGCGTGGGGAGCCCACATGTAATAAGTGTAGATGAATTGGAAGAAGTAAAGTGAAGATGTATACATGAACTGTAATGTAGGATTTAAATGTGAACGGCTCTGCTGGTGTATTCCAAAAAAAAAAAACTCATTAAAAAGAAAATTATGTGAAATCTTAAAAAGCTTACAGCCTCTGTAGTCATGCCTCTGTTTGAACCCCTCCCCCAAAAAACAACGTTCGAAGCATTACGCGTTCATGTAAAAGCCTCCAATTTGTCCCAAGGACATTTCCAGAGACAGACCAAAACTTATGCCGACATGACATCACTCAGCGACAAACCCGCTTAAAGATAAACTCTCAAAAACACACTTTCAGAAATAAAAGTCACCTTTAGAGGGGGGGGGGGGGGGGGGGAATATACTGGATGAGGGAAATGAAAGCAACCTCTCTCCTTTTGAAATGTAAATGAACAGCAATTTGCCGAATACCTTTGAAGAAATCGTGTTATTAAGAATCAGGTGTCGCTATGCAGCCGCCGTTGATATGGAGTTCATCATTTCTAAATGAAATATTTTTCTCCCCTCTTGCAATTTCTTCACCCTTTTCACTTCTTCCTAAGCGGAGAGCAGGCTTTGTTTGAAAAGGTCATTCGCCTTTCATGGAGCTTACACTCACCTGCTGACAGGCGAATGCCATCGCTTCCCTTTAAACTCAGGAATGATTCTTTTTACAAGTCTACATGCGCTTAAACATCTCAGTGTGCTGCTTTTTTAAAGTATTTAGCCTCACACGGTTAATGCATAACTTGTACTATTCATGTTGGTGCTCATCAAGTATACCAGCAATTTAACAGGATTATCAATATCAAATGAGTCAATACTTTCCAGCCTTGAGTGTGAAATGGTGTGTCACATGGGAGTCCGTGTGTGTGTGAGATGAAACACTGCACAATAAGGCCATTTATTAACATTAGATCACTGCACTGATTCCAGCCTGGAAGTATATTAATCACTCTTTCTTATCTTGTTGGTTTTTCTAATTAACAATGTCATGAGCAATTTTAATTAGGTCAAATTACAACATTAAGGAATAAATCAAAGTGCAATCGTACAGGCCGGTACAACTCGAAAGAATAAATTGCCACACCGCAAATATATCACTTATTCATTCATCATGTTTCCATTACAGTCAGGTTAGAGTATTAGCTATGCTGAGAGGCTGTTCTTAGGCACAGTGGTTCTTTGAGGTAAATGCTAACGTCACGCTCACAATGAAAATGCTAGAAGGTTAATGTTTAGCAGGTATAAATGATTACTTTGTTTGTCATCTTAGTTTAGCGTGTGCCAGTGCTAGCGAATACGCGCCGGACACAAAGCCCAGCTGAAGCTGATGTGAAATGACTTTTGAAGGTATTTGGTCATTAACCAAAATATTGGACAGATTCAAAATCATCGCGATACGCGTGTCAGTCTGGACCAACGTATCGGACCGACAGACCAACAGTGCAACTTGTGTCAGAGCTTCTTCTTTCCAGTTCCAACTGTGTTCATATTGCACCAGGTACAGGTCCTAAACTACACTGTAACAAAATGATGGTGCCATAACACAGATCCTGTATCACAACTGAACTTCTACTAAAGACTACAGCCCAAAAGTTACTCCTGTTTTTTAACAGTGGAATATGACCGATTATTTTTGCATTTTAAAGTGGTAGAATACACGTTAACGCCTTCACTTCCAAAGGAGATCATTATGTCTTGACATATACCATTTATACAACATAATCCTCAGCGCTGTAATTGCCGCCGCCGCCGCCGCCGCCGCCGCCGCCGCCGCCGCCGCCGCCGCCGCCGCCGCCGCCGCCGCCGCCGCCGCCGCCGCCGCCGCCGCCACCGCCCACGCACATTCAAGAAACCTGTCAATCCCGGTGAATCAAGGCTCCCTTAAATCCCAGTTTAACTCCCAGGTGTACTTTACACCCACCTTAAAGTCAACTTCACAAGTGTTGTTTCTACAAGTCAGACTAAGCTGTTGCAGAACTTGTCTAGACCGAGGCTCATTGCTTTGCTGTGACCTCCATTCCAGCTTTTCTCTCTCCGCGCTCCCACATGCAATCCATTTTTCAATGCCGGCTCTGTATTATTTCAGCCCATTCTATTTGTACTCCTCCGGAGAAGAGGTGTGTTGGTTTTTCAGGGAAAGCAGTGTGTGCTGTAGCCTGCTGTAGGCAGTTGGTTGGGTAAACCATGTCGCTTGCTGAGCACCGCTGCCGTCTGGCATGGATGATGGCGTTTATCACTACCAAAGGCCTATTTGCTTCTGTGACTCTTTAAAACTTCCTTTAGGTCCTTGACATTCATTCTATTTGTCTTTGCACTCTCAAGCTCCTTGCAAAATATGAAGTGAAAGATTCAAGCCTAAAAAAAAAAAAAATTCACTGAATTGAAGGGTGTTTCTTAGCAGCAAACGTATAGCAAACTTCCTGGAAGTATCTAAAAGTATCCCATCAGTCTGTAATCTTAAGAAGAGTCATGAAGTTTGTTTCTGCGGTTGCCCCAGTGCAAGGCAACGAAATGAAAGCGTCTCAACGAGTAAAAAACATGTTGGCTTTATACCTGCGATTGAACATCAAGCTGAAAGGTATAAGGGAGCGTCTGCTCGCCTTCATCGCTAATGGGGCCCAAACTGCAGCGCTTAGACTGAATATGAATGTACCTCCGGTGAATTATTAATGTGCGCTTCGTATTCTGCCTGGCACTTCCAGGGGTGATCCACCTCCCACGCGGATTGGAAGCTGTCACCCGTAATTGGAGAAATCACGACAGCACGGAGTTAAGTGCTCCACAGTCCCCGGGTGAAGAATCTGACGGTGCACACTGCAGCACCAAGAGGTGGCAACATATTCCTACATCCCCCCCCCCTCTCTTTCCTCAATATATATTTCCCCGTTCCCCTTATTTATGGTTTATAATCTGTTTCACTCTGCAGTTATATTTAACTTAAATGTATTAGGAAACCTTAATTAAGCCTTAACCTTATGCATTATTCTTATTTAAGGATTCAGTAATAAATGATGATGTCCAAGAAATACTTAATGCTTCGAAGGGAGATGACAATGTTCAGTGAGTGCTCACTGATCAAAATATCAGTTCCCAGCAGAGTTCCCTGATGACCTTTGACCCGAACAACAACCCATGCTTTACACTAAGCGTATTCCATAAAGCGTGTGAGACGAACCGCGTCTGATGAAAAACATGGTAATATCACAGCAGTCACCACTCCTGAGGACTCTGCGGTACATTTTTCTGACAGAGTGACAACTCTGTGCAAAGTGTGTGGATCCCTGGTCCCACAGAGTGCCCAGGGCACCATCAAACCGACAGCTCACAGCACACATGGACCCCCGTGTCCCAAAGATAGAGGCAAAGTTGTTGGCACAGCAAGGAGTGGTGGCAGTCCCGTTGCCCTTGATCAAAGGGATCTGTCACTTTTCATGATGGGAGCAAGCTTGCAGTGCTTGGTTCTGGACCAACCATAGCATCTATGATCCATGGTCAATTACTGGCATCAGCTCAGCTTCAGCAGCCATGGTTCTTGGAGGCCAGGTTTGTCCATCAGAGGCAACATTGGTGATTGAGAGAGACAAATCTGATGTTGACAGAGGTTCAGGCCAGTGCAGGTCATGTGTGAACCGGTGACAAAGGCCAAAAGATGAAATTCATCCACGTCTCTACTGGAAAACCGAGGAGCGGGGCTGTTCAAAGCGACAAGTGAAGCTTGATGTGGCAAGGGCTGTCTAAATTTGATAAGAATCCGAAACTGGGGCACGGATTCTGCTCTGCCTCACAGGAGTACACACTTTTGTCAAGAGGAATCATGTGCAGTCTGTTTTTAGCTCCACAATTGGAACTTAATCACAATAATCCATTCATTGGATTATGATGCCACTGCTTCGTGATAAACCATCTGTGTGAGAAGGTGCCTGTTTAAATTTAAAGTTCTTCTATCATTGGCTGTGAATCTATTTCACTTGTTTTCCACAGATTCACTTCTTACATTTATTCATGTTTCTTATTCATTTCACTTTTAACCGTATGCATGTCTTGCACTCGACTTAAATCTAATAGATGACAATCCCACTTCCAGCTGTAAAAAGAAACTATATCTAAAATATACAGTATATATATATATATATATATATATTGTTGGTGCAAATACACTGACCCCTCAAGGCAAACAAAGCATTTCATTTCCTCTTTTAGGTGTAAGGAAAAAGGTACAATATTGGAAGAGATCTAAAGGATAAGGGGGTATGCTATCTCTGAAATGCTAATTTAAGGACGTGGAGAGGAAATGAGAAAGATAAACAGAATCAGAAAAAAACAAGGGAAATATATACAACTATACGAGCAACTTAATTGGGGAAATGTAAGCAGGGTGGAAAAATGTTCATGAATGTACACACGGTGAGCTTGAGTCAGTAGCCTCAGCAGAGTTATAGAGGATGCATGTTTAGACAATAGGGAGTTTACCGCCATGCATGTATTTGCCAATGAAATGCATGTATGACAAAGTTAAATGGCCTGCTGGCACAGTGAAGTTATATATATTTTGATGGCAAAATAAGTTTTTGGTACGTTAACTGCTTAGATTTTAAACATACCATGAATGATGTTTGTGTGTGTGAGGCAAGAGTTGCTCAGTGTTATCTGCGTTACCTTCGATGAGACGGCGTTGAAGTTCTTTTTTTATAGAACATTTCATGACTGGGGTCGTGGTTACACTTGTGTTTCGAATGCGACTTTTGTCATTTGACGATGCCAGGACTGTCGAGTCGGCACACAACGGATCAATGTGTGTCCCCGTACACAAATCAAGATATTGCATTTTGTGACTTTTTCACGAGCAACCGAGAGACTTTGTTTCGCATTAAAGTGATGAAAAATGATCAGAATCCAATGGTATGATTTTGATCTTCTAAAATGGGCCACGCTGCATTTTTACTAATCATACATTTGATACTTCATTCATTCGTTCATTTAACTGCTAAAACTTTCCATCTTTTACTTTTAACAGACTATTTCTACACTGTGGTATGGCTACTTTCACCAAGTGAAAGATCTGACATCTCCTTCCACCAGTGGTTGCTAGAATATGCAAAGTCTTGACTAGTTTTATTAAGAAAAAAAAACAAATCACTGAAGTATAAAATGTATGAGTGTATTCCTTGTGGCTCTCTTCTCCTCCTCTCTTCTCTAATAGATTCTAATGAATTCAGCCTTGCCAAGAGCAACTGACAGAGTTAAGTTATTTGTGCTGGGTAGACACCCCTGTTCCACTGATCTCTATACAAATCCAATTTCAATTTGAAAAGCAGAGTTGATGTTATTGCACATTTGTCAAAACATCAACATTAGCCTGAACAGTCCAGTGGGGGAGGCTCTGGCATGCTTATGACGGTTGCTTCCCTGAAGAAAATCAGATGAAGTATTGCTCATGTCTCCCACACACACACACACACACACACACACACACACACACACACACACACACACACACACACACACACACACACACACACACACACACACACACACACACACACACACACACACACACACACACACACACACACACACACACACACACACCTTGGGTTTGGAGCTGAGAATTAATTCTATCACACTTGCAGTGACAAGGAAGGCCTCAGCAACAATGGCAGGAGTCTACATTCATGCATTGTACTCTGTTGAACAGTGGATGTACATCGATGTTTGTTTTTTCTCAGGACAAAAGACGGAACCTTTTTTCAAAATCAGGAATAGCAATAAAATGTCGTCGATGCATGAATTGAATCTGTTAAGAAACATGAAAATAAAAGTGCTTACATCACAGTCTAGGAGGACAAGGGGAGGGCTAGTTGGAAATGGAAAGGTTGAAGATGAGACTGAAGAAAGGGAAGTGGCAGCAAAGTCCCTGAGCTCGAGGTCAGCAACACTAAAGGTTTGATCACCAATGGAGCAGATTTTTGGGAGAGTTTGGGAGGGAGAACATGATCAAGAGGGGGGTGTAGGGCTGCTCGGGGTTGCAGATTTCTTTCTTGGATCGAGTGCAAATAAAAATATTCAAAATGCCCAGACAACTGTTTGTCAGCATTTTTTTTTTTTTGGCTTTCTGGCAGCGTGAGATGAAGGAAGACTTGATAGAGAAAGAAGAAGGTGAATACATAAAAGAGTGAAACATCAGCAGTGGTTTTGATTCATCTATTGATCTTGGCAGACTGACACTCCCTCTCATTCTCTCTCCCACCTGAAATCCTTTTTTTTGCCCATGTCAGCAGAAATGGAGGACAATATGGCTTTGGGTTGCGATGACTCAACCCGAACCCGAGTCACAGGATACACTTTGTTGTGTGAGGTTGAGTAAAGTATTGAGTGAGTCGATAAACACTTCGAGGAATAGTTTGACATTTTGGGAAATATGTTTATTCTGTTTCTTATCAACAGTTGAACGAGAAGACAGATTTCACGATCGTGTTTATGCATGAGAGCTGCAGCAAAGAAGCAGTTCGCCTGCTCAGAATGAAGTCTGGAAGCGTGCGGAAACAGCCGGGCTTTCTCCAAAGATTCCTCCAATCATGTTTAATCGACGCACAAACAGAAATATAAAAATTACAAATAGTATTCTCAAGAGAGGTCTAACTCAGGCAGGCTCCACCCTCTACTGGACTCTGTGGGTAATACTGTCCTCCATCAACGAGAATGAATTTGCCCACTGAATATTTGCACGAGATACAACTGGCTTGAATTCAAAGTGGTAGAAACTCTTGTTTTCTGCTCGACCAGTCAATTGTGACTCCCGGCTCTGAGGTGCATTTTTGCCTTTTTTGAGTCCTGTATATTTAGATTGTATGGATCGAGTAGCAGAGGGGAAATGTCGCCCCCTATTTCTTTGGAGAAGAATGATACCACTGTCATTTTTGTACAGCAAATATGCAGCTGAGCCAGCAGCCATATACTGTTGCTAAGCAGAAAGATAGATAGACAGATAGATATGTACTTTATTTATCCCCAGGATACAGCAGCAAGACACACCAATTAGCAAAGTAACCAAAAATATTAAGTATTAAAAAATGCACAATAGAATAACAGAGTAGGACAAATTAAAATATCAGAATATAGAATATATAAGATAAAACAACAAAAATGCACAGTATATACAATGAAATAAAATAATGAAACATCAAGATTACTTTTTGTACAAATCTGCCACTGGTGCACGGGACTGGATCGCATTTGGTGACTATTCTGTAAAAACACTTCTAGAATACTTAAGGGAACCCTAATTGTCCTCGGGGTTCCCAAAAAGCATTTTAAGTTTCAGGTAATGTTAAATTTAAAGTTGTTTTTGGTCAAAGTAAATGTTGAATGAACTGGTTAAAGGCTCATTGAAGGGGATTAAAAGTCCCAGAACAAGTATTACCTCTTCTACAGTCAGCACAGTACCATTAGCAGCATACATTGTGTACTATAGTGTCTGGTATATTATGGTCTGGTGGTTACAAGTGTCTTTCAACAGCTGCTAATCGCATATAGGTAACGACGCTTCTATGGTTGGTTCGTCTCAATAATGGGGGATAACTTTTTGCTGTTTTCTGTCCCTTATTCCAGGTCAAATAAGACATATTTTTTCACTGCAATTTATTTTTCTGAATCTGTAAATGTTCATTAGAGGAAGAAAATTGTCCACTTTGACACAGGAAATGGTTCGCTCAAACTAGCTCCATTGTTCTTCATTTTAGCAAATATATTATACAGTTGAGCAAAAACTTACCAATTATGCTCAAGTCATTGATTTATTATTCCTCATTATTAAATTGAACTCTGAAAGCCCTCAGCCAAAATATGTAAATGGATGCATTTGCACCACTTTTATTTCACCGTCTGAAAAACAAGAAATTACATTTAAGTGGGTGGTGATTTCATCACGGGTTAACGTTTCAGCAAAGACTGTTCCAGCCAGCAGAGACGTGGGGGATAAAATGTGCTTAGTTCAGGCCGTGTCATCCTATGATTTCTATAAGGACCTGTGTTGAAAGAATTCGGCATCTAAAGATTTGAGAACCATTTTGAAATACCCGTAAGAGATTAGTGACCAGCCACTCATTGGAGCCATTTTATCGTTCACACTAGGAGCCTCAAGGGCCTCGTAAAAACAGGTCAAGCTTTGGATCGTGGCAGCAAACTCTTTACAACCGCCTTAAACCTCTTAACTCTTTTCGATCAAAGATCTTAAGAACAAACGGCCTTAATGGCGTGATATTTGGTGTTCACATTCATCCTCCTTATACGAGGAGATATATTGAAAATGGTGACCCTGTATCTTTATTCTCTGGTGCCACCATTTAGGCCAATCTTGACCTTTTCTACATAAAGAAACAATGTTAAGGTCGGCATGGCACCCAAGAGAGAAACTGAGTATTGATTTTGGTTAGACTTGTATCTCCCAATCCGTAACTCATCAACCACTATACTTTCTGTGCACGTTTGTGCTCCAAAGCGGAGGAAACGGATTCATTTTGAGACCCCATGTTCTTCACTATACTGCCATTTATATCTCCTGACGTGTCAGTCATGAATGCTCAGTATGTTGCCGCGCACTTTGTCCACCATATCCACTCTGTGATCCACCCCAGTGCCACGTTTGTCTTTGAAAGTAATGGCTAACTGGGGAGATTAGTAGGCCTTGGTTGAGGTCTTTTCCAAAAACAGATATTTTCAGCTGACACTTCAAAGAGAACAGTGCTAGCTGATGCGAGCATTTAGCCCAACAGAGCTGCTAGCATGGCTTTTAATCTTTATATTTCGTAACTTACTTTAAATTCACCACCATTTCAAAGAAACTGCAAATCAAATCACTGTCACGCCAACTTGACAGGAATATTTACTTCAAAGTATCGCTTCAACCTTTCGGTATAATCTTTTCTAATCTGATGGCAGAAATTGTAAAAAAAAATCAATCATAAACATCCTTGACATACATGTAAAGAAAAGCAGTCAATCATGTCCATGTCATAACCTTACTGTCTGAAATATAACATCACATAATTGGATTTGGATACAGTATTTTTCTGCTTTTTTTAGATTGAAAATAAAGCTTTCTGATTAACTGGATTTAGTAACACTTGGGGAAAGAAATGTGACTTTTATGGTGACTGTCAGTGACAGTTATTCATCATTGCACCTTATGTAAAACGGTTGGCGTTGGTTTTTATTTATTTATGATGCCTTTACTTCATTATCAAATTGGTTATAGTCACTGTTTTAATCTTTCAAGTAATTGGATAGTGTTTGAAGTGTGCAAAATGCTTTTAGTTTGTGCTGCACACACTTTGACATTTCACAAACAATTAACAAAACACATTTAAACTGTTCTTGAATCTAACTGTCAAACGTCAATCATGTCTAAATATCATGGGCCTGTAGAGATGGTCTTATCAGCCAAACATTTAAAAAAAGTAGTTTCATACACATCACACGGTGTGATATATCTGTGAGAATTTATTTTGAATTTATTTCGAGGAGAGGAGAGCTCAGGAAAAAAAAAAATTTAAATCAACAATATTTTCTTCAACAGCTGGTGTAGATTAATCTCCATCCTTGCAAGACTGGGGGAAGCGTAAAGTTCCAAAATCAAAGTCTTGCAGGTGCAAAATTGAATCTTAAATGTAAATTGATTTGGAGATCAAACATTCTCGTGCCCCTCTATCATTTTAATCAGGCAAAGTCGAGACACCGCCGGAGTAGAGAGGTGCTTGAAATTCTGAATTCACCAAATGCATCTTCCAACCTTGATTAAGGGTGTATGTGTGTGTGTGTGTGTGTGGGGGGGGGGGGGTGCTCAGCTGCACACTGCCACACTCTTATAGGACAGGTTTGAGAGTGTGATAGCTGTAGATTTTCTGCACGCTTGGTGGTAATTTCAGTCGTTGGAGGCGGTAGGTGAGGTCAGCAAAGTTAAGTGTGGTGCATTGTTTGCGGTAATTGTGAGAATCAATCGAGCAGGTTGAAATTATAGAGGGACTATATTGACCTTCTAACACTCGAATATATGGAAGCAAATAAGGGACATAACAATCTGAAATTGAATCATATGAATCTAATCACAACTGATTAAATGCCACCATTTACAATATTGTATTTAATATACATATATATATATACATAGGGTCCATCAATTTAAAATAATGATGAGAAACAAAATAATACTTTCTCAAACTCCTGGGGGAAAAAAAATTGAAATATAGGGCACCTTCCATATAAATATAAATATGTTATTGAAATTCAACATTTAGTATTCAGTTCCTTACTGTACAGGGTCCAAATCTCTACGGCTATTATTTGCTTTCGGTAAAAGTGGGCCCTGGCGCAATGATACAAGCCGGTGCTATTCATCTGATACCCAGGATCAAAACTGTAACATTTGGGACGTGATATACGGGAATGGACTTCACACAGTTGTTCCTGAAAGGCGACCGAGCTTCTTTGGTCTCTTCTGAGAATGTCTCATCTTTCACTCCAAAATCTCATTTGGCCGTCTCATGTGCTCTACCCCCCCCCCCCCCCCCCTTGTGCATTTCTTGCATCTTTTACTTTTCCGTCCTTCCTTCGTCACACCGAACGAGTCTGCTCTGTTCTCGCTTGGCTCACAATAAGGGCCTGAAAGGGAGAACAGCGTAGGAGAGCTGACGGTGTTAGCACACTGGAGCACGGCCCCTCGTCCATGATCCGACCAGCTAATTATCCATCTGCGGCTAGCGTGACTATCCCCCCTCTCCCAACCTTACCCAAGAACAGATTAAACACTTGGGAATGACCTGCCCTAGATTTTATGCTACATTGAACTCTTAACAAATTAGAAGAGGGTCATCCACAGACAGCTAATTGCAAGACGCATATGGTGTACTAACTCATAATCAAGATTAAATCGCACATTTCAAACTTAGATCGGCATTTGGCATCCATTAGCTTGCTTCTTCATTAGCATAACTCTAATCTCAAATGCAAATCTGTCCATTTTTTAGGTGTAAATTGCAGTTTAAATTATAGTGGAAGAGCACACATAAATACTGAAACGGAGTATTATGCAATTAGCTTTCATAACAGACTTTTCAAAAGGCTAATGGCAATGACATTGGAATGTGAAAGAAAGGAAATATATAATGAAGTGTCATGTGAAGCCCTCGTTATCTTCCATTTAACAAAACAACAAGAAATGAATTAATCATACGTTTTAAATCTGGTATGACTCGCTCTGCTTTGGCTTATCATTCACAAAGGCAATCTTTTCTGAAAGAAACTGTTGACAAAATGAATAGATGAGCAATTGTGGGTTTCATGGGAATGGCAGATGGAGGCAGAATCAAAGTGTCTGTAAACTGTAAGGGCTCAACAGAATTCACGAGGGGGGGGGGGACAACCAAACAATGCAGACATGCCAGAGCAGTTGACTTTCTGATTCAAGTCTTCTGTTGTACAGCAAACACAATTACAAAGTGTCAACAATGATTGTATGCATTTGGTTTTGTTAGAATACCGAATATGCACCAAGAAATACGTTATTTAATTTAAGAGCAGCAGTAAATAAACAGTAAAATCTCTGATTACTTGATGTGGAAATACTCGTCCAGTGAGTCAACGGTTGAGACGGTTCAGTCACCAGACAGCATTGATTTCCACACTGCATGAGGCTATTGGTGGAGCTATCAATAGCCAAAGCAAAGGCCTCACTTCACCGAGCACTGCGTGACCCTTCTGGAACATCCGCACTTATCAGTCCAGCGGTTTTGAGCCTGACCTCTTTTTTTTTGTGAAACACAATGCTGATACTCAAAAGGCCTTTGCCATTCACGTTGGCCTTTAACTGGCCTTTCGCTCCTTTTCTTCTTCCCTTTTGCAGAACGGTCACAAATGAGCTCGAGCGAGTGGCGACGATATACACAGATGTAGGTTTGTCTTTCGAGGCGATGTCTCAAAGAGTTTCTTTGTGTTTGCTGCAGATATTGGAAGGAGGTGCGCGCTGAGGTCAACGCTCCGAAGTGAAGTGAGACAAAGACGAGCCATGATCCCCTGCCAATAAACCTGACATTTCTCCTCTCTGCGCTCCAGTATCTCACCAATAACAATTAGCCCTGTAATTGTTTGGTTAATTATGATTAAATGTCTGGTGTGGTGCCAGCAAAGCAATCTCCAGTGCAGCTTTGTGCATTCTCACTTTTAATAGTACAAGTGTCAAGAGGGAGCACAGTGCACTGGCAATGTATTGCTATAGTGAATGCATGCAAACGCAGAAAAAGCCGAAATATGTGCACCCGCAAGCACAATCATCCACACGTGACAACATGCATCCTCGATTCTCTCATTTGACCGATTTAACCCCAGCTTGGGTTTTTATTTGCCTGTAGGTCGGTGCTAATTAAACTCTCCTGAACCAAAAGGCCGATAGTCAGAGTGTGTAAAGACAGGAGAACAATGCTGCATCTTTCTCTCATTGTAAGGTTAATATCTGTTGACTTTTGTTTGTATATTACCTGTACCTCTTGGGACTTGTGATGGGATTTTTTTTGCAATTGTCTTACATTTAAAAAGGAAGAGTTTGACATTTTGGGATGTAGGCTTGGTCAATTTATTGCCAAAAATCAGATGAGAAGGTCGATACCGGTCACATATGTCTCCGGTAAAAAACAAGACCACAGCCGGCAGAGAAGCGTATTTATGAAACATCAAAAACAAAATGAATCTGGGAGGAAATCCTTTCCCTCTAAGCGTAATTGACGATGCGTTTTTTGTTGTTTGGGAACGTAACTTTAAAGAGACCGAGCTGTGGAAATGTCAAACTTTTTCTTTCAACACTGAATGAAAAATGTAAAAAAAAAAAAAAGAATCACCAAAGGATTGCTTGACAATGAAATAAATTCTCGTCGCAGTATTCTTCCACTCATGGCTGCAACAAAGTGATTCTAAAGCACTTGCCCTTTGACAAACACACGATAACTCCAGATAAACTGATCCACATTCATCTCATCACCTCGCACTGCTGTAGCTGCTTCACCAGGTCTTTACCCTCGGCTCCAGCTGTGTCGACGTTGCCCCCCGATTCCCCCCTTTGGCTCTGGGCCGCTATTCGCTCCGCTCCTGTGGAGGAACCGCCAGGTCCTTGTTGCTACGGCAACCGCTGTTCTAAGATTTTCCCAGTGGAGTTTTCGAAGGTAATAAAACAATGCCCCAAGACAAACAGCAACTGGAAACCGGAAAGGCCTCAGGGAGAGAGAAGAGAGGGAGAGAGAGAGAGAGAGAGAGAAGAGAGGGAGGGAGAGAGAGAGAGAGAAGAGAGGGAGAGAGAGAGAGAAGAGGAAGAGAGAGAGAGAGAGAAGAGAGGGAGAGAGAGAGAGAAGAGGAAGAGAGAGAGAGAGAAGAGAGGGAGAGAGAGAGAGAAGAGGAAGAGAGAGAGAGAGAGAGAGAGAGAAGAGAGGGAGAGAGAGAGAAGAGGAAGAGAGAGAGAGAGAGAAGAGAGGGAGAGAGAGAGAGAGAGAGAGAAGAGAGGGAGAGAGAGAGAAGAGGAAGAGAGAGAGAGAAGAGAGAAGAGGAAGAGAGAGAGAAGAGGAAGAGAGAGAGAGAGAGAGAGAGAGAGAGAGAGAGAGAGAGAGAGAGAGAGAGAGAGAGAGAGAGAGAGAGAGAAGAGAGGGAGAGAGAGAGAAGAGGAAGAGAGAGAGAGAGAGAGAAGAGAGGGGGAGAGAGAGAGAAGAGGAAGAGAGAGAGAGAAGAGAGGGAGAGAGAGAGAGAAGAGGAAGAGAGAGAGAGAGAGAAGAGAGGGAGAGAGAGAAGAGGAAGAAAGAGAGAGAGAGAGAAGAGAGGGAGAGAGAGAGAGAGAGAAGAGGAAGAGAGAGCGAGAGAGAGAGAGAAGAGAGGGAGAGAGAGAAGAGGAAGAGAGGAAGAGAGAGAGAGAGAAGAGAGGGAGAGAGAGAGAGAGAAGAGGAAGAGAGAGAGAGAGAGTACCTAGTTCATACAAACTCTTGTTTTGCTTCTAAATTTAAAAAAAGAGAAAAATAATCATTTATCGCACCAAACTGAAGGGAAATCCATGAAATCCATTCCACATATTTTACACCCGCTGTTACTTAAATTGAAATCTTATCTCATGATGACTGAGCATCCAGGCTGGGAAACAGCTGTCTTTTACAAGGTTACTATGCTATGCAGAAATACGGTAACGTATCGCCTCCATCTCCGTCTATTGACACATAGCCCGTACTCACCTTGATTACAGTCATATAACGTCCACGTGGGACTTTTGATTGACAGCTGTCAGTTTGACGCGTTCCCGGGGCGACCTTGCGCAGATCCTCTGGCACGCTGAATTATGGCGAGCCACCAGATGAAAACTTTTGTTTTATTTCATTCGCTGTTTTCCTTTCTCACCACCCAAGCTCTTGTAAGACATGGAACATCAAAGAAGAGCTCTTACTATTACAAGCAATAAACTACTCCCTTTGCATTTAGCCATTTTCCCCCCTGTAGCGCACTCTTTATGACTGCAGCTCAAACAAATGCTCTCCCCTCCCCTATTTTAACCACTGAACAATAAAAGGTGTCACAGATTCCAAAACCTTGAAAAAAAAAAACTTTTTGAGGCTCTCTCTCTTGACACCAAACAACAGGGAAACACTTCTCCAAAGTAATCATCAGACATGGCATTCAAAGAGGTCTACAGAGCCCCCCCCCCCACCAACATCCCTCCCATTAGATTCATTATTCAATTGTCAATCAATCTCTGCAGTTTGCGGTTAGACCGTCGTCGGCGTTTGTCGTGTGGAATTGGAGACGAGAGAGACGGGAGACCTTGGCCCCCGCTAATCAAAATGCAAATATCTCCCTATTGGGGCATTAGTGCATCTTGGAGAGGGAATCTCAAGGCTCTAAATTGAAAGATGATGAATGTGCAAGTTCTTTTTTTCTTTCTTTTTTTCATGCTTGCAATGTGAGGCAGCTCTGAAATTAAAAAGTCATGCAAATAAATGAATAAAAATGTAAATGAATAAAAGTAAATAGAAAATGGTGGTGTGGTGGGGTGGGTGGGCACCAAGTAAAGACTTGATTACACGGTACAATGACAAGCGGACTGCTTGCCACTTGCTGTCATTGACTCGGGGAACATGACAGCCATGTCCTTTGACCATCAAGTGTATCTGCCTATCTGGTGTGCCATCAGCGTATGCATTTTTTGAAGCACAGATCTCAGTATTTTGCGAGAGACAGATTTAATAAGCTACGATTGGTATTGATCATACCAGCATGTTTTTGACAGTCTTTGATTTAGCTTTTGTTTTACAGTAACAGTCATCTCTGGAGGAACACTTCCTGAAAGGTCACATGCAGATTAGTTATCGGGACAAAAACACATGCAATGAACATTACATGGCTGAACAACTTTCAGTCAACGGTAAGACTTTTTTGATACTGTGCTATTATGCCCAAAGTTGATCTCAGCATGTATATGGGATTATTATTAGCACACTTAAACTGAATAAAAAAATTTAACTTTTTGAAAAGATCTGAGAATTTTACTGTCGGCCAACAATGAGGTCATGTGTTCCTGTCCACTGAAATAGATGACTTCTTGCCTTTATTACAGACGTTTTCTGTCTTCAACATGGATTGTAATGGGTAAAAGCAAAGCATTGTGGTTTTAGAAGCAGCTATGCACGATTCTATCTCCATAGAATGTCTTGCTGTACATCATTTTGCATGGTTCACAAACGGGCACAAACACATCATGGATTCTCCACCAAATCTGTGTGGCTGCTGCCTGCTTCTCTTTCTCATCAGGTTCTCATCTCCCTTTGCCATATCTGCTTGTGATATCTCAGTCTGTGACTTCTGACTTTGAGAAACAACACGGCTCCGTCAACGTCGGGGGAAAAAACAGATAGGCAGTGGTGGAGGAAGTAGTCAGATCCTTTATTTAGTAATACCACCCTGTGAAATACTACAAGTAAAAGGCACGACTGAGTTGATCAAAGTGAGTTTCCGAGTTTAAAAGGTGTGTAGTGCTGAGAATCAACAAAGTATAAAAGGACCCTTGCTTTAAAAGAAGACTTGCACCTACTGATGGTAACTTAGGAAAGTCCTCTCCTTATCAGCACCTTGAGATAATCTCACGGGGTGTCTTTTACTGCTCTAATGGAGAAATCTTCAAACATCCGGAGCACCAATTAAAGAACTGAACGTCCTCATCCTTGAGCCAGCCACGAGAAAGCGGCAAGACTGAAACCCTTCAGATCCTGAAGATCTCGATTCGCTAACTCTTTCCGTCTTTTTCTTCTGGATTGTTCGCTGTGGACGCTCTCTCGACCTTCAGTAATGTATCCACACTTCACATTTAAATCACAGCAGGGAAAGGGCCTTCACTGAAACTCTCACAGTAAATATCTTCTTGATCAAGGGTCAAATTCTTGGGTTCGTGTGCTAGAATCCTTCTCGTCAAGTACCATTGATTATGCCCTGTAAAATGTATCTGTATTTCACAGCCGATCAAAGTGACGGAAAAACAACATTTCCATACTTGACTCTCAGGTTCTCTGCGAGTATTCGGACTACAAAATGCCGGATCAAAGAGTTGCAAAGAGGAGGGATTCTGGCATATTTACATGTCAGATGGCAGTGCCTCTTCTCCTCCTGTCCTGTCGCTGAGCTACTACAGGAGGGTCATTAGAGGCAGAAACACATGTCATTCAGCATGCATGGTCTGCTGTCCAATTAGTGGCCTGGAAGCACTCGGCTGAAGCCAAGCATAGAAAATGGCAAAACACACAAGTTGGGAGTAAGCTGCCCCACGCTGTGTACCTGCACGTTCTAAGCAGCGACGGTTCTAAGTTTCCAGACTTGTGTCTTAATTTGAATACAGAGTGCGGAGGAATATTTCATCACCGTCTACAGGAACATACAGCCAGCTCGGTGTGTGTTTCATAAATCTTTTAAACTCCTGTCAAGTCACACCAATATTCCCCTCGCAAAGAAAGTGTGCCGCCTCTCTGAGACGCAGTAAATCTTTGAAGAAAATATATTTTTCGAGCTATTTATTTACGTCTCTTTCCCCTCTAGCGCACACAATCCTGGCAGTTTTCATCTGCTTCGTAGGGGCTGATATCCAGTATTCTGGGACGTCTGACTTTTGTTATTTGCTGTCAAAGGAGGAGGCAAGGACAAGGCTTAGCTCGTCACACAGCAATATCCAGCCAATCCTGCGGTTTGCTATAGATCAGTCACAAACAAACCTTGGTGCACTACAGCAACAAGAGACAAATGCTCACCAATTGATGCTGTGCCCCTGGAAGTAACTGTGCAAGACACATTATTAACGTGGGAATGAAGGACAACAAAGATGTGTGTATATATATATATATATATATATATATATATATAAAACATAACACATGAAATGGTGGAAGGAATAAGAGTTTAAAAAGCCAGAGATCGATGCTGAGGGATGAAAATAAATTGCTCCATTTTAATAGTTCCATTGTCAGGGTAGGAAAAGAATAATGTGCCATCTTCAAAATGAGTACAGGTCACCTCACATCACTGCTGAGGCGCCTTTAGTCCAGGCGTTCCTAAAGTGGTCGGGTAATTTCAGAGGAGGTGAAGCAACTTATTCTTCCCTCGATCTACTGCAACTGGCTATGAGAGCCTTTGAAGTACAGTCGTCTCCTTCAACAAAACACAGAACACGTGAGCTGATTTCTTTAAATGACAGGAAATTCGGGAAATTAATTTATGTATTTATATACATCTGTACGACTTCAACCTGAACTGACAGTAGGGCCTCTCACAGCTGATTGGGATAACGGATTCCATTCGACTGGATGATACTTTAACGATCCTTTAAAAAGGAAAATCACATTTTCATCCCAATGACCATGACTTTCTGTGTATCAGGCAATAATAAACCAAAAATACACGCTATAATTTGCTAAAGAGTAGTTTGGTTGAATGTTCCTCACCACGACATTGATGCGGTGATATTGTGCTTATTATAATCATTTACCAAATTACCAAATTACCAAAGTGCCTTTGAGTGTAGGTGTGACATTTGTGGAAACGTGAAAGAAGAACATGTTCTTTTGCAGAAGCTGAAGAGGCACACATGTAAGAAAAGTCACTATTATTTCAGGCCTTTAATGAAGAGATTTACTGTCGCGGTCCTTGTTGTAGGAGTCCTCAACTTTTGGCATGAAATAAAGTAGATGTAACAAAAATAAATATTTGTTGACTCGAAAAAGGAGGGCTTCTGTTTGGGAGCACTTCCGTTTAGTTTGGGCACCAATGACCTCTGAGAAGGCAAGGACTAGCGGTCCAACGCCCCGACAAAGATGGATTCTGCTGCTAGAAATGGGCCGGAATTATCTCTGTGGCACAGGAGCTGGAAGAAAGGGAGCAACCGAACATCTCTGGGTGGTGAAAAACGAGGCAGCGAGATACTATTTCTCCTTTTAATTCACAAGGGGTGGCCTGGCTCTGCGAGCGATAAGACACAAGTGATCAACATCCTTTGAGTTGGCGGAGACTTGGCCTCCTAGCTGCTCCCCCTCCTCCCTTCTTCACAGATATGTAGGATGTGTTTCGCTTCCTCCAACACGGTACAGTGCAGGTAGAAAGAAAAATGAAAAGAAAGAGGGAGGGGGGGTTGAGGAATCTTTTGGAAGCTGTAGGCACAGAGCTACTATATACAGCAGAGCCCAGATCTGGATTTATGATCATGGGCAGTGGAGAATGCTCCATTGGGCCTGGGGGGACTGAAGAGACACTTTTAGGCCCCCTTTTTCATTTCCTGTCTTGTTTCCACATTCTTTGTATTGTACATTGCATTTTCTCCAAGGACGAAATACCCCTTAAAACATAACTCTGTCTCAAACCTTTAGCTTTCTCCTCCATCCTTATGCAAGTGCTGGAAATAAATAAATAAATCGACATGCCTGGTCGCATCATGTCTAGCTTCACAGATTGGAGGTGTTTTCACATATGTGCAACTTCAGCCATTCGAGAAGAGCATCTTGTCCGCAGTTTGTTTTTTTCTAAATGTTCAAAGTAAGTCAATGAAAAGAATCTCACTTGCTTCATTTAAAGCATTGTCAACACCCGGCACTTACAGTTCGTTTGCTCAGTTTGCTCCAGAAAATACAGTGTGAAGCATTCGACGAAATCAAGCAACATTTGATGGAACAATATCCCTCATTTCAAGTATTGTAATACATTCTCCATTTGCTAAATGTTGCATTATTAAAGGATAAAGTACTACAACTCCAACGCTGCTGAATAATTACGCACATTCTTTGTTTTGAACCGCTACCTTAAATGGTTTGATCAAATTAAGAATTAGCGTGTTTGTTTCATGACACTGATATCAGCCTCTTTTCACATTAAAGACTTGTGTTCTGACAAGCGTTGGGAGCATGAACAAAGGAATCCCATCAGAGATCGAAAAGATCCACTTTAAAGAAACATTAATGGAGGGAACTGAGTTTGTTTACTTGTTTTCTTCTTCTTGTCTTTCTTTTAGTCAAATTGACTTGGTTTGCTTAAGAGGCATTACAGCTGCAAACATTCAGAGTCAGCGGTGTGGTAGAAAGATGTAAAGAAAAGACCAATCGTGTGGGCAAAAGCAATTCCGAGTGCCAACATGAAAGAACGAGAGAAGCCAAACAATTAAGAAAATGTTGGCGCCGTTATCTGAATCCTCTATCTCACAGGTGATACAACTTGGAATGGAAGTCCCCTTCCCTGTCGTACATCCTACCCAGAGCTGGCTCCACTGTGGCTCTATCTCATCTTGGTCAGGACAAATGTGAATGATTGTTGTCTGGGCTATTGCAGGAGCCTGAGACTCAGTTCTAAGCTCTGCCCCAGCCACAAGCTCCACCCTCCTCCCCGCATAGCCACTGTTGTCACAACCAATGAAAGCGATGGTCTTTCAAAGCACCCCAAGCTGTGATTAAATCTCCACTTCTGAAATACCAGAGTTTGGGCTGGCATCTACTCAATACGGGCTGTTAATTACATTCCTCTAATTTATTCAACTCGAAATGATAACTGTTCACCATGACATAATCCAACTATGTTTGATCCATTGCTGCAGGTTGGTGGGATGGGGGGAAAAAAAGCTAATTTCCAAACTAATAAAACAAGTGCAACAACAAAGGATTCAAACTTTTCAGACCACTTCACCAAAAATGCACTAATTTAAATGAGCCCTTCAAAAGTGTTAATTATTTGCTTCTACTGACCAGTTTCTAAATTCGCACTAGCATTGCTAACTGGATCTATGCATAATGTTGCAATTCATCACAGCCATCAGAGAAAGTATTTCCCTTTTGGATCAGTTTGGTAAATAAAAACAAAGACATAGATTCCTGATAAGGTGCAGGTATCAAAAGTTGAAAGGACCATGCAGATATTTTCCCAATTTCCCGCCATTTCCCACCATGAGGTTGGCCTTTGTAGTTTTCAGTAAAATATCTTGAAAATGATTGGATGGATTTCTGTAACATTTAGTCCAGGCAATGGTTGATTGTAATGACTTTTCGTGAAGTGCCATCATCAGGTCAAAATGTAATTTCCCCAATGTATCGTTGATGGCCAACAGACATTACAATCAGCCTCAGCTTGTCATGCAAATCAGCACATGTTTAGCATGCTAACATGCTAAACAAAGATGGTGCATGTTGTTTAAATTATACCTCAGCCTCAGTATGTTGACAATGTCATTTTGACCACGTTAGCATGCTAATGATAGCATTAAGCTTGTAACAGCCTTACAAAGCCTCTAGGGTCAGGGTGACCCAACTTTAAAAATGCCAAAAATCTGTATAGTAACAATAGTAAACCCAAAACACAAAGATAGGTGTAATGTAACTATTGATTGTCAGATACCTTTAAAAACTAAACACAAGGTATTTGTCAGTGTGCCGGCTGCCCGTTAAAAATGGCCGCCTGCGACATATTCTCTGCCAGTTATTGCGGTGGTCTATGTCGCCATCGAAATATAATCTTTTATGTCGTCATTTCCAGTATGGGCGACCGTAAATATTGGCGACTCTTTCAATGTATGCAGAACGCAGTGTTTTACTTGTTGGGTCCGTTACTGAGGAAGGAGTGAGCCTCCTGGAGCTCTTTGGAAAGGACCGACTTACTCATTGGCATGTTCATCTGTTTGTGTGTTAGTTTAAATGAATGATCAAATATTGCATGATAAGAATCTTATTTGGACATCTTCCAGCCAATCAGAGTTGTCTATTCCACATTTTAAAAAAGTAACTTGATATTCATAGTCATCAAAAGTTAACCCTTCTAAGAAACAACAATGTTTTACATTTAAAATATCACCAACGCATTTCATCATACAGTGTCTCATCTGATTGCTTTGTGATGAAGCTCACCGTTCCTTTGATCGATTCCCATTCTTCGGAATTAAGGTGAATCCGCTACGGTGCATTTCCTGACGACGTCCCATCTCTTGCAACGGTCCTGACATTTTGATTGTCTTATTTGTTTTCCACTCTTTGCCTTATCTTTGACGGTCACTCTTAAATGACTTAAAAGCATGGAAATCACTTTATCCACAGTCCACCTTTAACGCTTCACGAGTAGGACGCGCAGAGGAAGGAGCAATAATTAACAGTCTCTCGTCTCTCTCACATCCTCTCCCAGCTAACCCCGCTTCCTCCTCCTCTCATTGGAAAATAATCCACGGAGATGTCAGCGGTCAGCTACCGAACGGTTCCCGAGGTGCCGGCAGTGATGTTGTACAATGACACTAATGCTGAGACTGAGAAATCTCTTGTGAGGGGTGCCCTTCAATTTGCCAGTCAAAAGTCCGATTCATACAGGCCTTTTATTACCCCGGCTGCTCCTGTGATCCCTAATAACTGCAAAGGTTGTCTGTGTTCTTAATCCTTCAGTCAAATTTCTACAACAAATGATTTCCCATCTTGCCCTAACGGAGGTCATATGATAATATCCCACTTGTGTGACTCTGCACTTCAATTATTGTGGGTTGTATTTCTTTTTGCAAGGAGTCTGGTTGGCTTTTCCCGTACTTTCCCACCCCCCCTTCTTCTCCTTCGTGTCAAGAATTATGGCGTCTGCAGTGGAAATTATTAATGAGAGCTTTATTAGATTTCCGACTGCAAATTCAGAGGGCTCTTCTAGCTACTTGGAGAAAGCTCAAATCATTTCATCAGTAAATTGTAGTAAAATACTAAGAAGACTCAATATGCTGGAAGAATCACAGACAGAATCGTAACGGTTCCTGATTCATTAAGTAGTTGTGGAACAAAACTTGCAGCCCAGCACCTCATGATGTACGTAGTATGGCGTTTTATTTCGCGAGGCAGAAAGGAAAGGTGTGGCGGTCGGGGTGGTGGATGGGCATCGGGACCTTCATACAGGATTCTGGACTCCCCGTTGTCGATTAAGAAACCAAAATGTCTGCCGACTGATCTGAGCGATCAACTGTTTCACAAATTCTCCACATCAATCCTTTTAGTAATATGCCTCCTCTTGCCAGCGTATATTTGAATATTTCATTCAAGACAGATGGAATCCTAATCTTAGCTCCGAGCTGCGGCGTTTTGTCACCGATCCATTTTTCCAATCAGGCAGTCTCCATCTCCTCCTCCATTTCTCCTCCCTCGCTGCTCTGTTTTGTCCTCCCTCTGGCTCTGCCACCCATCGCTCAATCACCCAACTTTGTCTTTGCCCTCTTTCTTTCCCGGTGACATACTTTGCTGAGGTGCGTCAGTTTTACACGCTTGAATATTTAATTTTGACCAACATATATTGTGTTGAGATGAATGAGCATGAATTCATTTCGACATATAATTGGGGAGGAGAACGGCGAGTGATGTTGGAAAAAAATGATTGCTTTGTTATTAAAAGGGGCTTCTAGCTCAACATCATATTACAAGTATAAGTACATATTATAAGTATCAGTACACTTTATTACTTGTATTTAAATGCATACAAGACAATAGAAAGAGAAAAAGGTGATAGAAATGACACTGCATGTGCTAATTGCTTATCATGGCTGGGCGACAGAGCAGAGCAATTTCATTTTACCACAGTGGTTTCAGATTTGCATATGTTAAGTAATAGTCTCACCCACAATTCTCAGTTACATGATGGCGAGTACGTAATGAATAATGAACATGAAAGGAACTAAGCAACCATCACAGTGTTGGGCAGTAGCGGCACCACAAGAAAGCTAGAAACGGCCAAGCATTGGCCAGCTGCATTGTCGCCAAGTTGCCATTAAAGTGTTGCTCACGCTCTCCCAATGGACAAATCAATACACAGGTAATAAAAACACAGATAGCAACCAGTTAATCCTGCACCAATGACTTTTTAACATTGTGTGCATGATCACTGAACCAACACACTAAGTGGGGGAAAAAACAATGAGCAATTTGTTGATGTAATTAAATTGATTTTGATGACTCATTCAGATTTCCACCGTCGGGCAGATGCTTCGTATTTGAGTCAAGTAAGAGAAAAGTTTTTCCAATTACATTTTTTTCCTTCATTTTGGTGAAAATGAAACTTTTCTCATCAATCCTTATCAGCCACTCACCCGTAATAATAGATAAGGGGTTGTTTACCTAAATCTCTAATGGTTCATCTCCCCGACGAGAGTTTTTAACTCGCTACAATTAATTATCACTTCTAAATTTATGGGCGAAAGCAGCATCCAAACAATTACGGCTTTCGTTCGCCAGCTGAACAATGGTCCATCTATGTCTGTGATGGCAGGGACTCTGTTTTGATGTGAGATTGGCCAACGTGACCAAAAGTGTGGACTAAGGTCTCAATAACTTCTGAGGAGCGTCAAAATGAGCTCAGGAAAGATTTTGCGCAAGTGCCTTTAACTCGACAAAAGTGAATCAGGGGAAAACATATTTCATTCTTCAAGCATTGGTGGAACTGTCTGGTCTGAAGTCTACAGTATGTAATGGTTGTGGTCGAGTGTGTGTTGCGTATGTGTGTGTCCCTCTGGGTTGTCAGATCCTGTTAATTGCAGCCGTCCTGCTGCTTTAAAAAAGTTGCTTTAAAAAAAGTTGTGACTAGCTCACACCCCCCCCCCCCCCCCCAACTGTCACTCCGCTTTCATTATTTATCCATTCGAATGAGAGAAAAATGTTCACGTCGACATTAATGACTCCACAACAGAGAGGAAGAAGAAAGCCTAAAGTAATTAAGGCAACTGACTCACCTCACGATTACAGAGAAATTAGTGGGGATACTGCAGTGTGCTTCGACAGTGTGCTTTTCAGAGTCTAATCAATTAATCAAATGCTAATTTCATCTTAATTCTCCATAGAATTTGCAGCGCAGGAGTCGGAATCAGATGGATGCATAAACCGCACGTATTGGAGTATTTATAGTACGTATTAATGGCAGGTGCGTTAAAAATGAATGGCCTGTGAATGACAGATTCCCAAGCTCATGAAAAAAAATGGAGAGGGGGATTTAGATGAAATGGCAATGCAGAACCGGCAAGACTGATCTCCTCTTTCAGCGGAGGCGACTCCAACAGAAGTACCTGCTAAGCAAATTTATTTCACTGGAGTTTAATGCCCCCCGGCCTCTCCCTGTTTTCCTATCTCTCCCTCTTTCTGTCAACCTCCCCTCGTCCCTCTCTCTTTCTCACTTCCTCGCAGCCCTTTCACAATACTTCCAAGACAAGCACTTTCTCCCCTTAAATCACATCCCTTTATTTGCAAGCCAGACACTTTTTTTTAAAGGCATGCTTTTAAGAAATTAATCTGGATGTTGAAAAACACTATTACTAATACCTCCACAGACACTGAGAATGCAATCCTGACTATTGAGCGACTGGTAAATTGCCCATTAGTGGGTAACATTGTACTGTGAGGCCTATATACATTTACTGTAAGGGGGCTTTCCTATGTTATAAGACTGGCTGTCAGTCAAACAGCACCTGGGGTGATTTTGTATTTCATTCAGTAATAAATAATGAAGATAGGTATTCTTTCCTTCCATGGGGACAAAGAGACTGGGCTTCCCAGTGTAGGTATCTCATACATCCATGTTGCTTACAATAGCTACACCTGGAATCACATTGTGTACTTGTGTTTCTGCAGTGTGTGTGTGTGTGTGTGTGTGTGTGCACAGATGCTGCGAGGGACACTGGTGGAAAATGAACGTCCTAACAAGCTTGCAGCTGGAGCAGAGAGGTCGGCCGCCGGGACACCGGGGTTAAACTGGACACACTCAACAACAATCTGTCACACAAGTGTCTCCTGTTATGTGTGTTTGGCTGATGGAAAGCGGTGTCCCTTGGGGCATCGCTGCATTGGCCAGATGATACGGATACGGGAAACATCTGAGAGCAACTTGCCAACTAACTTCACAACAAATGTAAGAACAAGTTTCGACACTTTGACACCCCAGACTAAGAAGAAAGCCACAGTGCTCAAAGCTGTTTGTCAATGTACTGTATGTCAGTGTGTCTATATGTGTGAGTGGGTGGAACAGACATGAATATGTCAAATGCCGGTTCATATTACACCCTTTAAATTGCATTCATACTGTCATGTTTTGGTTCTTTTAATCAGGTTGCATTATGGGTATTTGGGGATTCAATATACATCAACAAACATATGTAAGGTGCCCATGCCAAGGACAAAACCAGGAACATGGGACGTTATGTGGCAGAGGGGAATGCCTTTTGTTGTTGTGTACAATCATAAAAAAACAACTCCAAACGTAAACTGAATTGTTTGAATTGAGTGTCAATTGCTGGTCTGAACTGGCTAATGTGTGTTCCTAAACCCTAATGTGCCCCACACACACACACACACACACACACAAACGCAATCAAAAGCATGCATGAGAGTTGTCATTGGCCGATGCACACGCACACATTGCCACAATGCAGCTCCGAGGACACTCTTAAGGTGCATTTTATGCTCTCTGCTGCCTGAGTGAAGAGATTGGATTCAGTATATTCTCACAAATAACAGTAATTCACAAAGCCGGTGAATGACTATGGTACACTGGAGTGCATTTGAAACCCTTTGAAATCATATCCCACTATCTATCTGACAGGACATTAGGGATACTGTTCACTCCCTCGTGACAATAAGATTTGGATCATGGTTGAACTCAACAATATCATTTTCATTCTTACATTCCCCTCTTTCATTTCGCTGTTCACTGTTCCCCCATGTTCTTTGCTAAATCTGTGTAACAGCAATTCCAAAAATACAGAAACAAACAAAGCATATTGGATGCTATGTATAGAAATCTACTGTACGATCCGGCAGAGTTAGTGATCTCCCAGGGGAAAAAAAAAAAACGACACAGGCAGCTACACAAGTTAATCAAGGTTTGCATGTTTACCCTCCGGCTCCGTGATGGCTGCCGCCAAGAGTTCTCGCTCGCTCAAAGCCTAATATTTACAGGGGGGGGGGGGGGGGCAAAATGTTTCGAGCTTCTGACAGAGGTTGTGAGGAATCTCTGAACATTTGAAAAGGTAGACCCGAGGTGGTATTTTCCTCACGACTGTGATAGAAGAAGACAACAAGAGAACTGTGGGGGAGGGGCTGGGAAGACAAGTGGATTGTTGTTGCTTGCCGGTGAAACAAGAAAAGAAAAGGGAAAATTCCACCGCTGTAATAGAGTTGCGTTTGACACATCAGCACTGCAAATCTCTGCCCCTGTGTTCGACAAAGACATGTTGTTCCCTTTTTTTAAAGAGCCAGCTTGTTGGGTGAAAACAGCAAAGCAAATGTCAACATTTCTAAAGGTCTGGAAACGGTGTTCATCAAAGGAATCGTGCACGGCAGCCACATTATTTTGAGTTAATTCGTTTTATTGATATACAACAACACCGATAAAGCTGTCTGAATTAGCCATTTTACTTTTTAGCATTTGCTGTTTTGACCATAGAAAAACAGGAGGGGAAATGAGAATGAACGCTGCATCGCCTCCATTGAAGTTAACAAGTTCGTCACCTCTACCCAAATAACAGAATAATGAGTAAACTACAACAGATTTAAATACATTTGATTTTACAGAATAACTGGCCCCTCTGCTTTAGTATTTATTCCTTTTGTTACTCTCCCATTTAGGGCTGTAACTTCTGAACCAAAAGTCTCAAATGTGTTTGTTTTTTTTTGCTCCTCCTACAATTTTAAAGCAAACTTCACTTGATTCGGTCGACAACATCTCTGGACCAAGCCTTTTTTTGGACATTTGATGTTCCATACAGTTTTGCAACAGTTTGCCCTCATCGTTAGCTCAAATGCTGTGGGCAATGCTATATTACAAAACATGTGGAGATCATTTTGTAGATCATTTTGGCGATAAAGTCTTGAGTCTTCTGCGTTTGCGTCCTCCGCTCATCCGATTGTACTTAGTGTATGTAATCACGAGCGATTACCGGTTCTCAATGAGCACTTCCAGGGGGGGGGGGGGGGGCAGCTATTGGCCCACTCCGAACGGGCACACCACAAACGGGCACTGCACTAGTTTGGGACAATAGACAACCACCAAGGCCCTCTACTCTATATATCATTGATTGAAGGTAATCTAAAAATCCTCTAGATGTTTAATGGCGACTTTATTTTCGTCAGTTCTTTTAAATCACATCAGACATCGCGAAAGACATCTCACTTGTGTTGAAAACATTTCTTGTTTATTGTACCACACGTTCCTGTCACATCACATCAGGTCATGTGAAACGGAGCGGTCCGATAAAATGTATCAGTGTCTTCTGGGGCAAACACATTCTCGAGCCTTTCATGCTGTCAGTTCGATGTGTGCTGGATCTTTGTCCTGGAGTCAATCTGCGCGGGTTAGTGCGAGTGCCAAAAATAAAAGAAGCTCTTCCTGAAAGGAGGCATTCAGATGTGTTTTGTTTGTCAGTGAAAGTATATCCAGAGGGGGGGGGGGGGGGGGGGGGGGGGGGGGGGAGTTTGTCAAAAGAATAAAAAAGTATGAAAGGAAATGAGACTCAACTCTTTGTGCTGAACAGCTTGCCCCAGATACAAGAATGTGTGTGAGGCCTGTAAAATGCAAAGACCAACTCCGATCTATTTGAGCTTTTTCGTATTTTATAACCCACCAAGGGAGATTTTTCTGGTAGTTTTATTGTAACTCAGATCTTGTTTCTGTAATCTTATCCATACCCAATGAGAATCATCTTTTAAATTGTAGTCTTTGCATCTAATCAAATGAGAAGGGTTCTAAGAAAAGCCCATTGAGGCTAAAACTGAAGCTAAATTGTTCTCATTTCTTAACAAAGGAGCAGAAATTAAATGGGAAAGTCCGATTCATTCGCGCTTAACATGTTCCAAGTGTATTTTCCAGTCTTCAACCTCGCTCGTTCCCCATCCCGTCCTCCCCTTGCCTGTTGGATGTGGTTGCCATGACAACACCCATTACCTCTTGATTGGAGATCTGCTGCCACTTATCTGCTGTTAACACAGCAGTGGCGGCATTAGCAGCAGTCAGAGTGGGGCAGAGAAGGAAAGTCATTGGAGCGAGGGATATATTGGAGATGCCTTTATGACTAAAAGAAGGATTGAGTGCTTATAGGATTGCACATGTGGGGCCAGACCTGGCGCCTGCAGTGTTGGCGTGCATGTGGGCTTATGTCCTGCGGTTTTGTTCTGGAGAGCAGGCAGGAGTGATCTCTGGCACAGTGTGACTCGGTGGTATCACAGTATCACACCGCCGATTCTGCTGCCAACTGAGATTGCGGCACTCAAAGATAAGCTTTCCGTCTCCTCTCTGGCTTCCGATCCCCACGACTGAAGTGGATTACATCAAGTACAATCGGGAGCTCGCTGTTAACAAATCTGCCGCAAAGTCACACGCTCTCGATCTCCTCGTCAGTCGGACCCAAAATGGCGCGTACGCCAGGTGCCATTACGTGGCATTCAACCAGAGATGTGATATTAATATTAGCGGGAAACACATCGACTAAATGCCTTTAGATTTCTTAACGAAACAACATTGAAAGTCAGTGTTGTCTGATGGGCTATGTAAGGCGCTAGCTGGGCTACTCCAATTAAGTTGAGGGACACAATAAAGGGATTGCTGCATCACAATCTTTTCTCATTTCCTCTCTTTGTGTCACCCCCCCCCCCCCCCCCCCCAAACAAATATGTGTCACTGTGAATCAATTCTGCCACCACTATCCTGGATATGCAACAAATAAAAAGTGACATCAAATTATTTCCAAGCTGATAGATGTTACACGAGCTTTGTCAGTGTTGTCACCTCTTTGGAGAGATCTTTCTGGTTTATAATAATTGAAAGAGGAACTGAGTTTTCAGACAAGTCGAGAAATGGTGGAAAAGTTGGCACGTGCAAGATTTCTTCCTCTTCTTTTATCACCATCATTTCATTCTTTTTCATTCAGGGGGGAAACAAATACGATATTGGACTTCCATGGGCAAATAAATGTATATAAAACAGAAAGGAAATGAGCACTGTGCTACGTAAAATATGACTTCAAAGTCACTGAGCCACACACCCGAGGTTTGAGTATTCGTCATTAAAGAAGAAAAATGAAAATCAAACAACAAAAAAAAAAAAAGCATCGCAAAAGGACAGCGACAGTATGAGATGTCGACTGTTTTCTGTTTTATTGCCCTGGATTCCCCTGAGTCTGCTGCCAAAAGAGTTGTTTTGATGAAGAATATGAGTGATGCAGTCCTCTGCGTCCATCTAGATTGCATTTATACCGAGAGGACAAAGTTCATATATACTGGAAGGATGTAGTGCTGCAGTCTGGGGCCCAACAGGCATCATACAACAGCGCAGTTTCGGCTGAATAGCTCTGATTCTAATGTTGATACATGGAACAAATTGCATAAAAAGTTGTAAAAAATAGACAAGTGATTTCTATCCTAGCCATTGCAACCGTTAAATCATTACTTTTAGCTAATTTAACAATTTTGCCATTACTTTTAGTTAAAATTTCATAAAATGACATCTTGTACTTGACTTGTCACTGTTTCAGTTCTTACTTTAGTAATCTATGTCAACCTTTAACATATTATGTTATGTACTCTTTCTACTGTTCAACCACTTCTTACTGTGTGTTTGCTAGTTTTCACACAATCTCACATCCTGTTCAAATGTTAAGGCCGACTTCATATGTGGATTTATTTCTCCAGCATAGAAATTTCTTACTTTCCCAAATGAGCTGAACTACTCAACAATCTTTCAAACCCCCCCGACATGACCCCAAACACATCTGCGACACTGTGTGTCTTGTGTCTGTCTGTCGCTCCATTAGGCGTGTAGCCAATCAGTCACCCGAGCAGCAGCTCGGCACGTCTACGCCCGGCCTGTAACCCTTCTGTCAGTCAAACGGCTGGAGTTCATTAGAAACACTGGGCGTAGTTGACAACTCCCCACGGATCTGACCTGCGTATACAAACGCGGGTGACCTGACCCTCTCGGTCGGGGGATATATCGTCATGTAAACAACGATATTGTGACTCTTGAGGCGTAAAAATGTGAGCAAAACCACTCAGAGATCCATAAAAACAGCCGGTGGGATGCACAAGGTCTATACAGAGAGGCACGCAGGGGGAAATTGAAAAGAAAACACTGCTTTTCTGTTTCTGCCAGAGGAATTAATAAAACACTAGCACATGAATTTGAGCCTGGTGGCCAGTTAAGTTTGTGGCTAAAGAGACATTTAAATTCAAAGAGACCCCATTCGGCACTGCAAAAAGCCAGGTTACTACAAGATACAAATACACCGTCTGGCAGACAGACATTGAAGGTCAAATATGGGATTTCTTACTGTTGCATACTGACTCGAAATTCGACTGAAGCACTTAAGCAGATTTAATAAAGCACACAAATGCAGTTTTTAATGTGAGCACCATGCATACCAATCTCTTCATTCCATCAAACTGAATTACACTGGAGGAGGCTGCCCCAGAACGGCTTCAACACAAGTAAGTTAGGGGACAATCTGTTGGGAACGTCTCAACACTCTTTCCTGTTAATAAGATTAGAATGTGAAATATTAATTGAAAAAGGCTTAATAATAAATGGAGGGTATTAAAAATTGAATTAATTCAAATTCCATCCATGAATTTTGAAAGGTACATTATTAACAGTGCACCAACAAGCCATTTCATTGATGTAGTGCCGCGGCGCTGAAACTTAAGTTTAACACCTACTGCTCTTCCATTAATTTCCCACATGCTCAACAGACGTCTTTAGGAAAGACTTACGGCCAGTTTGACAGCAAGGTGAAGTAGAGCGCCTCCGCATCTCCTCCCTCCCTCCAATTAGCATTAGCGCTCACACCTCCTTGTAAACTGATTGCTGACAGGAGGCGAAAAAACGGGTCCCAGGGTCAATAACTTAAGGAACTTGAGGCTAATTTTAATCTATTACCCTGCCATGTGCACACACTGTGTCAAAGGTAAGGCCAGAGAGGGATCCGTCATGTGATTCATACTCCGGGGGGGAGAGCATTACTTTCATGACACATCATAATTTAATGCATTTTAAGGAACTCAGCATGACTTTGCCGAGGCTGATGGAGGGAGGAAAGAGAGAAAAAGGGGAGATGAAGAATGAGAAGGATATTAAATTATGAAGCATCTTAACAGAGCGATCTGTCTTAAAGAGACATGATTGCTTTACCGCTGTGGATTGATGATAATCTGTTTGTAAGGGGCCTTGCAAAGGCTACAAAGGCTGGGTGGATACTCAGGGCTCTGACCAGAACAAACCAGTGTCTGAATCACCTATGCAGTACATTTAAATTTAAACTTTGTAATTCAGCACCATTTTATCACAAAGTATACTTTCTAAGGGGCTTAGGTAACGGTAGGCTACGGTATAGTGGTATCATTAATGGTTAGTAAATCGTTCGTCAATGCTTTATAGGTCATTGACAATATAACGATTACTTGTTGGTTGCAATTAGAAAGGCCGACAATCACAAAAAGGTTTTATTGATATTGAATGACAATAACACTGGATTAAAATTAAACAAATAAATAACACTAATAGTAATGTTAATATATAATGTATTCTTTCTGGTAAGCAATCGAGAACAACTACAGCGTCGGAAAACTAGTCACAGGGATTTTTGCCAATATAGCAACCCTAAATGATTATTACTGATCTATAAAGCATTAATAAGCCATTAACATATGTAAAACAAGCAAGTTGTAGATCAGTATTGATTCATAAAGAAGAAGCTTTTGGTTTGATTAGCTGGTATTAACGGTGAAGTTAATAAATCAATAGAGAAGAGGATTCACATCAGCCACACAACGGCCCATTTTATTCTTATATTATTGGGATACTACTGATCAATAAAGTATTAATCCATGCATATCAACACAAAATAAACTGTAGTTACATGTTATAAAGCATTCATAAAGTGCTATTCATAAGGAGGTTCTCTTAAGTTTTCAAAACGTGAAAACAATGAACTAAAAGTTACTTGTTTCATTGTCTGACAGTTTTCCCCCCCGTTATTAATCCCAGCATGAGAGTGCAGCGTAACAGGTGTGACAGGTGGTCAAGCACCCGTTTTCCTTGCCTCTCCTTTCCCTCAGTCTTTCCATCCACTGCAGTCACACAGGCTTTGTCTCGGCTGTGTGTTCATGCCTTGCTGCATGGGCTGGAGCAGGGAATAGTAAACTAGCCTGTCGCTGCCGGGGCTTACATCAGAGACCAGGAAGGCTTTGGCTGTCATAGGTTCTCAGGATCAGAGCCGAGAGCGGGGACACTCCATTTTGTCGGTGGCGAGGAGGAGAAGAAGGTGGAGGAGGAGGGGGAGAGGGGGAGTGGTGTGTGTGTGCCAGGGTCAAGTGCTGTGGAAAAAGCCGGGCAGTTATCCAATAGAGCTTTGCTCTCGTCTCTGCTCTCTGTTAGTGTCTTATGCAGCCCACTCTGTCCTGGGGCTTTCCAGGCTTGCCGGTTCTGTTGTGCCAAGGGCATCCTGGATCAGCATTTTGAAAGGCATTATAACTGGAAGGACTGGAGCTGGTCTGTTAAACCTGCAATACATCAGCAATTCATGAGATGTAAGCGGCCCATCCGAGGAAGCAAAGCATATGGATCAGATGCCTTTATGTGACTTTTCTTGTGGAAACGAACAGAGACCAACGCTTCGAAAGCAGAATATCGAGTGGTGTGTATAAAAAAAATGATCATTCTGAATGTGTCAAATATGAGGCAATATTTATGGGAAGAGTGAAGGAGTTATGCAGAAAGGAAAAGAGGACGAGGAGAAGAGAAGCCTCTTGACTTTCTTTGTTTGAATCCCCGTGTAAATGTTAAGCGGCTAAGTGGATTCACACACTCCTCATGCATCCATCCGCACACCTGCCAACCCAGCCCCCTAGTGGCAGCGACAGACATTGCGGAACCAAAGCGGGCTGTTTGACAGGCATACAGGAGCTAATCCCTCCTCACCGACTGCACACAAGCCATTTTGTCAGATCCCACTTTTCATACTCACTGGTTTGACCCGTGCACACACAGATATGGGAATATGAGCAGTGCAGGGGGAGGAGGATGAAGAGGAGAGAGAAGATCAGAGAGCAGAGAAGTGAGAGGAGACTGGGCAGAGGGGAGAGGGAAAGTATAGCAGTGGGAAGGACGGTATGCGGGGGAAAGGGGATAACATATAACGACTCACTGAGCCATACACAGGATGTGGTCATCTGATCAAACTGGAAGCCCATCTGCCACCGACAAGCCAGCCTGACCGGTAAAACGTCTTTGGTGGATAAGATACATCAAAGTCACCTGAGATACCTGTAACTTTTTGAGGGATTAACATTTTGACTGCTCAGATTGTCTATACTTTGGGTTTTGCTTGCTGTTTTTCTGTAAAATCAAAGGAAAACAAATGGCCTTTCCCCAGTTCACAGTACAGTACTGTATTTATGACGTAGTACCATCCAACCGTGAAATTCTCTCCCGCCTTGATGGCCATTAGGCAAATGCTAGTTGAGACATTATCACCATGTCGCGGCTCACTTAATGATTAATTACAGACTTGAGCTACTGTATGACTATCACTAACTTTAAAATGAAAATGTTAATATGCTCTTGCCACTGTACTAATTGATTAACACAGTACATGCCGTTGTATAAAATCTTTAAATCTTTTTTTACAATTTCACTCGCATTTCCCTCAAAATGAATGTCGGACAACGTTCAGAGCCTCTTACCATCAGAGGTCAGAGGTCACGAACACAATTCTTTGTCTGTCATATGCAACAAAGGGATTATACACAGATATTGTGAATTAAAAGCCAGGTTATTGATCAACATGAAAAGAGTATAGTTGGACAATTTGAAAAGTACACTTATTCACTTTCTTCCCGGGAGTTTAACGAGAAGATCCGTACAATCAGAGGCTTGTTTAGGGCCTGGCTATTGGGCTACAGCAGAGCGTAGCCACGGGTCTTTTTTTACTGCCAAAAAGTGTGTGAAATGCAGCTTTATGTCAGCGTACAGACATGAGAGTCCTCGATCTTCCCATCTAACTCTTGACAAAACAGCGAACAAGTGGATTTCCCAAAATGTCAAACTGTTACTTGTCATTTGTTCTGGATTGTATTTGTACTTTTCTATTTTGAAAGTTTCTCTTCATAATCTCTTGGAGGTAGGACCCGATGTTTTCAGCTTGATTGATTCCAACGCCAGTCAGGTGGAGGTCATCCTCGCCACCATCACAAACATGTCATCTTTCATCAACATCACCACCTGCATCACCGTGATCACCAGCAGCATCGCACGAACCGCCATCCCGTCATCGTAATCATCACAAACGCCTCACAACTCCCCCGACAGCAGCCGCGGACAACTGTTCACCCGTACTGCCTCCATGACACCCCACGATGAAGGTTAAAACTCACCGCTCCCTTATCCCCAAGAAGCATTCCAGGAACATGTTCGCGTTTGAATTAGTTTAGCCGAGAAAGGGGATTTCTTTTAATCCAGGCTTGTCGTGTTCAGTCAGCGATTTTAATATACTGATAAAAGTGAAGCAAACATCACAAATGATTATAGACTCGTACAGAAGCAAAGGCCATTACATTTTTTTTAACATTCTGTAATTACCTGTTCATCAATGGTCATTGCTGGTGACGGAGTCCGCCATTCCAACGCTGGATTGAAATGACCCTGCTCATGCTCAAGGTATTCACAGGGAACAATGCAGCATTTAATCCACCTTTACTGTACTACTTGTAACAAAATCACTTAGTGGTTCCTGGTGGAGCTGAGAGACTTCATGAACTGTAGACAGTAAAATGAATACCATCCACTAGAAAACAAAGATCCAAAGATCTCCAAGGAGTTTGCTTCACTTTCTTTGTTTCTTCAGACTCTTACTATAAGTGCACGGATGTGTCAAGTGATTTCACTGAGCCATTCTTCTCTTGTTATTAGACAGACAACACTTCCCTTTGCAGCAGAGAGTGGCTTATTAACCCACTCATAATGTCCCCTTGTTTATCTTTGGTTGTTTTTTTTTGTTTTTGTCTGGTGTAATTACTTGGAGACATTTTCTTGATTAAAACTCTTGGAGGGGAAAGAGGGGAAAAAGATAATTGCAAACAGAAGTTTGTAGTTTTAAAAAGGAAGATTGTTCAAGAGCTGACTTTTCCTCAGAAGTAAGTGGTAATCTGTTGCCTAAAAAAAACAAGTATGTAGCAAAATGTAAAAAAAATGTAAAAAAAAGAAGTTATTTTTTAAGATAATTGCTCTCGAACTGGTTTGAAATGCCTCCTGTTATCGACAACGTCTGCAGGTACATTGAACAGCCCATGGGGGAAAGGCTTCCTGTGTGTTAATGCTGTACGACATTTATTCATATGCGGAAAATGAGACTAGAGCTGGCAGAAATATGCAATATGACCATGCATTAGCGGAAGAAATCAAGCATGCTTGAAGGGAAATGCTGCTGATTTTCAACCGGATTTTCCAATGTTCCAAATGTGTGTGGTATGTGAAAATTAAGAATGTTTGACTGCCCTGCGAGTTACTTGCGGCCCGGAGCTTCTGTTTACTTTCCTAAAACCATATCAGAGGTGTTTTACTCATGCAAAGTGACCACATTGCTATTGCTGCTTCACAACTAGGTAAACACAGTATGTCCCTCATAGTGACAGGAAACACAATACATTTGTCACCAATTAACGCCAACTGCAACGGTAGTTTTCTGTATTTTTTTTGACAGCAAATCAGTTTCAGCTCATAGAAAGGGCCAATTATTCTCTGAATTATTTTTTTAAAACAACAAAAGCGTGTGTTCGGCTCTACTGTAAACACCAGTTTCAGATCCATCATTTATTTTCCGGCAAAGAGTTTTTGCTATTTCTTCCAAAAATCACGGGACTGTAATCTTAAGGGTTATCCCTTTACATTTAAAGAGAGGTTGGCATCAGTCTGGATGCAGTTGGTCCATTTTGAAACCATCTGAAAGGTATAACAATCAAAAACAATCTTTTATGGTGATTAAGCCTTGTAAGCCTTTTTTTTGTAGTTGGTAATCTATATTGACATTCTAAAATAACTGTATTGCACTTGGTTGAAAGAGGCTCACAATCTATGGCAGGGTTATCTTCTGCAAATCCCAGTTTGAAAATCATTGTTCTAACCTTTCCAAATGAACTAAACAGCAATTGTTCCAGTAAATGTGGCAGATTATGAATACACAGCTGTAAACACACTTAGTGAGAATGTGCACAAGGTGTAAACATATGGTGGCTCATTAAATGACACCATGACTGAGGACATTGGAGGCACTATGAGACAAGTTGTCCATTTATCGTAAAAAACTCATCATTTCAGTTGTTTGATTATTTGGGCAGGATGGCAACTAACACAAGCAATCACTGTCGTTCGTTATTTGTTTTTATATATGATGGCAGAGCCACAGCACATTCATGTAAAGTCCATATGGAACACAAGTGATGCAGAAATAGGCTCCACTAATGGTTTTGAAGCTGCAAATGTGAGCCAATGTGTGTTTCATGCCTCCTCACTAACAAGCACATCATTTTCAAAAGTGCACAATGGTGTCAAGTAGCCTGGGATGATCCCCCCCCCCCCCCTTCAACGAGTGCCAGGATTACTGTAAGCTGATTTTCCATAATTTATCCTCACCAAGTGGAAAAGCACAATCCGGATTCGCCTTTTAACTCCCTCTCCTTATCTTGTTCCACTCTCGTCATTGTTGTCCCAAGAACAAATGTGAGTTAAGTCTGCGAGCCTTGTGCTGCAAATGGGTTCGTTTTCAAGTTGGCAAATTTGCACTGTGGGTCAAATCTATGCATTAGGGATGCGGTCGATGCTCTGATAGCATGCAGTTTTGTCTTACTTTTTTGCAGCGTGTGTGTTTTTTTTTCGGATTGACACTCTGCACCTGTACAGCATTTCTGCATTTTTACCTCTTGTTTAATGTCTCCGAGAGGACAGCGACAGCCTGCGATCCCTATTATTTTCTTGCTGAGTGGATTCTCCTCTGAATCCAGACCCATCACAGACATGTGCTAATAAGACAGATGACACCGCTGTTTTTTTTTTGGGGGGGGGCTGGCATGATCATGGAGCAGCAATTCCACACATTCACAAACAACCTCCTGCAGACTGCGCCGTGCTGGAAAAAGACAGTGCTTTCTGTTACTGCTGCGCTCCACATCGCTGCAGCTATTACAAACACTTTGTGTGGAGGACAATAACAGGGTGTCAGACAGAGACAAAGTTACTTCCAGGTCTGCAATGGCTCTGTGGAGTCCACATCAGTGTGGAGGTAGTAACCTGAATAGATATGGCTGCTGGTCCAACCTCCTTTACTTACCTCCACGGGAAGACAGTGGTGACATTATAAGTCATGCTAGGCTAGGCTTCATGGATGCTAATGTCAGTCACTATATTTCTCTTATGACCAAATACTTGCAAAACCAGTCACATTTCTATCAGCCTCAGCTATACATTGGGGTTAATAATAATTAGAAAACGTGAAACCAAGACGGTGAACATGGTAGACGTTATACCTGTGAAATGAGCAGCTTGTTAGCATGGAAGTGTGAGCATATTAGCATTCTTATGTTAGCATTTAGCTCAAAGCACCGCTGTCCCGGAGCAGGGAAACCCAGGGTCGATAGTCGAGCTGTCTGTGCTAAGCAGACAGACAGCTCGTTTCGTCTTCTTTGTGTTTTGACAAGATTTCATGGCAACGCAAGACAACATTAGCGCTCTCTCAGCACAAACACATGCTCTTCTTTTATCCCTCCTCTTTTGTATGGCAGAAAAAAAAAGTCAAACAAAACTCATTGCACTACTTGCTGTTAAATGAGGTCATGTCAAACCCTAAAAAATGATGGCATGAAGTTGGACGTGATGTTCTCTCCCAAACAGACGGAAAGAAGAAACTGGCATGGGGATGAGCCAGGCCCCAGAGCAAATAGTGGAGGTTGGCTCTCGGTGCAGTCTGCATCACCTTCCAGCATTTGTAATTGTTCCTTATTAGGCTATTGCCCAGATTTTTCAGCATCATCCAAGCCCCCAACCACACACACACATGCACAATATAGTATGAGGCATTGTTATGTGACTGTCTGTATCAAGCCAGCTCTGGCTGAAACACTCTTTTGTTTTGGTTAGTTTCCCAGATTGCACGGTTCAAAAGAAAGTGCAGGTGAATCAATGTGCTGTTCAATCATGCAGCGATGAAAAGCACTTTGTAATAAATTCATTAAACTGTGAGTGCTTAGAAAACATTTCCAGGCAAATTGGTCAGCACGTTTCGGCTTTCTTCAATTTACCATCACGCTCCACTCTATTGACTGGTGAAGGTACAATGCACTGGTTCACCTTGTGTATTTTTCATCCAGCAAGGCATTATGCTGTCTGCATTCAGTTTAGCTGCTCTAGCTGTGTCGGCTGTACTCCACTTCCTTGCTTCATGTACACATTAGTCTCATCTTAACCTCTGGAAACATCTACAGTAGAATTCAATGGAGGCAACCAATCAGCCAATTACCCCAACGTGTTCGGAGGACGCTGTTGGTCCAATACAATCTTTACTGGCTCAACCTCAAAGTGGGGAATAAGCAGTCATACAGTTGCAGTGCCAGCAGTTATTCTAGCATTAGATCAATCTCAGAATGATTGCTTGGTTTTGGAGTGAAACAAAAGCATCTTGTTCCATTTGTATCTCTCTTGGGTGCAGAGGGGCAGGTTATTACTTCATGCTGCGGCAGAAAAGGGTTTTTTCTTTATATTTATTATTTCATTTAAATACCAACAGGGCTTTTAGTTTGGAATAATAGGGACACCGGAATGGGTTTTGCACTGGAAATGGGCTTAATTGTCAGTATTCATTTTCAAATGATAAGTTACAATAATAATACATTTAGGGACTGTGCAAAAAAGGATTAGAGGAGAGCAGGGTGTCAGAAGAAAGGGTATTCAAATAATGTCTTTGTATAGAAGTCAAGGGTGTTACATTTCTTGTCTTTGGGCAAATTTTTATTCAATTATTCCAGTTTATCGATTTGTTTGTAATATACGAATAAAACAATCAAATCGTTACATCAAAAAGTTAGCTTTCTGGTGAGCCACCAGTCATAAAACTTGAATTTGGCCATATGCGGTGGAAAGCAGTTCCTCATCCAAAACAGTTAATTTATGGCCAGCAAAGCAATGAGCTGAAACTCATAATAAAGCTCTGAAAACACGAGGGGAGCAGCAGATTTAGGTGATTATTCTCATCATATTCATCATGTAAGTCCCCCTTTAACATTGTCACATTGTTTTCACATATAAAGCTGATCATTTGAGTTTCATTCCATAAGTCAAGGGTGTCAGAGGCCCGCATCCCCACCCAAATAACTTTCTGATTTGTCTGACTTCAACTGCCACGAAGTTACAAACAACAGCACAAGGACAGTGAAAACATCAATTGAAGTTGTAACAGGACAGCTCTGCTCCAGTGCCATTAATTGCCAGCGAAAGTCTGGGGGAGAGCATGTAATTGGCATTTAACGCTATTGATAGCAGCATGTGTTGGTATTTAGCTGTCGGGCCACAGAAGGGCCATGCGGAGTCAAAAAATTGTCAGGGCGGTGGCGAGCCAAATCCTGCAGGAGCCGAGGCATGGCTCAGCGTGATTAGACAGGGTCCTCGTCTCAGTGCCAAGCGGAGAGGACACCGAGGTCATACGTGTCCGACCAAATGACCAGGCTTGGACAGGGATGCTGCACAGGTGCACGGACTAATACACTCAAAGACACAGACTTGGTGCTCAGATTGTCAAGTCGACCAGACAGGATGCTTTTTTTTTTGGTGATCTTATACCTGTGTGCTGTTAATTTACTTTCTATATAATTGGTTGAATATTTATTTCTTGACAGCTAGCATATGTTTTTTTCAGCCTGGCCCTCGCCATCTGTTTATCAAACCCTGGTAAAATTCCGAGGCATATGTTTTGTTGAGTTTATGTGTACAGTTCCAAAAAAACACGTTGCATTCATAATGTATCAACGTGCTAATGTGGGCACATATTAGTCCTGGACACAAATACTGCCAGGAAGGAGCGAGAGAAGGGAGGATTGGGACTTCCCAGAATAACTTCTTAACTATTGCAATGTCTTTTTCCCTGTACTGAATTCATGATGAAATAAAAGTGAGAGGGAAAAACTGACTTCTGACTTCTTTTTCTCTGTAAGCGGCGACACAGAGCAGAAAGACTAAGTGGTGTGGAAGTTGATTTGCTGCCAGGGAACTTTTGGGGAAATCAATACGGAATATGTAAACTACCCATTTCTTTTCCTTCAAGCTGCCACTGATATGAACGTATATTTACGTGAAAGGAAGACGTAATTGTAAAGTAAAATGTATTGTTAAGGCCACTGAAGTCAGCTCGTCTGAACCCAGTAAATTAAATTAAAAGTGAGCCGCCAATAGCTGTTATTTAGATGATTAATGATGAAAGCTGGAGATGCAGGGGAACAGCCCATTGCCAATGCCTAGAAAAAGAAATAAACAACAACAGACCTAGAACCAAATTCAAGCATTATCCTTACTCGTCTCCTCACATGGTGCTAGGAAGACAGTTGGCGTACCTTCGCTTCACTGTTGCTTTGACTTCAATCCATTTATTTTTCGTCTGGATTAGAATATGTCTGTCCGATCAATGCAGCTAGTATGGCTAAAAATGCGAAAGAAAAATAAACAATTACTGATGCAGCATGTTGTCTGCACTCCACCCACCAAAAATAAAGCTGCAAATCTAAATTTGCCTGCGCTCTTTTGACTTACACCCTCGCTTCCTTTTTTAACCCGAGAAGTTACACCGCCGGTGTCATAAAACACGATTCTATTGCTGTAATCTTGCCGAGAAAAGGCTATGGAATCTCTCGCTCTTGAGAATGAGAGAGGGTTGAGAAAAATCTAAAATCAAAGCAGAAACGAAAACCCGAGCGATGAAAGAGGAGCGACTGAGAGCGTCGCCTGATGAGTGTGTGCCTTGGTTTCTCTCCTTGTCTTTTGCTCCTTCTCACTCTCGCTATTTCTACCTGAAAAGAGAAGAGAGTATGAAATAAAACTTCCTCAACGTCTCTCCAGTAAATGTGAGGAGTAAAAGCAGGGCTCGTGCAGAGATATGATCAACGGCTGGCGAGACGTCAGGCGTCACAGAGCGACCTAATTGAAATGAGGCCGGATTCACCGTTTTGTGCTCATGCCTTTCCGCCCTGTCATCTGAGAGCAGCGCGGAGCACCAGGTGCTTGGTTGGAATTTTAGGCAAAAATAAGCCAATGAGCAAAATCACGTACATTGAAGACAACCTTCACAACCTGGTAAAAGTTTTCATCCCTAAATGTCTATTTTCATTGTCACGACAAGGTCCTCTCCTGCCTTTCCCCCCTTAAACCTCCAGATTGCTGCCGAGCTCTCTGAGCGCCTTTGATTCCTCCAGTTCATCTTCCCAGTGTGGAGCTCTCTGCAGGAGGACCAGAGCTCCTAGATCCCCTGCAAACCATCTCTTTGCCTTTCAAGGCCGTGGCTGCAGTTGAAGTCAGGTTTCGGCTGAATTCGACATTTCTATTCTTTAATTACAACTTGCAATATTAACAGCTGGATTCTTAAAATTTTGAATTTTTTACCAATTAAAGAAGCTAAACACAAAGATGTTTGCTGAGTTGATCAGCAGTGTTGATTGATTTCTTCTTAAATGTTGTGATTGTTGGCTTTAAGGCGTATGTGCTTTGCTTTTGTGCCATTGTTTCACTCTCTTTCCCACGTTGCATTTCACCTCTGTTTCTCTGGGAGCATTGTTCAGTACATTGTGTTCCCCTGACTAGTCATGGCTTTAGGTAGAAACATAGACATGCCGTGTCACAGATGGCACATTGGTGTTGATAGCAGCAACCCCTGTGGTCGGCCGTCATGGTTTGCAGTTGCAGGGGAAGTGATTGTGTGGTGTATGAATCAAAGCTCCCTCCTAATCTTCCATCCAATCTGCAGAAAATCAAGATCAGAGCCACTGAACCAAATCTTTTGTTTTCTCTGCTTCCCTCAGTGCTCCCGAGGAGCGGAGCTGTCAGCAACGAACAGCGAGACGGGGTGGAATAGACAGAAGCGAGGGAGGGAGAGGAACACCGAGGGAGAGGCACGCAGTCAAAGTGTGGGGAAGAAAGTGGGTGGGAGGGAAAGCGGAGGACGGACGAAGAACCACACTGTGAGTGCCGTCTTAGGATGTTTACGAAAGCCAGAGAAATGACCAGGGAAGAAGATGGGGAGTGGAATGAGCAGGAGGTAAGCAGGGAGGATGAGAACGAGAATTAAGAGAATCCTTCACAACCAGATGGTGCCACTGGGCAGGAAATGGTGTCATCTGTGCTCCGTTGCGCTTTAGCTGTGATTAAAAAGACGAGGGGAGAGATGCGTATTCTGTAGACGGGGAGGCAAACGGCAAATCCTCTGCTGAGGCGGGTGCTAAAAATATGCTGATGACCATGAAAGGAAACAAAAGAGCCAGAAAGGCAAATTAAATACTCATCCTGGAGAGTCCAGTTGACGGGCGAAACGTTTTTGCTCACTCGACGGGTACGTTATGCATTTGTCATTGTTGGATTCTCACGCTCAACTGGTCAAATACAGATGCTCAGTACCCTTATGCTTCAAACTAAGGCGCTCCATGTATCCCTCTTGCATTAGTATCTTTTATAAATGAACTTCCATGTTCACAGGAAATCTACAGCATGTAGTGTCATACACACAGTGTCTTTTCAAAATAAACTTCCAATTTAGGATTACTTACTTAAAAGTACCTGGCTATGTTTAGGCAACAAAAGTACTTGTTACATAACATCAGTAAGGTACAAAAAAACTCAATGCCGAGATATTTTACACACCGGACACAAACAACGGTCTCGTGGGTGAAAGTCGTGTCTTTGTTTGACCCCATCCGTCCTCCCCTCACACCAATACTCTGCAAACTGTCTCCCTTCATTTACTAACAGTTGCTCTGACCGTCTGACACTGACATGGATGGTTTCACATTTGAATTAGTTGAGAGCCTGGTGTGTTTCTTACAGATGCCAAAGGGCACCTCGGTGTGTCGGTATCAAACGCCAAGGGACACTGACCAAGCGTCGGTACTTGACGAGTGACGAAGGGGTTTTCAGCTGTGTCATAAAAATGAGGTGATCAGTAGCTGCCGGTGATTAACCTTGACTTTGTTGTTGTTGTCCACATGAAACAATTAGAAGGTGTTGCAGGGGCTACACGAGCTGGAATTTGATTCATCCCATATCACATTAACAATTTATGGCGACAGGGTGCAACTTTTTGCCCGGGGGCGAGAGCTGTTTTGGCTTCGGTTGCCTTAGTTGGGCAAAGTTCTGCTCAGACAGCTGTCACTCATCCTGATGAGATGTCTATTTCTAAACAGCATCTGCAGGGGTGTTGCGCGGATGTAACCGGCAGCAATAAGCAGGCAGTCGGTTGTGGCTTTGAACTCTGTTCACTTGATACTCATAACTCATCTCACGATACTTGGCATTTCAAGTGTCAATGAAAAGCCAATGACAGGCTGAAGGGGAGTTTAGACATTCACAAAAGGGAAATGCATATGTATTTGCTGTTCAATGTACCTGTGCTTTGTACGCTTTTCAAGCATTTAGCAAGATTAAGAGACACAACCATTGCGTCTCAGAGCAACGACTGAAACTCAAGTCCACCGAGTGGTGAGAAAGACATCAATAATAATCATTTCACACGATTTTTTTTGCTCACAAATTAGCATTAAGAAGTTAATAAAGTGATACATAGAACCAACACTGGTTGCCCCGTCGTGGTCTGACATCACCTAACAGCAGCGTTAAATATGATACAAACCAAATTAAACCCACATTACTTACACTAATGCCATTTTCTTCAGTTTGCCCATCCAACATAATGCAAACTAATTCGGTCCACTGTATACTACTCAATCACTTCTATCATTTACGCAAAGCTTCTCCCATCCAGTCGAGTGCTTACTAAAGCACCATGTGTGGCAAAGCTTGTGTAATGTAGCCTCAATAGCTGTCATCCCTTGTTGTATACAGAAACAGATTACCTGCATTTGTATTCCAAGCCTTGCAGCTAAACAAGTCCAGAGAATATTTTTGCCCTCTTTTGGGGTGTCTTATCTGTAACACAGACGAACTCCGGGACAGGGAGACACACGTGCCCAACCACAGAGAGCAACACACTCGGCTTTACCAGCTGCTTTTTCCTCCCTTTTGTGTGGGTGCGTGTGCTAGTGTGTTCTGGACGGCAGTTAAATGGGTTGTAGAGTGCCAACAATGTGCGAGTGTGTGTCCTATAAAGAGGTTAAATGGTTCATGGAACAACACCACTGACTATGTGTGTGTGTGGACCCATGTGGGGCGTGTCTGTTGACAGATGCGTTTTTCTGCTGACAGCCGTGATCAACGGCGAGCACCCCTGGCCTGGCACCAAGCTATTACTTAATTCATTGACATTTCGTGTAATTGCCTCAGGGCAGTTTGCAGAGGAGTTCTAATGGGATTAGATTAGAGAAATACAATTAGCATTTCACATATAAAGGGAATCTTCTTTAAGCAGCTCTGGGGAGGTGGGAGGGAGAAATCTATGCGTTCAAGAATGAGTCAGAAGAAGAAACGATATTATCTTTTTTTTTTTTGTCCATGCATGTGGACTTGCATGATTGTGAGTGTGAAAGGGAGCTTTTGGGGTTTTCTTCCCCTCCCTTTCTCTTTCCCCGGGTTTATCATGGTGGCTTGCCATGGCAGCCTCAGAAATGGCCTGTCAGGGCTCTTGGGAATGTCGATGTGCAGATAATGACATGTTGAAAGCCCCGAACCTCCAGCTTGTCACCTGCTGGTAATTGGTTCTTCTACCAGTTTATTGTCTCCAGCTGCACTGCTCATCACTGATATTCCTATTTTAGAAACAGAGGAAGAGTGAGAGAGGAAGAGACAGAGATAAATATGAACATTTCCACATGCACATGGCTTTGGAGAGGCTGCAGGTGCATATTAGCCACTGAGTATGTGTGTTTTTGCACTCATTAATGATTATTTGCCACATCCCTTGGGGTACAGTAAAAAGCAGTAGTATTACATTTAAATAGTTGAAAACACGAGGCACTTTATTTATCTTATCTTGCCAGTGGTGTTTCCAACTTCGCGGGTGCTGAGCAAGATAACCCAAGCAATCCTCAAGTTGTTTCAATATTTCAAACCACAATCAAACGTCTTTTGGCATTGAGAAGATTGCATTGAGTCCAAGCCTGGCATCAACAGCACTGAGGTTTAATCTGCTGTGAAGGCAGAGCCCCTGTGTTGAGTTTTTTTCCTTTGGAAGATGGGAGAATCGCATGTTACACGGCAGATATTGAGCTTCGTTGCTGGACATTGCCCTCTGGCTGCTGTTGCATGGAACATAACTCGCCTTTTGTTACAAAGGAAGCATTCCCTCACCACCTGATTTGCAGCATGAGGCACGGAGAGCCTCGAGCACATTTTTGTTTTTGTCATTTCAAAACCCGTGTAGGACAACTGTCTGTTACAAATCTCTAAAGTCGTTATTTAAAACGTACCACATTCAAACTGTGGAATGTGCGTAGGTGCTAAAATGCTAAAAGTCATCGCTGTTGCACCGCATAGCATCATTATCAGTGACTGGAAAAAAAACAAACACAATGTCATTCATTGTGTGAAACTCTCGCTTAATTAGCTTAAAGCTTTTACATTTTCAGTTTGGTGTAAATGTGGGGCATTGCAGCTAACATTAGCAGCAATTGCCATCATTTCTGAAAGACACCTCATTACTGCTTTAAGACTTGACGATATCACCAAAAACATCCACTTTTGAGGGCATTGGAAATAACCAATGACAAATAGACGAGTAAATATTAACTCTTCTGCTTGTAGCTCGATCCTTTTTGGGCTCCACCACTTCCTGAAGAATAACTGGCTCATTGGCCGCTCATACTCCTTTAATTAGTTGCTAACTTTGTCTGCCTGCTGTTGCTGTTGGGCAGATACCATGTTGAGGGCTGTTTAACCAATCAAAGCTGACAGATACAAAAGCGCTCAAAGGAAACCGCACAGTTGGATGATGATTTTCACCAATAATCACCATAAAGCATCCCCTTTCCCATACATTTTGAGTTGACAGGCTTGTACATTCAAACGCCACCATGGGTTACATTTCCAGTGTTACGCTGACGACACCAAATCCATAACTGCCATAACGACGTGGAGGCCAGCTGACTTCACCAATTTAACAGCCGCAAATCTGAAATCCACAACATCAGAACCAAATCACTGCACTGCCACAATTTCCTCCCTCTGCATCACACGTCCGTAACCTTGGTGTCATCTTTGATCAAACCCTCTTCCTTCGAACGTCTTGTCAACCACATTGCAAATATAGCCTTCTTCCATCTCAAAAACATTGCCCGTCTACGCCCCTCCCTCTCCTCCTCAGCCGCTGAAACCCTCATCCGTGGCTTCATCGCCTCACGACTCGACTACTGCAAAAGCATCCTGAATGACCCATCCACCGAAATCCCCAACAATTCCAATATATCGAAAACTTAGCTGCCTGTCTGCTCAACCACTCCTGCACTTGAGGTCACAACAGCCCAGTCCTTCCAAATAATTAATTCATGAATTAATAATTCATGCAAAATAATTGTCTTTATACTGTTCTAATATTGTTTTCTGTCTTCTGGGTCAAGTACGTGTAGGAGTACACATTTCGACTCCAAGGTCCGGCTCAGGAGAGACCAGATCTGCAACAAGTCGTGCAAATGAAATGCCATTGTTGAGCGATACACACACTGCCACCTTTGTCTGCGGCCTCTTTCACGCAGAAGTGCTGACGTTTCTCTCATTCATCTTGACCTTGCAGTCAGCATGTGTCTCCATTCAAAGAGCCCAGCAGATTATGGCAGATCAGTGATTTTGTCAAAAGGAAGGCCCAGCTGATGATTTATCAGACGCCCTCTATTCATTTTTCAAACACAAATGATGGTCATGAATCACGCTTATATGCTGACCGCCCCCTTCCTGACCAATGTTGACCTTTGCATACATCTTGAATGGATCATTTGCTAATGATTCAAAGTTGCCCACATGCTTCACCTCAGTTAACATTGTGACTTTGACTGTTTTTTGGGGGAAGTTTGTATACAGAAGAGATTTGTAGCAAGAAACTCACCAAGCTAGATTGCAGTGTACAGTATGGTGAGCTATAGCCGTTACATCTAGCCCTCCTAATGGCTAGAATTCTGTCTATACGACGCTGATGATTGGATCTCCAAGCTGTCCTTGACCTTTTGGAGCCAGACTGTGCAATTCTATTTTAACAAGCCTCATAATACCTGTGGTTTGAGAGAAGAGAGATGAAAAAAAACTCTCGAGGACTTTACAGGGTTCAACAAGCTCCTCAAAACGGTTGTTTGTGGCCAACTAACTCGTGATAGAACGTGTGAACAAGGTTATGACAGGAGGCAGCGGCTGTATTTCACACCTTTTCATCTGTCATGTAAGGATATCAGAGGTTTAATGGTGACTGCTCTCAGACAGTGATGTTAAAACAAGCTTCCATTATTCGAACTGTTTCACCCTCTGATTTATCTCTTCATTTTGACCATTGGATTTTTCTTTTTTTTTTGTCTCACCTCACCAATTTCCCCTGCAGGGGATCGAAAGTGGTGAATCTCGAGTCGTGATCTTGTCAGGTGTAGTGAAAATCCACTTGGCCCGGCAATTCATCAGTATCCGCACTCTGCACACACATCCCTTCATCTATCTCTCCGGCACCATAAAAATCAATTGATTTGTCCTACAAAGTGCCGGGTTCCTTTTTTTGTTTTATTACAGTTTCTTATGATTTCCATTGAAAAGGCTGCTGGAAGCAGCTCAACTCCGTGACAATACTTTTTATACCTATGTACAGATATACTAAAAGGACTAAACATACATGTTAAAAAGGGTAGAATCAAGAAGCAAAAATAAAAGATAACCATACATCCCTCACTGATTTATTGTTATTTGTATCGTCCATTGCAAGAAGCTATAGTTAAGTTTGACATTTTGGCCACTTGGGGGCAGCAAAACAAAACATTGACATATTAACATATACAGATGTACACTGAGAGCAACTGACCTAAAGCGAAATAGTCTACCCAGGGCAGGTGGAAGCACAAAGACAGGTCTGTCATCTAGGAGACTGCTGTTTGCGTCCCATATAAAACTTAGCAAAAGTGGCCATTTTGTCTCGTGAGTCGTTAAGTTCACGTTTTCCTTCATTTAAGTGGTTTTGTTGCCTGAACTTGACTTCCTGTCAGTTTCCTTTGAGAAGACAACATACACGTAAGGAGTGGAAAGTGTTACTAACAAGTCCAAAACTGGCGCTTGAGGGAAACTAAAGCATCGTATTTTGAGGCTTTGGGCCAAAGACCAAGCGGTGTTTGACGAGTGCAAATGTTTCGAGATGAGAGTGCTGGGGCTGAAGTGCACAAACAGCCGTCAAACCAAGACAATGAACTGAAAGCTGCTAAAATTCTTCATAGAGCTGAGGGGGACTGCAAATTCATTAGTGGGTTTGTCACATGGGAATGACACCTTTCACATGATACACAGTCACTAGACCTCCTGTTCATATAGACATACTGATTAGTGGATGTTTAAGAGTCTTGTCGTGCATTATTGTGGGTTGATGCAGAAAAGCAGAGCGATTGTAGCATTCACTCCCTCAAAACTGGCAGATAGTTACTGTTCCATGACGAATACAATGTACGTGTCGAGCCTGAACTGTGGGAGTCAATTGACATGTGAAACGCTGGCGTGTGATGCACTTTAGAAGAAACCATTACTTTAATTTGATTATGTTGTGTTCAAACGAATAATTCAATACCAAGGCAAAATTATTCTTTGGACACTTTTACAGTTTACTTGATTTAACTGGCACACACTAACAACAAAAAAATCAATAAAGAAGATGGTGAAAAAGGATTAACATAATGCCTTAAGGTTCTTTCTTCCATGATAATAACCACTGAGAAGCATAAAAGGCTGTTTACAGCAGCGCACCTCATTAAAAGCGGCACACAGTTACCGATCATCTGAGTCCAGCGTCATTGTCTTGCTTCTCAAACAGAATGGTCACCTTGCAATTAGGCTTTGGTTGACACAGGGACCTAAATGCCACCGAAAGAGAGGCCCACTGTCTCAGACTTGTCTCAGTCAATGCTTATTCTTAGCTGAGGACAATTACTGAAATACTGACTCATTAGTTTCCTTCACATCCCTTTTCAACAAAGTGTAATCTATCTCCCTTGTAACCACTTCCTGTCTGGGATGTTTTCAAATGACTCACCGTGTCCCATTCTGTTTCACCATCTCTGCGGAAACCTCCTCCCTGTAACTGTCCGCGGACAGCCACCGGATAACTGCCTGTCTGTGTACATTCTGCCGATTCGACCATTTCTCAATCTGCAGAGAAAACTCTCAACAACGCTTGTTATTTATGTCGGGTGATGGAAGTGTCCTTGTTCAACCGTGCCAACACAACATTGCACGCTTTGCCTGGCCCGTCAGACCATAATGTACGAGACATTATGTGGAATACTTGAAGATCATTGCTTTTCTGCAAAGAAAAAAAAAAGCGATATTTGTGTTATTTTCTGTTGACAATATTTCCCATTTCTGTAACCTCGGTTATTTCCCCTTCCCCTTCAGTCATGCATTTTCACAGGATTGGCAGTGTCATTATCTGCCCAGCAGCAAAGTCCCTTGTATTTTTGACTAAATGTATGTATTTGTGATCGTGGCGCTGCGGGGTACAGTGATATCTGCCACTCTCAGCAGCGCTTTGGGGGGGCTTTTGTGTGGCGCTTCAGAAAGGTGTTGTGTCCCCGAGACTCAACACCTTACCGAGCACGACGGAATCCAGGCAGCCTGCCTCCTGATAAGCCTCTGTGAAATCCCAGAGAGGGGGGGGGGGGGATTCGATTAAAATAATCAACAAGGAGGTGAGAATATCTCCATATTTCGGGCTTGGTTCTCGACATTGTGAAAGAGGAGGGCCATTCACCGACCAAAAAAAAAACCGTGTCTTGTTGAGCTCGGAGTTTATGTCGTGAATTGCCCTTGGTTTGTGTCTGCAGCGCTGCTAAAAAACAGTCTTCTCAGTTATCCCTGTTGTTGCCCCTTCTACCTTTGCAACTGTATGTTGGTGCTTGTCTAAGCGTGAAACAGATGCTGCTCACTTGTTGGAGGAGAGGAAGTGCTGCACACTGCAAAGATGTGTCATTGTCACATTCAGCGTCAACTTTTACAGCTTCCGCTCTCCCCCCCCCCCCAATGTTATCCCTCCCAAAACTGCCACTTCAAACATATTCTACATGTAATAAGCGCCCGAAGCTGCGATAGGAAACAAGAGGCACGACGACAAGGCAAATATCTCCTCCTTCAATACACTCTCATCTCAGTGCTCTGGTGTTTTTCAAGGCCACTGTGAAATTCATGACTTAAAAGTGGAAAAAAGGAGATGAATCAATAATAAACATTTCCCACAAAGTGCAGTGACTGTAGGCAGTGGGTCCCTGAAATAGATAAACAACACCGGCAACATTTAAATTATGGTCGGAATTCACCACGGCGGGGGACTGAAAGACGCACATTAAGGCGATAATGACTGGAGCTGCCATAAAGTCCCTAAATATATTTGTTTCCGGTGTAAATGAGTGTGAAATATCACAGCGTTATTACATGCGCTGCTGACTTGCTCGTTCTGTTGGAGATGGCAGTTGTGCAGATCGGCAGGATACATTAACAACAAAAGAGTGAAATATCTGCACTTGCGATGTCCCGTACATCCTGGACTAAGACGGCTTTTTTTCTGACCCCCAGAAAGCTGGTGTGCCACCAAATTGTCTGCAGCACAAAACATCTGGCTCCACAAGTCACAGCTTCACCCTCAGATCACATGGGAGCTGCTGTATGGTATCTCCAGATGTGCTGTTTGAACAACTCCTTCAGAGTGCCATGCCTCATTTATACCAAACACACGAGACAACAAAGGAGAGGGGTGGGGATGAGGGTGAGGAGCAAAGCCTCAGCTGCAGCACCACAGGCAGCAAGGAGCTCGCTTGAAGAAGAAGAAGAAGAAGAAGAAGAAGAAGAAGAAGCGCCCTCATGCCGCTGCACCTCATCACATTCCGGACCCAGTCTGCTGAGATATCCTACCCAGAGGGATAGAACAAGCTTGAATTGTGCATTCGATGCTCCTGTTTGCCAGCTTTACAGCTCCTAGAGGGCCAAACTGACACTCATAGAATCTGGAGTTACAACACGTCAATAACTAATTCAACATGCACTCATGGAGTGAGATGGTTTAAAACATTCCAGCCCCAATGCGTTCATTCATTATTCACCGTATCGCTTACTTCAAGAAATTCTCCAATTTACACACGGAATACAGCAATTATTTTTGAAAGATGTTTCAATGACACAGAAAATATCTCTGAAAGTGAAAGAAATGATGCTTGACCTGCGGATTACGCTCGATAATATGGCGGAATGTTCTCCGCTTGTTCCCCACCAATACTTTAGCATCAGTCAAATTCATTTCTACTTAATTAGAACTTAATTAATCAAGTCGGATTATTTCGATTGCTGATATTGTCTGGACTGTGTTTTTCAAATCGTGTGGAATTGTTACTGACGGCAACATGAAGAACATTTTCCAGACACTCTGATTTTAAATTGGATATGAAATAAGAATAAAAGAGAAATGAAACAATGACCCTATTCTGCTATGTTGAAAAACAACAAAAAATGAAATCCAACACACAAATAAAGTGAATTGCAACACACATTGTTGAATTTCATTGACTTACTATGCATGAATTTGCCATCGATTTAGCTTGTTGTTTTACTTTTTTGGTGTTCTACCTTTGCCGATGTCTTTCTTATGAGTCTACTTACTTTCCCGTCCCTTTCACTCCCTCGGTCTATTTGAGTCGGGTCCAAATTTAGAATGGGCTTCGCTGCAGGTCTTCTTTCACCCACAGGAGCAAGGTGCACATGTATCGTCACCCTGCATCCTTCGGGATTACGTCTGTCAATGTTCTTAGAATGTATTATTATTATATGCAGTATGTAACAAAACCTGAACTCAAATGAATGAACTGCAGATGTTGTACAAGTGAATTGTTGAATCTTCCTTCAGAAGTTCAGTTTTTCCTGTAAGAGTGGTGGAAGGCCAGATTGGTTTAAAAGATTATTTAACATCGTGGACCCGTCACTACGATGAGGAACAACCTGCCCCGTATCAACTCCGATACCGATCCATGGCGGAGGATACAGTACATGCTGAAGGAAAGATGGAAAAGGACAGCGCAGCAGAAGGAAGAAAGGCAGATGACAACAGAGGGAGGGATCCTTTCTCGCACAGATGTTCCCACAGAAGCGCTGTGCAGATGACCAGACCTCTGCACAGCTCTCTGGGAAACGTCCAGTGATCGCCCCAGACACAAAGAGGCCAACTGCAGCCTGGAGCAGTGCGTTATTACTTGCCAGAAATAACGCACTGATAAATGGTGTTAATAGCCTCTCTTCTCCAGCAAAAGTGGTTCATGTACAGTAAACAGGATGAATTGAAAAAAATGAATAAAAATAGAACAACACACACCCACTGAAGTTACTGATTCAGTTGCCCTGCTTTTCTCCCACATAGCTGCCGTGATCTATGCGGGACAATATTTCAGACACCACAGAATATGACTGCCATAAATAAACCCGTATTAATCATCCCAACCTCCCATTTGAGGCCCGTTCTCACATTTATCAGGCTTTTAATATTAACATAGATTAAGGGCATGTCTCACACCTTCAGTCACTGTACGTAATCTTGCTCCAGATAAGAGCTCTGCATAAAAAGGCTTTTGTTGCACTTTGGGATGTGCAACAAAACATCCGAGACCGAATCAATGCAAATACAATCCTCTGAGAGAGAGAGCAATATATATATATATATATATATATATATATATATATATATACACACACACAGGTGCAGAAAGTAATTCAATACTAGAATGATGTATAAGGAATTATCGTGACAGAGACAGTTCTTGATATTTTACAGAAAGGCACGCTGTACTCTACTTAGTGATCAACTTTAGACAATGACTAAACAAGATTGTGTAAATCGTTAAATATTTTAGCCAAAAATAAATGTATTTGATCTCCGCGCTGGTATCTGTGCAGTTCTTACAACTCTCTATTATCATGAAATAATATCACTTTTTCTGTTTTAAAGTATCACTTTGCTTCTGATTCCATTTCTCCTTCCAATACATCTTTTCTTCTTTCCCTCCTTTCTCTTCCGGACTGAAGCAAGCTGTCCAATCACACACACAGTGACTGCTCCAGGCCCGGTAAACCTCGTAAAAGGCCGAACGCCGGGTTCTGATGGAGCTAAAGTGGCTCCCTTTTAGATGAAGTCCACATGATAATGAGCAGGTGTGAGAGTGTGTTGACGCGTGAATGTCCGTGACTGCCATTGTGCATCAGACAACAGTCATTGATTAAAGTGATGAGAGACTGAAGTGTAAAAGTGGGGAAAAAAAGGATGAAAATGTAGCGCACACAGTACGTGCAGGCACACGTGTGCACTCACATAATGTGCTTGCCGCTCACTAACTTCTCCGTTGAAAGAAGAGCAAAGAACGGCCCTGAAGATCCTCTGGGGACCATGAGTGTAATTTTGTGGCAATCCATCCTATAGTTGCTGACATAGTTCAGTCTTGACTAAAGGGGTGGAGCATCCGTTAATTCGTTACCTAAAGCCACGCCCCTAACGTGGCCGAAGACGTACACAGAGGTAATTCATGCTGTGAAAAGCAATTTTCAAATTCTGAATTCATGCAAAGTTGTTTCACCTCACGAACCACCAAACTACATGAATAACAGAATTAATTGCTTCGGTGGATCAAACATCATTTGCAGCGTTCACAAAAAGTAGATGACTCATCATCTAATAATTATTATGACAAGAAAAGCTTTTTCATTTTCCCCCAAACCCACCAAATGCACTATCCCTCCATCTCTTGCTGTTAACACCTGCTTCATTTGTTGAAAAACAGCAGCAACAGAAATCACACTCACTCAACATGCCTTCATTTCTGTTTTCAGCTTGACAAGCCGCCTTTTAAGCGCCAAACAACATCAACCAAAAAAGACAGAAAGAAATAACAGATAAAAGCCAAACTTCCCTCAAAATTAATTACTCCCCCCCTCCATTCTCCCGCTTCGGTGTAGCCGTTTCACTCAGACTTGCTCACATGCTGAAAAAAACATGTTGTCTGATGTAAATGAGATGAAAAAGCTATTACCTTGAATTATAAGAATCGGCTTGTTTTGCTCATCTCTACTTCTGCTGAGGACTGAGGTGAAGACGTGTTTGAGCAAAATGGCCACACTCACTTGCCTTTACAAGATTAAGGATGAAAACATATGAACAAAGAGGAAATAATGACAAAATCGGTTTTTTTTGGCAGGAACAATAACAACACGATTACCGAGCATATTGTGGAAGAAATGCATATTTCTTGTAACATTCAGTTTCATCTCGTGAATCAATCTGAAAGATGGCTTGTAACCCATTTAATAACAATAAAAAAGGTTTGTAAAAGCTAAGGACGTACTCCGTATGAATCAATAGCAGCAGCCCAATAGTTGAAGGCATCTGTAGTGAGGCTTTTGTCCTCTGCTCCCTTCGGGCGCTACACTTCCTTCACAGTGGTCTTTGCACAAACTGCGCTCTGTGCTAATGGGGAATTCTCCTAAAGGTCACATTAGGATGAAAAGCCAAACAGAGAGGAGGAGGATAATCCCTCTCCAGCAATTCAAACTTCCTCTCTTGACACACATAGCCACGTCAAAGCCACGGTGCACATGTACACAAACTCACACCTATACGCATTTATGGAGCCCGAGAACTGACAAAATGCTAAATGTAGTTAAAGTACTGTTTCTGTTGAAATGTGATGATGTGTGGCGACTGTATTCACTGCAGGAGACTGGGGCTTGAAGGTGGAGGCCGCACACCATCAATAGCAGTGATTTTTTCCAATGAAATAAATCCAATAAGCCACATTAGCAGCAGTTAAGAGTTACGGCAGCTCATGAAACGGATCAAAAAGGTAAACACAAGAACAGCTCACGATTCAGAAGAAATGTTCGGAAAAAAACCCCTTAAATTGATTGACCTACTTTACAAACTCCAGGGCCATAAACATCTCTTCCACACTGTACAGCGTGTCTAAAGATGATAGATGATGAATCTAAGAGCTATGCTATTTTCTCAACTCGTCATTAGCTGTAAACCCGGCTCAGAATCTAGAAGAGGCGGAGTTATAGTTGCAGACAAATACCTTAAAAAGTCTGCCAACAACTTAATTGCAGCATATAATAACCAATGTATTAATAGGTGACTGCATATGAATGCTACGTTTAAAAGGCAATGATTAAAATGTCCGCCATGTTGTCCAGTCTGACTTCTAGAAGTCAATGGCAAATGTAGGTTGGAGGGGCTTGGCGATTGAGGCCACACCCCTTCAACGACGGGCTATAGGGCTGTTTCTGTGGCGCAAATGGTTTTCTTTTGCAGCATTTGCATTACTATCTATTCCTTGCATCTTTACATTTTTGCGAGAGGTTTTGGTCCTAAAAAGTCTGCTATTGCACACACACACACACATGCAGACACACGATATAGCCCAAAGTCATAATGATACAGCCTCAGAATACCCAACTTTAACGAACTGCAGTGACTGAGGGGAGTCTTCTCCAGCAAATGTAAGATATGCACCGTGTTAAGTGAGACTTGGAACACAAAAGACCCTTTTTTGGTTGGCGAAAAATAGAGCACCCTTGACGGAGGTCCTTGATGCATAGAGACGCACCGATGGGCTCCAGGTCCCAAAGGCTCACTTTTAAGTCCTTATTCTCGCAGTAGTTACGGCTCCATGACCGAAGTTACTTGGAAATGTCAGAAGAGACCTATTAGCTAACAGTATGTCACTTCATACCCTTATTCCTGTACTGGGTGCTAATGAGACATCCTAGGATTGAAGCACCTCTTGATCGTCAGGTGACAAAAAAAAAAAAAAGTCACAGTTGCCACACGTGTTAATCCAATGCATCAAAGCTGTGCATCAAACAAAGCCATTTAAACACTTTCAATAGCTACATGATCGTCGAAATTAGCTGAGACATTTCCACATGACACTTATAATTGCAGACACCCGTCACTTGTTTGAAGATGATTTATTTCAGGCTTGCGATGCCATGAAGCGTTCTGTAGATGCTGGCGATATCCTCTTCCAGCCCCCAAAAAAAGAAGATTAATCCCAAAGTGTAATTTCTCACTGTCACACTGGTGTATTGTTTCATTTTCGCTGAGAGGCCACGGACAGTAATAAAAAAAAAAAAAGAAAAAAAAAAAGTATGGTGAGTTCACAGACGTGGCTCTCATAATTGTTGGCAAGAGTGGAAGTTGGCGGTTCTGTTGCCACTAAACCCTCCTGTGAGATTCACAGCTTGGGCCTTGGGACTACCGCCAGACTAGTTTCAGGTCACCTTGCTGAACAAGCTGGCAGGAAGCAGAAAGCTCCTATACAGCTGCTCATCCAACACACTTTTGCTCACTGACATTCAGCTTGGGGGGGGGGGGGGGGGGGGGGGGTTGCTACCTGCTCGTCGGCTGGATCAACCTCGCTCCCGACGCCTACGCTGAAGCCGTTTCATTTTTCACCTTCCCAGAGTGCAGCTGTGGCCCTTGTCGTTCTGCCCCTTCTCTGAACCTGACAAACCATTTCCCATCGCTGTTATGTCGAGCCTGTGCTCCACCTAACAAGGTCCTGCTGACCTCAAGATTGTGTCCCTCTCCAGTCCTGGCCTTGGAAGCCCGTTCGCGCCGCAGGGTGTGCAAGTTTAATTAACCCCGAACCGGGATCGGGCCAGTTTTGACAGCTTTCTAGCATCTGAGCTGCCTGCGAAGTGGTGGAGCGTTAACGCAATGTCCGTAGCCATAGACCCTTCTGTCTCCACTCAGGACAAGGTAAGGTTAAGAGCTTATCACTAGATGTCGCTCTATGTCAGAGAAATGATGTAATAATAGATTGATTAAGGACATATTCGGAATATGAGTCTCTTCGAGGGGTACTCCAGCGATTGCACAATCCCATCAAGTTCAACAAGAGTCAACTTAAAACCCAGTTTAAGCTTGAACTCATCTCTATGAACAGATTCTGCATTCACATGTTGAATCTGTACACGACGGGACAAGATTTTGGCATCGGAAGCGTTCTGGTTTCCTCTTTGTTTTTGGAGTTGTGTTGACCAATCAGGTTTGAGCAGGCTTTGGCGGTTGAATGCAGGTAAACATGCCGCGTGGAGAGCGAAAGAGACGAAATGTTTCGGCCAAATGGAATCTCTGGCGAAGATTTTCCTTTTATTTTGAAATAAACTTGTACACTGGCTACTTGTGAAACAATCTGGGTCGTACGTTTCTGAACTCCGACTGCGGTCTCGTATCTTAATAAGTTACTAATTAGACCGTAAACGACGAGCAGTGCAATGGAAAGGACGTTTTGCCCCCGGAAAACTGCTGGCTACACCGGAACCACAAAAATACAGCGGTTAGGGGTTGTCCATGAGAAAATGACACTACTTCCTACTTGATTTATTCCCTCAGTAAACATTGCAAACACACATTTACGTTTTTAAGTCTTCAACACCTCATGATGTTCAATTAATAAATGATGGTCGAATTTAGAAACAAATAGACGATAAAGCAGCGTATGCTTTTGGACGTGGCTACCTTGTGATTGACAGGTTACTACCACGGCGTTGTCTTAGAACTTTAACCCTTTCACAGTGTGTTTTCAGTTCATGAAAGTCAACTGTAACCGTTTTTGGTTGCCTAAAAATGCCTGATTCAGCCTCCGGTTGTACTTAGCGCCACCCTCTCGTCACACTTCGTGGTTGAAAAACAAAAACAAAGATGGCAACAGCCAAAGAAACAACAATGCTGAACTCAAGTTTGAAACCCCATGTGTGACCCAGGCCTCCTATCATTACTTTTTCTGAGCTTAGAAAAGCTCCCCTGCAAGACCACAGAAGATATTTTAAAACTGTTTTCACGGGCTGAGCAGCACTTAAAACGATGAATAAACTCACCTTTACGTGTACAGTTCACGGAGAGCCCCTTTATCTGCTTGTTCAACAAATCATTTTCAAGAACTGCTGCTGTGTGCGACATGAATTTGAACTGCCGTCTGTTTGAATTCGAGAACAGGTGGGTGAGACAGACGCAGCGAACACAAAACATTCTTTTACTCCTTTAATACCTCCAAACTTTTTAACACAAGCGTCGCATTTAATTTCAGCGAATACGTTTCAAAACATCATCAAATAGCTTATACTACTACTTGACTAAACATTTGAATGCTGGACATTTACATATATTATATTATTTGCTATTTGTAAGACATCTGAATTCCTCTTTCACTCCTGCCCATTACACAACTAAATTTATGAAACAGAGGCATCCTCTGTTTCATAAGATGTTTAGTTAGCTTTCATATTAGCCCCCTCTGCCCTCTCATCCCAAACTCACTTGACAGGTGGAATCTCATTTGCGAAAAAGTGAAATAGGAAGAGAGGCAAAAGCGAAATTCAACAGCCAAGTCAGCACTGCTGTGAGAACCTGGGCAGTGTGGCACCTTGGAGTTCTTGTCACTACTGTCACGCATCAGTGTCTCATGAAATTGGAAACACAGAGAAATACAAATCTCGACACTGGCCGGGTATCTGTATGACATTGGGCCACGTTGAAACTAACTGCCGCCGTCTGCATATGCAAGCACTTACCGGTGTGCAAACCAAACAATGGCCTTTTTCTGTGCCGCTGCTACAACCGAGACAAAGAAGACGCAGCTGTGAGTGTACGCTTTTTTTTTTTTTTTTGTCCTTCTGACAATATTATCGAATAATCCAAATCTGCATCTGCTCCTTCTGATCTGTGACGGGTTCGAGAGCAAGCCAGGCCTATGCATTCATTATAGCTTCTTTGCCAGGTCACCGCCAGGGCCAGAGGACATGGAGAATTATTCATTGCGTCAGCGGAGCCGGTTGGACCCCAGTGGATAAGGAGACCTGTTGATGAGGGCACAGGGCACAGTATTCTCCTCCCCAAACAGCCACACTTACACGCATGACGCCTCTGGCCTGCTCCTCCTTACCCTCTAAGCTCACTTTCCTACTTGCTTCACTCCTAGATGTCAAGGGGTTGTGAAGAAGAGTCTTCGTGTTTTTCTTTTTCTCCTCGCTCAGTGGGAAGCCCTCTTAAGACACAGCGGCATCCCACGATTATTATCCTCTCCCTCCTCCTCCTCCTCCTCCCCGAGGCCTCTTTAGCGGGTAACTGCTATACCTTTCCTCAAGTAAAGTCGCCTCATTCCCCCGGTCTGATGAAAAGCGAAGAAGTCTCATCCAACAAGAAACAAATGAGAAAAGGAGGTGGGAATGAGCTGAAACAAACTAGATTTCCTCTCAACGTCACCATGCAGCTGTCTTAATGAGATCCGTAAGTGTGTTAGCGCTGAGGTTAATTTGCCCCTAACTGCGCCGACACAACACGCGTCTCTGGATTTACATTTGAATAAAAAGAAAGTGCGGAGGAAAATAGCTAAGTTTGACCCAAAGTTAAAAAAAAAAAAGGATCTGCAAAGTTGCTCGGCTTGGATTCAGGTTGTATATATGCAGCTAATCTCTAACCGTATCAAATCCTGTGTGTGCTCGGGTTGAACATGAGATTTGAATCAGACACGAGGGGGCCGGTACAGCTCGGCGCAATCAGGGGAGTTCAGCTAATGACAGGAGTGCCAGGTGTATCGCCAGGTGTGGTTGATTAGAGGGAACGCAATGCACGGTGAAGGTGACAACTGGCGCTGTGTGCACCAACTGGGAGTAGAAGGGAGTTTTCTGATCAAAGTGGAGCAGAGGACAAAACAATCTGAATGATCTACAAGCCGACATTGACAAAAACATTTGATTGTTTTCCTTGATTATGGATTTTCACATGATGTTGATTTGATTTGACTGAATTCAAAAAGGTGACTAAGATCACTGAAATAGGACGACATGTTACCAAGTTTCCCCATCTTCCAAGCACCAATCGTCACTTATTTTATAATGATATGTACAGCATCATGACAATATCGAAACAATGTTTCACCTCATTAACTGTTTGGTTCAGTCTCACTGCTCTCGTCGTGTCGTTTCCAGCCGCAGTTAGCAGTTTGTTTCAATGAAAAGAAAAAAAAAGCTCTAAAATCCCACTGTACACTCCCTGCGGCATAGATGGAGTTCAGCAAATCAAGGGTCACCACTTGACACGACCAATGCCTGACAGAAAAAGAAGGTCAAGAGATGGAGAATTCCCTAAAATACAAAGAAAACAGAGCAAAAAGAGACGCTCGTGACATCATTTATGACTCAAAACTAGTACTTGGAACTTCTGTTCCAAAACACAGACTTTTTTCCCCACATCTTTGTGAAACAACTCGAAGTGGACGAAGAGCTCCAAGATCAGAGGTGAGAGTTCTAATCAGCTCTCAGTCCACATGGTGCCTTTAATATTTGATCACAGTTGATGGTGAAATCTCTCGATGAGGACATTCTACTCTGACATCTACACGGCATTAACATCAATGTCTACGACGCATATATGTCTGTGTCTGCATTTTTTTTCCTGTGTCTGCGTTTTTTTTTTCCTGGTCTCAGGAAATAATCCGCGAAGGTTTGCAGAGTTTTTTGAAGGCCACAAGGCTTTTGTCAATTTGTTTTTCAGCGTCATTTCCTGCCAGTTTGCTCCTGATAATGGCCCTCGTTCATCAGGATATTGTATGCTCAAATTGGATGTAAAAGTGTTTTCACATTTCCTTCACCGTAGAAGTCAATATTTCCCGATAACTGCTTCGTTGTAGCAATCTCACACAAGCTCAGGAAATAATTTGCGTCATTTTGAAAACCCTACATTTCTTGCATTGCGCAGAAAAACTGTTGAAATTTCTCCAGAAGTGTGACAAAAACGCAAGGACATTATTATTCTACATACAGTATTCTTCGACTAGAAATGTTCGAATACATTATGGAATCTTTTCTTGATTTTGATTGATTTTGAACTGCAGCAGCTTGCAGGGAAGTTCTGACATTTGAGCCGAAAGAACGAGAACAGTATTAATGAGTTATGTTGAGTCGCTAATGGGCACATTAATATCACACAGCCTTTAATTAATAAACAGTGATGGTTGTTTGGAATGGGACACATATAGTCATGAGAGGAAAAGCTAAGGAATATGTCAGGTCTGTTAAAGCTGCGGGCATGGCTGGGCGGAGGGCTTTAGGGTGTTTGTATTTAAAAGAAACAAACACGATTTCCACGGGTGGTATTGAGTCAGAGCCAGAGTTGAACATATGAACCAAGGACCAAATCATCATTACCACCATTACAGCAAGTATCAGTGTCATTATCGTCTCCAAGAAGTGTTTTAAAAGTAAATTCTCATTTGCTAAAACAATTCAGTGTTGGGGCCCCTTTAACAGTGCAAAGCTAATTCTTATTATATTCAACTCTCGGGGAACATTGCAAACTTAGTTCCACAAAAAACACTCATTAGCTGTCATTTGTTCGAATTTGGTAGACAATGCACGAAAACCTACAGTAAGATGTTGTGCGTAAATCATGCAGGTGCATATGGAGAAGTCCTAAAAAGTTTGACATCATTGATCCAGAATCCTGTTTTTTTTTTTTTAAAGGCACAATGTTATACTACCAACTGCAAAAAAAGCCAAACCCACACTGAACATTTAGACATACGCTTTAATTCAATGCACCAAGGTCCAGAGACACACTGTGCATGAGTCACTGGTTTGAGTTCACATCAAATCAGAACTTATACTTTGTGCATGAAGAAAACTAAATACTCCATTCTGTGCCTGAATGTTCTGTTTTTATCCAAACATCCAGTAGTAAGTGGTCCAGGTTCATTGGCATTCCTTTCCATCATCTCTGCTGTCCTACCTGACAACAACTTGTTCCAGTGAAACACTTAAGAGCTGCACTCTGACTTTAAGGTGCTATTTGCCAGTTTCCAGGTCTTATGATGCCGAGAGTGGAGGCACACATACAGCACATAGGTGTCTGCCTCAGGCAATGTGCAGTCAAGTACAAGTGGGAATGTAAGTTTCTCCTGCAGTCCTCCTGAGGGCATACAATTGGTCAGTGCCACGAAATGGAATGAGGTCCCTTATTTATTTATTTTCTGACCAGCTTTTCTTAAAATCAAGTCAAAACCTCAAAACTTTTTTTTTTTTTTTTTCCCAGGCAAAGCATCAGGGGTGATGCAAGGACTCCGAAAGCTGAATGGGTCGTATATGCAAAACCGTGGAAGAGAAACAAGACCCATAAATGTCAGATTCCCAGAGATATCTGATATATCTCGGCGCTGCAATCTGTGTGCCGGTGCCGCTGTGTCGGCCAATAGAAATACTGTAGTTCGCCTCAAATGAAAGCGACGTGTGGGCTCCGAGATTGGGAACGGAGACAAAGCGACATGGAGTGCCTCTCCCTCTCTCCCTCTCTCTGTGTGTGCTTGCAAAAGGAGAGGGAAGGCAGAAATAACACAAGGCACACTGTTGCCTTCTGCTTGCAGGGATGAGAGAACACGTATAACAGACAAAGAGGAGTGTGTTTTCAGCAGTGAAGGATTCAACAAAAAAAAAACCCTTTTCACACACAACGCCGCAGCTTCAGACCTTAGAGCACTCTTCAAGGTCATCAATGTGTGCACAATATCCGGCGCGTGTATTCGGTCCTAAAGCGCCGTTCCTCCCCCATCAGCGAGTGTGTCAAATATTAAGCAGCAACGGAATTGGACAGGGGCTTCGAACTGCTTTGAGCAGATGCTCTCTGCTTTTAAGTGCTGAATAATACATTTTGGTTCAGCGACTCTGTCTCCATTAATGCACCAGCTAAACGCTGCCGGGATTTGCTGCTCCTGCATTATTATTTCTCATAAACACTACTGGGCACCCTGACAATCAAGATATGTTAGCACGCAGACGCACAAAGTTGTGTATGTACGTGCGTACAACACAGTGAGCCACGCTTCCCCGTCTGTGCCGTTACGGTGGATGATGCTGTGCCGCAGAGCCGGTTCGGGGCGGATACTCCGACGGTCAAAAAAAAGTCACCTGCTGCCCTAAAAGGAACATCACACATCATTTAGAAAGTAATAGATCTCATCAGTCTGTGAAGCTGACGCGTTATACTTTGGACACGCTTGAGTGCACGGCCATTAAGTCAGTCGGAGCGGTACTTTGTCACAAGCACTGATTGCCTGTAATCACAGCACCCGCTATAAATTTGATATGTAAGTTTTTCAGCTTGCTTCATACGTACCAGCTATATTTCCAGCTTCCGCTTGGGTGGTCCACCGTACCCATGAGACGCTATTCTTCTTTTATGGTTTATATACAGGGAGTAGTATGCAATTAGAACACCACAGTTGGCTCATAAAGATAGATACATGTACTTTATCCCATTGCTTCATGTCATTTCACACTAATCCTCATCATTCAAGGGTATTTTCTTTCTTTTCTCTTCGGTCATACCGTGCAACACCTTTCAGCGTTACCCCCCCCCCCCAACCCCTTTTGTGTGCGATCCATTTATCATCTAAGTGGATTGACAGAGGGTGGAACACATCTCTCGAGCCCTGCTGATGTAGCCGCCTCACTGTTATTCAATTGCAGCGCAGACCACAAAGGCTAACAAGCCCCTATTCTAAGAAGTAGTGGGGGGGGGGGGGGGGAGATGATGTGCAGTTATGTCATAGGGTCACCGAGAACCAATGCTAAGACAGTAACCCCCCCCCCCAGGTATGAGAGTTACATGTGTTTTATAAATGGAGGCTCTAATCAGAATTCGTCACGGTTGAACATTAACGTGAATTATCATTCAGCGAAGACACAAGCAGGAAAAAAAGCATCCATACCACATTTGCAAGTGTGTCTTTTTGTTAATCACAGTGCGTTTCATCACGCAATAGACGTGAGCAGTGTCCCGGCAACATCTCGTTGCAGCTGTGTTCCGCACACTTGTATCTCAACACATGTATGCTCGGACTGACAAAAAGGCTGTTCGACCAAATCCCAGATGGGAAGCATTCATCCAGCCTCTGGACATTTGAACATCTTAATGAGAGGATTCAGACCTCACCTCACCAGTGATGTGTTATTTACATGACTGGATTGACCTGCTATAAGGGGCCCTGGGGCAAGACTGAGCTGCTTGGCCCAGATTAACCCCTGCTCCTTCGACATACTGTTTAATATCATGCATAGTTTTTTTTCATGCTACCATACCCCATTTACTTTGGGATTTACTTTTGGAATATCCACTCCATCCAACACTAACATGATGGATCTAAAAAAAAAAAAATGCTGGGCCTCAATTTATCAAGCCAATTTTCAGTTCTGTACTAGTTTTTTGGGTTTATACTAGATCTCGGCAGTTTCTCATGTTATTTCTTCTTCAAACGGTAATCAAACAGAACCCACTTTAAGACCCTTTGCACACCAGCTGACATGGTGCTTATGTGGTGCATTTCCAAACACATTTTCAAATTGATTAGTCCAAACCAGTTGACACACACGACAAGCCTGGAGATATCGTGGTCCCCTTGGGGACCTCGACACTTTGCTCTGTTGGCAGTCCAGCCTCGGTAAGCAATGCTCTGTTGATGCAGAATAAACACGGGTAATATCCTCCATCCTATAAATACTGGAAATGATCACAGTTTGGTGCTGACATACCCATTGGATCTCAAAAAAAGCAGCCTGGTTCCACAGCTCTGAATCACCAACAACACTTCAGACACAGCAGCCTGAGACATACAACACGTTTGATGCATTCTAATCAGACTTGGCATGCACAAGGCAATCCGTCCTTTCTTGCACATTGTTGTCCGGCTAAATCACGAGCGCGGCCCTCACTGATCAAGACCCAAACCCATGCAGAACCGCGGTGGCTGTATGTTAAACTCGGCACATTTAAATGATTTCTTGGCCCACTGGGTGCACCCAAGCAATGCCAGCTCCTTTGATTATCCCTTAAAACTTGAGCACATAAATGGCGGACATGTTTTGATTGCTTGAGAGTCTGCACACTCCCTTAAACACCATTCCAATTTTTTATAGACCAATCAACAGCATTGCACTGCCTAATTAATCTCCTTGAAGCTTTTTGTGATTCATCATTTCATATCTCATTGATGTCGTTGGTGTTCAATAATGTGATGATTTCTTGTTTTACCTCAGCAGGCAGATGGCGGGGAGAGACATGCTGGATGTTTTTGGATGACTAACAAAGCATGCGGAGGTATGAATTGTAGCTCAAATCAAAATCGGTGGAGGATAACGTGGACGGGCGTTCGATGTGTTTGTGCTTTTTGGTTGAAGTTTCTGAGGAAATCAGAACAGAAACTCACCATGATGATTTTGATATGCTGCTATGATACAACTTTAATATAAACCCGTCCATGTCGGTATTAGACGGCCTCAACAACTGACGTAGGATTAAGAACGAACGCAATTGTTAACATAAAACCACAATGTTTTCAGAGTTAACAGTAAAATGTACGTTTAATTGCAAATGAAATTGAACAGAAAGTATTTGTAATTTCACAACCAGAACATATGTATCTTTCAATAACGGTATCTACTTATGTTGATTGTTATTGAATTATACACTATACCACATTATACTTTTAAAAAGTATGTTGTCTTATGAAACTCTTCAAAGGAATGTAAGAAGAAAACAAAGCTGCCATCAAACAATGTCTCCACGACAAGTTTGCCAGAACTCTGCGGCCTTGTAAAAGCACCTCCTTCCTGCTACATGTTAATATTAAACACAGTTGGAAATGGATTACAAAATACGTGCTGGAATGCAAAGATTAAAGCAATGTTTTAGTTTTTTTAATCTTAGTTGAACTAGGCGCCTGTAAGGAATATTTAATTGGCCCTTTGTAATTGCATTAGGTTTTCATACGTTAAAAACATTAGCTGCGTAAGTTGACGAGTTATTTTTGGATCCCTGCATGTTAATAACTCTAATAAAATCAAATGTGCCACACATCTATGCTATACACACAACGTAGTGTGATCTTGTGTGGTTTCATTTTTATTTTTTTTAAAGGATCGATTTTCAGCTTTTTCTTGATCTAATAATTAGTTTAGTGTTATGGAAGTTAACAGGGAGTTATCTGCTGCGCATTTACTCAGCCCAGCCGTCACCTTTGAGCATGTGTAACATTAACGACACATGACTTTAAAACTTAGCCTCAGCATAGATTAGACACAATTCTCAGGGAGCCGAGTCTCAGTGGAAATGTTCTCCACCACGCAGTTCATCTCTCGCAGCGCTGCCATTAATTGCATTCGCACGGCCGGATATTCAGATGCAAACTGCTTTTAATACAAATTACTTCAGACAGCAAGTAATGACTTTCACAACAGTTGCAGTCTTGGAAGATCTTTCATATTCAGGGCTCGTGAGAATACACCCACGGCCTTCTAATCAGAGCTCCTTCCCCACATCTTTCACTCACACTTGTGTTTCTCCAAATGTCACTTGACTACATTTCCTGTCCAAAAGATAATCTGTGAAATTAAATTCAAATCCCCGACAGTATTATTAAGATCTAAACATCGTGGCAGCGCGTAATAATGGCGTAGCTATAGTTCCATGCAGCCTTGTGCATGGCCTTGTGCATGGAGGAAAAACGGAATCATTGCTGCTTTACCTTCTACCCAAAGTGCATGAGCTAAACCGTAAAAAAAAAAGATGAAATTAATTCAGCTGCTCCTGATGACTAATGGGGTGATCTAAATACAGTTTTAATTGGCACAGAGAACACCTGGAGTACAATTATGTACTTTATGTGCTTTTAAACAGCTCCAGGACTTCCCATCCAAGAGACAAATGAGTGAGCAATTTGCGGAAAATAACAATGCAGATGCTTCTAGGTGATACAAGGGGTCACACAATGGTTTGACGCCTGTGAAAATGATCAGTCACAGGCGCCTGTCCGAAGTGGAATTTTCAAGCGCCACCGTCAAAACACCAGATTAAGGGATGCTATCGGGAACAATGGTCTGGCAACGTTCAAAGACACATGTGGAAACCAAGTGAAGGAGCGCCGAACTATTCTATAGGCTGATTACGGCCCAGGACCTCAACGAGACACTTTATGTTGTATCGGAAAAAAAGACTCTAACTTAAACTTCAAAACAAACAAAATCACACGAAATGTCCTCAGCTTTATCCCTCTTTCTGTTTCTACAATTTTCAAATCCAAAACTTCACACAGCTAGCATAACGAGTTGATTATTCAATACTTTCTGTTTAGGCCTTTTAAGATTCTCCCAGTCTTACATCAAAGTCCGTGACGCAGCAGGAGGTCCGTTTTCCTGATGGCAGGGAGTGTTTAAAGAGGGAGAGGTCACCGGCAGTGCGGCGCCATCCTTTCCTTCGTAATGACGCCTCAAAGTGAGAGCCCATCATTCCCCCTAATTATTGTTGATTGCATTCATTATGTCGTGTCCTGATATTTCCGAGGCGCTGTTGGTGGTTCGGACTAAATGGCAGCTACAGGTTTAGCTTGTTTCTCAAAGCTAATTGGTCGTCAGCTTGGAGAGGCAAACAGAGAAAGAAGAAAGTGTCTCTCGGCAGCAGACTGGCCATTGTCGAATGTATTTTTTATGAGCTGGCGGAGACCCCTAGCAGAGCAGACTGAGGCCCGGGGTTGCGACGCTCTCAAGATGTCAAGCACCTCGTCGTAGAAATCCCCCAAGCTCTATTTTAATGAAATTAACAAGCCTTTGCTAAAGAGTCTAGTTCAAAAAAGAATCTGCTACATTGACGTCTGACACAGCAGTGGACTACGCCTCTTAAATAAAGTTTGCAGGAAGTTCATGGTAAGCTTAATGAGATATACTAATCTTCATCATTGCAGCATCCACTGTAGAGTAGGTCACGCTCTGCACTAGCATCTCCATTCATTACTCTTAAACTGTATTAAATGAATATGAATAAAACAGCCAGTAAATGCATCTAAAAGGTACCAAAGGGAGACTTTTTTTTTAGTTGTTTTCCTGCGGGATACATTCCCCCCCGAAAACAGAAACAGAAAAGATTAGAAAAGCACTCTGGGAGCCATTCTTAAATCTCACAGATCAGCAGTGAAGGGACAGTCAAGCTGGCAACAGAGATTTGGAGGCACAATGGTGAATCACTCCCACAACAATGCAAGACAGGGCCAGTGACTCAGAAATACCGATTCACTTATACTTTTACGTATGTGCACCCACACACCAACATCCTCTGAACCATTTTGAACATGTAGCCGATGCATTATAGCTTAGCCTAGAGCTTCTGGCTGCCCTCCAAATCTAGTAAAAATCATGTCTGGGGTAATGTCTACAGGAATATTAAACCTCCGAGTACTCAATTACACCTCACTACTGTTCCCAATGTCCTGTTTAAAAGTGTGTGATATTGGTTGAGCCAACAGACAGCGTTTGCATTTTTTACCGCGCTTACTCTCTTAAGGTGAAGCAGAGAAATTCCTCCCTATTTTTCTGCTCTGGTTTCCCCGCATCAGCATCCTTCTCCTATGAAATCTCCTTTCTGTCTCCTTAATGCAGCTTTTTGCTTGTGTCGGCACGTAAAAGAGCTCAGGGCTCTCCTCTGCATTACTGAGACTGAAGAGAGTGAGAACATGGGGGGGGGGAGAGAGAGAGAGAGAGAGAGAGATATTTCTTAGCTGCTTCTCTCCGAGCAAACCCACACAAACACTTCTGATGTGTGTATGCACTTTTCCACTTACTGAGCCAGCTGCTGTAAATTGCATGATAAACACCGTAAACTGATTTTGCGTGTCCTGTATGTATGAAGGTTGCTTGCAACTTGGACGGGCTGCAAGTGTGAACCCCAGAATTGCCCATAAGAAGCTATGAGAGCATTCTTTGCCAGATCAAACAAGTGCTTATTAGCGGCGAGGCAAAAAATTCAGTAGCAATAGTGATATTTTGAATGTGTTCATTTACTTTGTTGCCGAGAGTCAGATGCACATTGTGAGGACAGGAGTCAATTAGCTTAGCATAGAAACTAGGAGCAGGGAAACCGCTAGCCACTGCCCAAAGTAAAAAAAAAACAAATACAGCGACCAACAGCTCTAAAGCTCGCTAATCAACACGTCATATCACATTTGTTTAATCTGTAAAAACCTCAGTCACTGTAACGGCCTCAGTCACTGTAACGGCGACAACAAGGCACATGATATGTGGTGATATAGAAAAAGGACATTTGTCATATTATATTACGTGAAATCGTATGATTACATACTTGTTAGCTGTGGGAGAAATGAAGATCACAATAAGGAAATAGTCTGGACAAAAATTCAGATTGATTTTGCATTGATTCTGTAGTTTCATTATTTGTTTAATTTGACTGGATTCTTTAATTACCTGAGAGAAACATTTTTGATCATTTTAATGTCACCAATTAAACTTTTGATTCAAAAGTAACATTGCTTTAGCAAATAACATGAACAGTATTGCCCCATTTGCTTGCAAAAAGTACACAAAGAACACAGATTATTACTCTAATTCATACTCATCTGTGTGTCGTGGTGAAGAGGTACAGCAGCTTTTCTACCAGCTTTAAATGGAATGTTCCAAAACCCAAAACCTGTCTGAGTCACTCCCAGCAGCAGCAGAACATTGTCTGAGTTCTCTCAGTATTTCGCAACATGATGGCTGTTCCCACCGGTGGCAACGGATAGTGTGGTCATACCTCAGACTCCAACACACCACGCGGAAAGTAACCCTCCAGCAGCCATACAAACGAATGTACGTGCTGCGTTCCAATTCCAAATTGGCTGTTGGATAAATGAAGGGAAGCCGTGCAAACTGTCCTGACTTTAAAAAAACAACGAGACAAATGCAGCACACCGTCGCAGTGCTCTCACAGTATCTCAGTGTGTTATGTACACGGGACTGTGTGATACTCAGTGGGGGGGGGGGGGGCAATTTGATGTAGATGGTTACTGACGATGGCCCTCGTCGCCACATGGCACCTGTCAGTGCTGACATGTGGGACTGAGGTGCACCTCCTCCTCAGATAGAGAGATATATGGCAGGTAGCCTTTAAAAGTCTGCCACTTGGCAACACTGCATCATTAACAAGCCTGCTGAAGGCCCGAGCTTGGCCTGCTTCCAGGAAGAGACCTGCTTCCTCCTTTCTGCCTCCATATATCATCCTCTATCTTTAGAGTGCAAAGTCAGCACTCTTAAGCCATCTACCTTTAACACATCAAATGTATGCCCGACAACCCTCTTTCTCTAACTGGTTAAAAAAAAAAGAAGAACAGGAGAGTGAAGAGAAAGTGGCAGAGAGTAACCATTAGGATAGGCACCTGGTGGTTGATGCTGCTGCTCTCATTTCATCCCCATTCTCTCCCCCTTATCTTTCCAATTGCGCTGAAACAAACCAACAACTCAAGTTCAATTCCCCATCTCGAGTTTAGATCAAGTGGCTTTTCCCTAATATCATCCAATTCACTCTAAAATACCATTTTCTGTTCAGAAAAAAAAAAAAGACCAATCCATTTCAAGTGAAAGTTGCATTGTTAGAGCAGTGGCCTAAGTGGTGTCTTCATGAGAATGCAGGCTTCGCAGAACTTAACAAGCGAGGCGGCTAAGCGAAGGACATCAAAGAGGCCTAACTCGAGGATTTGCACAAGTGGGCACAAATCACTTATCATAATTATCACTGCTCCCTCCCCGCCCCAGGCCCAGATTCGCAAATAGACAAAAAAAAAGAGACGCAGTCGTGACCCTAAGCCACATTGAAATGCCACATTCGTGAGATAGTTAAAGAGGGGAGTCCGCAACACAAACAAGGAGTGAAATGTGAGACGTGAGAAGACATTTACAGGCTTACAGTAGGTGTGATGCATGGTGATCCTCCAAAGGTTACCTAGATGAGATGCAGGCAACAGGGAGATACAAATCTGGGAAGGATAATATAAAGAGTCGGGGGAAGGTGTTTGTCCGATGAACCATGCCCTCAACCCCACAATTTATGGATCATTTGGACGAGCAGCGGGAGGAAAAGATGTGTTGGGTGGGTTTGATGTGTTTTATGGGCCTTGCAGGCCGCCCAGCCAGTGGCCATTACAGGAATGTTAGAGAGTAATCCATGAAGTCGACACCTCCCCATAAATGATCTCCTGACACCAGCTAGTTGCTCCTCAGCCATGCTTGTGACATGTTAGCAAACCTCATTAATTTCAGTCTCCGTCCGTGAATGCATTGTGGCAACTATGACCGGTCTGACGTGGTCCTCCAAGGAATTGTTCTGTTGCATTAGGAGCCGTGTGTTGGCCATGGGGGAAGACTGACAGTTGCAGTGGTGGTCATCTGAAATGTTCTGCTCTGCTCTGTCTTACTTCACAGTTTAGAGTGTGCGTTGTTTCTCAAGGGACGGCTTCAAGTCACGATAGAGGCCGACCTCAAAGACAAGCTATGCGTCTGAGTTGTGAGAGGAGGAAGCATGAGTGGCTGGCGTGGTTCACTGTTGTTTGCGAGGACAACTTCACAGGTTATTCTTGCAGAGAGGACGTTTCTAATGCTAGACGATGAGTATTTGCATCTGTGCAGACAATATTTTGCATCCAGGAACGCATATACATGTTTAATTACTGTATTTCTAAAAGTAATTTTGTTGTTGAGAAACATGACTTTCACGTTGTCTTATCTTTTATACTGTAACTGTTAGATGTTTTCGGTTAACATTTTAAACTTCATCGAAGCCAGTTTTGTGTGGATAAATCTGCAAAGGTGAAAAGACAGAAGATGAAAGCCGCCAGCACATTCTGTGCAACAAACAAACTCTGTCCCCATTGCCTGCAGTGATGACGCAGCAAAGAGAAGGGAACATATTGTTAGAAGCTTTACTTGAGATTAAGTTGCTTAACCTCATGCATCTGTACAGTGGGTACAAACATGAGCTGTAAGATATACTGCATCGTGCTACATGTCTCATGCATCCTCGAAGAAAGGTCCACCACCGGCAAGTAGTTTACCTCAGAGAGATCTGGCATCCAATTATACTCATGGTAAAACATGCAGATGATTGTGTTTTTTAATGGTGACATTACTTGATAGAATATGCCAAAATGCTGTGGTAAAATGTTGGGATTCTATAGACATACAGGTAGTGCAGTGGATGTATGAGAAAGTGAACTTAAGTAATGTAGGATTACTTCAAAAACTGCAAGTCACCGACTTAAAGGGTAACTTGGGTATTTTTCATCCTGGATCTTGCTTGATCGGGTCCGTCTGTTTGCACGGAGACGTTTCGTTCTGAATCTTACGCCCCATCCACTTTGTCGAAATCATCTAAATATTCAGCCACGGCATTGGACATCGTTAAGATTACAAGCTGAGCTTTGTTTGCCGTGCTCAACACATCAAGCTCTGGCAACACCGGCACTCTTCTTTTCAACGCTCACTCCACCGTTGTCCTTCGGCAACAAGTCGCAAGACACAAAACAGATGGACCTGATCAAGCGAAAGGTATATAAGAACATTGTGTTTCTCCGTAGGGTCACTATCTGAGCCTGTCGTTGGCAAAAAAACAAGCACTTTTACTGCCGATACATTGAGAGTGTGGAGTTGTCCCCGAGCAATTACATTGCGGCCCGTTAAGCGGATGTTGTCTGCGGCGCTCTCGCTCATTACTGGACCAGTTTCAAAAAAGTATCGTCTCCATTATTCACTCAACACAAAAAACAGGGGAAAATAGGGTCCGGTTTGAAAAATACTGAAGTTACCTTAAGAAATGTCCCATTATATCAATGACCTATGATTCTCTATATGCGACCCAAGGTATTTTCATTAGAAACTCAGGAAACAATAATTATTGTGTAATACGAAATCACCCTCCGTCTTTGGTTTTAATTTCAACATCAAATATAATTAAATGCCACTTTTTCTAAATAATTGAATATTTTCAAGTTAATCTTTACAAAAACAACAACAAATGGCCCAAACTCAATGTTTATACAACTAGTGATCTCAAAATATGTTCATCTGTACGACCAGTTGAAACCTCGATGTCTGTGTTGCAGGGTTCTTACATTTTTGTATGCCTGCCACCAGTGTGAGTGATCTAACAAGGAGGGGTGAAGAGGAGCTGAAACAGTGAAAGAATCGTCATACCCTGTGCCAATTATTTCTGAGGGGGGGGGGGGTAATGCTCGAAAGTGCTAAATTCCCCCAAAAACCATAGTTTTTCACTTCTGCTCCATCCTCTTGCGTTCATGCTTGGCTTCCTTCCGGACTATCCACAGGCATTGATCGCAGCACAGTGGGGTCTTGCTAACAGAGCTTCGGCCATGTGTTAAGGCTAACAAGGTGAAAAAATAATAACGAGCAAACCCAAAGAAGAGGTCTCTGACCTGCGCCGCACTGAGTATTCCCTCAATCCAAATCATCCAATATAATACTCCTGCCGGAATGGACCGAGCGCTAAGTGGGAAGTATGGAAGGGCTGTTCGTTATACATGACCCTGCACCGCCTGACCCTGTACTGCAAAGTACAGGAATTAGAGGAAAGATGTGCGCTTAACGACATGAATCATCACAGGATGACAGAAGAGGCTGAAATAGCTAGCACAAAGATGGCAGGTGAAGTGAACACCACTAAGTGCTGCAGCATATGGTGGCCAGTGTCCACAGTCGTCTTTTCCTCTTGTATTTGTTGCTTGAATCTCCCTATGAAGAGATTTTGGCATGTCAGCAAAAGCTGCTGAAAAGCCAATCGTCTTTATCTCCTACCCAGGCAACTTTGAGCAGCCTGTTGCCTCACATGAGACCGTCTGTTGATGATGATATAAGCATATGCACTTCACAAGCACCTTTAAAACAACATATTATTTGATCACTTGATGCAGCGCTTGATGTCTCAGTTTTCGTTTTGTGAATCCTCTCACACCTGACCAAAGCATCTACAGGGACACACTCCGAGCTTGAACAACAAATGATAGAATGTCCTTTCCTCGAGCATTTAAAACTCACTGAATGTCTTCAAACCATACAGTAGAACAGCCATGCTCTGTGTATTGCAGTGGAGAAAAGTAACTAAGTATATTTACTCAAGTTCCAGCAGAACAAGGGGATCCACCAAAGAGGGATTCTTCCTCTTACCCTCGCACATCATTTCATTTAAAGCAAGCCGATGCATTTTGTTGCTGAACAGCAGCCAATGTGGCTACTTTCAATCTGTAGGAGGAACAATGTGTCGTAGTGACAAAGTCTTACTTCAACTAACTGTTTGGGGCCCAAAGTCCCAAAAAATGAACAATTGTATTGTAGAGCTTCGTTCTCTTTTCCTACTCCAATAATCATCTTACAACCCGCTCAGATTTATCTCGTGACCCGGCCCCGAGTTTGGAAAACACTGGATCAAACAGCCTAACAAGATAAAACGAGCTAACCAGCTCCACTAGCTACAGCATTGAAAAGCTTCAACCGTATGCATTGACGCAACGGTTGTAATACAGTATTGTTACATTGTAGTATTGGTACTTTTACTGAAATAAAGGACCTGAGTGCTTCTTCCACCACATTTGCTGACAAAACATTAGCATTCTTCACTTCTCCTGTTGCACACATTGTTAAATCGGTTTTTGTTGCATCTTCTACAGAGTTAAACGAAAACTTTGGATCAATGGAGGATCTTGTTTCCAACCCAAGGCGCTGCTGACCGCACTGACCACAGAGAGGTATAACTGAAAAAAACAAGCCGGCTGGGTCCTACACCACGTTGTGTTTAGTGAGTTCAGGAAGGTTAGGAAGGGTTGTGTTCCTCATTAATCAATTGATCATACTTCATCACTGTAGCGTTTAGAAAACCAAAATTGGGATGCCTTTGCACAAACTGCCACAGAGAGAAATTGCACTGGTTAGTGACTCTATTTACTCTTAATTTTAATTACACTAAAATTAAAAGGGAGATTTTATTACGATGGGAATAAACTAGAGTTGTAAAAGCACAAAATTGCATCATTAAAATGTCGTAATCCAAAAGGGTGAAACTGGGATCTAATTAATTTAATCAGAAAATGACTCTGATTGAATACATAGAGAAGGGAGGACTGACTAAAGGTCATTCATCAAAAGACCAAACTGAAGGGCTTTTTTCAGTTATCGGGCCTGTTTGTAATGGATTTAACAAAAAATAAATAAATGGCTCCTATCTATAGGTTGCCATATATCTCTCTTGGCAGCACTGTCATATGACATTCGAAGGCCTCAAAGTGACAGATATTTACAAGTGTAATTTAAGACGGCATCATGCCCTCCAGGGGAATTTTAGAAAAATAGGTGACACTGGGGATATGACAATGCATGATGAGAAATTGATTTATTTTCTTTAACCCCCAGGTTCAATGATCGGGGTTTATGTTTGATGGGACCATAATGGTGCCTATCTGCAAATACAGCCAGTCGCGCGGCTCGTGTCATTTTGTTTTCTTCTCCATCAGGTTTGATCGAGCTGTAATTGATTCACTAATTGCCTTTACTTAAAGGCAATTAAAGTAAATTACTTCTTTCTACCACAAGTTGGGTTATCTCTTTCGGTGGCCATCAAAGGAGAAGTTAATAAACTTGATGATAGGGTTAATAACGACAATCAGCGCTGTAATTCTCATCAGATCCAAATACGCATAAAGCAATGCAATTACTTCATGAGCATATAATTGCTTTGTACAGCATCTGCAATCTTGACGACAATTATATTGAATTGTTTGCAGTATTTAACCCGAATTAATCAAAATGCTACTTTGAATGTCGCCATGGACATTGTTATTTCTTGAAATGCAGATATTAAAGACTCTTTTGCTGTTGTTTGTTCTGCGGTGGAGGTTACGTCGGAGCAGCTGCCACTGAGCTATTTGCAGCTTATTGAGGAAAAATGAATCACAGGACAGACGCATTATTTCTAAAACAAAAGTTCCCCCGCTTGTTGGGAGCCGAGGAAAAAAGCATGCTGAGATTTCTGCTGCTGTTGCGGTTGTTGTTGCGTTAAACACGCCGCTTGCTTTGCCACCCCTGATAAATAAAACATTGAAGTGCTTCGGGAGGAACGGGGACTGCCTCCCTGCCTGCAACACACATCCGCTGAATGCACTATGGACACTGTGTCTGTGCTTTGATAACACACAAAGACACACTGGTTTTCACCTTTCGGCATTCCCACATTCACATGCCCCTATATGCTATACTGGGAAAATATTCATGCTTATTCTGAAACATTTGCTTGTAATCTCACAAGAGTGTGCACATCCTTACAGGGCCCCCAGCAAACGCACTGTAGCCGTAATGCACATGCATTTGCATGAATGCCTGCGCACACAAACACAAAGCCGAGATTGAAAACAGAGATAATGCCGCTGCATTAGTCCCTCGCTTTTACGTTTGAATAATCCCCTCAAACACGTATTGGTTTTATTCCAGATAATATCATTAATACATGTTTGAGGAACAAAGGACACGTTAAACTGCAGCCGGGAGAAAAAAAACCCAGCCGAGACTGTTTCCCAACTGAGACCGTTTCCTAACCGACTACAAACGTGACCGTTCCTAAACTCCGAATACGTCGCTCTGTCAGCAGCAGCATGCTCTCCGACTGAGTGCTTTCTACACAGTCAAACATCATACATTCATAAATAAAACCCACATGAATAATTGAGACCACATACTGAACGGCATGACATGAGAGAGGGGGGGGGGGGGGGGGGGGGGCTCAAAAATGAACAAGAAAATGAACAAAATGGAGGTCCAGAAAAGCCCTATGAAAATGTAATGGATGGATATTATTATGCTGAGCTTGGCTGAATGGCTGTTGGGAAGGTTCAAAAGATTTCTAGTCTTGGGCGAGGACCACTTACGGCTGAAGGGTTCCCGCTGTAGGGATTTTGTTCAAGAGTCAGACAGCGTAATGGTGATGAACTACAGGTGTAGGTCAAAAGGTCAACTGTCTGGTGAAATATAAATGCTCAAATTTAAACAGCTCAATGTGATATGAAAGCAGGTTTCGGAGAAAATAACTGTTTTTTTTCCGAGAGCTCATTTTTAACAACGAAAGAGAATGTGTTTCTTTCCCGTGATTTTCATCACCTTACAGTGTCGGCATTGGCCCGGCGTGATGAATTGAACAAACCCTTCAATTATCTGCAAATTGTTTGGGTTGGCACGTACAGAAGCCGAGGTATTTTCCATGTCATGTCATTATCACCCAAACACACAAGCAACGATCAAACCTTTTCACAGCATTGGATTTTTTGTTCCTCTCGAGAAATTGCTTTTCGATATTTCGGGAAGTACGCTCGATCAATTTCTTGCCATGAGTTGTAGTCGATGAGAAGGTTGATGCTACTATTATGTCTCTATAGTATCCATAAAGATTAAGCCAGAAACTGGTTAGCTTAGCTTAGCATAAAGACTGTAAACATGGGGGAAACAACCAGCCTGGCTCTGGTTGTTTAATCCATACAAAACCGGAAGTGTAGAAACAACAGTTTACAGATGTGCAGAGTGTTACATACCGGACTATTTCTTGGGCGTGAGCAATGACTTCCTCCGCTGGTTGCATGGCATCCGCTCCTACAACACTGCAGTTTTTGACCAATTAAACTCATGAGATATAACGTGTAAATTCATTTTGAAGTGCTGGAAAGGTGGATTCTGTTACCGTTGGACTGAGCCATGCAAGGCTATTTCTCTTATGTTCAGGCTTTATACCAAGCTAAACTAACCAGCAGTGGGATCCAGCCACATATTTCCCATTCAAATGGGAAAGTTGCATCAATCTTCTCATCTAACTCTCTACAGGTAAACACTTACCGGTAAGCATATTTCCAAACAACATGGAACATTTTCCTTCAATTTTGCAATTGTGAATGACTTCAGATGAGCCATCATTATTAACTGTCAATATCAATCCAGCGAGACAGAAAGATGCGACAATAATCTTCAAACTAAAACGGAAAAAAGCCATTTGGGACATTTTCATCTCAGAACGAACAATTGATTGACACTGAAGAAACATTCTGCGCCGTCAATACTTGTGAAGTTGGGTTTGCTGCTGATCTGCTCTCACAGCGTCTCTGTTTGTTCCTTTGCAATATTAATTAAAATGTAATTACCGCTGTGAAGTTACAGTCACGAGCAAACAATATTCCACCGAGTATAATCCTTTTTATATCATCCACCACTCTTATTGTTTTGCTGCTTCCATGGATTTGTCCCTCCTCAGTGGCAACTTGTTTGCTCAAATGACTGCCATCTGTTCAGAAACCACTTAGGACATCCTCCTTTTTATATATATATATATGACGGATTACGTACCTTATTAGAGAATATAATGACTCATCACCTATTTCAAACAATGCTGATTTCAATGCTTGCACTTCATAGGTGAAAAGCCTGATTCAACGGCCAAATATCCTGCAGCAAAATGAGCTATCCCTGCAACAACCCCAAAAAAACGAAGACGGACGTATCAAGTTAAGTCTATGTCACTGGGTGCGAGTGTCAAGTTCTGGTTATTATCTTTAACAGATATACACAATCTAGATCTGAAATATACATCCATTCATTTTTTGCACTTCCATAAAGCTCGCCAACCACTGCATGAATTAGGTGTGAATGTTTCCAAAGCTTTCTGTTGGAGTACACTGAGCGTTGGGTTATTTCAATCAAACCCGGGTCAATTCTCAATGGGTATGACTTCAATGTAATGTTGGACATTTTGATTCGCTGACATTTTCTGTGTCTCCCATCATGAAAGATGAAGAGTGGTATATTTGTTATGGTTTGCACTGGAAGTACCGATGGAGCTCTAGAATTGAAGATTATACTCTTTCCATTGAGTGGTTGATTGACTCTGCTGTGTTAATTGAGAATCAATGGTATTCGAGGCCAACACAAGGCTTAATGATGGCCAGAGTTTGTGCAACAGGATTAAAAAAAAACTGAGAGTAATGCATGCAAAATGCACTGCACGGTGGGTGTTCCGTGTAATAACTTCATGAATATCATGGATTAATGTGATTATATAAACTAGATTGAGTGAATGGTGAGTTAGGCCTGTGCTTCCAAGCCTAATGCCAGCAGATGTTTTTCCTTCTCTCTTTTTCTATTTCTGAACTGTACCTTGCTGAGAATGTATTGTGAGGAATAACTGCTAATCCATCGGGAGGACGTCTCAGACTATTCCGGGAGAAAAAAAGGCTGCTTCAGCAAGTAGCAAAGTACAGGAGCAATGGCAATGACAAGCCCCCCCCCCACACACACACACACACAGACACTTTACATACAAATAGCTGTCAAAATAAAATTGCCTATTTTGAATAAGAGTATGTCCGGGACGAAAACACAAATATATGAAAGGACAAAGCAGCCCAGTGGAACAGACGGAGAAAGCATGAAATAAGATAATGTGTTCTAAATTGAAATACATTCCGTTATGACTTTAGAAATAAGGTGAACTCGTGCCACTTTCATCACTTCAATAATAATGTCATTATAAGCTTTGGTATTTTCTTCCTGGATGCCTCCAATTGAGGACAATGATGATGTTTTTCCATTGTGAGAGGTCACCACAGTGTCTTGATGGAGGTCAATAGAAGGTTGGCATGTGTGTTATTTACTACAGAGACCATGTTAATATGCATGAGTGTGTACCAAACAAAATGAGTACGACATGAACAGCATGAATTAACACCTTTAGGCACGTGAAGGTTTAGGAAAATAAATTACAAGAAGGTTCAGAGACGTGACGTGTGATTGCAGTTATAACGAGTTCAAAACTGGCTTTACAAAGATGCATTTTGAGCTGTGAATCACACTCACGGCTATCACTATAAATCCAGCACCTACATCTGATCAGAACAAAGCCCATGAGGTCAAAGGTCAAATTGCACTCGAACCTCTGTCAGCTAACTCGCTCAATTGTGTTTCTAAACTGCCTTTAATCACGGGCCGTTATTAGCATCGTCACATCATGTAAGATGTACGAGGAGAGAATGGCCGAGGCATTATGTTTGTGATATTCATTTTGATTTCAAGCAACCGCCGCACAGATAGAATAATCAAGAAGAATGAGCCGATTATGCATCAAGGGCATTACATGAGGCAGGAGCCAATTTATCCCTGACGAGAAGGCTGTGAATGGGCTTGATAAATCATCAAGAAAGGGGATATCATTTGGCCTCACAGCGAAAAAACTGTAGCGCAAGCATATTTCAAACCATAAAGGGCTAAAGTTAGCTCTTGCCCCCCTCCCTCCCGACAATCTATCAAAGGGTGCGCAGTCTTTAGAGTGCGCCTAACAGCAGGCTGGGCTGTGTGCCTGTGAGGTGCCCTAAAGAACAAACGTTTCATTTTCATTAGTTACCAGGTAGCGTGTGCCTCGGGGCAAAAGACGAGCTTTCTCAATGTCTTGAGTGTAAATCGCCCCCGTTGGATGACGGATGGAGAAAAGTTTTCAACCACTTCTTCAGCTGGAACAAGGGCGGAAGCGTCTCTGGAGAAATTGTGAATATCACAAGAAGATATTCATCTCACTTTAAGTAAAGCTCTTTTTTTACTACTGCTGATATGGCTTCCTTCTGCAATGATTATCAATTCGGAGGCCGTGTGATGGTAAATAGGAGCTAATGACCAACCTTTGGTTTAACGGTTCAGCAACAGTAATTCAATGTATTTACATTCGGTAATAACCTCTCTGCATAGCAGTTTTCCTTGTTAGTGGTGGATCCCAATCGACATGCACGGGGAATTCACAGATGATGCACGTATGCCATCCATTGTTTGGCAATTTTATCTCATTAATATCAACCCTCACTGTTCAGTGCGACTGATGCTTCAAACTGGTGAATCTCCATATGTTTTCATTGTGAAGCAGGTGTTGCCAGAGGAGGAACACCGAGTCATTTTGTTGTCCAAAAATACCAAAATTCAAGTGTAATAGCGTCACAAAAGTAAATATAACCTGTTCTTCTTCAATGATTGTGACGGGCCTTTTCACACATTTCTGACGATGTAGTGACCAAAGCAAAACAATTGGTAGATTAAAGGGGATCACCACCGATTTTACACAACAGTCTTGAAAAATGTCATGGCTAAATTAGGCACTACTAGCACAACACAGCCAAGTCCAAGACCAAACTGCTGGCAGTGAGTTGCATCATGGGTAAGGTAGGCAGCTGGGTTTGACGCGGAAGAAAAATGCGCGGCATAAAAACAATGCTTCTGCCGCATCGCTGTTGATCCTTTCTTTTTCCATCATGAGGCCGACAGTGTTACGGGAGTGCAATACAAAATCAATGGAGTGCTCAATAAAAATGATCTTCAGTTGCAGCGCTACTCTGGAGATGAAAAGTCTATCAGCAGCAACACACCGATATAATATTATCACAACACCGTCAAACCTTGCTGCTTCATGAGTTGTCTTCTTTTATAAGATTTGCTCCGACTTCAAATGTTACGACTGGGCGACTAGAAAAGGAAGTATTGAGTGCTCTTCAATTATTTATTTAAAAAAATGTAGATTTCCACATTCACCTGCCTGTTACCTTGTCATCCTGACACACATTTTACCGGTTATGGTGGCGATCCAAACTCTTATCACCTTTGTGCTGTTCCTGCCCTGCTCCGTCTTTCATGTGAACCTGTCCACAGGGCACCCGTCACCACACGCCATCGCCTCAGGGCCAAATTTAGATGAAACAAATGGAAGGAATTTAGACAAATGTGCAGGTGAGACAAACAACTCCTGACCGCCTGAGGGGGCTCTGTGTTTTGTTTTTTTCTTGTTCCTGTAATTCCGTTCCAGAAAGTAATAACTTTATCTCGGGGAGGCTTATGAAGAAGAGAACCTCTGCCGGTGGATTCTGACAGGTCTGGTGGAACGGGGGGGGGGGGGTTTATGTGTCCCTTTCATTTTCGCAGCATTTGTCCTTGCAAGTGCCACTTGATTTGTTGTCCTGCAAATGTGCCATGTGGGCGGCACTCAGGCAGATACTGGGGAGTGTCAATCTTCCCCCTGAGATTAGTTGGAACTTTCCGAGGCTATTGTGAATTTCACACCCTGAAGGTTAAAACAGTTATTTTTCATACATGATATGTAGGCCAGCACAATTTATTGGAAATATAAACTTAAAAACATAAATATCAGTGTCATAAAATGGTTTGGCTGTTCATTCTTTTATTGTACATTTGAAAGTGTTGTAAATGTTCATGAAAAGCACCGACAACATAAACAGTGTGGTAGCACCCGCATAATAACAGCATCACGCCGAGAAGCTTATACTTATGTATTTATGTATGAAATTGCAGGTTTTGGTCAAGCTGAACAATCAAAACGGCCTCTGGGTGTCAAAGCAAGCCTGTATTCTTTTGCTGCCAAATTACGGTCCAGCAAAAGTGTTGATTGGGTTTCTTAACAGCCAAGTGAATCGGACATGACAGGTGTGGGGAGACAATTTACAAATCCAAATCAAGTGACAGCTCTGCAATCATTCCGCTCTGGATTCATTTGCTGCCGTTCACGTTCAAGGGGCTCCGTTGGTACTGGAAAATGAAACAAATATAAGGCTGTATAATTGCACTCTATAAAATCGATTGATAACTCAGAGAGCCTTCGCTGCCACATTGATGCACTTCCAATGATTATTGATGCCTGTAATTGGACTGTCTAAAACTTCTCCTGTGATATTGGAAATGGATAACGCAAACACAGGAGGATTAGTTATATATGCGTTGTGTTGTTTAGTAATGGAGGAGGTACTCATATTTCTTTATTTAAAGTACCAATACCACACTTTAAAAGTACTCTACTGAAAACAACTTTACTTAAATGAGTCGTAGGATTTAATGAAATCTAGCGTTGAGGTTGCAGGATCCTGCAACCACCTGAATACCCCTCCGCTCACCTCCATTTCTAAGCATGTCAGAGAACCACAGTGGCCTTCAGGTGACATACAAACGTGAAATGAGAGCCAGTGTTTGGTTTGTCCGTTCTGGGATACCGTAGAAACAAGGAGGTGCAACATGGCTAACTCTGGGGAAATAACCCGCTCCCTGTGTAGACCAATGTCTCATCCTAAGGGAACGACATTGATTCTTAGTTTCAGGTGATTACATACTATTGGTAACATTATGAATACCGTATAGACAACACTTTTGAAATTACAATCCAAAAATCTGGTTTTGATATTATGACCATCTCATAAACGATGAATAATGTGAGTTTCAAATAATTTCCGCCGACACATTTCTATACACTTGTAGTGTACATTTTTTAGGTTGTAGTGGTCATTTTCTCCTTGATAGGAGCCAAATAGAACAGCTGTCAATGAGAGAGGCCCGAAAGATAGATAGCCTACTCTGCCGGGGCCAGCAAGGCCATTTGAACACGTGGACATTCACTTAGGAAACCCCCAAGTTCTCCTGTCTAATTGATATCCTCCATCCTCTCCCAAATCAAAATCTGTCTGTGTCAGTGTCATTTTCACTGCAAGCCTATAGCATGACCCACAAGAGGTGTGAAGCAACTTCTTTTCTTGAAAACAAATAAGCAGCACAACACAGCAGAACCTCCCTATGGGGAAGCCTTGAAATGGATTATCTGTCTTTAAACACCCACACTCCTTCCTCAATTCCTCTCTTCTTCTTCTTCTTCTCGACATCTCCCGTTCTGAGATCCAAATAATAAATCTCAACTGGAGGGTGAAAGATATAAAAGTTCCCACGGGAAAAACAGCCTTTATGTAAAGAAGAGGGAACAGTGCTGCAATCGGCCGACGGAAATATATGCTCAAAAAGTTGAGCTGACTTCATATCAATCCTCAGCGCCAAGACGCAGATGGGAGCCAAAACCCCCAAATAGAGCAAGAGTCTATCGCATCAAAGTCGACTTTCCTGGCAGACGAGCAGTAATGCACCAGACCTAGCTTAATTGGCTTTGTTGGACACCAGCACCGATTTTGTACACACTGAGACATGAGTGAGTTAGCATTTCATTTTTGATCCAATGGAGCTGAAGAATGTTTTGTAATTGATTAACGCTACGAATGAAATCATCACGTTGACGAGACATAAAACAACTGGTTGTGTCCATGATGTTTGCTAAAACACATATTACATACACAATCGATAACCTTAAACATATTCCACATTCAAACTGCTGCATCTGAGGTCTGCATATCGTCTGTGGGTTCACATCCAGTGGCGTCCCGTTATGTTTGCTGACACTGTGCCAGCATGAACCTCTCCTCCTCATGCCTTCATAACTCTGTGGGAGTTGATTAATGAAGCAGATTTCCAGCTATCAAGCTGGGTGCAAACTGTTAAATTATGCATCTTTGAATCTCCTTATATCATGTTTTAGGAGCCTCTGTAGCTCCGTGGGACCGACGTGTGTGCGAGGCCTGGCCAGAGAAGAGCCTCAGCAGCACGAGCTGTACGTGTCTGAGCGATGACCTTTTTGCCATTGCGACAAATTAAAGTGCGGCGATTGGTGGAGGACTGTCAATTTGCTCTTTGGAGGTCTTTGCCGGGGTTTTTCACGGTGATCCTGGCAGGACTCGATTCATATTCAGAGTTAATCAAAATGCGATGACTCGGGCAGGCGAGAAGGCAGCATGGCTCACGCTGTAAACAGTAAAGAAGCCGTTTACAACCTGACGCAGACATCTGTCCTCATCAGGCGCAGCTGCTCTGAGGCTGCCTCGTGATTGCTTGGTTTGCTTTTGCAGACACTCGTTCATATTTCATACAAGTACGCTGTTTGTTATACAGCAGTCTCTTTAGCTGGTATAATTCTGAGTGGATGAAAAGCCTTGGGTGGGGCTTTGAGAAACAACACATTCACATCTCAGCAGGTGAAAGTTAATATTGTACCTCGTCGTGTTAGTATGAGGGTTTCAAATTCTTCTTTACAATCATGAGTGGCCTCAAACAGCTGGTTTGTTCGTCTGTGTTACCTTATCTGTAAAACAAATGTGATGTAAAATATTGCTAAGATGAGATGTCATACGCCTGTAGAATGACATCTGCAATAAGGATGCCTCTCATGACATACAACTGGGAGAGCTGTGGTCGGCGTCTACATGTTTAGCCACACAGGTGAGTCTGTAGGTTTGCCACTGTCGCCAGGTTGGAGAAACTAACTTGGAAAGGACGTTCATAGTCCCCCAAAGGACGATTTCTAATGACTTTGTCGATCCCCTGACTTTTCATTAAGCGCCACCAGCAAGTCAAAGCTTTCAATTATTGTAATGACACAGAAAATGACTGACAATAGCATTCATTCTATCAATGGATTATCAGTTTTTGTCTGACAAGTAACTTGAAGCTTATTACCAGCCGCAACAATGATGCTGGTGTTGTTTCCATCTTGTCAGTCCATGTGTGTCTGTGTGTGTGTGTCATCATGGCAAAATATGATCACGCTGGAAATACATTATGCCCCACCCTCCTGAAGGTTAGAATGTCAACATTTTGTATTTTTAACAAATGTTATTTTAGAGTTGATTCAACTTCATGGTCCTTTTGGAGGATGCAGTTTGTGGCGCCTTTGCAGTTCATTGCAATATACTAAAAGGTTCCCTCTATTATTTATTCGATCCTTATGATGTTGTGGACAAAATGAGAAGTGTTGAAAAAGAGAGGGATAAGAAAGATTGCACAACCGACGTTTTTCTGTGTTTGTGGTTGGTGATGATTCCCCTGCGAGCAATGTAACAGGTGGGTGGACAAAGCATGAGATGGAATCAATAGTTTCAGCCACCGCTTAATTGCACAGTGGGAGCAAACGTTTTTTTTTATTACGAGCTCTGGTCAAACTTTTAATAAACCTCCAGCCTCTGGAGTATGGTGTACCCAAACACCCGGCTTTGTCGAAGAAACAAAGGCTTTCTCTCTGGTTTTTATACACCCTGTCTTCCAGTCAACCTCAGCAACTTTCAGTTTTCAAGAGAATAGTTTACAAAAAGCAGAGAACGTAATGAAGTCACAGTGTCTGAATGAAGCCGCTTATGAGATTAGCGTATTCAGCCCACCTTCTCTGGTGTGGAAATTATTAGAAAACAAAAAGGTTTACCGAGCGAAGAGATTTAAAGTGAACTGGAGATTTTCCTCCTCGCTTCCAACGTAATGCCATTGAAATGTGTGCGCTGCAAATTAGTAATGCAGTCAAACTTTTAATCGAATGTATGATTCAGGGGGAAAAAAAGGAATGCACCTCCGAAAAACACTTGGGGTTGAGTCCTCCCCCCCCCCCTGTAAGCTCCACATTTTTGTGTTATGGTTATATTTTGAGCTTTGGATAATTTGACAAAAACAATCAATCATGGGAATATCACGGGGAGGTTTTGAGGGTTCTTATTGCGGCAATCCCAATTTCAAAGAGAAGCGCAAGAGTGTAATGTGCTCCAAATATGACACAAATGAGTCTAGATCTATGATCCCAGATTAAACCCAGTGAATGCATCATCACGAGTCTCATAACAACTCACACAGCTATCATGATGAGAAAAGTGAAGCGTGACCCATCACATTTATTAACCAGGCTTCCGCTGACATATTAGTATGCCCTCATTAGCTTAACAAATCAGCCAAAGGGCAAGCTTTGGAGATGTTGTGCTTGATAAAGTACATCTCTGTTTGTGTAAACAGCTTGTTCCTTCAAGACGGATACATGTATTCAGATTGTGCGAAGACTTGGATGTAAATAATGCATGAGTGCAAAGCATGAGCGGTGGGACTCAAAAAACCTGTGTCCTGGGATTTTTGCTCCCCTGCAAAAAGATTCAAGAGTGTAACAAGAATAGTGCCAGAAATAAGATTCATCCCAGCATTCAGTCTGCAACACTACATCTACAGCCATGCTAGCAGGCACAGCGGTGCTTTGAGCTCAATGCTAATTCACATAAAACCACCAATTTCACCCTTGTGGTGGCTCAATTAGGAAAAATATGAAGCTTTACGCGGCACATGATTAGCAGAATTGGACGAATTGAACACGTGAATAACACCGACTGCTCCAATTAATGCTCCAAAGAAAGAATTGGATGTAAACAACATGACTCAATGGATCTAAGTAATGCTGCAGCAATAGAGGTCAGATGTTGCATTTGAATTACCAATAATTCCATCAGTCTGTCAGTCATAATCACGTTTGACAATGAATCTTGTCGGCATTAACTGTTAGTAAGAATTTACCATAATCATCTCCAAGATCGTGCATGGATAGCTGCTTCTCGTCTCTCCACTTGAGACTCCAACCCAACTTTACAAACACAAAAAATGTGAATAAATCTCTTCACGCCTCAATATATGTGTGAGCAACCACAAAGCATTTAACTTGAGCTATGTTGGCAACTGCTTTTCGTTGCAACGTTTTTATTTTGCAGGTTATAGAAGAACTTAATACCTTTAAGGTATTAAAGGAGAGTAAATCAACTGATATTACTTTTTACTCGGCCAGATGTTCTTTGTTGACCTAAAGAACGTTACCGGAGGAAAACAACATCTAATTTCAAGGAGCTCATTCCAAAGAAGATGTTTGTACATAGTTGTTGTAGTATTTTTAATATTACCTTTTACATGTTTTCACTGTATTCTTTCTGTTGTATAGCTGTGTTTTTGGTTTTTACAGTGCTTTGCTGTATTTTCATTTTCCTCTTAATATGTTTAATGTATGCACCAAACATAAGGGCACATTCTCTATAAGTGAAATAAACCTTATTCTCATGAGCTTTTCTACTTTTTGGAGCCGAACAAAACTACAGTCCACCAAAAGGGCAGTACAGTGATAATCAGTGTACAGTACAAAATATTTTGGGCATTTTGTGCAAAGCAAAATAACAATATTTCCTTTACCTTTAGATGAATCGAGCTGAAGCAAGCTCCCTTTGTACCGCTCTCATCTAGCCCACACAATAGCCCAATTATCTTTTTCAATAAAAAAAAAGACGAAAAGCTATCGCCCACATCAACTTCCTTCACATAACTTCAGTTGGGTGTTTGATTTGGATTTGTTTCATGCCAGCTGCTCGCAGAATAATGTTAGACTCGGCGGTCCTCACTGTCCAGCCGCTTTCCCTTCAGCAAACAGATGTGTGGGCAAGGCACAAGCAAGCTCCCAAAGCTTTGCTCGGACCATGAATAACCTGTTTGTCTTAATCCATCAAGTTTGTGGATGCAGAAGCCGGTACCTTTGTAGCATGTGGGGGCTGAGTATTAGCTGGATGTCTGCAGTATCATGATGTATAAGCTTATTCTTTCAACAGGGTCTGGTCCACTACAGGGCTATTATGCCAAGCTAGTGCCACCAATCCATCACGCTTAAGCACTGTGTAGCCTATTTCACTTGGCAGCCAGCCACCGTCACCCTCTGCTCAACTATTTTCATACTCAAATATATGGATGTGACTTGTTCATAAGGTTGAGGTCTTTGGAGAAATGGTCAGAAGGTCACAGGGATGCATGGGATTTTTAACATGAGGGTGCTCTTCCCTGCATTTATATTGGCATACAGACACTGGTGGAAGAGGTACTTCGATCTTTTATTCAAGTGAAAGTACCAATCCAGCAATGTAAAGATAATCCAGTGAAAGTCTTGCATTCAAAATGAAAAGTACTCGTTCTGCAGAAAAAAGGCCCATGACAGATATGTTGTTGTATAGCCTCTTATATTATGTGATTGTTAAAATGTATGCATCAGTGCATCAATAGCATTTTACCATTGTAGCTGGTCGGGATGGAACTGGTTATATCTACTGTATACTGTTATGTAGGTTGGCCACCAACCTATAGTTCAGGCCCCTGCTGTTACTATGAGGCCCAAAGACACTGCTTTGTTGATAGGGGTCACAAGACAAATAATATGAATATATCATGCTGTGATCTGTAAACTCTTTATCTGAAAAGTAAGTGTAGCTGTCAACTACATTCAGATGCGTAAACGTATAATATTCCCTTTGAAATGTACTGCAGTTGAAGTATACAATTCATACCAATTAATTGAGTGCATTTCTTATTAAAAAGCACGAAAAACTAGACAATTTTTTCAACTAAATATGGTACAGCTGGCTCACCACTGCTGCTTCGAGGTGTGTTTTTTTGACCCACTTTGGTTACAGGCACGCAAGACAAGAACAGACGACGCGTTGCCCTCGTCCCAAAAAGTCCCCTCAACCGTCATTTGACAAACCGAGCAGGAGTGTTATTTTTCCACTTTCTAATGATATCCTTTCATCAGGCCACCCTGTGATTGGTTTCAGGTGATAAGAGTGGAGTCACAATGAAAAAAAACAAGCAGTCGTAATGGTAAGAATTAGAGGTAGAAAACGGCTTTCTTGTTATCTCACCGGGGGAGTAAAATAGGAAGTAGAAGTCGATTTTGAAACGTTACGTGAGCGTTACTGCAAGGTGACAAGGTGTGGCATGGTAATCAGCGACTCGCTTTCTCTTCCAGGAACTTGTCTTTTTTTATTAATCTTTGCAAATACTTTCCGTGCAAAGATTTTCTTTTTTTTTCTCGTGTGGAACTTTGTTGAAAACGGAGGTTGTCGACTTTTAGAAAGAAAAACTCTTCTGTGAAGTTCGCTCACTTTTCATGGCAATCACCTCGATGATTACCCCGCTGAAAGATCAAGACGAGCAGCTCTTCCAGAGGCGGTGTGTCTATGCGTTAGCCAGCAGTCCCGCGGGGGCACATTTATGCATAACTGCTCTTTTTGTGGAAATTTGGCAGAGTTAGGTGGGAGGATGTGAGCACAGGTGCATTATTCAAGCGATTCCCTTTCACTGAGACATCACTTGGGGGTCAGTGATGGTTCTAAAGGGATGTTGCAAGCCTTCTATGTCATAATGATCCCAAATGGTTAAAAGCAGACAGATGGGAGATATTTTCCTTCTCTATTTCTACCATGAGCAAGAGACAATTCTGCATGACGCATTGATTTTACTAGCGTATATGAAGAAGCAGGAACATGCTGATTAGAATGCACATTGTATGCAGTGTAATCTGCATAAAAGCATGGTATGGTGGGGGGAAAGTGATCGAGAAAGAGTAAGAGAGAGAGATGGCTCTCTCAGAGACCTGCTGGAACTCTGGAGTCCCTACAGCCTATTTGTTTTTGAATCTACTCAAAAGGAAACTCCAGATGCTCAGTCTGAGAACAGAATGAAAGTAAAAACAGCAGACGCTTGTTTTTTCCCTCCCCCCCAGCTCTGAAATAGTTGCAAATGGATTTTCGGTGCCAAGGCACATTGTTAGAATGTAGATGGGTGCCAACTGGTTTTGGAAATTGCCGAGGAAACGGAGAAGACAAACATCCGAAGCAGCGCCTTAACAGGTCCGTTTGTACATTAAAGACGCACCATTTAAGTATAATGAAACTGAATAGATATTACAATGTAATCCCACTACTTGTATTGACACAGGTTTGTTGTTGCATGGCTGCGATCCACTTTGTACTGTTTCATATTGTGTGGAGTGTGGAGAGACATGCACGCTCACAGCCAGCAGGTTTCCTATGTAAAATCAAATACATTACCCTTTTCAGATATTATATGTGGTCTCACAGTGTGATCTCATGAAATGTCTAATAACCCTATTAAAACACAAGTGCATCACTTAAACACATGACTCTGATTAAAGTATTCTGTTTTACAGTGTAAACCTCTTCTTGCTTGCCAGCACAGTCTATTTGGGGTCAATAGACTCAAAAAAATCAAAAAACAAACAACACTGTAAACACACATTTTAAAAACGTTTTCTTTAAATGAAGCAACAGTAAATAGATGCCAATTAAAATCAGTTTGCCCTGCCTTCATTGTGAAGCTCTGATGCTAATTTAGACCACTCAAGTAACAACACTCAAGGCAGAATATAATGATTGTTGTACAGTGTAAAGCCATGCAAAATGAAATAAGCACATACAAATATTTGACTTTTGGGTCCAGCATCATGCTGGATTAGCTGTGGACACACAGACAAACTGAACAATACATGATCTCCTGGCTGAGGTAAAGATGGAAGGCTTTATTTGGTGAGTAAATAAAATGCAGTGTCACAGACCGAAACTGGTTTATGGAATATGCTAACTGTTATTATTGGCAATATCTTCTGTGCTTTTTCCTCTTTAAATCCCTGTTTGTCTATACTTTGAATGTCTGTACTATGTCATTTTAATGATTGTTATTGTATTAATACTAAATCGATGATCTTAGTTTTCATGAAAAGTCATCACTTTGTATTTTTTGCTTCATTAAGATGACAATAACAACTTTAACTCTCATATTTTGGTCAGAATCTGTATCTACATACATTTCTCCTTGTACATATTCAAATCTACAACATCTCTCACTGCACAGCGTGTTTCTTATCCCTGTATGTTTGGATGAGTCATCTACATTCAATGGAATTCTTACTCACAGGCAGATTTACAACAACAGGTTACATTCTGATCAGCAGCCAGCTGTCCATTAATCAACCGCCCAGGAGGATTACTTTTTCTTTCATTTTCAAAAATGACAACCACCTGCACCTAACATGGTTATTTCATTCGGTGGATTATGCATCATTTGTAACAAAACAATAAAGCAGAGGTAGTACCTTCAAACCACCAGGCCTTTGCCACATATAACACAATGAGGTGGTGGTGCCATTTTAGTGTTTTTCGTCCTACTTACTTATAAGAAGAGTATGAAAATACACATTTACAAGCAAAAGTCCTGCATTGGAAATGCTAGTTGAGCAAAAGTAGGTACGTATTTATAAATCTACCCTTTATTATGAAAACAAAGTCACCCCATTATGACCATATTACTGGATTGTTATAACGGTAAAGTACTGTGTATGTTGCAGTTGTTGTAGTTGGGTAAGTTAGACCTCTATTTGATGTACTATTATCAACATTGTAGTGAAACTGAAATAATGTACAAGTACCTACACATCTGTAGATTCCCCCCACTGCTCACCACAATGGTGCTGTGTACATTAGGTATACAAAAGGTTTGGAACAGTATCGAGGAAACTAACATTATCATCTAGGACGCAAGGATATGCTTCCAAGGACATACGGTGTGTCTTTGTACTCACTTTTACAGGTATATTGAAAGTTGTGCCACACAACTACATCTGCAAAGCATTGTAATAAATCAAATAAAAGTAAATGTCCTGAAAAGAGGAACTCTCCCAAGTAATCTTTGAATACTGGACAATTTCTATGAATACTTATTCGTTCTCCAGTAAGACGTGAAAGCCAAGATTCAACCAACTGTATCAACACATCGAACATGACATGAATCCCGAAGGAAAAAATATGCCTGCTTCGCACTCTCTTCCAAAAAAAAAAACAATGGTAAAGCTGCTCTTATGTGTGTTACAAAAAAGCCTTTTGAAACTTTCAAACAAGTCAGTTCAACACTTAATTGGCAAAGAGAAGAAGAAGTGTTACTCAGAGAACAACTGAAGGAAAATGAGGGCTATTACAGCACCATGTAAGAGAAGTATGAATGCCCAAGGACAGGTTATGGTGTCCCTGCTAGCTGGTAGATTGATTGCTATAAAAACAAATCCTGGATCTGTTTACCACGCAATCATCATGGGACCTCGTTTGCACAAACAAATCTGAAAGCAGCTTCTGAGGGTATACTGATGGCTCATGCTTGCAAAGACCCACACAGGTCAAATCGATGCGATGCTTTGGCTTCGAACACTCTTCTAATGTATTGCCAAGGGTTCTCCCATGTCGCCCAATTTACAAGTTGGGAGATTTGTATACGTCGATAGGCCAGAGCTCGAATTGTCTTGCCCTTGCTCGTTCTAAAATGTTCCTGAACAGAACATTAAAGGCAATTAAAGGCAAACAAATGTTTTTTGTTTTGGTGCGAATGCCAGCTGATATGACTTGGATGTATTATTAACACATCTATTGCCATGTTTACTGTATTTACTGTGAAATATGAACTCCTAGATTGACACAATTTGTACATCTGCATATACAGAACTCACATTTTCCTACCTGTGAGAAGTGCAAGAGCTAAAACAGATTTTAAACAGAGCTTCCCCTTTCCACTCTGAATTCAACGAAGATTACCAAGAAGAAGAAAGTAGGTCAGGAGGAGGTTGGAAAGGTTGGCGAGGTAATGAGAATCATAAAAACTGCACAATGTAAAGGCATTAAGTTTGTTTGTTTTTTGCTCACAACTGAGCGGCATTCACTTGACCGCTGTGAAAATGACTGCAGTAATCTACGAGAGAGAAAATCTATTTCTCAGCAGGGATGAACCTTTCCTACACCGGACTAAACAAACATCAGCTGTCGTTCATCTTTGCTTTGATTTTTTTAAGCGATAAAAAAAACATGGGAGTGTTCTGAATGTACATTTTAAACTGTCCATCAAAATCTCTACACGATAAAAATCCAGGGCGAAAGATAGTTTGCAGTGTCATTTACTGTCATCTACTGTATTTTTTCCGGTGGGGATTTTTGAAAATATGACATCATTAACAAAAAATGAAAGCTGCTGTAGGTGACTTTTGACAACTGGGGAGCAGAAAGAGTGCGAAAAAAAAAATCATATTAAAGAGACTAAAAGTTCCTGTTGTTGCTTACTGAATATATGTGCATTTTAATTGAATGTATACGCTTACATTGATTGATAACTATTATTTTAGACACTGTTACTGTTATTTGTGATGGTAGTCCCTTCAGTATTCTCAGTAGGACAGTCCAGGCTTGTTTGTCGGGGGTTTGGGGAGCTGCTGTCAATTCACTGACATCAGTACTAAAGACACTGTTGATGTTTTTCAACTCTAAACTGAATGTGTTTGCCAATATTTTAAAAAAGTAAGCATGTTTATGACACATCATCACAGTGAAAATGATTTGAATTAAAGCTGGGGGAGGCAGGTTCTTTTTGGTATTATTGGGCAAACCCAAAATCCATAATAACCTTTCAGCATATTGTAATTGAAGTGGTCCTTCCTGATACAATAACCTCTTCCAGTACTAGTAATTGATGAAAGAAAAAAACCTCCCAATTGTCCTCCAAAATGCTTTTATATAGAATGTTAATTATTTAGCATCTGAATTTGTAGAACAGCCAATAAAAAACGCCATCTCTCTGAAAGGACCTGAGATTGGCCAAAGTCTCCCATCACAGGATTGATTCCCGGAAGCCTTAAAACAGCGCCAAGAGTTGGGGCAGAAGACTAGTTTTCTCTCAGATCACTTGAATTACAATATGCTGAAAGGTTATGATGGAATCTTTGCCCAATGATGCTAAAACTGTACTGCCCATACCCCAGCTTTAAACAGACAGCACTGTTTGTAACGGTGACAGACTAGTCTTTCTTAAAGCTTGGCTTTAAGTAGTATCTACACTTCTAACATTAAAAAAAATGTATAAGTAGTAAGTGGTTTGGACCATTACTACTATCAGTGTTGCCCACCCCCAGTCCTTCCTGCAAGAGGAACATTTGCTCGGTGATGAACTATTCATAGAAATATGAAGGATTCAACTTGTGAAGTAATTTGCCATACTTCATTTGAAGTGTGTCTTGAATTTCTAGATGCTTTGAAGTGAGTGCTTTTTCTATTTGTATGTGTGTAGAGAGTGACAGAGCGCAGACATGCACACATGGTACTTGAGGGTCTTCTCAGCAGCCCCATTTGCTCCTCGGTGACACTCATTTCCCTTGCTCTCGAGTTGTTTCTTTTTTCTCTTCCCCCGCGGAACCAAAATACCTGTGTTTTATGTACACTTCATATCTCAGTCTCTGCAGTCGTCTGTGGGGGGACCTGGACTGTTATCCCAGCAGAGAACAACACATCATTTCATCCTGTCAAGCCTTCTGTTAGGCCTCATCACGGAGAGCAAGCACTCAGGATCCATGATATTATTCGTCTCCCAGGGAGGGTTTTTTCATTCAATTTTCCCCCACAACATTGCACTGTAGTAAGGTATCTTCGGTGTGGAGCGGGAAAAAAAAGGTGAGAAATAGGAGATAGGGCAGAGGCACAGCTTCTGTTAATCTCTGTGTTGCGAAGGGATATCTTGAAAACTAGGTGATCCAATAGACACGATCTTTGAGGATGATCTGTGCAAAATGTTTGGAATGTTTTCCCCACTGCTCACTACTCTTTGGTTTGGGATACTTGTGCTTTTACTGCAAGGTGTGTGCGATCAATAGAAGCGCTCAAGTATTTCACACAATGCCGTGACACGGTCAGGGAGATTCTCCAGCTTGATACAAATATTTGCACCTCAATGGACGCGGGAAATCTTCAATCTTCAATGAGAAGGGAGTGGATTTCTTTTCCCCAACATACAGCAGATCCAATCTGACGCATCTGGAACATTGAGAAAAAAAAGGTGCTTCTGCTGTATTTTAAACAGGGCTGCACAGTTCAATCCGACTCTAACTTTCAAAGCCCGAGGCTTAATCCCCTCACCGGTGAAGGCGTTTGTTTGAGGATCGCCCTTACCGCTGGCGCCGTCCTTGCCATGCCCTCCAAAGGCGTACTGGAAGATCTTCACTCAGGATTCCTCTTAAAAAAAGAAAAAAAACAACTCTCCCCCAAGCCTGCATCGCCGGCCAATCTTCTAATTTATTTCCCAGTTTTGTTTTGTCGACAGTTGGCAAAGTGGTGTCCCATCAAACAGCCTGCTTAATATTGCCCAAAATTCCACAGAGATAGCCGAACCCTAAATGTCAGCACGAAGCACAAACAGAACTTCATCAAACTAAGTTTGCTTATTTCATTAATAAATAGTTAAACAGCTTAAACGTAGCATCAATGATGCAGAACCATGGCCATCATGTTGCTTTTTGACATTACGGGAGCAGAAAATGAGTTTTCTTTGATGAACTTGTGGCCTTTACGATAAACAGCGAGCTATTATTAAAGGCCACTGTCCAATAAGGAATGATGGTCTGCTTCTAAATTGTGAGAGGTTATTCATTAGAGGCAAAAGAGAAGTAAAGCATACTGACCTTTCATTATTTTTTTTTGAGATACAGAGGAGATGAGGATAATGGAAAATACCAAATAAATATACAATTTATTTATTTCTCTCCAAACAGAGCCCACTGAAACGATAGTGGGACAAATGAAATAGTTGAGTTTTTAGGGCCATCACATAGCACAGTCATGTTATTTTCTCCCATTTCAGGTACTGCTTGTATCTACAATATTCGTGGTTTGGTCTTCCTCGAATGTTTTATCCCGATTTCATTAATCTCAAGGCAACCTTTCTTGTGTCACGGGCATCATCAGTGACTTCATCACCGGCGCTTGAACAAGTGTGGGCCTAACGAGGTATTTAAGCTGCTGCAGTCGCCTTCGGAAAGGAAAGTAGGGCTCAGGAAGAGGAATAATGTCTCACAGATGATTTTCACTCCTATTCAGCAGTTTCAGAGCAAAGCGGTGTTAGACAGAGGACTTGTCTATTAGATTAAAGCCGAGCTACTCACCAGCCTGCCGAGAGAAATCCCCCAATGATTTGTAGGAATCAAGGAAAATAATCTCAATCCTTGCGTCATTTTTCATCAAGTCCCACTGCCAAGATTGGCCATCAAATACCAATTTCTTTTTCACACCATGCATATGAAACAATAAACAATCCAAATGTAAATTAAACCATCAGCTTTCAGATCTCTCCTCGTGAATTATTATCATTCAAAGACAGAGATTCCAAACTGCAAACGCAGTTTTATTTTTGGTACGCTCTTCGAAATTCAGCTGACCACATTCACAAGGCCTATAGGAAAAGTAAACTTTTTTTTTTGTGTGTGTGTGTGTCGACATCCCAGACAATACAAGTTTCTAACACTCGAAAATCTGGGCTGAATCACACACATACTATAAGGGATAGAGCAGGAGAGGAAGGAGGAGAGCCGCCAGTGATTGATCGCTGAGCTGTCGAGCGGAGCTGCGGACAGGGGATTGGAAAAGCTTGCATTTGAGAATATGCCAATAACTCATTTCCAAAGAAAATAAACATCAGTTGCATTTACAGCAAATCAGAGATGCACCGGGAAGGAAAACACGTTCAATTTCATCCACAAATGCCAACTCCATTTTGCACAAGGCAATCAAGTCATAAAACCACTAACACAGCTGCCGTTATCAAGCCAGAAACAAGTGGATCACAGCGATAAAATGTGGTTGGCAATTTGCCTTTTCTCTTCGTCTGTCGTTGGGTTGAAATATTTATCAATGCAATGATTCAGATGGAGCATATAAGTCATGTGTAAGATGTTATACATGAAACATTGATAACAGGTTGCACTTACAAGAGTAATGTAGCCTCGGAACGTGACAATAACGCAGGTCTCTGGTGTTTTTTCGTATTCATATTCAAGCAGAAAGCACTCTCCTGCTTGAGGTTTTATTGTTTTTTTACAACTTCTCAGCAGGACCATTAAAATACCTGGAACACTAGGTCAGCTCCCCTCCGAAGCCTAATTGGGGAGTGACGACTACGCGATGCAAAAATGTGAAATACTTGTCTGGGAATATGTCAAGAGCTTTCCCCGTGTAAAAACAAAACAAACGGAAGGAGTAAATCTGGTGTGCGCTGCCTTGGTCGAGGTTGAAAGGAGTAATCCAGCGACTACAGATGAAGAATAGTCTCTCGGCTCACTCGGGCACATAAATAATAGAGTTTGCCGTCGTTGATCGGACTACGGAGCCTCAGAACAGCTCAGAAAATCGACGTTTTTGCGGAAAAGAAATGATTTTCAGTGCGTTGTTTGTGAAAGTACTCGTACTTGACAAAAACTACAAATTTCCTTCTTTCTCCGTCTGGTGATCCCACTGACTTTTGGGATGTTTGTCTTGCAGCAATCAGAGAATCAGAGCTCGTGCTCAGTGATGCAGCTCAGTGTCAGAGGCAACTATTTGGCTCACAGAAACCTTTTTCTCTCACGCAACAACAGCTTTGTCTATGCAAATTATGTCAATTTAGACATTTAAACTAGAAAGCAGGGTTACACTTGAAACCACTGTTAGTTCGAGTTAATTTGGTTATTAAAGAGATAGTTATTAAAGATATACTAATGCTGGAAATGAAAGAATTATAATTCATGAATCATTAATCGCTACAAATGCAGCAAAACACACATTCACTCTCAAACATATTGACTTTATGTTAAAAAAAGAGGTAAAATGGATAAAAATGATTTTGAATAGCATTCATGTGTTGCAATGTCTATTTGTATTTCTGCAGATACACACGTATCATTATTATAAGCCAATATTTACGATTGTACGTGACAGAGATATTACAAAGATAAAACCTGGCAACAAGAAACAGACAAACAAATGCTGTTCATCCCTTCGTAATATGACCATTCTCTTTGACTAGCTTAATACAATAGTACTGACACGGGGCCAGGTTACATTACGTACCACCTCAACTGGATTGAGTGATATGGAAGTGGAAGTAGATTGCGATTGACTTGAAAGAGGAAAAGTTCTGAGACTTAACTCCTCAGAGGAAAACGAACATCTGTATTTGTATCCATTTCATTTCTCTTCTAAAGGCGCCATTCCATCTCCCTCCGGAGGAAGAACAAAACTTGTCAAATGTGATTTGTTGACGCGCTCTTTCATTTCATCCTTTTAAACCGTTCGCGGCTTATTTCCGAGCCGTCAGACTGGGTTATCAGAACCGCAACCACGCTGAGGGCTTTCCAAAAATATGAAGACCATTCATAGTCTGCAGTTGAGTATTGACACTTATGCCGTTACTTTGTAGGTGACTGCTGAAATGACGTCTTGGCTTTGGAGTTCAACAGAGAACATACTGAGAGCACGGGGGTAATGGGGATGTCGGAATCGCCAAAGCAATGAAGGGCACACAAGCAGTGCGTTCAATTCAGACCAGTTTCCTCAGAAGGCTTTGTTCCTGTGTCTTTTCCACTCCCACACAACATCGCTGCATAAACCCGATAGTCCTCTGAGTCAGAGTTGATGTTAACAACAAGAGAGCTTCGTGTCCAGCCAGAGCCTAGCAGGAGAATGGATATCAACCCGGCGACATGTGATTTGCATAGACAGCACAGAGGGATTAGGCTGTGATCTGTAGCGTCTCAGAAAAAGAGAAAGCAGAAAAAAAAAAAAATGAAATGTGTTGCTGCAATTCATGAGCACCAGAAGCCCTCGGATTTGTTTTCATATGATTCCAACCAGCAAATCCTGATCAGACAGTTATCCTGATAGGAGAAAAACATCCTGGCTTCACATTTAAATATACGTGGTCCCAACTTTTATCAATGACAGACAGACAACGGCATGTCAGCAAGCATCACTTGGTATTATGTTCTCCTTCGCTCCATATCTGAAGGCTGTGGCGTAAAAAACAAACAGGTCTCTCAATTTCTCTTATTTTTTCTTAATTTCCTGTTGTAGTGCTCTGACAGAACCTGCAGAGAAGTCACTGTTTTAGGAGGAAGATGTAACGTCTATCAGCCTGTGAGTGTATTTTTAAAGGCTGAGGCTGACATTACACCTGCTCCTGCTGCGCCAGCTGAAGGGGAATCCCCATGTGGCACCTTGTCGAGCAGCCATGTCAATTGTTTGTTTGCATACCGAATAGCTCCGGGCACTATAGTTGTCTAGCTCGGAGAATAAGCACCCGTGGAACATCAGGGTATCTGTATGCGAACGAGCAACATGTACCGAGATCGACAATCATGTCGCTGTCATGAAAAGGTAAAGAAATCCATCTGCTGGGTGGCAGAAAAAGACTGGAATTAAAAAAGGGCACTCGGCATCGACGTATTTGCACATTTAGAGGTGAATTAGTGGACAGAATAGGCAATCCATCTCAAAAGCAGGATATTATAAGTTGTTGTAGCTCAATGCACTGGATAAAAGCTGTTGCTTAGCTTACTTAGTCGTATTATTGCCCTTGATCTCATCAAAAAAGGTGGTTAAGAAGATGAAAAGCAACGTCACAGAATGAAAGTATCCTTTAAGACAGGGGTGTCAAACATACGGCCCGCGGGCCGGACCCGGCCCGCCACGTCATTTTATGTGGCCCACGAATCCGCCAGCAAAAAAAAAATAATAATAATTTTTTTTTTTTTTTTTTTTACAAAAATTTAAAGTTAGATGTGAAAATAAAAATATCCCCATGGTCGAAATTATGAGATAGAAAGTCGAAGTGATGAGATGGCATGTTGTCTGTGTGCCGACATTAAAACTATCACAACAGGTGGACAGGAGATGCAACAGCCCATAAAGAGGATTTCCAACAAGTTTCTCAACATGCGTACTTCTCTGTACTGAAACGTCATCAGTCTCAGCCAAAGTACTGTTCCAATTCAAAGTTCACATCGAGCCAAGCACGGCCCTAATGCCCGGATGTGGCTCGCTCTGCCCATTTTACCCGGGATGCATCGGAGGTGACTTGTCTGTACTTGGGACAGCCAAATATCCCAGAATGCATTTTGCACCAGCAACAGGAAACAATGGCGGAGGAGAAATCACACAACTGGAAGTACGTGTTGTGGAAGTCACAGATATCCCGGGAAACTAAACTAACTATGTTAGGAGTACCGTAGTTACATTTACACCGTCTTACATTTACAACCGGCCCTTTGAGGGCGACCGTGATGCTGATGTGGCCCCAGAGTGAAAATGAGTTTGACACCCCTGCTTTAAGACAACAAACTATTTTCAATTAAAAAAGCTCAGAAGCTAAAACCTTCTAAAGGGTTGAAAAGGATGACAAGTCTGAGTTGAAGTGAGTATTACTGTGGAAAGTTAGCACCGAGGACTCAAGTCACCGAATCAATCGCAGCTCCTCTCTCACTGCTTCTGAATGAAAGGGCTTTTGAAAATCAGTGCTAGCGTGGGAAAAAAAAAAAGACAGATATGTAGTGGACAAATGTACTCACACGCCCACCGCATTAGCCTTTTCTTGTGCTATAGAGCAGTGTTGAATTGAGCTCTTTGTGAATTGAATCAAAACTTGAATACGACCCTTTTCCATTTCATGCCAAGCTAAGGAAGAATTACATCACTATCTGTCCAACGACTCCACGTAAATGCTTTTTCTGGTACTAAACAGCCATACCAGTGAATAAGACATGTCGCAATACTGCCTTCCACACGCGGCCCTTATTTGCAAATCGTGACCCCTATTTTCTTATTTTGCATTTTGCAGTAAACTGAATCTCATGGGTTGCCTGACTGTATCTAGGCCACTCATAGTGACTTTGAGGAACTGCAGAGTGCATTTGATTGATTCCTTTCACCACAAGAAATATTATTCTGCCCTCACATTGTTACCAAAACTAGGCCTCAGCATGTTAACTACATAAACATACTTAGACTGACATTGTGCATTGAAATACATGCTTAGACCTAGATAGACATGTTTTTTTCCTTTGTAGCATGTTGTAAATACACCCTATGTATGCTGTAAATTTAACAATTTGCATGTGTTGCACAGCTCTTGCATTTTTTTTTTTTTGCAGAGCTCCAGGGAGCGTGCTATACGGTTGGTCCACTGGGCCTTTTCCCCGGGGATAAATCCGAGTGCATCTCGTCTCAAAACGCTCCTCGGATAGGCCCTGTGGGACGTCAGCCTCGGAGGGGCCTCGTCTCCGGGAGGGAACACCCGCTTCTCTTTTCGCTTGGCTGCAAATGAAAACGACAACCGGTGTTGTTCTTACAGCGTGTCATTTGTACGAGACCAAATGTGAATGTTCTTCATGCATGATAGGAATTCCCAGTTTGTGGAGTGGAGATTTAGTTGGATGCGATTGATTTTTCACTTTGCCGGTGGCATTTTTTTTGATGTTGAAGCAACTTCCAAAGAGAACACGTCAATTTCAGCTCATTTTGTGATGATGAGTAGATCCAATCCGGTGACGTATAAGATGTTATTAACAGTTGTTAACAGTGATTGTGAGACATTTTAGGAAGTATGCAATGCAATAAATATCAAATCAAACAGGTTATAATGATGCATGAACTATTACAAATAATATCATAAAATTTAAAGCAGCCTGGCTCTTTTTTGTAAAGAATGCACCGTCCCTTTTTTATGCCAACAATGTAGTTGCCATTATTGTTGGAATGCTGTTCAGCATTCTCTGACAGAATTAGAGTTCTAGTTTCAACTTGCTCCCCTTGCTTACTGGTGCTCAGCACTCCTCTCTGCAGTTCAGTTGCTTGATATATCCCAAGATAATTTGTTGGGGAAATTTATTTCATTTTCACGTCATACCACACCGGCTGTAATTAATTGTTCTGCTGTCTGGTGTACAATAGTTCACTGACTTCTTTGTGTGACTACAGGCTTGTTACTGTTCCGTGATATGGAGTGCCACGCTGACACTGGGAACAGATGCTGCTGTCACCAAAGAAAAGTCCACCCAGGTGACTCCAAACAAATAATCCATGGGTGGATAGTACAGTAGTTTTGTGTTTTTAGTTTATGGCACATTTTTTAACATTGGCCCTCAATTATCAAGATGTCAACTATCTGATCTTAAATGGACATTATGCTTGTTTCTATGACTCTGTTTCATCTTTTACATATCTTACTACCACATATCTGGAACAAACTCCCCGAAAAACATATACTCTGCTGCAATTCTTTTTGCCTTGAAGGCAAGAAAGATTCATGCCAGCTGCTAGAAAGAAATGATCGCAATTACATATATTAATAACATAGACTGTAAAGACCTATGCTCTAAGAAAATGATCTTATTAATGTTTTTGCCATTTTAAAGATTTAGGGTTCGACGATAAATGTAATATTTAATACATTTATGAATTATGCATTTAAAAGCCTACTTATGAATCGTATTAATGCAAGGTCTTTATTCAGCAGCAGTGATTGTCGGACACTAAGTGCTTCTTGTGGGTCAATGCTGTTGCTGAAGCTGTTTTCATGTTGTGGGCCATGCATTTGTTTCCTCACCGAGCCTTTTAACAAAAGAAATGTTGCTTTTTTCACACGTCAGTTGTGTCATATGAAAAAAAAGATGAATTGCCAAACAGCTATTACAAGGGTAATCCAGTGATTAATGATGCACTTCCATATGGAGCCCTCCTAAGAGAAGGATTGCTCTGCAGTATGGGTCAAGCTCCAAAAATACTGCATCCGATATTTGCGAAAAATGGCTGAGAAAGGCTCCTGGATCCACGCTTCATGTGTAAGATGTGTGTAATGCACCATCACACACGACGCATAGCGTGGGTGTGACGGTTATCCTGAGGGTGGGAAGCTGTTTGCTACAGGCTACAGGATAATGCCTGCAGGGCGTTCACCTTTACTGCGGTGCTTGGGAGGTGGTAACACATCACAATTTGCAGCTTTAATGAATCTAATTCCATTGCCCTTCATACTCCACAGCTCCTTTTTAGTTGCGTCTCTTCCTTTGACTACTTGGCCATTTCAAAGTCTGACGCTGCTTTACCAGAGAAACACACTCCCTCCTGCTGCTGAACATGCCCCACAACCTTTTCCTTCATGGAATCAGCTGAAGAATGCCCACGAGCAAACTCTGAGCCTTCCTGTCATCGGCAGACACTCAGCGTTGGGATTGTTGCTCGTAACACTCAGTAAATGATCTTTTCTTCGTGTGGCAAGTGTTACTTAGTGACGATACGTTTTTACGATTGAGACTTTTAGAAGGCATACACTTTGCCTGCGGACACGCATTTTTAAATGAATATGTCTCATTGTTGCTGACAATAGAGTGCCGTAGGGATGACGTATTCTTGCTGGCCGACCCTTGAAGTCAGCATCGCGGTGGTTACCCCGACAAAAAAGGACGATGGTACTTTTCGATTGGAATTAGGATGATTGTAGAAGATGAACTCTGTGGTCAACACAAGTTTATGATACTTACACTTACAAGATCATCTTCACAAACGAATTCACAAAGGAAAAATTAAGCGATGAATAAAAACACACTGATTGGAAAAGGCAACCGTTTCTCTTAAAAAAAGCATTGATTTGATTGTGATTCGATCTGCAGCAGAATGCAATTTTGTAAGATTTGATCATTCAAAAAGCCGGTTTCCTCCTCTTATCGGCCCGCCCCTCTTGTAATGCACTTCATAGCTCATCACTGCGGTTCGTGTGGACGTAGACATCAAGAGAACAAAAGTCCCAGCGCCCTTGGGCAGACATGTGAGGTGACTTTGTCACTGCCAGTGCTGCGCTGCACTATTATTTCTCATTGAAGCAAATCTGACAAAAAGGAGTGGGGGTCAAGGGAAAGACAAGCCAATGTGGGAATGGAGCATTATATAAGGTCTGTGAGAGACTTAATATGACTGAAGCGACACAAATTATGAAAGAGGGCCATCTTATCTGTGCGATCCAATGTAGGCAAAGTTCACAGCAGGGTTCTGGTCCCCTGCCATTATGGACTGTCATCGGAGCAAGGATGACGAGAAGGGACGTCTCTAATTTGCCCTTGTCAGCAATAAATGACATTCTAATCACGTGTTTCCGGTAATTACCTCACTTTTACGATCGCTCTGCTCGCCACAGCTTGACAGGAAAGCGGCGAAAACGAGTCTCTTGATATGTATTTGGAGCTTACTTGCTAAAGTTGTAGAAGGAGAGGATGGAAAGAAACGGAGGAAATAACTGCCTCGATCCTCCACTTTCAAGCCCTGGGGCACCTTATTGTGAGAAAAAAACATATATTCTCATTTTATCATCTCCAGTGCATAACATTGAGAGGTGTGTTGGTGTATTTACGCGGACTAACAGAGTCTTGACACTGGCAAGTCTATACTTATCTGTTTGCACACCTTTTTAGGTGGCTTTGGTTGATAGCCCTGCCTTCCTGAACTTCTACCAACTGAGCTGGTTATATGTGAAATTAAAAAAGGAAATTATTAAACAGCCGGCTGGAGCTAAACACGGTTTCTGGACACACAGGGCCCGGAGAGTGATTCATTTTTTATCCCATCTTAGAACTGCAAAAATTGACTTCGGCAGTTCTGTGTGTTCACATTTTTCAGAGAGAGTATCCATATATTTACCATGAAGGGGCGTTTGAAGAGATAGGGACGGGGGGGGGGGGGGGGGGGGGGGGAGACTGTCTGAACAAAATGGAAACACACATTATGAATGTCCAACCGAGGTTTTCAACATAGCAAATTATGTGTTTTGCTGGTTGTTAACATTTTCCTCAAATAGCAATTATGAGAGACATTTTATGTGACTGGTCCGGCGGTAACATCAAGAGAGATAACACCACAGGATGTTCTGCATGTATGCTTTCATCCATATATAATAAAACAAAGCCCTTGAATTGTCCGTCTGCTTGTGTCCAGACCTGCTGTACCCTGTACAGCAGGGTACAGCAGCAAAACAACTCCCCAACAGTTCCCAAAACCTCTCCCTGCGGGGAATCATTAGGCGGGACACATGTGACATCATTTGAATCTGCGACCTTGCAAGCCTTACGGGACCACTGGATCGGTAGACACATCATTGAATAATACACAGCTCTTTTGCTGTGTGAAGCACAGGGGACGGGGGACGGGGACGGGGGGAAGCAGCAGAGCATTATGCTAAAATATGTACCATTCCCACTGCGGTCCGCTGGGCCTCGGCGACTGTTGTTTGTGCCGCGGCGGCTGCCTCGGCTTCTTGGTTCGCTCCATCGCCAACTCGAGCCTCATTATGTGTGACAGCGCTCGGAGAGAGCAGGTATGAGAGGCTGGAACGACAGGTAGGGAGGGGAGGGAGGAGGCTTGCTGTACAGAGATAGGCCGTCTCCTCCTCTTGATATCACGGAAGAATCAATTGATGCTGTTTTCTGCACTTTTTCTGCTGACCCAGCGAGAAGGGGCGGAATATTCGGCCAGTTGCCTATGGCATGGAGTTTGAGTTAACTCACTCTGTCGCCATTATACCCCCCCCCCCCCCCCCCCCACACCCCATCCCCATGCTTCTTGCCACTGCAAGCACACCCACACAGGAACAATTTGTGCACACACACAATCCCCTTCCTCCTAAAATGCATTTGTCACCTGTGGTGTTATGGCATTGGACTGTCTGCCAGATATTAGGGTTGTGGGGGTAAATCTAGATGACGGATGATTTCTGTTGCGCTGTCAAAACGAGCGCTTGACAAAAGAACAACACAAGACAGACTCACAAGACGAACGGATGGTGGAGGGAAAGCAAAACTCACATCAATATCTGCTCCCACTGAAGCAATTTGAATCGGTACCTCTACGTGGCATCGCGAGGCCTTCCGCTTACAAAGGGCTTGTTTGTTTTCAGTGTCACAGTGTCAGATGCTTTTAACCCAGCCGACACATTAAGCACACTGCTCACAGCTGCACTTGCAAGGTAAACACTATTATAAGTCCTCAATCAAATGTTTTCTCCTGCACGGTGTGTCAACGCACCGGGCGTCTTCAGCTGACTGGGCAGAAGAAACGCGCCGCTGTCTTGTCTTTGAAGAGGAATAAATATTGATGTGCTCCAGTGGCCTCGTATGTTAATTAAATACATGCTTATTGAAATTCAATGACAGCTGGATTTTCACAGTGAGCAGGGGAACTTGCCTCTCCCCCAAGAGTGTAAAACATAATTGGTTGACAGCAAAAAGTAACACACAATTAGTTAAGGGAGGTTTAATTAATATTGTTCAGGCGAGGTCCTCAGTTTAGATGCGTCCTGTAGCGCGTTGCCTCTCCATGGTTTACAGATGCGGCAGATGTGGCGCTGGGAGCTTTAGGCAGTTGGTTGACGCGTACAACAGGGGGTCCATGGTTGGAGTTGCAACCCTCAGTGGAAAGAGATCACGAAAAAAACCACAATGACGGCATATTCTGAAATATCTATGCTGAAAAATGTCAAATAGAGTCATTCTCAAATCAATTGGTAATTGTAAACATCTGCATGCCACCATGCTCAAAATGTAAAGCAGATGTAATGTTTACCATGTTTACCATCTCACTTTAGCATGTTAGCGTGTTAGCATCGGCTAAATAAACACAAGGTACAACTGATGGAAATGTCATAGTTTTGTAGTTATGTTGTTAGAAACAAAAATTGGACAAAGTTCAGTTTTGACCTGAGGGTAGTGCAAGTGGAAAAGTCAGGGGAACACCGCCGTGATTACAATTCATCCTGAGGGGAACATGAATGTCTGTATCCAATACCCGTTGAGATAGTTCAGGAAAAGCCAAACATGTCAACCTCATGGTGGCACAATGGAGGGAAAGTCGGGGGATCGCTAACGTTTTAGGATCCAACCTCTGGGGACCATGACTGTCCTTACTAAAAGCAACACAAACGCACATACCTACGTCTTAATTGAAAGCGCACACTGATGAAACGGACTATTTTGCACAGGTCTCAGCAAAGTTTAAGACCATTTTTAGCAGTGCGGCTATTCCCTCAGCCTATATCCCACGGTCAATCTAACACAAAGATCTTGAAGCCTATACACTTAATTAATGTTCACCTTCCCCTATCAACGTTGCTGTCTGCTATTTCTTCCCACGGCGGCGTTGACACCCGGAGTCCTTGGTGAGTCATGTATCACAATCACTTAAATGGCCTCGCATGGTTTGTGGACAACAATCCGCTTTGTTTTGGGCTATTGTGCGAAACATTAAAAAGCAATTTGCTGGCAGACCTGCAATTGCTCCCCAACATCACTCCCCTGGTGGATTGTTATTGTCATTGAGTGTTTTGGGGGGAGGGAGACCTCTGACAGTAGGCGGTGGGGAAGTTTCACACTTTATTGAGCTGGGCTTCACAAAAGGCAAAATAGGATGTGAGTTTAAAGTGAGGGTTACTGTGATAATGCACCACTAAGGGCAAAAAACAATGAAGAGACCTGCTCAATAATTATGAATTCAGTGATGTCCCTGCTCTATATTACCTGGGCCCTATCAGATGTTATGCTTAACTTGGTCAAACCTGCCAAATCAAGACTACGAGCCCATTTTAGTATGACCAGGGTAAGGGAGTACAATCTGTACCAGGAAGCCATACCCCAATAGGCATGACTGTGCTAAAATGTCCATAACATCCAAGGCTTAAGATTCAGCCCCACACAGCATCATATTCACATGCAGAGTTGCCAGAAAATGATCAAAGACCACAATCAAGCAGATAACAGACGTAGGGCCTTTCATACTCAAATTCACACATATCCGACACCAGACAGAGGCACAGCGTAGGTGGCAATCAGATGGACACTGTACGGATTAAACGGAACCACAGCGACGTCTTTTATGTTTTACAATTTGTATTAAAATGTGTAGATTTTGTATGCAGTGATGACTTTATTTCTATTTCTGTTTGCCCAGTAATTGTATCATATGTTGAACATTCAAAGAACTTGATAATGAATGCTGCAGTCAGGGATTACAATGTGTCCTGTTCCATCATTCATGACCAGGCTATACATAGTACACTTACCTCTGTCCCCAAAATAGCACCAATGCAATCATGGGCTGACTTGTATGATAACCGGATCAATACAACCCGAGTTTTGAGAGGTTTTCTTCCCATGAGGGTTATTTTTAGCCCAGTGATTAGAGAGTGTGTAGAGTACAACTTTAAATGATTAGAGTGATCAGAGGCTGATTGGAACCTTTGTAATCCTTATAAAACCATTTCTCAACCAAGAAACCCTCATTGATAGTGTTCATTTTTATTCCCAGCCGAGATAGGCAACATTGGTAATGATTAACAGACACAAAGTAGGCCACCAAATCAGAATTACACCGAAATATAAACAATAATATCATGTTTCAATCGTGTGAAAGATCTCATGTTAAAAAAACTCAAAATGACACCTTAAAACAACCCGAGAGCTTTTTTAATACTGATGGGAAATTCAGTTGATCTTGTGTAGTTTGATAAGGGATCCCCAATCCAACATCAGCTCTTTTACTTTCGCCTGCCTCAGCCACTGCTAACACACACACTCATTTTGATTTCCCCATACAGAAGAGATCAAACAAACGTGACCTGCTCTCTGTCCTGCCTTCATATCACACCTACCACCAGATATCAAATCAACCCAAAAGTAAAAAAAGACATTTCAGTCGCTGGACTGTCAACCCCACGTCTCTACAAGTAAAGCCCTCAAGTACACAAGCCAGCTATCCAAGTAAGAAATTGCAGATTAGTGGAACGCTGGATGGCCGTGAATTTGCATTTGTGTTTGAAGGAATGTGGGTAAAGAAGTGCTGAACGGGGGCTGTTCGGATTTAAGCTCTCTCTTCATCAGTCGAGCCTTGTCGCAGATGAATGCTCACCACAGGCAGTCCACAGCAATCGTTCAATGACACTGTTCGTTCATCTGCCCAGGCAAGGATGAATGACCCTCAGTGTCTCCAACATGGATTAGCTCAGCACATGAAACAATAACAGCAAGATTTTCAGGAAAACGCTCAAGATGACACGTTTTGAAACGGTCGCTCAACCTTTCCCCAAACAGCGATTGTCCGATATAGCTTTTTAACACTGGCACAGTTGTCTAGCTTTCCATTTTTACAAATATCGAAACAGTCTATATTGTGCTGAATTTTCAGAGGGGTGTATTGTGTTTTAGTCCTTTTAAAACCATGATTGCAGAAGCAAAAGTTTGAGCAATTGATTTGTGGTTTAATCTGCTTTTACACAAACTGTAACAGATAGCATTACTAGTTTGTTATTATTTTAATATAACTTAAAAACATAACAAAGTCGGCCATAGGCTAATCTTTCAACCAAGCCATGGCGCTACATCACCATAAATCGCTAGCTAGCTCCAGCTGATGAAGTTCGTAGCGACGGTTGCCATTTTGCCATCAATTGGAGAGTTTTCCCGCCATTATTTTTGTCAACTCCACAGTTAAGATCCTGATGCGACACGAAATGACAAAGAGACCTTTTTTCGAAATTCATTGCGAAGTTGATGCTGTAGTCACATATGACAACAACACTGAAGTCTGCCACGTTATGGTTATCGTGTCAGAAGCATATTTTCTTCCTCTTAATATCATACAACCATGTGAGATCCGTGACCAATGAGGTGACGTCTTCATATTATGATTAATTTCACATCTGGTCACAGGAGTGATTATATTATTGACATAGTCACTGTCAATATGCCACGGATATAATAGTAACAGCGGTTCTTGGCAAATAATTACATTATTAACCACAGAAGGAACAATGAAAGGATAGTGTTTGCCAAGGCTACCCGGCAGTATGTGGGTATGTGTCTAGTGGGTGATTTTCCTTGTCAAACTTGTTCCTTTTGTTTTTGCCCACTGGGCTGCATTATAGATTATTTACTACAACTTTAATTTATTGAAAGAAGCAACCAAGGGGTGCTAGTTTTGGGGAACAAATTGATTAAATATTGTATTCATCGTTATCAAATCTACGGAGCCTTCATATCTCAAATAATTATCAGAGTTGTTCTGAAAAAGATGCAGTATAATTTTACCAAAATGCTCTCAGTAACCAGAAGGAGGTGTTGCCACAAGCAAGTCTAAAGACCCCGCAGCTCAAGAGTACACCAATTACTGCACGTTTCCTCTAGCTTGGCACTTTATGCCTCGGACAGAGTCATTACAGAGCCGGGGTGGAAGAAATTAAGACAAACTCTGAGCCTTGCTTTTCTCAGCACAGACGATAATTTTCCAGGCAATTAAGACGAGCTGCGCTTTAGAAGGTGGGGGTCAGAGCATGCTCATGGGAAACTAGTGTGATAAAAACCAGCACAGCACTGTTGTGGGCAATGCAAAAATGCTGCTTGTCAGCTGTCCTACAAGCTTGGGTAATTGATCCAGCTTTGAGACATATCACTGATATCAAAGAGTCATTAAGTTGTTTTTTTAAATTAGATTCCCGAATGAAATGTTGCCTAAAATGTGGCACTTTAAAAAACACTGTCTGTTCGTTCGGGCGATTTTCTTGCTCCACCAATAGAAGAAACCCTCACAGAATGTTATGCAAATCAGTTTAAAGTTAAATAAGGATTCACACAGATACTACAGCACCAGGAGGCACCAACCCACTGCAGCTGGAGAGCCATGCAGTCAGACTCTGCTTTGGATGGTTAATTGGTAGCACACAAGCTGTCCATGATTTCGAGGATGGTGGGTGAATCAAACAGCGCCTGCCATGAATTAGGTTCACAGTTTTTCAAAACAGATCTCTTAAAATATGTTTCTTCCCCGTCATTTATGATTCTACTTTCGTTTTAGAAGATAAACCACTTAGCTGCAGCCTAGAGGGGCAATTTTAGGCCTCAAAAGCTAAATTCCATTTAAAAAAATAGGAAGGTCAACCAATCTTGTCCTTTATATCGGTAATACATAACAGGTTTATATGAAGCGTTTTTTATTTTGCTTCCTGTATCGACACAGAGGCCAGTAGCTGAATAAAAGCCACTGAAAAACATGATTTTGGAAAGCAGATTTATCCTGGCATATGAAGGGCTTAACACATTCTCAATGTCCAACATTGTCCAGCATTGATATACTTGACAAGCACAGTGGCCAATTCCTCACAACTAAAGCCGCAATTAAAGAAACATTTTTATCTGGTCTGGGTTTTAAAACGGTACCGAACTATTTTTTTTTGTGTTAACTTGTGTCCACGTCTGTCTTCACACTGTTTGGAACATACTCCGGTTAAAATTGAACGCGGATGACTCAAAACATTCAACGGCGTTCATTGTCGAGCTCATTTGTGCATTGCAGCGCTTGAAAGATGCCTCCTTTGGAGCAGAAATAAATGGAACATTCATTTCATGTGTGGATGTGATGCATGGAACAAAGAAGCTGCTAATATGTATCAAAGGAAACATAAAACAACATTCACTGGGGTTGGCTCCTGCAAACACACACCATCTGTGTGATGGAATCCTGTACCGGCAAACCCATGAGCCACAAACCGAGCCAACATCCACGTCTCTTACCCAGAATGCAACCGGCAACATCTTTTACTCTTTCGTGTTTCATAAAAAAAAAAAACACGTGTGTAAATATTTACTGCCGAGCCTAGGGAGAACTTTGAAAAAAACAAACAGTGCTTTGTAGAATTTTGGATTGAGTTTGACATTTGGATGAGTTGCAGGGCTCGAACAGATCACCCATAGGGATGGGGAGTTTCTGGGATCGGCAATGTTGGTTTTTCGAACTGTTGGGTTGGTCCACGGCATTCGTCAACATATCTCCACAACTGGATGCATTGCCATTGCCAGTTGGCATTGACATCCATGGTCCCCCAAAGGATGAAGCATTGAGGCTTAAAGTCAGACATATTTGAGAGTGTGGCTGCCTTGAGTGTGGCAGCTAACTGTCTGCTCTGCTGCGTCACCTGGGCCCGCCCCAGCTTCCCCGACGATCCACTTCTGTGTGGTCACTGACGAGATGGAGACGGACGGAGCCGTATTTAATACAGTCTATTATCTCGAAAGGCTGAGTTGGAAAACACTTTTGAGATTCCCTAACCTTTCCTTTAGGGCTATCATCAGGGCAAAATGATAAAAGATTCGATCAAAACCATAAAATACAATGTCAACCTTAAGGTAAAGCTCAATAGAAATCTTCTAAAATAGAGTTTTCAACAACAGCTGTTTTACTTGATCAGAAGGATTAGTGAGCCCTTACATGAGTCCAACCAGGGCACCTTGGTTTTTACTTTACTTTACCCATGCGCATATTGTGGAATTCTAAACAATCTTTGAATTTGTCCTCTGAGTGATGCTGTCCTCTGGAGGACACTGATAACAGGAAAGTGTTGGAGAGAAAGATAGAGAGACAAAGACTGCTGAGCTTTGATGGAGTGGAAATATGATTTTTCAAAATCGTTCGCACTTTGCTCAGCAGATATAACGGCGCTTTTCAATATTTTGAATCAAAACTCAAAATCTATGTCATGGAAGTATTCAAAATCGTCCTTTGAGAAAATACTGCACTTTTTTTTTTTTTATATTCCTCAGGGCTATCAAGAGTTCAGAGCACACAGATTCAACACAAAAAAACTCAGACACATCCTTTCATTGTTCACAGGAGCATGCTGAGATGTTCCAATCTGGTAGTTTCACTTTCGAACAAGACACCAAAGACGGGGCATGCATATATTGGAGCATACGGCCCAAAGTTTTCGAGGCTCCGTTAAGTGAAATAAAGCTGTAATATGTTGCTTCTCCGAGGTGGGTTTCCGGTATAATACACTGTTTGCTTTCTTACAGTGGAGCTTTGAGGCAGCTGTGCTATTATCTCACTGTGTTCCATCTGGGCCTCTTTTTGCTTTGTACTCATCACCCAACACATTTCACTCATCTTCCACGTTAAATAATTCAGCAGCACTAACCACATTAATGGGAGCAATCCATGTCTGGTAGATGAGAGGTGGAGAGTGGTTATTTATGTACAACACCAACTGGGGAATTAAGCCTGGTCTTTCAAATGAGTTGAAGAGCAAAATCATAAGGGTATCTGAACCGGGTTGGCCCCTGGGTTAGTTTTGGAGTACAAGATAAACATGTTCAAAATAAACATAGGAACATATTATATGAACATATTGTGATATTTAAGTTCATCCCAGGCCAGGAAAACTGACATCAATCAACCAACTCATAAAGAGAGTATTTATATGTGCATGCAAAGCATATATAGAGTTTGCTGGCTCTGACTTCATCACACAAGTATCCACAAAGTTTTGCAAAGAGAAAAATGGGAGCAACAATAAAAACCCAGCCTTCAAAGCCACGTTAGATGCAGAGCATCTACTACCCTTAATACACCTAATACGCAGCAGCAGACTCAGACGCATCAGCTAAACAGATAATTATCAACTGAAACACATTACACTCTCAAAGATTCCCGACTCGGAACAGACTGTTCGTGTGAAATGTTCTGTGGCATCGATAAGCGGGAATTCACAAATTCATTACCGGTGCCGCGCGAAGACGGATGGCAGCAGCAAATCGGCAGAAATTAGCATCCAGCTAATGTCATAATGTTGCCCACATGCAGAGCAATAAAACAGCCAGCGGCCTCAGCATCCTCATCGCTTTCTGATATTGCCTAAGCACACAACCCAGCGAGAGTTTGCAGTTGTTTTACATTTATTTACTGCAGCGTTTGCAATCAGCAGAGGGGTGGGAGGGGCATTGGAGGCTTATATAGCCCCCCCCCCTTTTTTGCAAAGGGTGGCGGGTGTCGTACATTTTGTTGTATCAAACTGAGGATGTCTTCTGTGACTGTACGGTCGGGATTGTAAGGAGACAGAGACATACATCTCGCAAGAAAGAGCCCCGCAGCTCGGACCAATCAAAGCATTGAAACACACTCGGTATCCAGCTTGTGTTCATGAGCATGCAGCTTTCTTCTCCATAGTGTTTGGTCCGGCTCAGAGGATTAGAAAGAAAGCGAAAGGTTGACATGCACTTGCAGCGAGTGAAATGTAAACCTTGTCCTGCTTCTTTGCCTTTTTGCCACAGCAGCACGCTCTGGGTGTGTTCTGCATCCTGTTGATGCCGTGAGCTGCAAGTCGTCTTCAGTCTAGTCCCTAACACCACCACCAAGTACACTCACAAATGCCCTCCAGAGGCATCGAGGAGGCACCCTTATTCGACTCTTCATCTGCCATTAACCTAAGATCCCTCCTCTGCTTATCATCAATGCTAATGAGCAATCTCGTCCTCTTGAGTGATTTGTAATGTGCACAGGCCATCAATCATAGAGCACGGATAGTGTCTGGGTACCATCATCGATGTTCCGTTGATGGCCCATTACAGCTGTACCTCTCTTTGTTCTCCTTTCATTGCCGTTATTATTTCAGGACAACAAACGTGCGTTTTTATATTTGTCAGCGACCTTTTGTACACATTAAAAAACTGATCTGCATTTTAAAATGATGCAGAATAGCAACGCTGAGATTTTTCAGCCGCGTCGGCTCCTCCATCATTCAGCGGCAGCACACAGTTCAGCGGGAGCTACATTACAGTAATTGATATTTGTATCCTGAGACAGTTAAGTAAAACAACCTCTCTGGCTCAAGGCAGGAGGATTTCCCTGAAATGTAAATGGAGCTCGAAGAAGCTTGGGGAGTGATTTAAGAGTCAGTGACATCCACACTGTTGTGCTAAGTCAGTGGAAGTGCTGAGTGCAGGGCGCCAGGTCTGCCTCTCGTGCTCTCTCTCTTCATAACCGTCTCTGTTTTTCTATTCCACCCTCTCCATTTCCCTCTTAAGGCAGCTGCCATAACTCAGCCTCTATCTTAATCCGTTCCGAGTACACAAGCACGCACGTGCACACAGGAAGTCACAAAAGGCATTTGTTAGAAGTATGATCCCTTGGACTTTAAGATGGGAGCTCACACTGGGGGCCAAGCAAAGAGCGTGGGTTGCTATGTAGGCAGACAAAGTAATTAGAAGGGCATACTGTGTTAATAACTGAAACACAATGAGATGTACTCCAAAGAATACTAATTAGGTATGATTGTACACATCCAGATTGTTTGCATATATATATATATATATATATATATATATATATATATACATATATATAATATAATTATGAAAAATGTAAGTATATACACATTATCGTCTGAAATATCCTCTGATATTATATTTGTAATCTTAAAGCTGCAGAATGCAACTTCTGGCCACTAGGGGGCAGAAAGACACCAACAACACATCCCCAACACAGAAGTACCGATGACGTTCGCTTCGGTTAGCATGAAGACGGGAAGCAGCGAGCCTGACTAGCCTGATGTAGTTCAAAAGACATCAAGATTAAATGTTAATTGGTAACTTCAGAGGTGTTGGAAGGCAGACCTTTTCTTTACCTTAGCAAGGGAAGAGAGAAACAAATATTTCCAAAAATGAGGTCCATTCATCCAAGGCATGTGAAACACAGATTGTATTAATGAAGCGTGATTTCTGTACTTTGTTCCCGTACATCTGTCTGTGGAAATGGTACATTTACTCAGTGCATATAAAGAGCAGAACATATTTTACAGCAGGGTTTCAAATGTTCACGGAAACGACTTCAACCACATGAAACCCATGTTGAAGTGTGGCTATGTGATTGGACGACTCTGTGCATGTACAGCACACGGAGCCATATGTTGTGTAGGTGCAGCAACAGCATCTCTGGTTGTTGTTGATTTCTATGGAAGTGTGATTGCAGTTGACAAAGGAATGCGTCCACAACAACCTCTTGTGTTGGTTTATTATTTCCAGGGGTTTCTGTCAGAGTTGGCACGCGCATGAGAGATAAATGAGGTGATTTAGCGTGGTAGTCAGGGATAACAATGATGTCGTTTGGGAGGCACAGCGTTCATACCCATGTATGGTAAGATTTGAACACAATAATGAAAAGGTTAAAAATAGATTCCCTCATATGTGATGAGGGGAGGGTGGTAGAGGAGATGACACTCGCCAACATGCCGTAGAGGGAAACTCAGCTCTTGTTAACCTAAAATATGCTGAATGCTTCATTCTTCAAACAAACTCACTCCTTTGATCAATTTGAGGGTCCTTGGAAGCACAGAGGAACACCAGTAAACATGCTAATGTATTCCAAAAGAAAGGTTGTAGCATGTATTTACAATTCAATGTGAATCATCATGGGGGAATACCAGTTTGCACTGACACACAATTCCATCCCTCTTTGGGATAAACGGATACTGTCCTCTGTGGTGGTTCAACAGAGAACTGAAATCAGCTTGCATTCCCGGAATGGAACAAACAGACAAAGAGCCCCATTGGTTTGCCTTTGTGGCCTTATCTGGCCTCGGCACATCACGGGGGACTGTGCGTGAGAGAGATCCAGTGTATCACATCCCAGGGACTGTGGGGAGTCGGTATCGCACCAGATCTCCAGGTCATTTACCCGGGTGGGTGGTTTCATTAGTCTTCTCTGCAACAATACTCGCTGATTGCCATCTTGTTTTCGCAGTGATTTATAATTCCAGCCCCTTGGAGTTTGCAGAAATACTTTAAGCAACTGCTCAAATAAGATAAGAAGGGTTCTTTATGTATGCTGTTGTCTGTGGTGTACATCAGAACGAGAGCGAGCGAATGAGAAAGAGAGGGAGAGAAGCCTCGGGGTGACGCGGTATTACTTTTCTTTTTTTTTTTTGCAAGCATTTACAGTTTTTTTTTGCCGGGGATGCAAGAGGCTGTTGTTCCTAACTTCTGGAAGAAACATTGGCTGCTAATGAACGAGACGGTTGTCAGGTTCAATTTGGTTAACGCATGACGCGATGCCACCTTGTAGAGGATTGCAGAGCGCGTGAGAATAAAGCAAATCCACAGACAAAAGGGTGCGATTATGGCAGTTTTGTCATTTCAGAGGGAAAGATTCTGTCTTTTTCATCGCCGCACGATTTACATAAAAACTCACACAACCTCTCAAATAACAAGAATCGCAGAAAGAGAAGAGGGAAGAGAGGCAGTCACACAGCAAACATAAATAGACTGTCGACAGAACAATTAGGCGGACAGAAATAGGAAACGTCACAGAGGTGTGACGGTGTTAATTGGATGCAGAAGAGATGATATGAACAGACCTGTTTTCTTTTTCGCAGAGAAGTTCTGTATCAGTCACCAATTTTCACCTCGGCGTAGTTCAGCGTACAACGTAACATACGGAAGTTCCAGATGACAAGACAAATCAATCTTGACTTTCTTTTTTTTTTATTTTTTCTTTTTTTTTTGGTAGCATATTTTAAATTTGTTATGCAGTTAACTTCCAGCTGCTTTACACCATGACAGTCGCTGAGACCACAGAGCCATTCATTATGCACGGGAGTTTTATTACTGCCGCAAAACAGCTAATGGGCCGTGCATTTGCTCAGATTAACACGAGCCACTGCTCGGTGCCTGTGTGTATGTGTGTGTGTGTGTGTGTGTGTGTGTGTGTGTGTGTGTGTGTGTGCGTGCATGTGAGTGCAGGTTCAAGCAGAGCGATTCAAGCTGAACTAAAACAATACAGTCTCATGGACATACATAACTTAATGGGAGCTCAGGTTTTTGTCATTTTTAATGAGAATTTTCGTTTTAATTTCTCTCCAGTTCTCCACCAGTAAACACATTTCTCTGGTTTCTCTGGTAACAGATGAACCGAAAGCCCACAACAACAACCTTGTTGAGTCGATTTAACTGTTATTCCTCATGTATTCACGTGTTTTATGTCTGCGCATCGGTGTGGAGCAGAGGACACGACCGATTCGCTTGCTTCAAGTCGTAGCTTAATAAACAGCCTGCACATGCACTAAATATCACATCTGGTATCATAGAAATCACATGAACTATAAGTAACAAATCAAAAACATGCATGCACGCATACACGTATGAACATAGGTAAATAAAAGGATCTTTGATGTCGTTACGATGAGATTATATCCAATTGTACTCAAGTGCTGCAGCAGTCAAATGAACTGATGATGTCAAAAGCATCATGCAAAAACTAAATTTGTATTAACTTAATTGCGTTCAACTTGTATATATTCTTATGGCAGCATTGTATATGTTCATACCATGATGGGCAGCAAAATCGTGAGCTAATCATGTGGCGCCTCATTGTTGCCCTTGGATGTGCCTCTGGGCACTGGATCTCCTCCCATTCACTCACTGTGAGACCTCTCACAGGAGATTAGCACAAGGCCCATCAGGACCCGATCACATGGCGCTCCTCCGTCCGCAGGTTTGCGGCAGGGTTACGCTGCCTCCCAGATTAACTTGCCCACATGTCTCGCCGTGTTAGCTCAGCACCTACGTGCCCAGCTCATTGTGGCGAAGTAGGTCGCGTCTGCCTCGGCCTCCGCTGATGACCGAACAATGGACTGAGCATCATAGTTACTGTGACTGAAGTGGACGCTAACTTCTTACCCTGAATGTGGAATGGTCAGACTTTGCCCCCGAGACATGATATTTTCCTTTGATGAGAAACAAGGGGCATGAAAGCCCCAGCCCTCAGTGGCATCACATTAACACTGATTTGAACGCAGTAAAAGGCATCGTTTCATTGGAAACAACCTGAAAGCAGATCTCAGGAAAGCCTTTTGTGGCTCCAGAGGACGATGCGCAAAATATGATAAATTGCTTCGAGTGACTTGAGTCGGTCGACTGAGTTGTCAGTTCAAGTTGCATTGTGGGTAATGTCGGTGCCATGTTTTGACAAGGAAGAGGAATGCGTGGAATTAAAAAGATGAATCTACGTTGGATTGAGTATTATTTTTGATTTGAAAAGAGTCAGAGGACTCTTTTATATCTAATTCTGCAACCAGAGCTTTGCAACTAAACAATTTATGGGAAGATAATTAAGACTTTTCAACACAAATGCATCATTTATGCAAAGCATTAAGGCACAGCTGTTCTGTTCGCTAAATGCTAACATCAACATTCTTACATGCTCACAATGGCAATGCTAAAATACTCTTGTTAAGCAGGTATAATGTGCACAGTCATTTAAAAAAAACAGGCGACCCTATTTCACTGTACACTGGGGGGGGGGGGGTGCGATTTGGTGTTGAAAAGATTGAGCCAAAAGCTTGTCAGCAGCACGTTTTTAAGGATGGTTCACACACACTTCATTTTTTGGAGTGAAAACAAAAAGAATCTTGAGTGTTGCACGCTGATACTATAGAGGCCGCCTACAGTTTGGCGCTGGGAAAATTCATTGATAGAACGCAGACAGTTGCAAAATGATGATGTTCATGAATAATGATAGAGAGGGTCTCGGAGGCTTTACACACATTGTAGTGCCAGGCAGCTAGAATCTGGCACGATGAAGCTTATCGGGCGAATGCCACAAGATTCTTGGGGGAAAATACTACAAATCCTGCTTGGCGGGAAAACAGTCGCGCGTGCGTGTGTTCACGCGGCTGGGTGTGAACGTCGGCATCCCCAACAGCATGTCCTGAGGGTCTATGGATACGACGCGTACGCGCGAGCTTTGGCACACCAACAATCTACAGTCGTGTGTGAATGAACGAGAGAGACGGAGGAAGGGTGCAGAGGAAAACACAAACTAATCCTTTTGGATGCTTTGGCATCACAAGGTAGAGGACAATCACAGCCAGAGGGTTTTCTGACCCTATAGACGAGGGCGCCAAAAAAGTCCCAGACCGGCACCAGGACCCAGGGCGGTGCATAGAAAGGGCATCTCCGCAAAGCACACCAGAGGCCCAGCAAATGAAAAACAAGCATCGATAGAGGGCACGAAGGAAGGAGGAGAAAAACAATAAACAAGTCAACTCGGTTATATTCCACAAGGAGATAGCTGAGGTCACTCCACCTCCACTCAATCACTTAGGAAAGGTCCATTGCATGAGATTGCGTTATTAACCCCTGTGGACGCCCTGGCAGGCACCACTTCATTTGGGATCATCAAAGCAATGCAAATCCAAGCAGCATGTTGTGGTTTGTTGAATATATACACTGGATATATAGACTTTATCTGGGAGAAAAGATATTTTCGCAAAAGTACACATGCAGGAATTCTAAACATATATATCTCAGTGTCCCAGATTTCATGAAACCTGTAAGGGGGAGGGAAGAAGAGAAAAAGAAAAGGGAACTGAGCAGACGCCAGGGATTATATTTCTTATTCCTCTGTTTTTCTCCCCCTTTGTCTCAGGAAGGGTTCTGCGGGTCTGAATTGTTAATTGTCTCTCTGTATTCGATTTGTACGGCTTGTCACTTTCATCAAATGATATGTGGGATCTCTCATTCTTCTGAGCATATTCTTTTCACTCAATATCTACACTTCACCTTGCTTGACAACGACTATAAATTGGATTCATACTTTAGAGAAATTCTGACATATTTGAAAGCTATTTCAATAACAGCATTCACTTTTTTTACAACAAAAACTGTGACACCAAAAGCTTACAGAGGACAAACATTTGTTTACATTGTTATTTGCACAGCTTGTTGTGCAAGGCGACAAGCTGTGAACACATTGAACTTTTATCGCTTTATAAAGTTGTTATAACAAATCTGTTTGCTAACAGTTTTCCTATTTTGACGTTAAAACATATCTGGCCACCCCGCAAATATAAGTCCAATATTCTGCATTGGTCTCTACCAAATCTGGCAATTTAGTTGCCGATTATATACCTGATGATTGCATAATAACTTGAAGACTATCACCTGACAGCGCTGTATTTTTTTTGAAGGCTATAACACTGGGGAAGCCGGACCTCTAAAGCATGACTTGTCACAGGTTGAGCCGAGAAGAGCACTTATTTTGGAATAATGTCAAGTGGTAAAATCCTTTACTGTCTGTCTTTTGTATCAAATTGTCTCGTCTGAGGACGGTGTGAAGGCACCCTGTCACGTCTCAGTTATTACGTGTTTTGAAAGTGATGACAGGGAAGAAAGTCTGTTAACTACAGCAATGTACTTCAAGTTACTGTGAGGAACGTTTATGAGACATTCTCAGTATAATACTGAAGCCTCTATATGACCTACATAAGTAAATGAGACCATCAGGTTATATTGGGTAAAGTATGTACTTTTCTTAAATTGTATGTATTACAATTATTTCACAGCTTTAGTTTGTAGTTACTACAAATATATATTTTTCATTTTTCTTATTTTTTTGGGCAAACAAAACACACAAAGAGCTTAAAAAGTCATCAGATCATCAGTCAAGTTTGGTCATATTGCCAAATTAGTCGTTTTTCAGCAAATTAGCAACTATTTTGATCATAGTTCAAGTCATTTTTTGGATTTAAAAAATATTTAATGGTTTCAGCTTCAGCTTTTACAGTTTTTTTCCCCATTTAATATATATATTTAAATTTTGCCGCCACATCCATCTTCTGCCATCTTCTGCCGCCACATCCATGAGCAGGCGATCTACAATCATTTTGTCCAGCCCTATTTACCAATTAATCTCATCCCATTGGTTTAACGACCAGAATGTTAATAATCACTCCGTCAATTGCTCATCAATCTCCCCTGCAACATCCGCCCCTCTCAACGCCACAACCACATTCTGCTGTGTTGGCTTGCCAGAAGTATTTTCTTTGATCGAGTGAGGGATGGTCACGTTTTCGATTCAAATCCCTCCTTGCTGACTGCGGATATTTGGATCGAGAGCAGAGAATCCATTCGGCACTCCCGCTAATGCATCTTTAGCGTCGAGACTCGATGGCGGGATTGAGACATTGCCTGCCTGTACTCCAGGTTGCCTGTTTCATAATGTGTGCTCTTAGTTTTGCCTTATTATCAATAACTAAGCGCCTTTTTGGATTGCTGACGTGGCCCCTTCCCCCCCCCCCCTCTCGTATAAGGCTCAAGAGTGGAAGGCATACTTAGAGACCTGAAATACTTTTGGCACTAATGTGCTGTTCAGTGAACTGTCACAGTGCCAAGATTGACACCATTTTTTACGCAGCCCCCCCCATTAGTGTCACTCAGCCTCCATCGTGGCACATTAAAATAAACTAATGACGTTTCTTCACCAAATGTCCAATGGAGTATTGGCCGAGAGAGTGGCTGCTCTGTACTTACTGCGCTTTCACCTGAAAAGTGGCACAAAATAAATTCCTCAGTGAGTCAGAAACGTATTACAGTTGCGTTGCTGGTGGGGAAATGATTACTGACAGGGTAAGTCAATGGCTTCATGCCTTAGGAGCAAGACAACAAAAATTCACTGAGATGACACAAAGTGAAAACCTCCTCTTTCCTTAACCGCTGTTCCCTGAGTTGACCGTGGTGGCTTTATTTAGGCTGTGTGGCAATGCAAGGGGAGGCGGATCAGTGTCAGTGGAGGCAGGCAGGAGGCTTAGTTCCAGCCTCGGGCCGTCCCTGCTACTCTAGTGGCCTGCATAGAAAAGCTACTGAAGACCCTCTCCGGACACCACGCTGGAACTACTGAAGGGGAAATCTGCCTTTCCGCAAGCTCAGGCTTTAGGAAGGACTGACACCTGCTGCTGGCCATGTTGAACATGTCGTCCAGAGGCTCTGTACCGTATGCCCCGTTTCACTTCTCTATTGTGTCGGGAGCACAGCTTTACCCCTTTTTACTCCATGTTGGATTCATAAAACACAGAGGAGGCTGATGGGAACGCTTTTAGTTTGTATTCGGGTGTTTAATGGACCAACTATGTTAAATTATTATAAAATATTGGTTCTTTTGTGACCAGTTCAACGTGAGCCTCTGTTTTTTTTTTGGTTCTGGGAACAAGTGCCTCTGAGACAGATCTTAAATTTGACGTTATGTGAATTACAAATAGAGAAAGTATCCCCGCTATGGCTTCTAAATGCACTTTACTACGTACTTCCATCCTGCATGCACACATGTTCTGACTGGGGAAAAATTAAGCCGACATGAAAATGTGGATAAAATGATGGATTTGGATTTCATAGGACCCTTTCGCCTGATCATAAGCCTGCATAACAAGCGTCCATGTCTCTGATCGAATGGAACGGCTGCTAAACGCAGTGAGCCAAAAGCCATGGAAGCCAATAATGTGTTAAGGGCTACTGTATGTATGGAAAGTAAGAAAGTACATTATATATATGTGTCTTGAAAAAAATTCCACTCTGCATTTTTGACCAGGAAAGGCTCTTTTAATGAGAAAACAACCTTCAGCTCTTGTACTCGCCAGGGCCTTCCATGTTATGAATAGCTTGGACGCCTATACATTACAGCAAGAAACTGAACATGTCTGCCAGGGGTACTTGGGGAAATCACATTCCTTGGTGTGTGGGAGTGTTGCTTTTTATTACCTGCCTCAGAGCTTCAAATCCAATTCCATCTCCTCACTTCTCCCTGGGCCTTCCTCTGTCAGTGTAGAGAGAACATTGGATAGGTGACGATGCAGCCTCGTGGATAGAACGGCTATAGCCTGCAGGTGACTTTAAATTAACACCCTTCATTAAGAGCATCCATCACATTGGATCCATAGGGATCCATCACGAACACCCATGACACGAAAGTAACGAGTCCACGGAAAATGGCACCAATTCTGAATACATGTATATCAGTCCTCGGTGAAATAATCCACCTGTCTGACAATCGTGTCCTCAATAGATTATTCTGGGTATGGGTGGAAGATGTCATACGTCTTTTTGTTTCTGTGCTGGTTTCCAGCTCTGGCTGGCGGTGAAACAAGGTGGATTTTCCAACCACAGGTTTAGGAGAAAGTCTGAACCTCACTGTACAATTCTGTACTGGAATGGGGAAGGCCTCGGCATACATTCTTTTGTGTTTTTCATACAACACAGCTGCATCCTTTATGAGGAAGAGAATGCCTAACCAGCCATCCGAGACGGAAGACAGGCCAGGCATCCAGGGTGACAGCAAAGGGTACTTCGTTCACATTCAGGGAGACTTAGACAATATTCCCCTGGCCAACTTATCCTGCTGAAACAGCGGCCACACTTGGCCGACAGAGCTGTGATTCTTCAGCGGCCTGGAAACTGCGAGGCTAGCGGAGGCTTTAGGGGGGGGGGGGGGGAGGCAAGAAATCTGGGCTGCCGAACACACCACTGGGCCCGGGATCCCTGAGTTGAATTTCTGAAAGGCTCATTATTCTGGACTGGGGAGAAAGTGGCATTGAGGGGTGGAAGGAGTGAACAGGAGCTCAAAGCAAAGTGTCCATCAGAACTGCCGTGGTGCGTTTAGACACATCACCGCTGGGACAAATGGGGATCAGGGGTTGGAGTGAGATCATGTGATTCACAAGAGTCAGTACCACACTGTTTCACTGTGCAGATGGCACCGTTGGCACACAAACATATTGAAGCCCCACAGAATATCCCTGTCTCAATCATAGAATTTGATTAAAAAGGGGATAAAAAAACTTGTTCCAAAAGCTCAGACTTGAAAAAATAAATAAAGACCGTCATTGATCACGCACCTGCGACATGATTGTGTTTGATTCAAATTAAAACATGAAAGATTCCCTTTAGTTTGACAAAAAGTCCAGTCTCAGTGCAGCGGAATACATTACTATCTCAGCTTACCACACTCATGACTGACATCTCACCAATCTACATTCAAGGGCTTCAAAAGGGAATAAAATTATGAGGAAATTACAAGGCAAGTGAGTTTTGGTCCCACACAGGGAATTAAAACGTATTATCTGTGACAACCTGTCAGCCAGCGAGAACTCAAACACGAGCACAAAGCTCTGTGAGCCACAGAAGGGAGTTGGGGGAAAAAAAAAAAGAATGATGAAGGAAAAGCGAAAGGGGCAGTCAGAGACATCATTTCCGCACGGAAAAAGCGCCTCCCGGAAGGCTGAACGGTAAATCTTTTTCGACGACTGTGATTTGACAAGCTTGATCTCAATGTACAGTGTGGTCATATCATTTTTCAGATCCTACGTTTTGTTTTGTATTTGGACCGAACTGATCCTGTTTATATGACACTGGGAGCTTAGATGCAATTCTTTCAGGTGATGGCTCGAAATAAAGAGGAGAGGCATGCAACCAATAGGCTCCAGAGAGTAAAATTATGAATTACATGTTTTTTATACATTTACAACCAACTGCAGCTGCTGATAAAGAATAAGCAAAACAAAGTATATATATATATATATATCAACCTGCCATTAAACAAGCTCAAGCATAGCCCATCACAGTCACTTTAACCAGTTCAAGGGAATTACAATACTCTCCAGAGTCAACAGTCAGATGCAATTAGTGGGACTGATGGCAAATTAGACTGAATGATCATGCTATCTGATTTAATGGGCCTGGAGTAGCGCTCACTCGCACTTCCACGGTCATGATGTCATCAACGTAAATCCCTCGGGGACGAGTCATACATTTTACTTTAATGTCCCCCAAGGAAATCCACTCCGATTCGGTCCACCCACCCCTAAAATCCCACCTGGGAACGCCCAGAGAGCTGCATGAAAGCACTTGCGAAGCTTAGTGAAAACTTCAGAAAGAAACAGCTGCTTAGAAGTTGGTCCGAACATCCAAGCATTACCGAGTTTAGACAACTTCAGAAAAGCCTTAAAGCTTGGCTACTTCTTCGAGACATTTTTTTTTTCTCTTCCTTAAAAAGACAACAAAAAACTGTTTTTGACCAGCTGTGTGCTTCGCCACGACTCCCGCTGAATGCGTGAACAGAGTTCGTACAATGAGCTCCGCCGACCGCAAAGCTTCCCTGTTAAATAATACGGTGGCGGGAAGGGAGGGAAGGGGATGAGGAGAATTTTGGTTGCTCATTCCTCGGCTTTGTGTCATCCTGCTGACATCTGCTACATTTGCATGGCAGCTGGAGATCCTTGGATTAAGCGCTTACAAGAGTATTGCCATATCTCATTTCACAACATAATCATCGTATGAGGAAGGCGATGTTTCATCCCTGGTGCTTTACAAAGCTTGGCATGCAGCTTCCACCGACTCTCTCCCTTTCTGCCTCTCATCTGTCCCTCCTCTCTTTCCTTGTCTCTATCTGCCTTTCAAACTCTTTTTGCTGAGAGCCCTTGCAACTTGCAACTTTTGGGTGGACGAGTAGAGCTCACATGATTTACCAGACAGCTCTTTCAATTATTTTTTTCTTTCTCCAAGGCAATCTGGTCCTCGAAAGCTCATCAACATTTCACCAAGGTCTCTGAAACAGCCAGTAAAAGAAGAATGTGCCACATAAAAAAACAAAAGCTCCAAGGATGCCTACACTTCAATGCTGCCTCTCGTGGCCAAACAAGAGGACAGTTAAAGACACTGGAAGCCACAAGGACAATGTCTCTGGGGTTGTATTCAGCTTGTATTGATCATGTTCAGAAGCTAAAAGGGGCATTCCAAACATTTCTATTGATGTTACTCAGGAGTGAAGGCCTGCACCAAAAACAAAAGGTTTTCTTTGGATTTTTCTTTATTTTATACACTTTATTTTGTGGGTTGCATAATTAATGTTAATTAAAAGCTAACATATCTCAACATCGATTGCAGGGATTGCCATAACATTTTGTAGAAACATTCACGGTCCCCTGAGGATAAAGCTTAATGCCGCTGGTGTCAGCACGATGTTGATGATTATTTTTTGCTCAATAAAGTTTTATTTAAAGGTATTATTATTTCAAAATAAAGCACACTTTTGCCAGGCACCATGATATGTGGTGACGTGTACATGGTGATTTTCTGGCTCTGAGTAAAAATTCTTGACAACTATTGGAAGGATTGCCATGCAATTTCGGATCAATCATGTTCCCCACGGGATTCGTATAATAACTTTGGTGGTAATGGCAGTCCTAGCTGTAAATGTTAGCATTTAGCTAGCACGCTAAACTAGGATGGTGAGGGGCAAATGTTACCTCAATATTACCAGCAGTATGCCAGCATGGATATGTGAGTATGTTAGCATGCTGATGTTAGCATTCGGCTCGCAGCCTCACATGGTTGCCAGTATGCTATATTGCATTCTCGCTCTTTAATCGTTCTCTTTCCCCTCTTTTTCCAAAAGCAACGTAGCTTCTGCTTTGACAACACAGTTAGCTTGGCTAGCAGCAGGAAGAAGGGGAAAAATATCATAATAGGCAACAGGAAATATTTATAGTCTAGGCAAAAGAGAGAAAGTCCAGACACAGTTTTCTTACATCAGTAATGGTTTGCATGGTTTCCCAATAAGGGTTATTTACTGTGACCTTTTCTGGGCTTCAGACAGGGAGATAAATGGGTCTGTGTCCACTCAGGTTACCAACACAAGTCCAATTATTTTTCGTCCTGGCCATCCAATCTGGTTTGCCTTTTTCTTCTTTTCCTTGAGTATGTGATCAGATCTCTGCCTGCTCTTGGATTCTTGGCTCAAGCCGTCTCTCCTTTCCACACCGTGTTTGTTTCATGAAGAAATCCACTGCATCAGAATCATCACATGACTGCGTGATATGAGATAGCAGCATGGTGCAACAATGTGCTGATGCTGTCAAGCCCTTTTTTCTGCCCTCTATAGTTGCACAGGTAAGCGATTCATATTTTGCTTTTACAGTGCCTCGCAGTCGAGATTGTCTCTCCGCGGAGGACCAATCGGCTTGACGGAGAAGGCCTCCGTATTTCTCTACGGATGGAAAAATAGTTTGAAGACATTGGGCACTGTACTGTACATGCAATGCCACTATTAAATGTCTGTAAAGCAATATAATAAACAGTTGCTAAAATAAGAATATTTCGGAAGTTTTCACATGTATGTATGCGGTAGTGGAACAACAAAGACATGGACAGTCGTCATTTGTTTTTTCCTCTAGGGTACAAATATATTTTTGGGCTTTTAACGTCCACATTAGTGAAAGCTAGTCGACGAGACTAACAATGCCAACAAAAGTTGTCTTGTGAACAAAGCAGGTATTTTAATTCATAATTGTGTTAGCAAATTATGTTCAACTGCCTGAAAGAAAATGTAATGATGCTTCAACTAAAAGCCAACTGACGGGTAATAGATACCATTTACAGGATATCTTTGGACAGTGCCAAGCTAGCTGTTAGCATTGCACAGATTCATTACAGCAACATCTTCAAAAGTAAGTCCAAGTATACAATATGTGTATTAAACAAACTCTGAGGGGCTGACTCTCTGTAGAAAAAAGAAATGTAGGTCACATACGCCAAACCACTCAAGAAATCACAGAACAATAACTGCAAGGACGGGGTAATATTAGCCTTTTATATGAATTGTATACAAAAGGAGGGCATTCGCCAGAGGGACAATGTCTTCTATTCTAAGAGACTGCTCTTCAAATTCAGCCGTGGGACATGGCGGGTCACCAAGTCTACTTGTTCGGCATCGTTTTTGTTCCTTTTTGTTAAAATGTCTCTTAAAGTGACTCAGCTGAGGTATCTCGGAGAGGCTTTAAAGCAATCCTAGCCTCATCATAAAAGGTAGGGGGCTTACTCTGTACTCCTTCTTAAGCACTCCGAGCTTTGTTTGCACCTCATTATATCCTCCCTTCTGTCTGCGTGGTGCCAGGAACGCATGGCTTCTCATCAACTTTATCCTCAGTCGTTCTGTATTGCCACTCATTGTATGGCTTGATCGAAGTGTTTGTGACACGACCTCTTTTATTGAACTCCCTGTACGATCCACCTTACTTTTTTTTTTTCTGTTCACTATTATTGTTATTAGCGGGAGAGCTCTGAAAGCCACAATCAGCTGATTCTATGCGCTTCCCCCTGCGGATTTGACAGAGATAATGAATGTGTTCTTTGCGTTTGAAACAGTATCCGCATGCTGTTGTTGTTCAGCCTTCCTGAGACTATTGCATGGTTAAATCAATTACTTTTATGACATGAAAGAAAAGTGCCAGTCCCAGTGATTTCCCACAAAAACACCAACTAAAAACTGCCACATGAAGCGAAAGCTGTTTTTCCTCTATGATCACTTTAACCATGACTGATGTCTCCTATTAGACATGCAAGCGCGATAAATCAATCAATGAATGAAGTATTTGGGGTGCCAAGGAGAGAATTAACTCACTGGGTTATTCATGAGGTAAAAGGCTGTTTGATATAGCTGCAGCTAAGCATATGGAGGAGTGAATTTCGAATGGGTTGGAAGGAACAGGTGGTCAGGAGAATGAGGGGTCTCTATAGGAAAGTGGGGGAAATGTAAAGACTGTAAAAGGGCTTCAGAGGCTTTTTTAGCAGCAGAGACAGAGACAAGAAAGGAACAGGACTTAAATGATTAAACCCTGGTTTATAATTGTTGTCTTTAATTAGAGTCAGCAGTTCAAATCTGAGAGTGAACAAAACATACCACATTCATTACATTTTGATGGCGCACGTGTGTGTTATTTAAAGATATATAAAACATCTAAAATAAAAAATTAAAAAACAATACAATTGTGTTTTGTCCTTGTTAAAGCGTGCATCATGAAACTATTCTCGACGGCGCTTAATTGACAAACCTGACTGTCCGGAGCATTTCTTGATTCTCACTCTAAATGACTGAGTGGGTTGATGGATTTCCTGGCACGGTTTCACGCGTTCAGAAGAGCGTGCTCGTGATTTGCTTATGAGTAAACTCATTACCACACATGCACACGATTCCCCATTAGGTGGAAGACTCATCTCAAGTAATAGCACTGCTTTAGTCGTCCTCCTTTTCACACTCCTCACCGGAAAGTGAGGATAAGTTGTACGATTGTGTATCTTTTCACTGGCTGCGTTCATCAACTTTTATCAAGGTTTATACGAGTCGCTCTGTTTCTGACGCAAGCCACCAATAGCATGCGTACGCGTGGTACATGATTTGATGAAGCTTTAATTTAAACTGCTACCCTTGTTGCTACCGTGTGCTAGTGATGTGCGGAGAAAAGATGGTGGCCAGTGCTGCCCGGGTTACTTTGTGACTTTGAGTCTGATATTGCTGTGTTGTTGTGTTGGTGCTGTCCATGGTACTGAAATGCAGCAGAGCAGTTAAATACAACTTAGTTTGGTTTCTCAGGGTGCTCATGTGAGTGCTCAGAATAGTGGATTTAACCGTGACCATGATTGTTACATAACCATAACGACATGGTTATTATTGTGACTACGGCTCCAAGGGTCCCCTAACCTTAAGGGAGTATCTGTTTTAACTAGAACCCCGATTCAAAAGTCTCTTTTAGAGGTGTCATTTATTACGTCTATGTTTCATTCCAGAGTGCATAGACCAACAAGTGACTTTATTAGAGAGATGGAGTCAAAATATCGTCAAGATAATATAAAAAAAATGTCTCGAGACCCAGACTGGACTTGAGTTCCACAGCCCTGGCACAGCCCAACAGCCCAACAGCCGCATGGCATGTGCTACCGGCTTAGGCTGCACACAACCGACACTCCCCTAAACGACTATAAACTGCTGTCGGACAGGATGTTGAACCGCATTTTACCTCCTGTGCATCTCTAATTTCCCTTGTGTAATCTGAAAATGTTTAACCGACAACCATAATTCAGCAACAGCACCTCTCCAAGTGGCAGCAGTCACAACAAAGCCCCCCGAGCGAAGAGTCTTAAATAAAACGTGAAGAATTATGCGCTGAGTGCCCCGCATCAATCACATTGATTCTCCAGGCCTCATCATCCTATATAAAGTCCTTAGTATAATGATGTTGTCTGTGGATTTGGAGCGAGGTGTCTTCACACTGCCAGTGTCAGTTCATTTAGATGCTCCCTCGGAGCGCTGGCAGCTATCATTGCTCATAACCACCGTGTCAGTCAAAGACGGGGGCAGAGACACAGCAACGTGTCCTTCGGAGGTGCTAACATAATGAAAGAAAGACGCCACAGCTCTGTGAGAGGGTGTGTTAAATGTTGTTTCCAGGAATACCAGATGTGTGACTTGGGCAGGGGGAGACTTTAATGGAAGCAAACTACTTTTGACACTCTTCACTGTCAGTTTGCTTTCAGGGTAAAGTGCATTCGCAGAGACAGGAGCACTGCCCCGACAGTGACTGCTCGCCCCTGGATCCCTCACTTGTCACATTTTGTTTTGAGACGAGCGTGTGTGGGATGTGCGTCGATTGTCACAAGATAAGTTTAAATCTTTCAGAACAACAACAGCAAGAATTGTCCATTGCGGCAAAAATCAAGAACATTTGCTCTCAGATACGGAATCACAATTGTGTGTTGCTGCAACAGCGAGATATCATTTCCTTTTGAAATGCGAAATGAAAATGTCCGGTATTACCCAAAATCTCCGTGCTAAATGTGGATCTCATTTCGTTGCCAGGTGCATACAGCGTGAGACGGCGTTCGTTCTTCCCTCATCGCGCATTCATGAGATGTATTTATGGACTGACAGTCAGGAAATAGGACACAGGGAAACATGTGCTAGCCAGTGCACTGCGATGTCTAGAAAAGATTCAGAACATTTTTAGAAAGTGTACATCACCACAGTTGCCGTGAAACATTCCTGTCGACCTCGCTGCGGAAACATGATTAGTATTTGGCGGGAGAAGGGGATTTGGTAATTAATACATTGTCTTGATTGTTTTTTTTGCCGTCATAACATCAGAAATATGAATAAATGGTGTTCTACTAAAACTGTAAAAAGGACATTTAGCTTTACTTTTATGTTTTGCATACAGTATGCAAAATACGAAATCTTTGTTTTTCTACTTCAAGGTGATTCCTCTTTTTTTGTTGTTGGTGTCGGGCCTTCATTATAAAGATGTGAGCCCTACATGGAAAACAAAACCAGCATGATACATGAGTCGTATATTCACACCAGATCAAATAAAAGATATATGGATAAGCATATGATCAGAGATTGTGTTTGTTTGTTTCTGGAGGAACAAAAAAGCTGGTCGGGGAGAGTAAATCCAACATTAGAGTCACTAGCGCCTCCGTCTTCTTCCCTTCATGTTCATTTCACATCTAAAGTACCTGTGCCCTCGAGGGATTAAAGAAAATAAATCCACTATTATTCCAGGTTTTGTCTCTCTCTCTCTTTTCTTTTTTTATGAATGATCCTTTGATTTAAATGAGGCCAATTTCCTTCTCATTAACTCAATAAAAAGCCGGAAACAAAAGTCACAGGTTGAACAGTTTTTTTTCCCTGTACGTGATCATTTTCAATCCCCCCCCCCCCTTCTCCATGTTCCACAACCCAATTAGACTTGCGCAGAACACTGCAAAGTTGCCGCCCTAAGCAGTTTGGTGGCTCCGAATGCTCAAGGTGTGTTATTATCTTGTATTAGTGCACCACCTGCCTTGCCATAATGATGAGCTAATTGGCTCCGCACGTGTCTTGAAACAATAAGGAAAGGAGACGTTTTACTCTGATTAAGGAAGCGCATGAAGTCAGTGAGAGCAAGGCCACCGAGATCTGGCTGCAGTTCTGAGGAGCTGCATGAATTGTGTTCAGATCTGATTGCTGTGTGGTTTTAAGGTAAATGCTCATATCAAATACCTATCATGTAAAGGAAAAGAGAGACGATGTCTAGCTCATGTTCTCTCTCACTAAGTATTAAACATACTGCAGTGGTTGGATGTCATTCGTTAAAACAATTCAAACAGTGGTTGGCTCTTATGTAATGATTTCCTTGCTAACAAAAGCGTGTGTCTCATTATTTAAGCAGCTAACTTAAAGTGGAATGTATTTTCAATTGTAACACAAATTCCTGTGTTTAAAGCTGCACTATTCCATATTTATTTTTCAATAATTGTTTCGATAAAGTGAAACATTTATGAGCTAAAGACTCAAGAATTCCCCTGAGTAGTTGGCGGAGAGCAAAAGCAGCCATGACAACAGTAAATATTCTACTTATATTTGTTGGCTTGCTAGAAACACGGCAACACATGAATGCCGATGTGTGTGCTTGAGGTGTTACTTGGCAAATTCTTGCTGACACGTTACCTGTAACAACTTCATCAGGTGATGATATTTTAACATGAGTTTACAGCTTGTTCTGTTCAAGTAAAGCCGTCTCATCAATGCAAACTTTCCAAATGTGAAAAGTCGTGACGATGACAAAAGAGGGGTTTGACTCAGAACAACTAAGATCAATTATTTGAAATTGTGTCTCCTGTGTTTTGTTAAAGGGATACAAGAGACAAATACAATTGAAATAGATTGTCAGTCTGAAAATTCTCTCAATGACCCAATATTTGCATTTGAGTGATTTGTAACCGTGACACCTTGAGCGTTTGTTGCATTGTGGGTAGACCACATTCTGACTGTGAATGATGTTCTTCAACTGTGTCTGGACTCTACCCTTGAACATATGATTGAATTCATGGATCTAATTTGCATAGACGATGTGAATCTTCTTCACAGCCAGGACCTCCAAATTGCTGATCAAATTTTTTCAAAGCCCGGTTGTTGACGCGAGTTCCTGCCGTTTACCATCGAATGCCAGTGAACTACACACAGAGCAGTCAGTGTAGGGAACCCGCTTCAGGATAGATCACTTCTTTCAATCTCCGTATCAAATGTTTTTTTTTTTCCAATTTAAAACGTACACTTTGCACCGCAGGGAGGACGCAACTGCCTGAGGATTGTGTTGAAATAGTCACACTGCTGCACTTCACATACATATTTCAAAAACACAAGGTCATCCTCCACAGAGGGAAGGAAATGTGTCGAGATTACCCCGACTACTTCTGCCATTTCCACATTGCAGGTATGCGCTCTGTCCTACTGGTAACACAAACTCTCTATTTGCACTTAAAAAGAAAACTGTCGCCGGTGCTGAAGAGTGTCTATAAGCTCGGTGGCATAGTGACTACTTGTGGGGTCAAGCAGTCAGATAATATGATAGCTCACTCCTTCCCACAAGCAAAATTGTCTGCTCAGTCCCAGGCCTCCAGTGCTTAGGTCAGGGTTGCCACTGGGATACATAGTAAGGGGAAAGTGGGTAATTGTATTGGTTGCTCTGGGAAGTCCCCAGGCGGTGGAGATAACACGAGCGCTCCACGGGGGACCTATCAATGAGTCATGACCTTGGCTATCTTCCTTCACACATGCGCACAGACACATGGCCATGCTGGTGATAGAGAGTGACATCGTATCAAGGCAACCAAATGGATAGGTGGGTGCAGGTTTTGGTGGTAAAGGGGCTTGGTTCCATTTTTGAAGGTGCATTGGGAGAAGGCCGAGGAGAGTGGTGGTTCAATTGTCCATTAGCACAGTGAGGAGATGGACTCCTGGGCTTTGGGAAGCTTGCTTCACCGGAGAGACTCAGATATGGCTTTCTGTCTGTTGAAAACATTTTTTTTCTAAAAGCTTTTTTCTCTGACCCTCCAAAAAGGCCATGGGTGAACGGGTTGGTTGAGTCGTAACGGAATGGTCCTCTTTGCAGGAAATTGAAATAAATAATTAAATCGGGGAGAAGAAGCATTATAACCAAAAACAATGAAGCCGTCCTCCAATCAATGTCATGACCCAATGCAACGCTCATTGCAATTGTATTTCATCTGCAAATAAATGGCAGTGTGCGATTATATATTTCATTGGAGACCGTTTCATAGGCTCATTGTCCCATTTGTCACATTTCGGATGTTGTCAAGAGAGACATGCTGCTGGCTGTTAATCTGCTGTTATTTCTGCCATCACGAATGTGCAACATTCAAGAAGAACATTGTGTTTGTTTTGATCAATATAAAACACAGGTTGGTAGCCAACATTAAACAATACAAACAGTATTATTTCATCTGGTTGAGTTGTTGAGTAGCATCATTGTATGTGTTGTTGCGATGCAGCCTTGACAGTTTTTCTGCTAACCCAGTTTCCAACAGAGTGTGTTTCACCTTGGGGGCAAGCAGAGAGGCACTATTCAAATGGGGATAAAGTAGGCTGACAGTCGCCCCCCCACCCCCACAGACATGTCCTGCTTCAAAACCTAAACATCTCTCCTCGCTCCCGGAGAATAAATAAAGAAATAAATCGACGACAAGCTGAAGAAGAAGAAATACTAGCGCTGCCGCATCCTCCGGAGGATAACAAGAATAATGCTTTCATTTGCTGCGGGGGCCTCCACTCTTCACCAACTATAGACATGGCTTTTATGGCTATAGTATTTCTGATTGGCATCCTAGGACAGCCATTTGAATTATTTAATAGAGCTCCCGTTGCCTGAGTGGAGGGAGAAAAAAGAAATATGTTTGTGTTTGCGTGTTTTTGTTATTGGGAGTTTGATGCCCTCGCTCTTTGCTTTGGCATTCTTTCAGGCTTAACTTCAGTCAATCGAGGCTCTTCTTTCAGCAAACAACTCAAATGTCACATTTGTTCTGAAGAACGGCGACAAAAAAAGTGTTTTGAGCATCTCGGGGGGGGGGGGGGGGAACAAGGCGACGATTGAGCCTTTTTGGTATTTTTGATGATTAAATGCGAAATGAACACACTCCCTTGTTTCCTCCCACAGGTGCCCAAAGGGGCGACTCAGTCAATCCAAGATCACGATGTAGAACACAGAGCGGATATTGAAGGGATCTGGGCCCTGGGCTTCAACGAACCCGATCCATTCCCTGCCACAGAAGAAAGAAACGGAAGAAGAGAAAGAAGGAGATGAGTTGGTCTCTGTGGTGGAGCTATTTCTCCCCAGAGCCTCGTGTGGGAATGTGTCAGTGTTAAAAGATCTCCTGCCCGCCCCTTCAACATTATTCAACTCTCTTCCTCCCTTACTGTATATATTTCTCTCTGTCTCTCCCTGACAGCGTGTATCGAAGATTTTGAAAGACAAGAAATGAAATTAGCAATTCAACAAATCATATCCACTCCTGGTAAATGGAATGCATTGTGACCCAGCTCGGATATTCAGCGCATTGGGGGGGAGTTGTAGCCTGAATGTGACGCAAATATAAAAGCACCTTGAACTAAGACTGTTTAGATATGACCGTCAACAGCTGGACACGACCCGTTTGACCAGGCCCTGCCTCAACCCCGGTGACTGCCCCTCTCTTCCCATCCCGTCTTTATCAGGACTGATCGCCTCAAGCCTGTCTGACCTTGGCAAGCAGATAACGCAGCAGACAGATAAAGGAAAGAGGGGCAGGGAGGGAAGGAAGGGCAAAGAGGAGTGGCTTGCCATGAGATGCATTTCTTTCCTAAACTCTGGCCGTTCGAGAACCCCAATTTACATGGCCGGGGAAATCCTGTGGGAAGCTTTATGATAGATGAATAAGAGTTTTCTACCCAGGGGGAGGAGATGAAGTCTGGGATGACCCGCTTTTGCAAATTCGGCCCCAGGGAGAAGGAGGAGGAAGCCAGGAAACTTCTGCTTTTGCAGAGTGGGTATCGTTGTTCGGGCCCTCAAGCGACATTAGAGTGGTAAATGTATCATTGTGTCATATTTGGGATTATGAAAGGCTTTATAGACGCAATATGCCCCATCAGAAAGTTAGTCCTGAAGTTAGTTTGAATCCAGTATTTCTTGATGCTGTACCCAGAAAAAGACAAAACAATGAAATCAATTACATTAGTATGTAAACCATTACAAACATGTACTTCATATCTCGTCAACAACAAATATAGTTCTTGACGACCTATTTTCATGACATGAATGAGACAAAACTAAAGACAAAGTATCCCTTGAGAATGAGAAATATATTGCGTTATCTGGTCAGTGAATAAAAACACATTGTCGTCTACCCTCCTGATGAACAATGAGCATGCAAGAATGTCTCTTTTTCAGAAGTTCATTCATCTACTTCAGCATCCCTTATCTCACCGAAATTAGACACGCAGCACCAACAGAACACCTGGGATAAACCACAAAAACTCAGACTGTTTAAAAAAAAAGACAGGCAGACGCAAACGTGATGCTGTGAAGAGCTGCACAATTAAACAAACCAGTGAACGTCACCTCGGGCGTTCCTTTCGGGAGAAACGAGTGCAGTATTTTCTAAAGAAACATCATCGTGGGAATGTTTCAGATGCTTTCGCTACAGTCGTGTGCTGAAAACAAACACTTTCTTTTCATGTGAAGGTATAATGCTCAAAAGGCTCAAATCAAACTCCATTGATTTTACTCCTGTCTGGAAACAGGTGCGATGCCGAAGACGCTTGTTGTTGTCACAGCGGTGGGCCGACTTAAAGCGATTGCGACACAGAGAATCAAAACCTTCGATTATGACCGTGGATTATTAGTGACAGCACAGGGACAGTTTGTTCAGGGCGGACGCTAATAACCAAGCTGTGTGTGTCTCCATGTCCCCTCTTGGACACAGACTAATGAGAAGTGACCCCTAATTGTGTTGTTCCATTACGGTGGCCCCGCTGTCAGCCGGAGACGGCCGGAGCAAAGAGGGGTCGACTTCTCTGTTTATTCACCAAAACAATCAGAAGTGACTGATTGAAAAAACAAATCATTGGAATGCATGTGAACTCACTGATCTCAGCATTCAAACTGCACGGCGTGAGGTGGGATTGTTCCATCTGCGCTATCGTGTTGTGCCATCATGCGCAGCGTGGCGTTGATCAAAATGTCACAAATGTTGCACATATATATACATATAGAATGCAGTATTCCTGTTCAAAGTTCACCTGTCACAGCTGAGACAACTTCTTCGTGTACAACCCACAAAAGGTGAGCAGGTTTGCGCCGTGTTGTCCGGGGGGGGGGGGGGGGGGGGGCTCGCTGAATTAGCTTTAAACTGTCTCACTGTGCCGCTGCTGTAATTGCACCGCTCTAGGAAGTGTTGCCCCGTGGCTCTACCGTTTCCTTTCCGCTCGTAGACAGCTGTATCCCGGCTCTGATTGGGCGGTTGCAGCGAGGAGTTCCTGACCTTCCAGATGGAGCCCGATTCGGTTGGCCGGTTTTACATTCTGTCAAACATGAGTCTGCGAGGCACAGGAAACTGCATCCCTTCCAGGAAATGTCACACAGCAGTGGCACGTCTTTGCTGGCACGGCACTGCGATATTATTTTTGGAAAAATCTTGGCAGAGGTTGACACATGTCTTGCGGTTGACCGGAAGGGACTCCGCTTTTGCATTCAAAGTGCTGGTTGAAATAAGCAACATTTGATATGTGATATGTTCATGAAGATCAGACATTTTTGAAGGCGTGAGAGAACAAAGTGCACAGTCGTCGCAGCAGAAATAAACCCGACTACGGGCTTGACACATGCATTTCATTACTTTTGATTTGGGGAGATGTGGCAGGAAACGGCAGAAAAGTTGAGAGAATGTGTTGTTACTTAAACTGAAATTCAGATTGCGCTTTACGAAAGAGGCATGCTCTTATTTTTTACCTTCATGTATGTTACTCCACACTAGCTGCTGGGCTTGTACGCCTGTCGGTCGCTCCACCACTTTGGTCAAGAATCAACTCAACAACTACTGGATGGAGTGCCATGAAATTTAGAAATGGGCTTTCAAGCCGCACAAAGGATAGCTCAGCCTACTAATGCATTTTAGCATTGTCAATGCGAGCATGCTTCTGTTAGCGCTTAGCTCAAAGCCCCTGTGGGGTACAAGCTCACAGAGCTTGCAAGCGTGGCTTTAGACTCACCTTCTTTTGTTGTAAATGAAGCAAGTGGAATTTTGTACAGTTTTCATGGGGACTCTGCTTTTTCTCGGGGTGAGTTTTTACAAAAAAAAAACAGCTTGGCACTGTACTTTAAAAAACAGTTCAACTGTCCTACTGCACAATGGCAGCAAAAAGCTGCTGGCCTACGCAAATGAGCCCAAGTCCTCACCACCGCAGCACTGAATCCTCCCGCTCCACATGCCCCGTGTGCTTGCTTGCATCCCAAACCCCATCTTGCGTGTGCACGTCAAAGCTGCAGGCCGTCAGCTGTTATCCACCGATGCCCACCTGTGCAAGTGTATTACAGCCCGTCGCGCACACAAACAAATGCGCATGCACAAACATACCCAGGTGCATTGTACAACGGATTAAAGCACCGGGGATGGCGTTCCAAAACTCTGCGTGAGGATCCTTGTTACACGTCCTGCTGGCCAGCATCCAAAAAGGCGTTAGGTTAGGAAAAACATGAATTAAGTAAGATAATTAGCATGCTCTGTGCTAAAGTGACATCTCCCCTCCCTCCCTGTGGCGCAAGGGTCTGGGCTCTATCCTCCTATCTCGACGTGATGCTATCTCCTCAGCTTATGTCCAGCAGGAGGTGCGGGGGAACCGCCTGTGCCTGTTGTTATGACGATTAATCTGCCCTGAGTTGTACTGCCGGAGGTAGGCCCGGCCTGGATGAGCGGGGTCCGGTCTGATGAGAGACAAGGTGATGATTGCCTTTGTGTTGCGGAGGAGAAAGGGCACGGGCAAGTCAAGGGCACCGCCGCAGCCAACTATGGTAAATCTGTCACGCCGCGCTTTGTGATTCGAAGCCGACGGCCGCAGCCAACAGTGTTCGGCTTCTCTGTTTGGGAGGCGGGTGGTTAATGGGGTGGGTTCTATGTGGTTTTAGTCTGTGGCCGTGTGTGCGTGTCTGCGGATACGTTTGTTTGTGTTTACATTTGCCTCGGCCGTGTTATCTTGTCTGCAGGAGAAACTGCTTTACTAGTAAACAACATTTCAGCTTTCCTTATTACATGATGTGCATCAGTAGACTGAGGGCTGGGAGATCTCACACACTGTGAGAGAAGGATGTTGAGAACCTTAAATGTTTCGAAGTGATGTTTGATTTTGTTGGGAAACGACAACGTTAAGGTTAACTGCTTTTAATCTATCCATCCATCTGTCTGTACATCCCTCCCTCCGTCCATCACGTAGGATGAAAAATACCACATTTTCAGTAAAAAACGTAAACCTAAACATTGACTTTTTACTGAAAAAGAATACAATGCATTTGAAAATGAGACACTTTTTCCACGGCAAAGGCAGCTGAAGATGATACCTATGATGTCAAATTGCATACTGATATACATGGCTGTCCGTGAATGTGCGTGTCGAAAAATATGACGCATTTTCAAGGTAGATAAGCAAACAGTTTGTGTGTAATGGGACAGTTTCGTTGTATGGGAACGCAATTTTTAAGAGACCAGGTTACATTGCACCTCATACAATATGTGCTTCGTGAATGACTTACGGGAAACTGTCACTGCCCTCACGGTATATTGGTATTTTCAGAGCTTGTTCTCAGTCACCGGAGCGATTATATCCTTGAAGACCATGTCAGGAGAAACCTAAAGGACACTTTCCACTCATAAAATGCAGCTCCCGACTTTCTCAAGAGCCCTTGAAAGACACGCTAAGAGGGTTTCCCAAAAGCCTTCACACGTTCTCTAACTCTCAGTCGGCCCAACGTTCTTATTAAGTCCTGTAACCGCAGCAGGTTGATGGCCACTCTGTGCTGGTAATCTACTGTTTGTACTCAATCAATGCAGTGACCAAGATGAAAACGGAGAAGCTGCGGTTTATAATTATGGTCTCGATTCAATTGTAGTTTTGCATTACATAATGTAAGGAAGCTCGGCTTCTACAGGCTTGCTTTCTGTCTTTTATATCTTTTGTTTCAGGCGTCACTGGCTGCAACAACAAATGTTGTGCCGCTGCACATTTCCTCCATGATTTGAATCAAAGAAGAAACAACAGCGAGAACTTTGGGACACATTATGTTTTTTTCCAAGCCGCAGTTATTCTGTTATCGTTGTACCTTCATTAGACACCAGGGATCTTAACTGTATCTTTACTGGTTGGTATAAATACCAATCAAATCATTATGATACAACAGGGCCACTTTGAATGCGTCTTGCCTTAAGCCCCATTTCCCCATGTCGGCAACTATTGTGACACCATATTGGTTCTGATCAAACTACTGATCCCTCAATGGGATGCGTGTTTCCACAACAGGTACGAATTTACTTGTTTGTACACGTTAGAGACAGCTATATGTGCGCGTGTGTGTGTGTGTGTGAGAGAGAGAGAGATGAGTTGTTTTGCATGTCGACTGTGCTCGTCAGGAATTGATCGGCCGCATGCATTAGCAGATTGCCTGTTGATGAGAGGGGAGATTTATAATGCTCTGATTGATGTTAGCGATCTAGGTGTATAAATGAATGACTATGTGCCCGCCCTGGTTGGTGATGGCAGTCGAGCCTTGATTTGCAAACTCATCTGCAAATCGCAAATGTCACATTTAGTGAGCCCTGATCAGCAGGCACCACTGACCGATAATGTGTACGGTGAAGTCAGCCGTTATGGGAACACTGAAAGAAGAACAGGACTCGGTGCTCTTCATTCAGAGCGACACAACAATATGAGACCCCGCTGTAGAAGATGAATTAAAAACACAGTTCTTTTCTTTCCTGGAAATAACATTTAAACATCTCCAAATTAAAAAAAAGCGCTTCACAATCCCAATCTTGAGAGAAAAATAATTGGGGGAGGGATGTTGCTTTACTCAGGCATTACTTGCGAACATTTGTTGTGCGACAGAACAATTCATAACGAACTATGTCGTACAATGACTTGTAAAATGTTCGCAGAAAGAGTAGGAGGAAACAATGTACTAGTATTGGATCTCTAGATTAAAATATGGAAAGAACATAAGGTTCTTGGGATGACCAGTGGTGTGAATGATTGTTCATATAGCTGTGGCCAGTCTTAATACGACTGTGAACTACTTAAAAAATAGGGAGAACATCACACATTCTTACATTTTAGGAGAAGCCCTCTGTACATTAATTGATGTCTGCTCACGGTAACAAGTGGGATGTCCTTTTTTTCAATGTCAGTTAAACAGTAAAATCATTCACTGATGGGGAGACCCTGTGATAGCCTGGCTTTCCCAATCTGTCCCCACCGGCTCCCTCCAACCTCTGACCCGCACCCCCTCCCGGCCATGCTAAATCTAATCACGCGTATTTGAGATCGCAGAACCCGATACGAACCTCCAGAATAAAAGTGATACGATTGTATCCGCTGGCTGCGTGCCATGAATTCAAACCAGTCCCCGAGTACATTATTCATCTGCTTAGAAAGAACCCATTTTGCCCTCGGTGATTTTCAGCCCCAACTCCAATTTTCCTTTTTGCTTTTGATGGGAAGATAGTTACCTGGGGTTAAGTGATGGTTAAGTAGCCCGTCCTCTATCCCAAGGGGGGGGGGGGGGGAAGATTTTCTTTTCTTCTGACATGAACAGATTTCCTCGAGGTGTTACAGGCATCTTTTTTATTCAATCTTCAATCGAAAATAGTGCCAATTAACACTTTCCTCATGTGCCTGCAAAAGTGAATGTGCTGCCTATTTACTGGGACACTAAACTTGCAAACAATGAGAATATAAACGGTAACTCATGACACACTGGACACACAGGCTCCTCCTCCTGGGATTGAACCTTCCCCTGGACAAGAATAAATAAATGTTTCTCACACAGCCAGAAAGAAGCCTGCATGCTGAGCAGTCCGTCAAGCTCTCCTTCCTGCGTCATGTGCAGTAAAGAAGTGCTTGCGATGATTCACCTGCCACTGTTTGCATATTCCCAGTGCACCCCGGCTTAGTAAAGTATAGAGGGGAGAAACATGAGGAGATGTGATCAAAAACATGTCAGCCATGTCTCAAAACGAGCACTGCCCTGTAGTTTTTTTACCTCATAAACCAGCCCTGGGGTTTACAATGCTTCATCCCTCTGGTGAACTTCTCTTTGCCCGGGAGCCACCAGAGTAATAACGATGCTCATGAATTATTTGGACTGAAATGAGACAGAAAGTATTGCTCCTCCACAACATCACTTGTTTGTCTCGCTTTTAACTGGGCTGGTGATAATTATCAGTGTCCACTTATATGAATCAATTACAGACATTTAGCAATATAATCAATTCTACTTTCGTGTTTGGCGCTGAGCATGATTAATGACATGATTAAGCACTTTACTTGATTTATGTGGTATCTCCCATCTTTTCTTTGTGTTATTTCTTTATATTTGCCTGCTTTAAGCACAATGGGTCAACATGACTTTGAGTCTGTTGCTGGGTAATTTACAAGAATTATTTTAAAGAGGTTGCAAGGAAACTCAGCTGTTACAGTTGCATTGTGTTGGAATACATTCATCTTAGTTGTCGGGATCTAGCCTTATTGTTTCAATATTTCAATTGTATTTTTTGGTTCAACCTGGACAATTAGGGATTTGGCCTGGATGTCATGAGTCCATGAGACCTGCACCTCCCAGAGATGTTTGACCAGCAGTGTTGGGAAGGTTACTTAAAAAAAGTGAAGTCAATATTCATTGCATAATGCCGTATTAAAAGTGTAATTTAGTAAACTGCAATAGTAAATGGTCACATGCTCCGTACTGGAAAAAAAGGAAACAAGACATTGCCAGCCAATGGTTAGAAGTTAGCGAACTTAGCTTATCCCCGGTGACTGTCTGCATGCAGTACTCCAGAGGACTCTCCATCCTCAATTTTAGGATTACCAACCATAGTCAAAGCTACCACTGGCTGGCAAGTACAGAAGAAGACCTGATGTCAGCAATACAATTCTGGTGGCGAGTTGAAAACCATTATTTATCAAGTTTATCCCAAATTTCCGGAGACAATACCGAGGACGTGACTTTAGCTCAACTGCACTTTTCTTTTGAAACACTTCACTTTCACATGAAAACATTATTTGATTTTTCTTTTGAGTAAGAGCATGAAAAAAAGCTAATCACCACAGAGATGCCAAGTTATATGTAATTACCATGTAGCCGTCGACATCAATAGATAATCCGAGAACCAGAGACTTCCTGTGACAACGCCGCCGACACTTCTAATTGCAAAGCCATTAAAGCGCGCTACCGATCATACTTAATATGACGTATGACTATCTTAAAAAACAACATCCTTTGTTTCAGTGTTGCCGACGACATTACAGTGTGTGCTTTGTGAATCAGTGGGAGAACGAACCAAGACGTAATTCTGGAAGTCGTGTCAGGCACATGAAGTACAGCTTACGAGAAAAGAAAAAACAATGGAAAGAAATAACGAGAGAACAGGATGCTTAAAGGGCACGACAGGAATAGCAGGAAAAAAAGGTAGAAGAAGAAAAAAATCAATGCATGACTGTAATTTCGCTGCCGGGCTAAATTCAGAAGTTGCTAATTGCTGCTGCCTGAGTTTCAGAGCTTTTTTGCTTCACTTGGCTTTCAGCATCATCTCCCTTGGCAGCTTCCTCAGGTCGTCCAGTCCCTCATTTGAGCTCCAATCCTCTTTAGATATTGACACATGCATCCGTCCATGCTGAAGCCCTCAGATGATCTCCCCAATCAGATGTGCAGGAGTGACCGAAGGGAAGAAAAGGACGGGTGGAAGAGGAGGGAGAAAATGAAGGAAGCCGTGCAAGAAAAGGGAAAATGAAGTGTGAAAAAGAAGCGCAAAGTAGGAGAGAGGTTCAGGAACTGCGCTGAGCGTGCTACTCGCTTGGCTTTGCGGTCATTGCGCCATTTAAGGGAGAGGACGGATCACAGACGACTCCACTTCCGATATGCTGACGGGGAGGGAATTGATCACACTGTCTCAAATGCTTCCTGTGGCTGCATAGGCCTATTTTGCTTGTATTTCAAAGCATGGGAGATACAGAAATGAGAATTGTATGGAGATTAATTTAAATCTTATTTACACCATGAACCAAGACACCTTATTAAAGCCCGTTCTTGCCCCCCGACCAAACCCTGCAGGCAAAGCATCTGGATAGACTGTAAGATGATGCGTCTCCAATTGTGTATTTAAATGAATTGTCAGTTGTTTGCGTTCAGCAAGGTCAAAAAAAGTATGTCCAGCATTCACTGAGTGGAGTTTCCACAATACACTTTCAGCAGAGCTCAGAGCACTTATTATATAGTACTTATTCTCAGCAGCAAAGGCAAAAATAAGATAATGTTGTTACACTGCTGCAAAATGTTTGGTAATGCTGGTTTGCTGTACAAACCATGTGACCTATTGTCACTGCGGTTCGCATCCTGTTTTTTATCAGACTATGGGTAAAGTAAGTCATTAACACTGACTTTTGTCAGTGGTAATGACTTACTTACTTCCTTACAGAAACCCGTCTGACCCTGTGTAATGAGTATAATTACTGCCAATGGTTCACTCGTCTCATGTGGTGTTAAAGATCTTATTTCATATCATTCACAGAAATTGTTCAAGGCTCCTGTGTGTGCCGGGTCCTGCACCTCGGCTGTATTGCCGCATGCAGTAATGTCTGAGCCAACACATCTGACCGTGAAAATGGCTGGACCATTGTTTAATTCAATTAAATATCGCTGATACTTCTCCCATCTCTGGAAAATGAGAGATCTTAGAAATCTTTTTGCTTCCGTTCGCTGTGTTCTGCCTCTTTATCTTTTATCTCCTCTCACCCTCTGTGACTGAACATCCATAAAAGGTTGAAAAGAAAAGCTGCCAACAGTAAACTTTATGAAACACTGCTGCCGATTTATCGACAAATCCATGGAACCTGAGCAAATTCGTGAACGATTCATCTTAACAGCAACAAATGATTGAGATGTTTGACTGATTCGGGGTGATAGTATCCTGTAAAACTGAAGTCCCTGTTACTGCATAACATGTACAGTATGCACAGTATGTATGCTGGATGTGATGTATTCCACGAAGGTGAATTTGTGCTATTTAAGTTGGCTTGGTAGTGCAATACTGGAGGAGACAAAAAAAAGGAATCTCTGGTTAACAATGTAAGCCACCTTGTCCCCACGTGATTCATTACAATGGTTACCTCAGTGGTTGATGTCTGCGCAACCCAAGAATGAAACCATCAATTGTACAGTACTGACGTTACGATTAAAAGTACGCATTGGAGGCACATGCGATGCATCAACAGCTCGTCGTCACAGTGGTTGAAAAGCGAGTCGGCCTGCATCCATCCACAACCACAGCTTGGGTTCTTTAAAAGCAGCTGTGAGGGGGAGCTGTCTACGTCACACAAAGAACAAGGGGATGACCGAGCATGTCTGCGGGGCTCTGAAGCCACAACGCATGCAACTCAACAGCTATTCCACGCAAGAGAGAGAGAACAAGCACACTTCACATTTAATGACCTCGTCCTTTCAACGCAAGGGCACTGTTCTCGATCGCATGCTCTGAACCGGCATCTGTAAATTAAGTAAATTACAAATAATTGCATGCTCTCTCCTGGCATACCACTACCAAGAGTGCACTCAAGTGAACAATTCCCCAATCTTGTCTATACGCCAAAAACCAGGAAGGTAAAACAAGCATGGGATTCTCATGAAAACACTCTTGCTCGGCAGTCTGGTTGTGTGTCACAAAAGAGTCGGGTATAATCGTATATACTTCCTTGGGAGTAATGTAGTGAGGCAGGTAACATGTTTTGTACTTAATGTAAATATAATTAATTCTTTCCAGATCATGAAATGTGTATGTACTAGTTGACATCTTATTATGGAAACCGGATGTTGTCTCACGTAAAACTTTTCCGCTTAGTTGACATCTTATTTTGAAAGCCGGATGTTGTCTCACGTTAATCCCTCCGCTAACTTTGCAAAGTCCTTCGCTCGCTCCCGATCTGTTGCGTTTTAAATGCGTTTACCGTGAATTCCAGCATATAGGTGCACTAAAAGTCACAGGCAGCAGGCATTCCTGTCGCAGTGGCTTTCCTCTCGGCGTCGCTTTAGGTCTGGGAAGCTTTGTAACCTGGACATACGGTTGTTAACGTGTGAAAAAAAAAAACCCGTAGGCGACAAACACAACCAAACGCTTCTTCATGCTATCATTAGAAACAACAGCGCCGTATCAATCCCCCTCCCCCCGCTATCGCACCATGTCACGTGCTCCGCAGCGGCATTGGCAAGGGGGATCCTGCATGACCACGGGGAAGTCATGAAGCGCAAACACATTTCTCCTCGTCTTATCGCGTGCCTGTTTTACTCGTGCACTCTGCTGTTATTTACAGACTTCCACATTTATCCCCCACACAGTGCGCGACACATCCCAAGCCCCCCCCCCCCACCACCCCCGCTGATTTCGCTCCTGTCCCTTCTTATCAGGCTTTTATCCAAAGGCATCGGTTGGGGACAGGATTATATTGAGAGCTGTTATTAATTGCATCTCCTACTTCCTCCTCTTCCACTCCACTGCGCCTCTTGCACTGTCTGCTGGGTGCCTTTCTTGTGAGAAAGGAGGCGTATAAGTGAGAGAGATGCAGCTTGTAATCATCTTTATAAACAGAAACATCAGAAATCTGCGTTTTTGCAGAGCTGGTACATGTTATTCTCTCTTCTGTCGACCGGAAGAAAAAAAAGATCCAATTGTATTTTTCATTTTCATGTGCTCAAATGGTTCGCTAAAATGAGAGTGACGTCAGTGAGAAATAGTTGCAGCATGGGTCCAAGAGAGGTTGAGTTCTTTCAGAATATGAATTGAGTAAAATACTTTTTCATTTTGAACCCTTTTGGAAAGCAAGAATGTTTCCGAAGTGACTGAGCTCTAATCCACACTCTTTTTTGGGAATTTCTGCTTTATTTTGATCGTGAGAGAGACACACAGGTAAAAAGGCAGCGGGTCAAATAGAAAGCACACGTCAATAACAACACTGAATGTAATACACAGTATGAGGATAAAAGGTCTGAACTGATCTTCCCCACTCTGTACAGTAACAGCATTTCATCATGGCAAAGCAATAAACTGACTTTCATATATTTATTTAAACATCAATCAGTCAAATTTTGACAACAGCGGAGGGGAAGTGTATCTCTAGGTAATAACGCTCGCTGAAGACAGCGGAAATGAAAGGCAGAAGGAAATAAATACATTGAAAAAGCAATAACCTGACCCTATAATGGAGCCTGAGAGGGCCCCAAAATGAATACAGACCTGTGCGTGTTTCCACTGACAGCTAGACAAATTAATAACACATGATACAGACACCTATGAGTTAACCCTTTCACCGCGGGTCACACCGCATCGGGTGAGTGAAATATGGAACACGTTGGAGTCAGATTCGTTCGCTTCGCTCATCTGTATTCCCTCACGGCTTTCGATTTAACATCATCAGTTCATCAGATGTGAATTCCACATTCATCCTGCTTTAATTACATCGTTTCTGTTGCGTTTCAAATCTCTGTGTGTCGAAGGAATAGGTGAGAAGAAACGAAGTGAGTGACAAAAGAGACTTTTTTCTTTTTCTTTTAGCACCTGTGCTAGAATCTATTCTCATCATGAACCACCACCACCACTGTCTTTTCACTCTCGCACCTTGTGTGTGTGTGTGTGTGTGTCACAGTCTGGAAGCGGTGTCTTCGCAGATGGAGCGAGAGAGGGCGAAAGAGAGAGAGAGAGAAACAGACAGAAAAGGAGCGAGGGAATGGAGAGAGGCCTGCTGGGTTAATTCTCCTCAACCGATCCTGTTCCTGTACTGTCAGGGAGTGCTTCGTTGATCCAAACCCCTCTCCCTGGACCTCGCACCTGCTCCTAGGCATGGCAATGAGCCTCCACACACACACAGAAGATGGCAGAGACGGGTCCATGAAAAGAAAGAATGAGTAGGGAGAGGTGTGGTGGATATAGAGCAAGAGAAGAGAGGCGGGGCAGACAGTGATGCAGACAGGGAACAAGAGGAGAAAGAAAAAACAACCCCGGCGAGCTGGGGAATGTGAGACGTAAAAGTTGCGAGAGACTGCCGAGTGAGTCGAGAGTGGAGCGATGTCAGAGAGGAGAGAACGTGGGGAGAAAGACAGAGGTGATCTGGGGAGGAAAATGAGTGATGCCGAGGTTGGCAGGGGAGTAGAAGAGGGGAAAAACCCAAACAGAAGAGGATTGGATAAACAACAGACAGTATGTTAGGCAGGAAAGTGAGGAATATATATGGAGCGAGAGAGAGAAAACAGCAGCAAAGAGATGAGGACAGGCAACACAACACTCCACATTCATTTGAATAAAGCCATTTATTCCACACGTGGATGAGCAAACAGCCGGGCAGACACTGAGGCTATTAGTGTTGTTGTTTCCACTACCGTCTGCATGCAATGGGTTAAAAGAATATACAGTATTTTAATTTGCCACCCCCCCACCAGTGTGGACCTACAAGTCAGCCCTTCGTCGCTCTGTGCTTTACGCAACGCGAGGCCATTTCAGTCGTCTCTCTGATTTGAACAAACACCGCTTCGCTTCGGCATTCAGAAAGGTCACGAGCTGTTGATTGAAGGATGTGCTGTCTGAGCGATACCCAATGTCTGAAGCACAGGTGTCAATCCCCCCCCCAAAAAACAAGCTCCAAGGTTCCCGCTGAGCGCATTGTTTCAAGCCTTATCACTTGTTGCCGGCTGTCAAAGGTGTTGCCTCGGGGGGGAACAAAGAAATCACATCTTCAAAACGGCACTGACACCGAACCTCTCATTGATGGATTACATAGCCAGGGGTTGAAAATGACAACAACGTCTGGCAATAATCTATTTGGCGGCACTACGCAACTAAATGGAATCCAATGAGTCCCGGTACAGTGAACGTGGCCGCACGCAGAAAATACGGTACATATATTGATGCACCAAGGCTGGATCACCAGGAGCTGGGCAAAGCAGGTACCCGTTGAGGGACCCGGATGCTTACCGAGGTACAGTGTGTGTCATTTGGTTTGGAATAATTGAATTGATTGCGACCCTTGAACAGGATAAGCGGTTTAGAAGGTGGATCTCAGAATATAACTTTGGAACAGTTTGCGCAAGAGTGCGGGAACGAGAAGCACTGTCCATTTTAAATCAACAATTACACAGTCAGGGTAAACACTGATATGCATTTTTGAATCAATAGTGAGACGTAATACACCAGTGATTCAAACAGTTTGGGCATTGATTAATTCCATATTCACCGCTCCGCAGTCCTGCAGATGAAAGAGCCTGTTCTTACGGGGTAAATGACTTCACTGTTTCTTGCTGGCCTTCAGCCAAAATGAACTTCTCTTTGAAAAACAAAATGTCTTTCCAATTAATTTACCTGCTACGCTGTTGATCCATCGCAGCCCATTAACTTGTAGCGGGGTTGAATTTGTGGAACAAAAAAAAGCTCTATTTAAAGACGTGACTGCTGAAAGGCAGCCAGCTGCAAACACACAGTGGCAGCGGGGCTTCAAACGGAATAATCACATCAAAGTAATTCCAAAAAAATCCAACTTGTGTCATCTTAGTGAACAACAAATGCTGACTGTAAAGGACTAGGAATGAATAAGAACAGCAAACAAATGCTAAATTCCCCGAGATGTCTGTAATAAATACCCGGCGGTAATGTTTCCATCGTCATTTTGTTGTAAAAACAAAAGGTTTTAAGAAAACACAGCATGACATTTCCCCCCACTTATGTTGCCAGCATGCTTCGCCGTACTCCTCGCCGCCCATTATCTGGTACTTGAGTACTTCAGCACAGTTTTAAAGTTCTCATATTTTGAATATTTCCGTGTCGTGAGACTTGGCACATTTGCTCCACACTGAATATGTGATTGTTGTAGTTTGCAGCATAAGGTTTAAAAACAAAAATAAATAAGAAATAGTCATGATGCACTGTGAAAATCACAATCTATGGCCAAGCGTTGAGATAAATGTTCGTACTCGGGCCGTCCAAATCCAGGTATTGCTGCCATTCAACCATTAACCTTTAACCTTTAACCTTAAAAACACACCGACAACATGGCATTCGATTGGTCAAGCACAGGTTGTGACATATGACATCAATGCTTTTTTTTGCATTCCATTTAGTTGTGGGGGGTGTGAGGGAACACCGACAATTCAGAACGTCACTGCAGACGTCAAACATAATGTACAAATACCCTTCTTTCTTTTTTTTTTACAGTCAAAAAATCATGTCGGAGTGATTTTCAAAATGCATTATTTATGTTTTCCATGTCAATTTTGAAGAACAACAAATATTTTTGGGGATACGTAAATGCTCCCTTAGCCTCCAAGCATCTGCATAATGTGCGACATTGTGCATGCTTTTGACTGACAGGTTAGCCAGCAGGGGGGCCAGCTCAAGGCACGAGTCACTCACTTCTGGTGATTTGTTTTGATTTGATTTGATTTGAAGGCGTAAATGTGTTGCACACCACAACATCTGAATGGCATCTCGGTTGCTACATGTCCCCCCCCATCTGTTCTTCAGATTGATGAACTTGTCAAAGGTTTGTGATGTTCATTTCTCTTCCTAACCCCCTTTCTTCAGCAGATGAATCGCTCTCTTTGGATCCGTGTTGGGCGAGTTTAGGAAAGTTGTTTTTCCTCCTCCTCGATGTCAGCCATGAGGAATATGGTTTCATATCGCCATGCTTGTCAGATAGTCAGAAAGGTGTGTGTGTGTGGAACTGTGACAGATTAAATAGGCGTGAGTTTGCCATTTAGACAGCCATTGTGTGTGTGTGTGTGTTTGCGTCAGGTGGTGGCACAGAGCAGAAGGGAGGAGGGTGAAGCTACAGTATCTGTGACAGATGAAGTTGAAGAGTGGAAAGGAGGGAATGTGTTTGCCTGGGGAGCTGCTACACTTCCTCGGGTGGGTGGGACCAAGGGGAGCATGTAGGTGGTGGTGACAGATGATATTAATTCACTTAGGTACCCGTGCATAGTGACAGTGGCACAATCTGACACATACGCAGCAAGGGTGCTGTAGATTCAGTGAATTCAGCTGTTTTATGTCTTTTCCTGTGAATACGGGGACAAAACTAATTGTTGGCGTTGCTGCAATGGATTCGTGGTTCACTTTCATACACAGTATTTGCAGAACATTCATGGTTGATGCTGCTGATGAACGGAGCAATGTGCAAAAATCACGATTTTCTTTATGGCCATTATTATTGTGTGGATGTCATCATGTGTACAATCAAGTGTGTGTCACATGGTTGTACTGTATGTTGTTTGTTTTCTCTTACTGTCGTGTTTACATTTTACAATTGAATTTGACATTTTGATTTGTTGAAATTATTATTGAATGGAAAACCTCTTCGCCACAAAACTGAGCTTATTTGAGTTATCAGAAAAGCATTGTTATTACACTACATAAGGGAATGACTTTAATCTACACTGTAAATTTGACTAAACATTTTTTTCTTCTTTTCTTTTAGAAAGCTGAAAATCTTTCAATCAAACGTATGCATGATATAACTTTAATAAATCGGCTGATAAAGGCGTAATGATTTTTAGACTACGTTTGTCGTCTAAATGTCTGACTGTCAAACACAAATAAATTGTCGTCAACCCAAGCGACTCAAGCTGAGCTTCGAGAGCGTACATTCTGTCCTGCCTTTCAAAGATGACAGTTGGAGCTGAATTGCGCACCTCTGAGCAATTTGCATCCGAAAAATGACAGCAATGTCTGCGAGTGCTCATCAGCAACAGGGTGAATATGTGGCTGTGACATTGCAGAGATCTGTTCTGTGTAGATTGACACTTCACAGGTGTGAACAAAGTGGCTTTGTTTTAGGAATGTATATAACTAGAGATATGTATTATACCCAAGATGACACAAACCAGTAAAACAAGCTTTTATAAGATTCCTGAAAACTAAAAGCTTTCACCTCCATCATCCACAAAGACCACAAACTGAGAATACGTCCCGCATGTATCCAGTATTATCGGTCTCAGATCTGCTCTTCCAGCCTTTGTCTCGGATGCTGCACACACACACACACACACACACACTGTACGATCCGGCTGCTTCTGATTGACGCCCACCGCCTCAGCAGCGCCATGTTCTCAATCACTAACGAGAGGCCTCTCACCCACGGTGCAACTCCTGCATTGCTCATTCATCCCTATGACCCGGCATACCAGCACACTCTCGCTTACGACGAGGCAAAACGCCCACTCAGTGGTCCATCTTTGAATCACCCCCCCCCTCCCTCCTGCATTAGATCCTATAAATGGAAGCACCGCGGGAGAACACAGCGTTCTCATTTCTGTCGCTGTTCATGGACGGAGGCAGAAGACTTGATTTGTGACCAAATCTATTTTTATTCACGGATATAATTGCACATATTTGTTCAATTGAAAAAAAGTAGATATATATATATTTGTATTGCAGCAAGACATTTTCATTGAATTCATGTCGAATCCGAAACAGTGCAGTGGAGGAAAAACAAGTAAATATTGGGAGGATTTAAAAGACTTTGTGTTCAGTAAATATTCTATGCTGACTCTGATCAGTATGTACACCAAATGTGTTTTGTCCTGCTCAACAAAATCACTCCCTCACTCCTGCAGCCATCTCAGCTCGAGAGTCTCTTTGACAAAAGGGACGATGGCTTTGAATATATCTCTCCGTCTCCTGAGCCAGCCCCGTCTCTCTCTCTCTCTGACAAGCTAACAGTCGCAAAAAACGCCAGATCTCAAAGCCGGGGCTTGTCCTCCGATCGCTGACCCCCAGTGCCGAACATGTCTATGTAAAGTCCCTCAAGACACGGGGAGACGCAATCAAATATCATCCTCACATTCAAAAAGAGAGACTGGTTCTGCGTCTGATGACTCATCAAGATGAGTCATGCCTTCCCTTTGTGCATTTCCATTTACTCTGTCGCTGCCTTTGTGATCCTTGCAGACAAGGTCCCTGCATGCATATCTGCATATATCTTTACATCCCCCCCCCCCCCTTTTTTTATTACATGGCTGTGGGCGATGTGTCACAAGCATTTAGTGTGAGGAATGAGCAGGGTGGCACAAACAGATTGGCAAAATGTGAAAATTGGATGACAATTAATGGCTATCTGCTATTAAGTGCGTGAGGATAATGATTGTGTGTGTGCACCTCAGCCTCGCTGTCCCCGGCCATTAATATTCAATGTTTGAATCGGCACCTGCCACACCACGGTTCTCACCAGTCTGCCGGCTTTTTTTTTTTGGATTTCCTCTGTGCAGAAAATTGTTAAATAGAGAAGCTGATGAGGTGGAATGTCGGAGTAGATTGCATACGACAGGCTCCGACTTGAGGAGAGAAGAAATCATCATTTTCATTGCTTTTCTTCCCTGTTTTTGTTTTTTTGACCGGCTGAAACTGATGTGACAATCGGATTTGAAATTGCTGCACGTTTGCAAGGAAAAAAAAGAGGAGCAGGACGATGGGAGGGGGGAGAGAGAGAGAGAGGGAGAGGCAGCGGTAATGGGGGGAAAAGGAGAATCTATGTTCAAGTCAGTGTGTCTGTCGGTTTTGTGTTTCGCTGTCATTTGAGCGCGTGCGGAATGATTGTTGCTGTGATTCATCTGCTGAGTGGCGGATAAGAGGAATGAAGCGACGCAGTGCCTTGCGGCCGGTCGGAGGACTTGGAGCGTGACGGATAGCGTGAAGCACATCGGGGGCCGCGCGGCATCTTGAAATCATCTTCAAGGTTGCCGCGCCGCCCCTCAAGATAGAATGTAAATGCCTCATAGTGTTGCTCTGAGGAGTCAACAAAGTGTCACATTTCAGCCACTTACTTCCATGTTGTGGAGGAGCCATGAAGGAGACGGATTTACTCTTCACTCCCTCCCCCATTGCCTACTTTAACTTCTTTCATTGAACATACCCCATCACCCACTTATCCACCCCCCTCCTCTCTCTGCATGGTCTCTAACACATCAACGGCTTCTTTTTTCCCCCTCTGATGACACCAGCTCTGTGATGTGAGATCGAGTCCACGTAGCTGAGCTGAGCCCCGTTTTCCATTTTGCGCCGCTTCCCTTTTCACCTTTCCCTTCTGAAATAATCGGTCTCTGGCCTTTATTGCCGGTCACGGACATTGTAAGGCCATAAGACAAGATGGGAACCAAAATGAATGGGGTCTCCTGGGTGACCGTTTCACGGTCTAGGGAGCATGGACAGAGACTAAAAGACTGCTAATGGGAATTGGACCAGTTAAAGCACACGCCTCACCATATGGACAGTGAGACGGTGTTCTCCCTCCGTCTTATCAGCAGCGAGCAATAACGCATTTCTAGAGGGCACCTATATCAGAGCCGTCACGCTTGTCATCATCAAGCCTCTCATCGAGCTTTTGTTGCACTCTTGCCTTCACCCTTCCCTCCTGACAGCATTTTGTATCAAATAAGACGTGTTGCGCTGTAGCTCCAAAGAGGAATCAACAGGCAGCAGCAACTTTGCCCTCTTGAAGAGATCAACCTACGAGCAAACAAATACCCCAAGCTTTTTAGTTGCTACAAATTCAAACATGTTCATTTGCCATTTCACCACAGGAATGATTATTTATTCATGTCGGTTTTTTTTCCTCGCACACACATGCAATTTAGACGTATAAGGATGAGTGGAACTCATCAAGAAACTTGTACAGTACAACGAGTCAAACTCCGGCATTAATATTCTCTGCCTGCGTGATGCTTTGGTTTGATCATGCGGCTCCAACAGAAGTTAGAGTATAAAGGCAAGTTTCTCCTCTATCTCCCCTGTCCTCAACGCCTCCTCTTCCTCTCTGCTCTCGTCATTCTCATTCACTCTCTTCCCCCTCTCAAAACTCGCTTCATTTGCAACACTATCCCCAGGTCAGCGGGGTGGGGGTGTGGTACAGAATGTGAAGTCATCTCACTTGTTTGATTCTATCAATCCTCTTTTTTTTTTTCCACCCGGGTTTTGAACACCTCAATCAAACCAACCCCCGTCAAGGTCGCCTTTGTAGCACGCTTGGCAGATTAAGTCTCCCGTCCGCGTGCAGCGCGTGCTTTGAACCGGAGACGTCACCCAGAGACAGATAGCGAAGAGCGGGAGAGAAAGGGAGAGAAAGGGAGAGAAAGAGAGTGGCAGAGAGAGAAAGGCATGGCTACATGCTGAGATGGGAGCGTTTTTTCGCTTCTCCCTTTCTGGGGATATTCTGTTTTTAGTTCACTCCAGCCATCAAAGTCAGCACACATTTATCCCCGTTTTAAAATGTGCAGAGGCAACCCTTCCACGGCAACAGCTACTGCAAATCTGGACAGTTACAACAGTTTACCGGCCACTCGAACTTGTGCAACACGGTCAGCGGCAGAGCACACCGTATGACGCCGACGACAGCGGCACGGAAGGCTCGGCGTTATGAATGGATGCAGTGTTCAATTTACAGCAGTCTGAGATTTGCATCTATCATCATGGCACAATGACGGAGAGAGAGAGAGAGAGAGAAGGGGAGCAGGAAGAGAGAGGAGTGAGGCGTCTTCCCTCCATCGTCTTCCTCATGAACTGAACGCCAACTGGAACGCTGCACGGAGAGAGCGTGGAGGCGCCTTGTGCGAGCGTGTGCATTGCTCACACTGTTTTCAGAGCCGTGAGTGTTTTCCACATCTTTCTCTCATTGTAGAATCCCATATCCCCCCCCCCCCCCCCCTCCCACTTTCTCTGGCTCCAGCTCTGTTCCACCGCACCTTGGAGAACATACATCACCGGGCATCATCGTTATGCATGGAGGCCCAACAGCATTCATCCTAATATCTGCATGCTATCCAATTCGCCAGAAGAATGGAATAATCCCCCCCCCCCTCAAGACAAACCAATCATTAATCACATAATCCCCCCCCCCCCTCCACCTCCGCCCGTCTGCTGAGTAAAGGCCCGCCGCCTCCTGTAGCCAGCACGGCTGACAGCCGATGTCCATCATCATAAAGACACGGTTATGCTCACATACCGAGACATTAATACAATCCACATCTTTCAGGTCCGGCTTAGTCCATCCTTTGAATTTTATTCCGTCTGCACGCTTAAATAAATCTTAATTTAGTGGCGGCGAGCTCCCATTGGAGCGCTCGCCCCTCTCTTACATACCTCAGCGAGACATATCAGCAATAAATGAAATGAAAAGTGCTGCCAAGACCCCCACCCCGCCCCGTCTAATTACATGCACTGAGGATCTGTTGCATAGAAAAGAGGGTCCCCACGAGCTTGTCCCCCCACCTCTCATCTCCTCCTACATCCATGTTCCCCATTCTTCTCCTCGAGGAGGCCTTATTCGCTCCATCTGTAGCCTCTGGCTCTGTACCCATGTACTGCTGTGATTCAATTCATTAGCGCGTGGCTCGTCCAGAGATTTAACGCCAACGAAGCGGTAGCCCCGCCATGTGTGAGGGTCTTAAATCGCGTGGGTACCCTCGGGTCACCTCGCCAAAGGGGGGGGGGGGGGGGGGATGGAAGAATCAATGAAAGCAATCACCATGTACAATTGGATTTGTTGTGAACGGCACAAAGGACGAAAAACAGATCTATGGATTGTACAGAGGTCAGGTACTCATATACTCATTGTGAGCAATGAAAAGAACAAATTCATACTTTGAGTGGTTTAATAAACTGGTGTGAGCCAAACACTATAGATCTCAAGTTAAGTACCATGTGAAAAGTTTCCAGAGCATTTGAAATCTGTTCCCGATCAGTGTGGAATTAGAAAATAGGAGCCAGCATTGATCAGATTGTCCCATTTTAAGTGATATACACCACTTGGTCTCATGGCTAACTGCCTGACCTGTCATGTTTTGTTCTTACGCCCCTCACGCCATCCATCATTTGGTGAAAAGAAACGAGGTGTCTCATGGAATGACCAAGGCTGATCAATCGATCACTCAGTCACCTCAATGGGAGCTCAAGGTTCAATTTTGCACGTCTATGAGCGGTTTAAAGAACTCATCGAGCACTTTGACGCGTCGAACACATTGAAAGTTACACATGAGGACGGTCCGTGTTGTGCCACTGTATTTGGTGAACACGGATTGTGCAAAGACTTACATATGCAACACCAGCTGCTGAATCCAAGCATGACAAACAGGCATTCCTGTAAGGAATGTCATCATTTGTGCATCCAAACGAAATGGATAAAAACAGTTAAATTGTACCATGAACGGCAATTTGTTGCCTCTCTTTGCGGGCTCCTCCTCCTCCTCAGAAGCACGGCTATCAGCAGCCCATCCCAGGGCTGGTTGATGGCTTCTGCCAACAGAAGGTAGGGAACGCTTTTCCTGCGATTAGTTTCATTTACGCCGTTTTTTCTTTTGCGTGGTAAATTGTTGCCGGTGAATGTGGGCGGAAAGACGCCCGGGCATGGCGGAAGCTAATTTTCCACTTGAGGAAACTGTCTGCAAAATAATAATCGACGGTTTTGTTCTGTGAAAATGATGATCTCCCTCAACCCTGCTGGGAGCTGCAGTAATGGCACAGCACTGGGGAGGCCTTCACGCCATAACTGCACTTTCCCACAACTGGCTTGTTAGCTGGAGAGCCAGAGCCTGTCAACACGCACAGGCAGGCTGAGAGTGCAGCATCTGCCACGGGCTGGCAGGGGGATGTTTCTGAGGCTGGCGCTGCATGCTGAGCAACATATTTCACCGCTGGACGAAAAACGATGTCCCTTTTGTGCGTCTTTGGACATTCTTTACATGTACCGCACAGTACTGTGGACATTCCACTGTGTCCATGTGAACAAATACGACCAAATACGACCGTGTAATGCTACTTACGCACTAATGTGGCAGCAACAAGGATCCCATGATGTAATATATCATAGTATAACACTCACCATGGGTCCATTTCTCTGCAGAGTATTTTAGTTTTTTATATTTTCATCACATTTCACGAATAATTAGTAAGCATGTCTTTACATAAGTGGTATTTTCACTGTAATGCCGTTGTTTCTTTTACCTACCATATATGGTCACGCATATCAAACACATTTTTCCAAAACAAGACAGAATCATGGTTCACTATAAATATCTGTGATCCATGAAACGTATTACTCTATTCAGTGTTTGCCTGTGACTCGGTGTTGTACCACAAAATAAAGAAAAAACTAAATAAAAGGTCATTCTCCACTGAAGAGTTATGCAAGTGGCCTTTAGATGAGCTTCATTTGGTGTCGGGTGTGTATTCCTAAAGGGGAGGTCTGGTAAAAAACGGCACACACAGGCCGCCCGGCGTAACCAGGGCTTCTTGTATTCAGCTCAAGTGTGGCGAGGGGGCAACAATCGACTAATCCTCTTTCTTCCCCTGAAGTTTGTCCGTGGATTGAAATCCGCTGAGCTGAACTTTAAGCATCCAAGAGGAGATAAGATGAGGAGATATGACCGTGTGGGATTCAAAGTCAAGGAAACAAGTTTAAGGTTTCTTGCTCTACTTTATTTCTTCATTTCGCGATATACTTCAACTTTTTTTTCCCTTTTTGTTATGAAAGGCACTTTTCTTTGGTTTTGAACAGATGTTGAGTTATGATCTAGTCGTATCTAAACACAAACTGCCAATGTGTCTCCCTCGATGCGTAGTCTCCTGCTTTATTCTCTCTCATGACTTAAGATTACAGTCAATAAATCACCGGCGTGCTGTACATGTTTGTGAGAGTGCAGCCAGACAGGCACAGAGACGCACACCATCAGATACACCATCAGATACACGCCATCAAAAAAGACGAGTTAATTCCCCACAACAGTAAATGGTTTGATATGAGATATGGTATGTTTTCATCTCGACTGACTTTATTCTTCCCGAGAAAAACGCACCTTATTAGCCGGGGCAGCTGTTCATAACGCTGCGTATTATCCGGCGTATCATTTTTTTTTTTCCTCATTGAGTATTGAGTCCATGAGTGCCTCCCTTCTGCTGGAAATTAATTACTTGAGCTGACTTAATGTGGAGCTATTGAATGAGACAAAGAGCAGAGGTTTTTTTCCCACTCACTCCGCTTTTTTGACACTTGATACGCGTCTATAAGTGAATTACAACCAAAAACAAGATTGGAGAAAGAAACAGAAAACATTGCAATTAAATGTGATTATCCAATTTTGTGATTTATCCGATTTAATTACATCATATCAGTGGAATTTTTTTCCCCCAGAGTATTGATGACCCACTTCAGAGTCCCATTGATTTCACTCTGTGTTTGGCTTTTCCCAGCGTTGCATTGGCTTGCCTGTTTGGCGATTTAAAAACAGGTTATAGGGGTCGCGACTTTTAAACCTCCGGCGATTAGGTTTGCACATGAACACTGCACTCTCTCGCACTCGCACGCATCCACACACGCTCATCGACTCCAAGTGCCCCCGCCTGGTTTTTATGGGAGCTCGGGCCAACTTTATCATTTCCCTGTTCAATAATCCATCAACATTTACATTCCATTCATCATCCCGCTGTCTGAGTTGGAGTATAGCGCTGCAGGAAGGGCCCCTTGGGCAGAGCACCGGCCCTCCCTCATTAGCCATAACACACACACACACACACACAGAGAGACACACACACACTCACGTGACTTACAGCTCAGGACAATATTGACTTCAACAACTCGATCAATTTGCTAAAATGCACCAAATGATGAGCAACAGTGTATTCGTCAGCAACTACGGTAGGCATGCGTGCTTTTGCGCCATTCAGTGTTTCGACACAAAGTCACTGATTCAGAAAACGGAATGCAAAAAAATGAAAGAAAAAGAAAATAGCAATGGAGTGGTCTCACCGACGTCACGATCTCCTTAGTTACGAGGTCGGTCGGCCATGTTGGAGTACATACAGATCCTACATGGCGGCGCGTAAACAAGGAAGTGCGGCGAAAATACAATACTTTGAATCACTGGATAGTGCATCAAAGGTTCGCTACCTGGCCAAATTGAAGGTTATTGGTAACTTGGATCCCTATACGATGAGTGCAGATGGTTTCAGTGCCGATCCTACTTATCTTCCATCGGTAAACTACGGCAACATCTACGCGTATCTCGTGAACACCCCCAGTCCTCACACGAAAGACTAGCTGGAGTGCTACAAAGGGCTCGACGCTTATAATCAGTTTGTCAGTGGATGGGTCCGAGACGTCAAAGCAACGGTCGTCGAGAATTCTCATCTCGTCATTGGGAGGGTAAATATATACAGGTCTGGTACGATATTTAGCAATATTCAATGTTTACTCAGCGCAAACAGACACGTGTGTTTGTTTACATTGTACGTGCATGTCATTGTGTGCGTGTGTGTAGGAATTCACTTTCAACTAACTCCTAACTTCATCCCCCCCCCACACATATATATATATATATATATATATACATATATATATACGTATATATATATATATGATCTGACGTTAAACTCATATCAAGCAATGCTGAGGCTGCATCTCTGTGTTTCGCCTGTTGTACACGCTCGACACGTCTCTGGTACCGACTGCTGTCACGGGCCGATGAAGCTTCGGTAACCTTCTCATGTCCAAGTTTAATTTATATTTCCTTTATTATAATACTGTTCACAAACGAATTTGTAAATAAAATCACTGACCACTTATAAAGTGATCCGCACATACTCTAGTGTACGCCAAATTCCATCCTTTATATCTCGAGAGATGCGTGACAGCCATTTCTCGCGACGTCGCTTGGATAGCTCCTTCGTGTAATTTCCTTGATGTGTAATGACCGCTGGCAAACGAAAGAATGCTTTCTTGTCTATCAGCTCTGCTGCCACAACCAAAGACAGCACAAAAGTTCACCATGATCGATAGGTTATGCGACTCAGCCGTGCATGCCAGTGGCTTTGTGTGTACTCCAACATGGCCGACAGCTAAACTGTGACGTCACACGAGACCACTCCATAGGAGAGAGTTACAGGCTATGATTCGTAAACTAGTTACATGAGAGCTCAGCAACCATGTCTGCACCACCGCAGGGTCTCAGGCTCCCATCTATCCACCTGGACCACACACACACACACACACACACACACACGCACACACACACACACACACAAACACGCATCCACGCACATGAACCAGAAGAGCTGTGAAATCAGCCTTTTCACCAGGCTGCAGTGGCTTAGCAGTAGGGGGTGCTAGTGAGCTGGTGAGGCATAATACAACCCCATACTGGGCTCAGTGTGACACTGGGAGGTTTTACTGTAGCACACACACACACACACACACACATACTGTATGCACCAAACACTCATGGACTTTACACTCACATTTTCTCCCCTCTGTCTCCCTCATCCACACACATCACTTTTGCTAATCTCTTGCGCATTCGTCCACTGGAATAAGATTTCTGGTGAGATTCATTCCCTGCTGTCAAATGGATGAAACATAACTTGACATTCTAAAAGAACAGTATGTGACCGACCTGTATGTTCAGTAATAAAAAAGAGGATAGATCATGAAATGCATGGCTTTTGCTGTATCCACAGTGTCTCTCCTGTGGAGTCATTACATGCAGAATGTTCAACAGCAGAATAAATATGTTGTTCTCTAAAGCTATTAAGCATTCTTTTGCAGTTATTTTTTTTTTTTGCTTCTTGACTTTTTTTTAAAATATGGAAATAGGAGGAAAATAACACCCTTGTTTCTTTCAGGTGCTTACTTTAATGAATAGGTCAATTCCACACAGGTAACTTCAAATCAAAAGCACGCAGTTGCTGCTGGAACTGATCCGTACTTTTATTTGTGTTCTCCTTCTTGGTTTTGCTTTGAATACTAGATGTCTTGATGAAACATAAACAGAATGTGAAACTAAATAAGGAACGCTGAACAAGCTGTGTTTCTTTCTTTGAAAGAACACCAGGAAGACAATAACAGTGAATATAGGCCAGTTATCAATATTCCGTCTGGTAATAAGAGAACAAGGTGTAAGCACATGTGTGTGTGTGTGTGTGTGTGTGTCAGTTTTGGGTAAAAGGCTGAACGTGAATGGACGAAAAAAAAGAAGGTTGGGGCAGGCGAATTAAGGGAAATCATAGGCATATAAATAAATAAACAAAATAATAAATTAAATAAAAAATGCATCTAAAAATAAATTTACTCCAATTCCAATGCAATGCACACAGTATTTGTGATGAAATCATGGAAGTAGAGTAAAGATGAGCTCAGCTTATCCACTGTATTAGGCAGGTTTTTTACTCATGAGGATGCAGATTAATATAAATACATACCATATCAAAATGTCCAGCATCCTCTTAAAGTGTCCACAAGCCATTATAATTATTTTTATAAACTGGAAAGCACTTGTATCCATGGCTGCCAGTTGTAGGGTAAAGCTCAATGGTTAGTAACATATCAGATGTCCTGTCTACCAGATGACTAATGACAGACCTCCCAGTTGGCATATCCACTCTTTGCACACTAAAATATGCTAATGTGTGCATGTGAATATCAAATTGTGGAGATTAAATTCATTATGGTTTAATTGTATGGTTGAATGTGCCTTGGAAAGCTATGAACATGCAGTTTAGAAACTGTCAAGGGCCTGCATGCTTAAATGTTCAGTATAGGATTGAATAGAATGGGAGGTATAGTTGCAAAGTTTGAGGAAGTTTGTAATTCTGTCTGGACTTTTATTACTGGCATCCCAACAACTGACACATTTGGTGTGTTAGCCAGTTGCATGCAGCCCCCAGGACGTCCCGTGCAATTAGTGCTTCATCACTAATAGATTGGCTTTTGGCATATCAAGGAGCCTTTGGACATCTGTGCTAAAAAAAAAACCTGAAGAATGCTGCTTTTAAATTGAATTCATGAGCTTGTGGTTTTGACAATATGCATGGTGTGATGTGGTGATGACACCGTTGCACTCGCCACCTCGGCGAACAATTTAGCAAGCTCGTGAGCAGGTAACATAATGCAGGAAATGCAAAGGCATGATGATGAAAAACGACGAGGACATTGGGGAGTATCTCTGCTATATCATAAAGTTACAAAGAAAAACTCTATACCACTAAAATTGCAATATATTAACGAACCATCCACCAATGAAATTAACAAATAAACGTATTAATTTGTATTAATGGCTTGAAAACTGCACCAATTACTCTCCATACACTAAATAGTTCTCATGTTGACGTAACTTACATTACATAAAGAACGCCTATGAAACCTGCAGACTTGTGCAACAATAGGCTTGGCGACGGGTCCCCAGACCTAATTAAATTATTCCCGTATTCGCACGCCACAATACGGTAGAGTAATTCATTTTCTGCTCAAGAGCAATTCATTACCAAAGGCAATATCAAGTTTATTAAATGTGTCACAAATTACTTTGATGAATTATATTTGCTGGAAGTTGGAAATTGAAACGCTGTCCACATGTAATTATACCTAATGGATATATTTTCATATTACAGAGTGACAAAAGTGTTATTAACACGTTCACAACTTTTCTAGACACCGGGAAATAAGCACAGAGCTCGAGAGTGAAAGAAGCCACTGGGAACATGTCGATGCTACACGTTTGCAACATGAGACAAGGACAGGGATGCTGCTGTCACTCTTCAAGACATTGCTGTTATGAAGAAGTATTTATACTATATGTTAACGCTGCGTGAACACCAGTTATCACACAACACCTATTATATTCTCGTCTAAGAATCCGATGGCTGCCATGATGGCAAGCGCGCCTGTGATCCCCTACGGAGCCATGCATTTGGCTGGTGGTGCTTCTATTACTTGCTGAATCTAAAGCCTGGACTTCTGTTCTGCTTTCGGGGTCCATGAGGACAAAACGTGTTTTGAACAAAAACATGAAAAAATCGAAGCTTTAAATGTCTTTCCCCGTGTGCTTCCATGATGATTTTCTCGGAACTAGACCCAGAACCTGGTCACAATAGCATTTCAAATCCAACTTTATTCAACCTCTTCAACAAAAGGACGATAGGCGGACGCCAACAAGTGGCCAAAGACGACATGATGTCGTCACACCAACTAGTCTGCCCTCACTGCCTCGTGGTGTGTACCCACATGACTGTGGTGGAGTTTGTTCACAGACTAACGTAAGCTTTACGCTTCAGCCGATTGCATTTACTCTCCAAAAATCATAAATCGTTCATTTGTTAAAAGGATCATGCCGAAGAAAACTTTTAAGTATCATCAACTTGTGTTTATTTTCTGCAATATTCCAAAATCCAATGGGAAAAATCCCATTGGCATGTGTTTGCCATTTGGAGACATTCTAAAATAAGACGCTTTTTATCGTTTAATAATCTGTGCATTATCAGGTATGGAACAACGGCGTCATCAACTTCCTCTTTCTTCCCCTTCACTATTAAAAGGTGAATCAAAGAAGTGAGAATGAAGGAGGGGGAGGAGGGGGAGCATGTGTATCCATGTATCTATCTTCTATCTCTCAGAAGCTTTTTACTCTCTCCGGTAATCACGCAGCACACCTTCTCATTTCAATGCGGGGCTGAGTGCGCCGAGTGAACGGCCGCAATCTGGTCCTTGTAATGAAAACGTATATATATTCCAGCGCTCCCTTTCCTGAAAGGAGGGCTCCATTAGAGGATTCAGTCTCATTGATTGAAATGCTTTTAAAACTCGCACGTGTCCATTAATGCAGGCGGGGAGGCTTCTGAGAAGCACAAGTCAATGGTGCCATGCATAAGCCATTCAGTGTGAAAGCAGGGGGGCAGATCTCGTGTTGTTGTTTTGCTTTTCTTTTTTTTAAAGCCAATGGATTTATATGTCTTTAATATATTGCAGCTCCAACCGAAATAACTCCACATTGGGATACTCAAAGCCCTGCTGATATCAATCAGCAATGCAAACATTTTTTATTGTCTAATGGAGGGAGATGTTTAATTAGAAAAACCTGGCTGCTCGCACACCTGGTAACAAACTCTATTTGATAAACATCGGGTTACTCAGTGATGCATCCCCAAACAAGGACACCAGAGGTACAGCACTGACTTGAATTGGTAAAATCCAATCCAGTGGGTTTATAAAGAGTGCAGGGGCTGGTGCTCCCTTCCCCCCGCCGCCTGACTTCTGTGATGATGGTCACTAAGTGAACGGTGAGGTCACATCCTGGACTTTAACGGGTTATAAGATAAGTACGCACGCATGTCTGGTAATAGGCCAGGGTGGCTTCTGCTTTAATGAAGGGAGATGAATTGATTCGACATGCTTTGCCCCGACAACACCATTAAGATCTCTGCCTTCCCATCCAGCAGAGAGAAGCTTCGACATGAAGTTCAGACTTTTTTCCCTCCATATCTATTGCATCGAACATAATCTTCTCTCCCGTGAAAGCAAAATACAACCCAAACACGTACAGTAAATGGCCCCCCACTCCAAACCTGCACGATTTAATCTTTCCTGCTCCCGCCGGAGTTGGCCTCCGCCTTCTTCCTCTCGCTCCTTTCTCGGGAGGTTATGGGAGCTGCCGTGGGGGAAGAGCCGAGCGTTTGATCTGACCCCTCAAATTCAATTACGGCCCGTTCAGATCCCCCGGAGATTGACCCCCCCCCCCTCCTCCCCCAGTCAAAGTGGTCTTGTCTCATTTGGAAAATAGAGGCACGGATCCAGTTATGCATTCAGAAAGAGAAGTCTAGGAGGTCTTGAAGGGGGTGTCCAAGATGATTATCGAATCTAAGGGTGAGGAGGGGAGATAAACTGCAGAGGCATGTGAAAGAAGTAGACAGACGGGGGAACAAAGAGGAGAGCCGCCAATGACAACAAATCTCTCGATTCCATGAACTAACACACATCCACTGGAGCTGCCCTGCTGCTTTCAAACACATATGGTATATCTATATCTCAATCCAGACTCATGAATCGCTCATGTAGCCTCAGATTAGAGAGGTTGTTTTTTTTTTAGGAGATGCACTGAAATGTGTGGGAGCAAGTGTCTAAGCACAGCCTTCTTTGGTTAAATCTCCTTGAGTGGGGAAAAAAAAAGAATAAAGAGCGCATTTACACTGAAAGTGCTGCAGGATGCAGACGGATCAATTGTGTGATTGGTGTGGAGAATTCTGTGAGAAACAAAAAAGAAGGGCTGCCTAACTGTGCCCTGACATGTCTTGATAGAATAGATAGCCTTGAAATGGATTCAGTTGCTCTGACGCCACACTGTAGTGGTTTACTTCGTGGTTCGGTATAAAAGAAGACGTGTAAAGTTCCTGTTTTTCAATTGGTTGAGGAATTTAACATTTTGGGAGCAGGCTGTCACGTGCCCTGTCCACTCCACTGTTACCAGTCATCCATGAATTATTCAGAAAACATTCCAAATACCACGCAATAAAATTCGAGCAAACAGAGGAGGGAGATATTCATATTTTTCATTTGACTCCCGACCTTTTCACAGGCGCCTGTTTCTCATTCATTCCCATTGCAGCAGTATGAACCAATAAAGTCTGACGGACAAAGCCCTGATCAAATACAGGAGCAGAGAGAAGAGACTGTCTCACAGTGGAAAGCACTTGGCAAGTAAAAATAGCTGCAATAGCCTCAGGTAAGTTAACAGCCTGAAACTCCCCAAACTGAATTCAGGTACAACGGCAAGTGTGGGTGTGAAAATGGCCCCGAGAGTCGTTAAGCCGCTTTAAGAGAGCCAGCTGAGAGGCATTGCCAGGCCCTGGAGCAGCGGGAACCCGCAAATTATTTTCCCCCCAACCCATCACAATCCTTTCACACTGTGCCATCGCGTGCACTTGTGTGTGTTTTGGGTGGGTGGGTGATTGAGTGAAAGGCTGTATTATGGCTAAAATGTTACCAAGTCAACCCGAAACCACATTTAGCAGCCACATAACCAGACAATAATCCCAAATGCCACGGAACAAGTTGAGTAAAATTGCTGCAAAACGCTCATCAAACTGAACTGAGCCAGGCTATTTTGGCATTTGCCATGTTTAGAAACGAGAATCATTTTAGGGAATTCTCACACCTATTTTTAACCCTTTCTCCTGCTGTGCCCCTGCTTGGTAATTTATCCCGCTGTTCTCCCAATCGCATAATGATATGCAAATCAAATGGGTTCCTCAGGTGTGGTTTATGTGTTGCCTTATTAGACTGGGGGACAGTATAATATTTTCCACACATTAGGCTTAATTTACATTGTAGAACCTGGCAACCCAGTGTCGAGCATGCATTGTCAAAGGACCCTGCCTGACCCTTCCTTGGCAGGTATGCTGACGTCACCACACGAAGAGAGGGAAAGAACAGAAAGTGAGACAGACACAAGAACATAAATACTCCAGTTTGGACCTTATTCCTCTCCTTTTATGGCTTCCGCCACCCTTTTATAGCAGCCAGGGGATGCAGTATGGAGATAATTAGTGGAAAAATGATTGGGGAACTTGGATGCAATTAGGTGGAGGTAATACATGAATAGCCTCTGCTGAATCCCTTTTTACTCGAACACTATACTGCTACCCTGAATATGATTGTCAGATTGTCTGTGGGAAAAATGGTTGATAAAAATGTAAGATTGTTAAGACTCTGCCTTGGTAAAGACTTAGGTGCATTGGTGACTGTTACATGTTTACCCAAAATGCTTTGCGGTAGCCTGATCCATGAATTTCTTTTTTTGTTGCATGTGATAAACATCAGTTTTACAGTCCTGACGTGTCTCTTTCATGTGATCACACTGTGAATGTCGAGCACCTTTCCCCCGATAGCAGGTTGGGAACACTGTTAGAAGACAGTCCACTCAGCTTTGGGTTGAGGGAATATGCCGACAACGGTTGTATCAATGAAGCAATACATTTTTAGATTCTTATTGGGCAAACATGCACTTGCAAAAACATTCATCAGTTTTAATCGTAGAAGTTGTTTTTGACAGAGTTCCTATCATATCTGTCACGAGTTTGATCGATAATCCAAATCGGGAAGGGAGATTAAGGGAGAGGATAATTCAGCCTGGCTCGAACATAAAAAAACAAATCCACTGGTTGCTTGGCATCTTCACTGGCAACAAGTCTCCAGGAAGTAAACTGCGCCCGGCCAGAAAATAGTCCGGCAAGTAGCCCATGTAAAATCCAACGAGCTGTTTTCACACTTTGATTTTTCTACAAACTAAACAAAACAAGATGTAATCTGTGAATTAATGAGCTTAAATGTATGTTGGTAACCATCTCTTGGCTGTTGGCTTCAGCACTATTTACCGCCAATATGAGGATGGAATCTATCTTCTCGGGATTCATTTTGGACCACAATCTGTTTGTTAACTGTGTAGATTGACAACAGCAGTGTTGTCTGACAACATTGGAACTGTGGTATAAAATCCACTTTGTGAAACGTTACAAACGATCATATCACATGCATGTAAAGTTCCCATTGCCTCCCCAATCTCGTAACAACATTCATTACCCGCCCCGGTGCCATTCCAGAATCAGCGGGTCAGCGAGTAGTAACCCTTCAGAGAAAAGGGCTCTGCCTCGTAAAAGCTTTATGCGGCAGCACTGGTAGACATTTGGCGAGCACGTTTATCGCCAACTCGGGTTAATTAAACTCAAACCACCATCTCGATCAAACAACGGTAAATAAAGACAACGTTTCTCTGTAGAAGAGAGTGGACTGTAGGAGCTCCAGGCAAACACACGTGTATCAGCGTTTACAAGTGTCAGGGATCCGTCTGTTATAGAAGCCAAGCAAACAGATGATAGAGACGTCGACAAGAGGCAGGGAGACGGAGGATGACAAACTACATCCAAAGTCATTAGTTCAGCAATTAGATGGCTTGTCACATGCCCTCTGAGTCACATATTCAACAGGTCCTAGCCAAGTCATGCATAGAAAATGAGATGTATGCTCATCACTGGACTTTTGTTTTCTGTGCAATGAAACAGAAAACACTTGAAAAGATGTCTTTAATTTGTGAGTCAATCCTCTAAACAGCCGATGAGCGAGCGATTTACAGGTAAACAAACCCTCCCCCTCCCCCCTCACCATACCTCTGTGCAAGCGCTCGGCCTTTAAAATTGATCCTAATGACTCGTGGCTTGCGCTGGGACTGTTTCGTGTGAATGTGGGAGTTGCCGTAATTGCCGGCCCATTAGCGTGTTCAGGATTGTTTTTGTTTGATTGTTCCGTGTGCTAATTCATAGAGTTGTCACAATACTCGCCTGTCGCTGTGATTCATCGAACACGCATTTGAAGTTGTTTTTGAACACCTGCGGGGCAAAGCGACGCAAAAACAACAATACGGGAGCAGAAGAAATTCACATGTTTTGGTGGCTTTGTGGAAATATGCTAATTAAAGACCGTCCATTACAGGGGTTTTTTTTGGGCCATTTTTTTGTTGCTAATTTGCATGGATGTAGCTAAGGAGCTAGCAGGCCATGGAGCAAAGCTCTGACTCCTACAGAGCTTTCATTGTCTCTTCCACTGGTGGAAAGAGCCATGAATCACATCTATATGAATCACTGACTGGTGAGTCATAGGTCAGGAACCAGGTTCGCTACAATTGCTAACAGATGAAAAATCGAGAAATGAAACAATATACTGTAGTAGTAGTGGCTATAGCACATGAACATATTTAAATGTAATATCTGTATGAATGGATACAGAGAGCGCCTTCATTTATGGAGTTTTAAAGAAATATGAGAGCAGTAACCGTCTTGTATGAATTACCACAGTGACCTGCAAAAGTAGAACAGGTGGTGAAATCTCTACCATGACGGGCACACAGTACACGCCATGCCGCGTGACATCACGACCTTCTACGTCTCGGCTCACCGACGCAGTAAAATCAACTCAGTGTCGTTTGTGTTGCCTGCCACTTGTCGTTCTTTCGCTCTCATTTACTGGCCCCGCTGTGTTTTATGTTTTTTTTGTCTTTCCGAACAACAAGCGCAAAACACTGTCACTGGACCGTCACTGACTCGGCTTAAACGACGTCTGAAATTGCTTTGTTTCCCCTTCCCTGCACACGCGCATGTCACAGATGTTGTTTGGCTGAGTGTGGCCGCACGCCAAAAATCAAGCGTGACACGCCATTAGCAATTGAGCTGACTGCGCGCGGTTTAGTCCTTCCATTATTCTTTTTTTTTTTTGAGAGCAACGCAGACGCAGTAGTGAGTGTTTCGTTGGAAGCAGGATGCATTTGCCCTGTTATGAACCTGGACAGAGCATGAGATGAGTCATCTTTAGCCTGTGTTGGTGGATGCAAGCAAAAAGAGCTTTTAGGCCGACAATGGTGTATGTTTTGGTGTTTTGTGTGATTACTTAAAGGAATATATAGGTGATCATTAGTAGTCTAATTACCATCACCAATCTAAACTGTCACATTCATTCAGATTTTTGGTGACAGATTCATTTTCAGGGTCTGTCTGTGTAGTTCGGAGTAGCTTTGGCGCAGTCCGTTGTCTCTCATCCCCCCCAAGTTGCTCTGAGGTCAACTTCAGATTAACTAACGTGATCTATCCCCGCTGCCACGATGCATTACCGCTCGCATTGTTCTCCGGGTCCGCTCACACGGCTGGCATTGCTTTCCATTACACCCTCAACGTTTCTCTTTAATTAAACGTACCCGGCAGATTAATTACAGGACAACGTAAATGATGAAAACATTAGAGGTGTCCTGAAACATTGTGTTTGGTGTGAATCTGCCTCCCTGCCCCCCCCCCCGGGCCCTTAAGCTGTCACTCCCGCTGTTCAATAAGCAATCTGGTATCGCGAGGTGTAACCAGGGGAGTCGTGCGGGGCAGTTTGTTTCTGTTTGCCAGACAGGTTCGATTCTTTGAGCGACACGGCCTACAAAACCAGACACGCAGGGCTGGAGGCTGGGTAAAAACTAATTATGGTGGTGTTAAAAGGCAAGCTCAATGAGGCAGAGAAGAGACCGCCAGATGCTCAGCACCTCTTGACTTAAGCTCTGCAGGACAGCGGCGGGAGTTGGTCGGACTAAACAATGCTGTTTATACTTCGTTTTCAGGAACCTTACTGCCAAATGAACGATGTGAGCTCCTGTCTTTGAGGACAGAGTCTCGGATTTGTTACCAAACAAGTGACATGGGACTCTGGAATGATTGTTGTTCTCATTTATAATGCTCTAAAATATAGCAACAGTGGGGAAATGCCGATACATGTGTTGTCTAAATACATTTCAATTGATTTTCACCCACAAAGAAAAGAGGAATGACAGCACAAACACGGCTCTCTTCATTTCAGACTCTCAAATGTCTGTGTGAGACCGAAGTAGACAGATATCCATCACGCCGTCCGGATCATCACTGTGATAGAGCTGGTCTATATCGGGAAGACACCGGAGGGGCCTTTAAAAAGGGAGAATAACGGATATGTGGGTATCAGATGAAGGCATTCGAGAGTCTGAGTGACACAAACATGTTATGAAGGATGAGCAACATCTGGTGCGATGGATCTTATCCTCTGGTCGCGAGTCATTACTTCGAGTTCCGACGCAGCCGCACTATTTGCTGTACTTGCCGTACTAATCTCGGCCCTAATTCACATGTATCCTCTGGCTTAATGGGCTCTTTAGAGTATTAACATTTTTACTTTCCCTACTTGTTTCTAGTACACTTTAATGTCGGGGGGCCGAGCAAGAGCTTTCCAATTTGTTTGCATTGTTTAAGTAGCATTACAAGGGATTTTCAGGACCGTCTTGTTTGAATCGAGGTATTAATTCAAAATTATCAAATCGAGAAAAAGCATTGCTGCACTTTAACAGTGTTACTTCCATGTAAATGATAACTCTCTCGCTGCTGAGGAGCGCTTGTCATTCTGCCGGGTATCTCCAGGGATTTATAAAGTGTATTTGGCTCCCCCCCCCCTTTTCAAAACTGCTGGAATGTGAGGAAGAAAGGCAGAGAGCAGTACAAGGGGTTAGGGAGGTGGTTGAAACTGCCTCCGACAAAATGAGCATGGCCCCTGAACTAAACCCAGGGGATTGAAAGTGGATTGAATGCATCTCACCATATATAGACAGCCGCTGGCACAGCGGGGACAGCGATACGGGAGGAGGAGGAGGAGAGAGGGGACTTGGAGTGAGTCGACGAGGGTGAAGAAAGGGAGTAGCGGGGAGAGCGGGAAAAAAAAAGAAGCAATGGTGTGTTACCGGCTGACCACTGGAGCTTTACAAACTCCCCCCTCCTCTCCCATTATACCATTACTGAGACTGAGGGTCCTGTTCTCACCCAGCCATGCAGCATTCTGGTGCGGCGCCAGGCCTGCTGGCTGCCCCGCGGCCTCGCTGCGCCATCAACACCGGGGAATGGACACGATTGGAAGAGCCAGACTAATTCCTGGATGACAACAGCGAGAGGGTACTGGGCTCCTAGGGGTTAAAAGTGCCTTAATCTTTTTTATCCTCTGCTAGAGAGGACTATTCACAGATTTGATACACTTACTCTAAATCCCTAAGTGGCATGCGGGGGCAAGGCTGAGGGGAATTCCACACAAACAGATGAATGCTGGCAGCCAGCCGAGGATGCCGGAGCAATGAAACATCACATACACGGCTTTGGGTTTACAGTGTGCATCGTGACATTTTTTTTGATTTTCCCATGAAGTCTCTATGTTCGGGGATTAGCTGGTGATGCAACTGCTGTCAGCCAAGCGGATGCATCTGCTGCAATCGCCCCGGAAAACATCACGTTGACAGTTTTTAGGTACGGCGAGTCTTCTCCCCCATGCAAGCGTCTATATTCTCGACGCCGCACTTCCTCGGTGCTCTCTAGCATACTCACGCATGTCCTCAGCCTCCCCAGTTCCCTAATGAGGCGTGATCACTGTGTTAAACTGCTAATTAAAATCAGATATTAAAGCCCACTACCCATAATCCCCCTTGGCTCGCGCTACAAACACCAGGCTGGCTGTCGCCTGGTATTATGCTCCGACGGATCCCAGGCAAAGCGGGGCAACACGTCGCTTGGCCTCACCCTCACAGAGCAGCCAGTGCATCAATCAGCAGCTGATCTTTAAACTCGTTTAAACTCGCGGGCTAACTTTGATTCTAGCCGTCCGTCCCTTTCCCCCCCCCCCCCCGGCGTTGCGGTCGCATGTTAGGCGCGAGTGAGGACGTGTGCATAAGCAAAAACAGATGACAGAAAACATGTTTGAGGCATATGGTGCATGTCATCATTGTACATATTTGAACAGGGAGGCTGTAATTTGAACAAAATGAGGGCGACGTGTCAGGGAATACTCTGATTCTGTCTGTGAGCGATCTGGCTTCCACAGAACAGCCGGTGGGCCATTACACTGATGATCAGCCATGCAAAATGAATGAGTCATTGATCTTCAACAGTTCTTGGATTTTTATTTTTTTTGGGATATTAAATATGTTCTTCATATGTTTTGAGGGAGGAGAATATAATTTCCCTCTTTAGTTGGTGACAATATGTAGGTTTACTGTGTGTTTGCCTGTGATATCTGAGCATTTTCTTCCTCATGCATACCCCATCTTACCGCTCAATCTCTCACTGCTCCAGAAAAAAAGTTTTTCCTCACCAATTTCCAATAAATATTCTCTGCTGTAGAGCGGTCAAGACCTTCGTGATCCTCTGTCTCCTCTGCTCAGGGCGATACGAAGCTGAGGGCACGACTCCAAAGAAACTCAGGTCTCCACGGTGGAGAGTACGGGTGAACTCTGAACCTTACTCCGCTACCTCATTAGCCTGCACACACCCCGGGCATCTGTTCTATCTTGAGCCTTAATATGACCGCATGAATCCAGAAAATAACTGCTCTCATTTGGGCCGTGTGGGATTAGACCGGCGATGACCGGGGTTCACCGACTCGCACGGCACCGTTCAGCTTTCATTCATTTGGAAAAGAATAAGCAAATGAGCACTTTCACAGGGGACGGGGTTGTAGTTTTTCTTGTGCTTTTCTGCTTGAAGAGAAGCGATGACGTGAGAGGGAGGCGAAGCGGCCGAGAAAGAGGGAAAGGAAAGACGACAGTCAGAATGAGAGGGGTCATTGAGCACAACAGGGACACGGGGGGGGGGGGGGGCGCCGCTCAGCCGGAGGGACTCTGGCGAGGACGAAGCCACCTATCTTATGGTGACAAGCGGCAAATGGGGGCCCATTACGACACGGAATGCTAATGCCAAACTTTGGGCCCCGGGGACTGGCCCGGCTCCTCAAACACGCGGCGAGGAGGCCTGCCAGGGCGCATGCATGACATCTTCCATTCACACCCACAAGTGCAAAGAGATAATAACCGTATAAATCACAAGAGACTCTTCTTCCTCGCTCCTTCGCTGCTCTCAATCTGTGTCTTGACGGCTTCTAACACTTGCTGTTCCTAATTGTCTATTTTTTCCTCCTTTTCCTCCCACTCCCATTCTTTATTGTCTCTTAGCAAATCCCTCCACACGCACACGCACACGCACACAATTCCCTTCGACGTGCTCTCTTTCATTGTCGGATTGCTCGGAAGAAAAAAAAGAAGCCAAGGACAGCTGGTGAAAACCATTCATATTGATTAAACAATCTCTGTTCATCTCGTCCAAATATAGTGCTGCCAACGTTGACTGAAATGCACATTTTACACACAGTGATAGGCCGCGGTAATAATCAAACAAACAAGCGCTAACGACGCGGGATGTGGACCGTGTTGTCGGACGTTTTGTCAAAAAAATTGACAGCGGGAAAAAACATTTTGTGCAAATGCCAATGATGGGAGGAAAATGATTTTTATCATCTCTCTAGATTCCTTTTGATCAATGCATTCCCTTTTTTTTTGCAGGTCTCTCGTGGCAGGGAAGGAAATTGAGCTTTTTTTAAAAATAACTATTCAAAATGTGGACTTCTATGTTGTTGTATTCGAGAACAGTGTGTGTGCGGGGGAAAGTCAAGGGGAAAGATAAAGAGAAGAGACTGCAGAAAGGCAGACTTGTCTCCCCGTTCCCTCAGGCCTGTGGTGTGGGCACTGACTCTATTTGACATCGAGTTGCAGTGCTGAGAAAGACAGAGTGAGGCAGAGACAGAAACACACAGAGAGGGAGACATCAGAGCTCTTGTGCCTTCAGGGGTTGTGTAAATGTGAGTCATGCCATGATGGGGCCCACTTGTTCAGGGTAACGTCACCCTTATGACTTTCATTTTGTTTGGGGAGTTCAGACAGTTTTGACTTCCTTGCTCCTGCTCTTTTCTGAGTGGCAAAAGAGAGAAATACAAAAGTGGCAAACTGAGATTAGATATTAAAGGGGAACAAGGCGACCATATGTCTGACCGTGAAGCTGTGTGCCTTGCAAAATGATGTGATGAACTGAGATACGGGACAACAATGTACAGTGCAGTACACTGTAAGTGCATTGCAAAAATGTTATGTCATGTAATCAGCAAAGGCTGAAATAATATATCTATTTGAATCAGTAATAAATCATTTTAAATAACAATATTTTGGTTTCGGAGCGTTGGTTTTATACAAAAGCATTTTTCACCTTGGACATTTTTGAGTTTTTGCTAAACTAAATCAAACATTTAAAGCCGCAGAATCAATATTTTCATCCCTCTCCTCTTTTACGACTGATGGCTTCAGATGTCCCACCTGACAGTTTCCCCGATTTCAGCCAGTTTAGCATATTTGCATGAATGTTGCTGAATGCATGAAGTTCGCTGTTAGCTGACGCTAGCTGCACAAGCTAGGCTGGCTAGTGTGTACGACTGGCGGCAGGCGGCAAGTCTGCCGGAAGGAGCTCAAGTGCATTTATTAAATTGTACGTTTTTAATTTAAAATCTTACAAAGGGGATTTTTATAATTCATGTTTTTATTTTGTGAAAAATCCCACTTTTAAATTTAAAATTAAAATTATTATTTTTTTTAAATATTTAATATTATGACACCATCAGACGCCATTACACTTTTCCTCTCGCGCACCCCCTAGAGGCAGCTCGCGCACCACACTTTGGGAATCCCTGTATTACAAGAAACAAATAAACAGACTTCATTTCCCTCCATTTGTTTGAATGCACCACAAAGAGAAGTTGGTCACTGCTTACAAATCATCATCGTAGGAGAACATGACTGCTACCTTACTAAGACTATATCTGCAAGGCGATTGTCACACTCTACTGAAATAAATGGAAACCAATAGCTGTCTGGTGGGTAAGAAATCGGTCAAAAAGACATTTCTTTCGGCAAAAACGCAACATGCATGATAAGTCTTTAATTGGCAAAGATGTGGAAAAGCTTCAGTATGGTCCTTTCATCAGTTTTTTTGCGACGTAATTTATTTTATTAACAATTTAGCAAGAAACCGATGATTCATTTGACATTAAAACAGAACTCTTCTCCCACAGTGTTCTGAAACATCCGCTTTCAACACAATACAGCCTTCTCCCAGCCCTCGCCCCATAATGCCTTTGACTGCAACAGTGGAAAGTGAGGCCAATATGATACGAGCCACAAAACCACTAGGGAGAGATGGGAGTAAAACCTTTGGGTAATGCACTCCACACAATGGCCCTATTTACTGATGCACCTGAAAGAGAGCTGCAAAGCAGCACATCACTGTGTAGGAGAACTGTGGAGGATTCCAGAGGCCAGTTGCACGGTATCCTTCATGCGGCTGACACTAAACGCGCGGCTGATAGTGGCAATTCCAGGCCGTGCGTGCGCGTGTAGGCATGCATGGATGACAGGGAAAGCTCACCCAGTGTGTGAGGATGTATGTGCACGTGTGTGCAGAACATGCTCACCTACAAACGCACGCCTTGAGTAAAATGCGACACGGGGAAAATTGGAATTCAAACCTGATCTCGACTTCATAATTGTTGTTTCTTATCTGCGCGTTCCCGTTACACCACGAATTTGGCACAGTAATCTAAAATGAAATGAAATGAAACAGAACAATTCAATGCATGTCAAAGCAAGCTATACCTCGCCTTGTGTGTGTGTGTGTGTGTGTGTCAATGTATTTGTCTGCAATGCCTGTATAGTTGCCCTTCTCCTTTTGGTTTCGTCTGTCATTGTTGCACCGTGGTCCATTTGGCCCTGAAACGGTAAGAAACGGAGCGGTCGGCTTTACAAATCCCGTCTGAATTCCTCAGTGAGAAGGATTTAGTGCCCACCTTCTGACCGTGCATTCCGAAAAACAGCAGGGCGCCCTCTTTGATATCTGCAAGAAGAACAAAACACAGCTCCGTTGCCTATAAGGTGGCATTTTCTATCAAAGCAAAAGGCCATAATCCAGACTTATACTCGAAATCCTACGTACACTGACATAATGCCCCTTAAGCTGTCTAATTCCCTCTAGAGCCCTCGATGTTTCCTCCATTGTCTCTCTTTCCTCCGTCCGGCTTTCTGTTTCTCACACAGTGTATCTTCCCTTCATGTCTCCTCTCTATCCCGGTTCACATGCCTGTCAGTTCTCCCACTTCACAGTGTCGCTCTGCTTCATTTTGTTTCTTCTTCTCTGTATTCATCGCCCTCTCTGGGCTTCTCGTATTTCCCCCCCCCCCCCCCCCCCCCATCTGTGCTCCCATCACAACAAGAACAACAACAATATTCTGTACTACGCCCCGAACAACCATCCCGAGCCATGCCGGTTGCTAGGATACCCCGCGGCCATTGTGATTGGTTGTCATCATTTGCGGGGATTTGCCGTTTAATCCGGCCGATGTAATTGGCCTGCTCTCCGGTGTTCAGGCAAGCTTAATTCCTCAGACGAGCGCGCATTTAGCGATGATGCAGTGCTATCATGTATCGGCAAATACAGCGGGCTAATACAGAGAGACACACACACTCAATGCCTGCCCTCTTGTTTCGCTCTCGCTGAGCAACATGAGTGGCGATGAAACACACACGAGCTTTGTTTGCCATCCGGCTCGACAAACAGCTCCGGTCAGCGCATGTCATATGACACCGAAAAGTCAAGTTCCGTGTGACGCGCCGTTGAAATTGCTCTCGTGTGTCACTTTCCGTCTGCGTGGGTGTCATGAGTGTCGACACCCGGCACACACACACACACACAGACACACACTTCAAGGGCCAGTGTTGTCACATGGGAACGAGTTGTCGATTCCTGACGGGAGATGTGTCACACATACAGCACGTGAACACAAGCAGGGGTGTCACATGATGAGATGACATGAGAGGCAAAGTGGCGATGAGACATTAACATGCAGCTGAATGTATGTGTGTGTGTGTGTGCGAGAGAGAGACACGGAGAGAGGCTGTAGGCCCATGGGTTTGGACACGTTCACAGATGGTGACCAACTTGACAGAGATCATTCCGTCGTGTGGCTTATGAAACTGAAACGCAGCATGCATGTAACTGACCACAGTTTTGGTTGAGGTTAACACCTTCTGTTAGTCATTTTTTAGAACTTAGACACAGTGAAATGAAAGAAAAGTTGCCCCTGTTTCGATTATTAATGTATCACTGTATTTTGATGTTTAAATCACTCTAAATTGTTCCTTCTTTTTGACACATATGTGCCCAACTGCATCTTCCAGGTAAGTCATTTTGCTTCACGAATTGGATCGCGGATGACACCCTTCACCTAAACTCAATCTGTACCTGCCATTGTTTTAATGGGCTACCAGTTTGATAGTGCCCTTGCAGTTATTTCTGTGTGTGTGTGTGTGTGTGTCTGGCTCAGCCTAGCAGACTGTTTAGGTGCTAATAGAGTTATGGCTCCCATATGGCATCATTATGGTGTCGGCTAGCCCCACTCACACTCATGCGACACACTCACTCACTCTCACACACACATTTGACTTTCAATACGTGTACACACACGCAGTGACAGCTGCTGGTTTCGACAGACCCAGGTGCAGGAATCTTCAAGGCCCTCAACACTTAGCCTCAGATGCATGTGCGTGCCAACACGCACATTTGAACTGCAAGATCCAGCATGCATCTGAATATGAAACAGAGGAATATAAAGCATGTGCACCTGTATATATGTTACGCTTTTACACCGGGACTCGTGCGTCTGTGAGTTAAAGCTAATACAATAACAACAAAAACAAAACTTTGAATTTCAAATATAGCAGATAATAATTGCTTTTTGCAGAATAAAAGTATTTTATTTCTGTTACCTTGAACTCACCCATGTGCTAAATGAATGACTTGGCGGTAAAAAAAAGAAAAAAAAAAAAAAAAATCCAACCAAAGAAAGAATGAATTTCTAACAACGCATAAATAACCTGTAATTTACCAATTGTTATGCTGTTTGCATATCCAGTTGGGCATGAAGAAATACATGTTTTGTATGCTAATGATTAGCACGCCACAAAGCACGTGTGCACTTCTCGGCGTGTGTGTGATAAACGCTCTGCGAGCAACCTTGATTAATAGCGCTGAGAATGCATGCGAGGATGGCGGTGATGACGGTTCAAACCCGGCTCAGGCAGAGGAGCAGCGGGTCAGAGTGTTGACTGCGCCTGCCGTTCATCTTCATTTGGCTGTTTTCACTCCATCACTGCTGAAGTTTCAAGCTGAGAGATAGTGAATGAAACGTTCCCCCCCTCTCTTTTGCAGTCAATTATGTGGTCAAGTGTCAAGAGCATGATGGAGAGAATGTGAGGATGTTGTGTTGTGGAAGGCGGTGGCATTTTTCACTTCTCAGGTGGGAGCATTACAATGCTTGATAGGGGAGGAATACGACAAAGTGATGTTTGCCAGTGGGGGAGATAGGAAGACGTACAGGCCCATAAAATGAGCTTATCCTGATTTCTCTCTGTCTTTTTGTTATTTGTATGGCAAAGATTAGAAGACATAAGAGGAAACTGCTTTCTGTGTATGTGGTTGGGTCCACACTTGTTATTTGAAAAAATATTATCAGTTTAGCCAAATTGCACACCAATATATATATATATTAACTTACAGTTTAGAGGGATCTAGTCTTGGAAGTAGTGGAAGAGGAGATTCAAAGCAGTTTTCACTTCTCTCCCTTTTTGTTTAAATTAGCATGTGACACACTCGGACAACAGCGTTTCCTCATGGGAACACTTAAAAAAACAGGTTATGACCTCATGGAAAAGAGCCCTTTACTCCTCCTGCTTCATTGAGGCTGAACAGGGCAACTCCCAGATTGAAACCCATGTTGCTGTGCGAGTTTGAAGTAGTATGGCGATGAAAAAAAACAAGCTCACATGCTCGGCTAACCAAGAATGCGTAAAGGTTCCATCAACCGGTGCGGCTGTCCATCCAAACCCCCCCGCAGTCTCACCTCACCACAGCCCGGTCGAGTTGCAGTTTTCATGCGTCTGACTTGTGTTGTTGTTGTTGTCTCCTGTGGGCTGAGTTTTACACAGTCTGTCAATCTCCTGAGCGTCACACATTAGAAGGACCAGTGGAGTGAGACACCAAGAGCGATCCCTCTGGGGAACAACTCGTCTCCCACCTCCCACCCCCTCTCTATTTGTCTCTCTTTATCTTCCAGCCTTCCTCTCTCCCTCTCCCCTTCTGTTTTAGTTGTTTTCTCTCTGCATTCTCTTACCACGTCCTCCTCCGACTCCATCAACAGCTCCCCAGACTCCCGGGCCAAGTTTGAGCGAGTCAGATCCCCTCTGTTTGGTGAGGCTACGCTACATCTGTTGGCGCTCGAGTGGTCGGCCAAGCCCAGCCGCCATCCCGCAGCATGCATCACAGCGAGCGTGCAACTAATGAACGCCGCAGAAGGAATATGCCGGTGCCCATCCCCTTGCACTTTTTTAGTTTGATAAGTTTCACTCTCAATGGCTGTTTACAACGAGTCTGTCTGGAAACAAGGAGCAGAAACATCGAGTCAGATGACCGTGAAATGTCTGTAGAGACCTCTCAAATGAAACAGAAATCACACACCAAACCCTCAACTGGCTTTTGAAGGGAGAAAGTCAATGAATCACATGAAGATCACGGGTGAGCAGCTTCTCAAAGAAGCAGGAGTTTGTAAAACTTTAAAAAAAAAAAAGAGAAAACGGTGAGAACATCCTGACCCTGTAACGGCAAGAATGACTGCAGCCCAGACATCTGAAAAGTCAAATGAAAAACAGTCAAGAGTCAAAAGCGAAATTCCACTGTCTTTTCGCTTGAAAGTGACTATATTTGAAGGATTGTGTCTTTGAGTATATGGAGATGGGGATATGCGGGGAGGAGGGGGTCTGAATATAAAAATGCAGGGCTTTAACTCAAGCCTCTGTGTGAATAGCCCTGGCATTCTTCTGGATTTAATGAAAGCTTCCAATGTGAGTGAAAGCCTGAAATGGCATTAGTTGGCACACAATAGTAGCCTTAACTGTAGGTATTAAACCTTAACAGCCAAGACCTAATTGGCTGACCAGTGAATAGGCCAATGGGTGGCTGACTCATAGGCTGCAATGTCAAAATGCCTGAAGGTCCAACAGCTTTCTTTTTTTTTTTTTACCTCAAATGAGAAAAAGCTCCCTCTTGATTAAACATCCGTATCGAGCTCCGGTCACCCCTCATGCCTGTTCTTTTGTTTGGGGGCTTTTCTTCGCTAAATCGCTTGTTAAATTCTCCATTGAACGTGGAGGCCTCAGCTTCATTTGTATTTATTTTTTGGCCAAATGTAACCGCTATCAGTTCTTTCATCTGTGTACGCCTCCGCGGTGAGAGTTTAGATATATTCAGCTCCTCGGTTGCACATTGCTGCCTCCATTTAACTCGCCTTCGTGTGACAAAACCAACACAAAAACACTCGGTCAAGTGAAGAGAGCATCAGACTCTTGGATCTTTTTACAACAGAGGATGGAAAAGAGGGGGGGGGGGGTTCTAGGGTGCATCCAATCACTGACTCCAATAAAATGAAGTACTCCCTGGCCAATAGGGGAACAAGACAGTGGAATGGCGGAGTACAATCATGCAGTGAAGCCCCCGTTATCCAACCAACTGTGCTAATCAAAACCTTGTGTGCCTGATCAATACCAGTGGGCAGCAGATTGCCCTCCTATAGGGAACCGGTGGAGGCTAAAGGGGTGTATCAAAGGCAGGGGGAGAGGGGACAGATAAGAGGCAGTGTGAGGGCTCGGGGGGTAATGCGGTAACCGGGGACGAGTTGAGTGATTTGATCGGGTATACAGTGAGACACTGCCTGGCCAAGGACGGGAGAGAGACCACACTCAAACACACATGGGGAAGTCATAGGGGCATTGCCTGGTGTTTCTCCAGCAGTAAATCCTTAGTGTGCAAAGAGCCAAGTGTCACATATATAATAGTAGAAGAAGAAGAAGGAACTTTTAGGATTTTTTAGACTGGAATCTGTGATTGATTTTCCAATTTTCCTCAAAAAAAAATGATCTAAACCAATAATTGTTTGTTTTTCTATTTTTCTATGTATCAGTTATCCACTGGTAAGCCTCCATTAGTGAATCCCCCAGCACTGGGTATGTGAACTGTGTGTTGCTTTACTGTGTGAACAGGAGCTGTGGGCGGTCACTAGCTAGTTACCACGGACGTGTTTTTATTCCCATGTTGAAGTATTGCATTGCAGAAGCTGTATGGAATTGGTGAAATTAACTTAAAAAGGGTTTTGCGCTTGGTTTTTGTGGCTTTTGCTGCAGGCAAACAGCGGCACGTTGGCGAGAAACCAAAGACGTCTTGAAGCGGTGCTCCTGGGAAAGACAAATCGAAGTTACTTTTTTTCTTTTCCACAAAATGGAGAAACATTCTCGACCAGAGGCCCGTTGTTACATCTCTGTGCTCTATTATCAACACCTTATCAAGTTTTGCAAAATGAAATGAAAAGTCATATAATGTCAGAGGCTTTGCACAGAGTGTTTGAAATACCCATTTTTCGTCCATGATCATGTTGTGGTTGTTATTTGCAAAACAACTGTTGATGACAAAACATCTTCAAATTCATAACTGGATTCCATCATTTTCCCCCAAACAAATATGGAAATACCATCATTTTACCATAGGTATTATGGTTTGAATTAGAGTAGGTCGAGCTATACCGTGGAGTACCAAATTGTTACCATGGTGGTACAATGGTAAATTATTAATAATTGGGAAAAATACAATTTTAAAGTTCTTCTTCATCAAATAAATGAGACTCATCCTGGCTCTCGACGTCAACACCATCAAGACGCACAAAGATTCTGGACGCGTTCCACTGAAGATAAAAGGCCAATCGCAAGAGCAAGGGGGACATGACAACTATCTCCAATGTCCTCTTGAGACAACAGCGGGAGCAAGCCGAGCAGAGAAGCAACGGAGGGACAAGCATGTGCATTTGGCTGATTCCAGGAAAAAGGGCAACACAGTGCAAGGCCATGTCTAAACACCCTCATTTCCCTCCAACAACAATCATTCTACACCAACCCACATCCAACTACCCCTGCTGACACACCGTGTCATTCACATCCTATCTGAACTCGGAGTGGGCAATGAAAGCAATGTTTTCCCTTTTCAATCCTTTGGTAACACACAGCCACTTGTGTCTTAAGTTATTTGTATAGAGCCACTTATTCTACCACTTGATGACATCACAGATATGTTAATGTTCTCATGCCTCGGGGCTGAGGGAGACAGTCGTCCTTGTTTACCGATATTTATTGCACTTGGAATAGCACAATGTTAGGACACGTTTATTTTTATATGTTTTAAAAGAACGTACATTGTAAGGCAGAATGTTTGCAAGAAAAGAAGTTTAAAAAAAGTCAAGAGATAGTATATGATATATGTATCCATTGGAACACGGGGGCGAACACGACTTGGCATGGTGGGCTCAACAAATCGACAGGTCATAGTGCACAACAGTTTCAAAAGTGGACTTGGACATTCTGAAATGCTGCAGCCAAAGGCTGGCTGGAAAGTCTGAGTCCACTGTGACCTCCCGGACTTCTTGCGTGCACTCTCTCTCCCACATGTATGGCTCCGGTCTTTGGCATATGGCCCTTGTTGCAATGTTACATTACAATCATTGCAATAATTTGTGTCCGGACAGCATGAAACACGGCCAATACTGGCCGGCATGAAAGAACGATTCAAACTCGCCCGACTGAAATAAAACGCATACATTTTTTTTCATGTCGTAAAAAAAAGCCAAAAGTTTCCGTGACTCTGGGCTCACAGATTTGTCTTTTTGTCAACTGCTATTTGCAACCTCAAGAGCGTACTCTAAAAGTCACCATTTTGCGGTTGGCCAATTGGCATTGAAATGAAGGAAGAGGAAGAATATTTCTCTTTCGATCCTATAGATGTAAAGCTTCGGTGTGGGTGGCAAACCTTTAGAGATCTGTGGAGACAGAAAAGTGTCGACACCGTTGGGATGTAGCCTAACATTCCTAACACTCCCCCACACTGCCCATTATAAAGTTTATATTGGAGAACAGCTTCAAGGGAAGTTGCCCCCAGAGAGATTGAAGTGAAGGCCTATCAGGTGGAAGAATAAAAACAGTAATATACTTTTTTTAAACAAATGATCACTTCCAACATTAAGATGTTTCTACACCATACACTAATTGATTAAAATCCAGCTCATTGAATCGAACTGTTTCCTCATCTTCGACCGTGAATAACATGAATGCCAATTTCCATAAGTGCACACAGGATCAGATTTTAAAATTCCGTCTGCCAAAACACTGAAGAGAGCAGATTTGACTCTTTCATCATCCGCTGCATACTTTCTGCTGTGAATGTGTTAATGCTAAACGGCATGATAGCAGCCCCGGCTGTAATTGATGCACACAGATCTACAAAAAAATGAACGTTGTTTAATCCGTCTGTCATCTCGCCGTGCTTGGAAACAAAAGAGATCACGGAGGGGGGATTTAAAGCATTATACTTTTAATTCTAATGACATCAGTAAAAGCCGGAGCCTTTTATCCCGAAAATCATTACCGTTGCTATTTCCAAAGACGACACCGTCGTAACCACGCAGTGGGAGCCTCTTTCTGGTGTTGACCAAAGTACTGAATGGGTTGTGGACCAACAGGTGTGACAGTATGAGACTAATACGAGTCTTGGAACAGTACAGTTGATCATCTTTACAATGGAAACAAATGGGTAATTCAAGAGGCAGATTTAAACTGGAACATTCATCTCAGATAAACTATTGATCAATGCTGATGATCACATTAATCCTGGCAAATCACTGTCATTGATACAGCCACATAATGGATTACTACAGGCAGAGCTGAATATGCCAATATGAGTTCTACTGCACTGTACATGGATTTTAAAAAAAGAGACGGAAAGGCAGTCGGGAGCCTAGGAACAGATAATCTACAGAAATCATACGATACAGATAATCACTTCACTCGAACCAGCTGAGGTGGTATAAAAAACAAAGCATGGTTTTGCTGTTCTCCTCCCTTGAGCCAACACGAATGACACAAAACAGGTTGTTGACTAAGCACACTCTCTGAATATGAATGGCAAGATAAATATTCAACCTTTCCAGAATTTAATTTTGCCACTTTGTCGTTGACAGCTGTGTGTCTTGGGCGAAAAACAAACCAACAACAATACTGAACACTGCAGCAATAATAATCTGTCAATTTCAGCCTCTCGAACGCAACAGAAACTTATCTACTAATTACTTGTAACAGACAACACACGCACACGTCTGCTTTATCAAACCTGAAGTGGACGCATGAGACAGGCCTCTTCGGTGGGGAGAGGGCATACTATTTTTTTTACTTCACTGGCAATCTTAGGCTGCATGCTGGTTTGGGGTGTTATTCATTGAAAATCAATATTTTCCATTTATGAGGATGCAGAATGAATTATTGCTGAGATGAGCATTGTGGAGAGATTGAAGGCTTAGGCCGAGGCATCACTCATCTGAAGACTTTCACAAGGAAATTGACTTTGTCTCCCCCGGAGTTCACTCACCCTCCGTCCTGAAAGACTGGCTCACAAAGACGCACACATTGGAATAAATACAGCTTGAATTAGTCAGGTTTTTTAACATTAATATTCTCTCCGCGGTTCGTCCTCAGGGTTAGAGTTATCAGATTCTCTAAAGTTCCCATGTTCGGCTGGTTAGGCGAAACTGCCATTTTTTAATGAACGCGTCCAAAGAATGCCAACCGTGTAATTCGACAATGACCTCAAATCCTTTTTTTTCGGAAACGGTGAGCTAAGCACAGACACACTCTAATTAACGAGCCACTCACAATAGAGACGAACAAATTATGGAGCCAGTTTGAAATGTCAAGATAACCAATTATCAAATGAAAATGGCCATTAGGGGTTCCTTCTGGCCACAGGTGATGAAGCCACCTGAAATGATGGGAGAAGCACAGGCAGAAAGGCTTTTTTTTTTTTTAGACATGGTCATAGGAGAAGTATTAGATTAACCGTAAATGTAAGATGCCTTGGGGGCCACATTACAGCAGATAGATTTCTCAAGTGTCCACGCCGTGAAATGAATGATGATTGGCTTCTTAAGTGACAGATGTGCGACACATATGACACATTTTAACGCCAGAGCGGTGAAACATTATTCCGTTCGTGTTTGTCATGACTGTACACCGAGCATCCACCTTCTCAAATCCCTTGGTATTTCCGTCGATGTGGCCAAAAGTATGTGGACAACTTTTGGGAACGTGTGGGGAAGTTTGTTTAACTTCCTATGAAGGGAAATCTTAACGCCACAGCTTAATACATATGTACAGTAAACAAACCCACTTCAATTTAAGTTGTCGGTAAGTATGTTTTATTGTTTGTTTGTATAAAGTATCTTGCTCATTATTTGATGTACTGTATTTTTGGTCTCTGTCCTTATTGATCGAAGATGCTGTAACAGTTAAATTTCCTGTCGGGATTAATAAAGTACAATATCCATCCATTTGGTACTTCACAGCCTGGGGGCTCAGGGCCCCCGAGACGATCACGGGGCTGCAAGATGATTAATGAGTTAGGAAAGAGTTAAATCATCCATACATTTATGGGAAGCCTTTCCACAAGCACTATAGTATTAACTTTGGGAATCACGTACAGCTTGGCTGTATACGCAAAAAAATGAAAACCTTCAAATCTTAAATTAAATACAAGTGCGCCCTGTTATTAATTGACCCCAACTGATTAATTTCATTCCCTTTGGTTTTGTTTGTCGGCTACACGTCATAATCGCTTCTGACAAAAGGAACCAAGACCTGCACTGTTCTCCAGACAGGACCCAGGAGATAGACATCATGTTGTAGTGAAGAATGTACTTCTGAGTGACTGGCAGATACCTCACCGAGACAGAGAGCTCTGGCGGGGCCCCATCACGAGAGAGAGAGAGAGAGAGAGAGAGAGGGTGAGGAAGAGTATTTTTCTCAGAGCAAAGGCAGCATTCAATGAGAGCTCCACTGGAGAAGGGGAGATGCCCTTTTCTGTGTGCGATGAAGGATGGACAGAAGTGAGGGGGGGGAGAGAATGAGGGAGCGAGAGAGAAAAACAATGAGGAAGAGAGCGAGAGAGAGAGAGAAAGGAGGAAACTTTCCGGTCTGTATTTCCCATTCAAATACGTTTTGACAGGGCAGAGCCCACTCTGTGGTGGGGAGTGGGGCCATTTTGAAGTCTCCTACCGGCAGCGTGAGGGAAGCTGGGAGACAGAATAGATATATCTCTGGGCTGCCTGTTTCTTTCTTTTTTTCCCTCTTTCTACCACCACAATTCATTTCCCGTTTTTGACAGCAAGCTCCGAATCGGCGAGCAGGTGTCTTCTTATTTTCTGCCGAACAATGGGACGGTGCACACAAACACTCCAACGCTGTTCATAAACAGATAAACACACCGGCAGACCACAAACACACACACACACACACACACACACACATGCTTATAAACTTAGCAGTGAAGGAGTAACTATGCATTGGCAATGACTATTGGCGGAGGGCGCGAGAGCCGGGGACAGTCTGCGCTGACACAAGATGAGTGTCACAAAAAAGAGCCGCTATTTTCACTTAAACGCATGCAAATGACAGGCAGCTATTGACACGGGGGGCACGATTTAGTATGTGCTGCGATTTCTAGGGCACAAGAAAAAGAGGGGTAATTCATCCTTATTATTCCCTCAACAGAGCCCAATAATGTAGCCGGCGTTGCATGCTCCGGCTGCCTTCTTTCTTTTTTTTTGTTTTTGGAGGATGGGTAGAGGGGTGAGGAATTAGCGGGGTTATTGTGCCCCAACTTCCCTTTTAAGTGTCAGATTTTGAAGGCTCTTTCTCTGCGACAAGAGCCCAGCTCATTGAGGATCAGCTGGGCGGAGGGGAGGAGGGCAGAGTGTTGACACTGGAATTATCACATTACGAGTTTTCCTCGGACCACATTGGCTCCCAAATCAATCCATTGATGGCAGACACAGTGACCCTCAATCCCGTTGGAGAAGGGGTCTCTGAATGGCTGCTTTGAGAGCTCCCCTTTTGAAGTCTGAGGGGCTTTTCGAGAAGCAGGGTGTCCCTTGTGTCACTGGTGTGTGTGTGATTAAGTGAAAGGCTCACTCTGTGTGTGTGTGTGTGTGTGTGTGTGTGACTAATACCTACAATGTATATGCCCCTTGTACTGATGGGAGTGATATGGGGTCAGTATACTTGTAAGTACTCAGTGCTTGAAAGATGTCCTGTATACATGTTTGTTTCATGGCAAATAGCTTGAAATTGTCATGAAATGACTAAATTGTGTTACAGTAGGCAATATTTAGCCCAGTTGTGACCAGACCAAAGTTCTGTATATACAGTACAAATTTGACCAAACCTCAGTTGTTGTTTATAAAGAACATATATAGATATGTATTTTACCACCAAACTACAGGGTTACATGTCAAAATGTCCTTTCGTAAGAACTCCTACTTCTCCCAACGGTTAGCAAGTACTTGACACGCTAGCCCAACCACCATGGATGTGGATGTGTTTGGGTGAATGAACTAAAGAGCTTCAGACTTGCAGTTGTTGAAACATTTCTAGCCAGAGACTTACCAGTGCGTGTGCTGATCAATATTGTAAGCCAACAAGCTGTTTCACTCATGGTGTCAAATCAAAGTCAATATGACTCATGAAACTCAATAATCCTCCCGGATTTTACTTTAATTTTTTTTTTTTGACTGAATGAGAACAAGACACACTACTTCCCTTTCACACTCAAAGCATGCCACCATCTATTTTACCCCCTGTGACTATACCTGAGTGATCTGGGCGGTATTGAAACTTTCTGTACCAATTCGTATGGTGCATTGTGATCTCTTCAACAGTTCTTGCAAAGCCCAGGGGGCAGAAGGCAGAACAAGGCGTCGGGAGTCCCAAAATAGCAAGCTCGCCAGAGGGAGTTGGAGAGGGGAAAAGAAGGCTTGCCGAGCTACACCACCACAACACTGGACGCCTCCTTCCCCTGCGCTGTTGAGTCACTCCTTGTTGATGTTTCTCTCTTGCCGTTCAAAGTGGAGGACGCCGTGACATATTACCGCTAGGGCAGCACTACGAAGAGTCGTCTAAGCGTGGCCTGGCTGGCCGGCTGCCCGCCCCGCCATCGGCCGACTTTTTACACATTGTTGATGGATGGTTGTGTTGCTCCCCTTGAGGGGCGTGCAGTCACAGAATACACAGTGACGGGGCTCCACACAGGCTCAACAAGGGACAGTGACTGACACATCCACACCGGCATACAAGGGAAAACCTACACATATGCTTTCGGAGGTGTGAATCGATGCAAAGATGCATACGGATACACGCACAAAGGCAGGTGGGAAGATAAGGACACACATACACAGATGCTATATGTGAAGGGGTTGGGCTCATGCCTGGAACATCAGGAGGTGTTGGCAGAATGGTGATAACAGCATGCACTGTTTCTGTACTGACATAGCTCTGATAAGGGGGGACTTTGCAAGTAGCTACAGGAGTGAAGTGTTGATTACAGTCCAATAAGAACACGTGTTGAAGAACTCAATAAAACCCCTAGTTTGGTGTTCGTGGAAACTAATAGCGCCTGCTATGTTGTGAAAATACACATACGTGACTATTTCTTGGCTTTTTTTTTTTTTTTTTTAAATGTAGCCTTGCTCATGCGACAGAGTGCAATGTCATAATTCATTGAGTACATTCGCCCCCAAGTCCCAAACACTTGGTGGCTCAGCACCAGCCAAAAAAAAAACAACAACAACCAATAATGTGATCCGTCGAGCACTTCAAAGCGACAGTCAATTTACTGTGTTAGTAACAGTCCGAGCAGCCGCTACCAATGTAGAGAACAGTGGGCTGACTTTCGTTTGTAAATGTTTTTTTACAGATTGCAGAAAGGAGTAATCCAGCTGTAGATGTCATTTAATGCACGTAAACAAAGTTGTAAATTGAAAGCCCATGAAGGAGTTTTATGCATCCTGGATCCATCGTCCAATTGTTGTCTTGCAGCAATTTTCCCAACTTTTGTGATGGGCTGAAAACCAAAACTAGATAGAGGATGGTACAAAAAATCAACCCTTTTCAGATGCACAAGATTCTCACAGACCTGGAATTACGGCGATACTTTTCTCACATTTCTCGAAACTAACTTTCACACTTTCAAAGATATAAACACAGTGAACAACACTGACACTTTGCAGTCCAACTTCATTGGAAAAGATACCCACGGGAATCAAAATCATCTCATGTCATACCAATAAGCAAAGTATACGTTTATCGTAAAATATCTGCACAGCAGTCTTCTAGGTGAAAGTCCAGAGTACGTTTGAGCCATCCATCACCCTTGACCACCTGCCCCAATGGGTTTTGTTGCTCTTCATGCCACGTCACCTGACTTCCGCCTTTTTTCCTTTCATAATTACAAAGGGGGGAGAGGTCGGAGTCTTGTATTTGTGATGGTGATTGATCATGTGAGCAGACGATAATGTCCTTCTGAAACCTACAAGGTGTAGCAGGAACCCTCTAGACCGCATCGATGAGGCTGATGAACCACTGATTACACTCGTATAATTGGTGTTAACATCTGGAGTGGGTTTAGTGACACGTATTTTCGCCGTCTGTTGCACACTATACCCTGCACTCACAATGTGTTTTAGAAAGAGTAAAGTTATTCAGTAAATATACCTTTTTTTTTGTTGATAAGACAACTTTATTCCCGAACTTTTACTTTGTGTGTTTAAAATGCAAAGATTCGGTTCGAAAAGTACTTTTTGGGGCAGAAAAATGTGAATAATGTCTCATCTCTTGTCAGGACTTGTTTTAATTGTGTGCTACCAGTCATTGCGTGGGAGTATGAGTCAATTTTTTTTTTTAACATCTCATTCTCGCCGTTGAGGTCTTTGTAATGGCGTGGAGTGCTTTCCCGAGCATCATTTTAGACCGCTCATCCACTCGAAAGCAAGATCGATGCTACGCACAGCAACGATAATGTGTTTCAGTGATGATTTTGTATGCCTTGATCTTCACGGTTCTGATAGCGAACACTGTCTGAGAATCGCCTACAAGCTCTATTCCACATTGACTTATTCCAAAAGGCCTTAGGACACGGAGTTGTTCATGTTGTTTCTTGTGAGCTTTGCTTGATGCGGTATATTCACACTGGCTGTTGCTCGTGAGGCTGTGGAGAAAGAACCATGGACTGAGTGATTCTTTGATTTGTTTTTTTGCCTCGAGGGTTGATTCAAATTGTCGGTTGACTGTCAATGTGACTGTGTTTCATAAATTTATTTTTTACATGGAAATGATCAAATTGAACCAAACCACTGCAGTATAATATGGTATGCTCGCAAACCGTTATAATGTACTGTTTCAACTTGCAGTTTTAATGCCATGTGCATATGGTGCTGTAGTACTTACAACACATGTGTTACAGTTGGGTGAAAACATCAGCTCGTTATGTCTGACACAAGATCACCGTACTGTATTTTAGTTTGATTACATAACCCTAAAATAATCTCAACCTCATGCCTGAGGCTTTGTCTGTGTTGGATAAAATATATTGCATTTTCTGAAAAAAAAGACATACTTGCAGTCATGATTCTGTGGGAAGGCACAGCCAACTTCCCGATGATGAAAATGTTCAATTTGAATTAGTGATAATTAAAACTGCCTCACTGCATTCATATAAAGCCTCTGCATATCATCCCAAAGAAAGAACATAGATCCCCTTATAATAAACCATAATCGCTTCTGTTATTTAGTTCTACAAAGTGTCTTTTGAGCTAGACTAAAGGATGAAAATGCACGTCCATAATAAATGTACAACGTGATTGGATTCATCTTCTTTCTGCTGTACTTCAACTACAGACATCTCGAAAGGGTTTGATTTTAATTCGACGATAGAGGGCGCTAGTAAGCAAGGATAAAGCCACTGCTGGAATTCAGACAGCCCGTCTGAGAAAGATGCAGCTGCTGAGACGGGCTGCCTCTTTTCCTCTCTCCCCCGTTCTCCCGCTCCCTCTATCCCTCTCTGCCCCCCCAGTCCTTCACTCACTCATTCACTGTATATTCAGTCGCATGCAGCGCCGCACTGACCCTGTATAAAAACGGGAGAACATCCCCAATTCCAATTTGGAGTAGAGTATCCTCACGCGCGCGCACCAAAGCAGAAGTTTCTTCTTTTTTTCCCTTCTTTTTGCTCTTAACACGGCAGTGAAAATGCGCCATAGTTAAAGTAAATCCACGCAATCACCGAACATGTGCTCATTTAACCACCTTACACAGAGTGTCCTTTTAACCTCTTTGATCAGAGTGACCGCCAGCATCAAGTGAATGTTTGCCCACCACTGTGCCCATCACAAGTACTCGGATTGCAGCTGCGGTAGGACACACTCATTTTACGCGGGGACTTGGGTTTGCGCAGTGGCCGCGGTCGTCCGGAGGGCCACGCGGGAGCGATTTCGGTCTTTCTTCCTCTTCACGCAAATTAATTCACAGCCACTGCATGAGGCTCCTCGATGCTGAGTGGACCGAACAGCACGCAGGCGAAAAAGACACCGAGCCCGCCGCGCCGGAGAGCGCGTGCCACTTGCGACCACACGCATCCATATTATAGTAACCACAGGGAAACCACAGCACTGCGCACACAGCCAGCCAGCCCCGTCCCGCCAGTGTCGTCCGCTGCTGGACGGATATTTGGGAACACATCAAATTAAAAACATAACTTGTGTTGTCAACCAAGGAGTGCGTAAAAGTTATGGTTTGAATTTGCGGGGATGTTGTCTTTTTTCTTGACAAGGAGTCTCTTGCGGAAAAGCCAACATCCCCGCATCACACTGCACAGACTACGTGAAATAACGCGTTGCTTGTTGTCATGTAAAATACATTAAATTGTATTTTGTATGTCGGATAACTCGCCGTATTGCCCATAGGCTACATATGAAGCATTGGACCTGTGCTCACAAAAAAGGTCCGAACCACGTCTCGGGAAAGCACCGATAAAAAAAGGACCATTATTAAGGCGTCTCACTCGCCCTGTCCCCTTTTTCGCCAAATATTGTCTGCTGGTGTCTGGACCGGGCGATCGAGACCAAGTCCGACCCTGTTTACGGGCGCGCTGCTGGGGGAGAACACACCGGAGGGGGTGGAGAGTCAGAGAGAGAGAGAGAGACGGAGAGGGAGAGAGAGACTGCAATATCATTTGTGAATCCCTCTCACAGTGCTGCAGATCGGGGCTGCCAACACATGCGGCGCGTCTGCAGGTGAGGGAACAGGCTGAATGCGCTGGACAACAATACGACCAACGTTTCCTTAAAACTGCGTCGGATGTACATTTTCTGATTGTCCTCGAGTGATATTTGTTCATCTTAAATCATCCGTGGCATTTTGGGGTTTCAAAGGGAGAGAAAACTGTGCCGCCCGCTCACCGCAAGTGACTTGGAGGAAGAGAGCGGAGTAGGCAACCGGACAGGTAATTTGCTTCATATTCAGGCTCCGCGCGCAGACAAACCTCGCCGTCTGCTGAGTTGGAAAACTGCGCGGGCCTTTAAATGATCCTCTGACATATGTGGACATATCGTCGGACAGAGGAATATTGCAGCCTCACCCCCAAAAAAAGAGGAGATTCGAAGCACAGACTGAGTAAAACGGCGGCATATGGAATGAATTCACTTTCTGGTGACATGATTCCCGGACTATGACATTTTTGGCTGATTACGCGCATTTGTGGAGGCGCACGTATAGGCTCTACGGTGAGTTTTAGATGATATTGCGTTTTTCTTTTATTTTTTTTACTCAAACAAGGAAAGAGCAACTAACACCCGGAGCTGGAGAAGGAAAAGCAGACGAGCAGCCCGTGCACTTGCTGCTTTGCACTGCAGCAGGAGCGATGTGAAGTCGTCCGGAGGATGAAGACTCACGCATCCCGCTGCAGAGAGCTTTGCTCTGTATGAAAACGACATTTTACCTTCCACATTCGGACTCTCCGGCAGTGATTCAATTATTTTTGGACATTTTTCTTTTTCAAATCTAACTGGACATTTTTTTTCAGACGAGAACAATGAGGACTACTGGTGCAGTGGACTATTTGTACTATTGCCTGCTCATCCTGCAGCTTGTGCATCAGCCCGCTGCCAAGCAAGTGCTCCGGTACCGTTTGGCTGAGGAGGGACCCCCCGATGTAAGAGTAGGGAACGTAGCCGGCGACCTGGGCATCGTTGCCGGGTCCGGCGAGGTGACATTCACGCTAGAATCAGGCTCAGATTTTTTCAAAATAGACAACATTACAGGTGAGCTCACCACCAATGAGAGGCGCATAGACCGTGAAAAATTACAGCAGTGCCAAATGATATTTGATGAAAATGAGTGCTTTATAGATTTTGAAGTGTCAGTGATTGGACCAGCCCAAAGTTGGGTCGACCTCTTTGAGGGAAAAGTCATCATATTAGATATAAACGATAACACCCCGTCTTTCCCTTCCCCTGTCCTGACACTGTCTGTGGAGGAAAACAGACCCATTGGAACACTTTATCTGCTGCCCACAGCCACAGACAGAGATTTCGGCAGAAATGGAATAGAGAGATACGAGCTTATCCAGGACAATGGGGAGAACACAAGGCGCTTGAGCTCTTCCGGGGATTCGTTCTCGGGGAAGAGGAGATTTGATGAAGGCGCGAGCAGGAGCAGCGTCTTTGAACTGCAAGTTGCTGACACGACTGATGGAGAGAAGCAGCCTCAACTCATCATTAAAGGGGCCCTTGATAGAGAACAGAGAGACTCCTATGAGCTCACACTGCGTGTTAGAGACGGAGGAGATCCCCCTCGCTCCTCTCAAGCCATTCTAAGGGTGATGATCACCGACGTGAATGACAACAACCCTCGGTTTGAGAAGAGTGTGTATGAAGCTGACCTACCAGAGAACAGCTCCCCTGGTGCACCCATACTGCAGCTTAAAGCGGCTGATGCAGACGTTGGGGTTAATGGTCAAATAGAGTACGTGTTTGGGGCAGCCACAGAGTCAGTGAGGAGGCTGCTGAGGCTGGATGAGAGCACAGGGTGGCTGAGTGTGTTGCACCGCATTGACCGTGAAGAAGTGAGCCAACTGAGGTTCACGGTAATGGCCCGTGACAGAGGCCAGCCCCCAAAAATGGACAAGGCCACTGTGGTGTTGAACATCAAGGATGAGAACGACAACGTTCCTTCTATAGAGATACGGAAAATTGGACGCATTTTCTTAAAAGACGGCATAGCCAACGTGGCTGAGGACGTGGTGGTGGACACACCCATTGCCTTAGTTCAGGTGTCAGACCGCGACCAGGGGGAAAACGGCATTGTGACATGCACAGTGGTAGGGGATGTTCCCTTCCAGCTCAAACCAGCCAGTGAGATGGAAGGTGAGCAAAATAAAAAGAAATATTTCCTCCACACGTCCGCAACGCTGGACTATGAGGCCACAAAGGAATACAATGTGGTCATAGTGGCTGTGGACTCTGGAAGCCCAAGTCTGGCAAGTAATAACTCTGTTATCGTCAAAGTGGGCGACACTAACGACAACCCTCCTATCTTCAGCCAGAATGTAGTACAGGTGTCGTTTCCAGAAAACAATGGCGCTGGCGAGAGGGTGACAACAGTGGCAGCCATTGACGCAGATAGTGGGAAGAATGCTGAAATAGCTTATTCCCTAGACTCCTTGGTAAATGGGATTTTCTCTATCGATGCAGACAGCGGAGACATACGAGTAAACATCATTCTGGACAGAGAGCAAACAGAGCGCTACGAATTCAAAGTGATAGCCAAAGATAAAGGCATAAACTCTCTACAGGGCTCTGCAACCGTGGTCGTCCTTGTGGCAGACAAGAATGACAACCAACCAAAGTTCATGCAGGACGTGTTCACCTTCTACGTCAAAGAGAACCTTGAACCAAATAGCCCAGTTGGGATGGTCACAGTTATTGACGCAGATAAAGGCCAAAATGCAGAGATGAGTCTTTTCATTGAGGAAGAGGAGGAAGTCTTTTCTATTGAGAATGAGACTGGGACTATTTTCTCCACCCTCTCCTTTGACAGAGAGCAGAAAACTACGTACATATTCCGTGTCAAGGCTGTGGACGGTGGTGATCCGCCGAGATCTGCCACCGCCACAGTTTCACTCTTAATCATGGACGAAAATGACAACGCGCCAACCGTCACTTTCCCAATAAACAGCTCCTACACCCTTCTACCTCCCTCCAGTAACATCAGAACAGTCGTCAGAACTGTCATAGCCACTGATACCGACACCGGCATTCACGCATACTTGAACTACAGCATCATCGGGGGAAACCCCTTCAAGCTGTTTGAGATCGATGGGGGCACTGGGGTCATTTCGCTGGTGGCGAAGTTGGAGCTGAAGCACTACGGCCTCCACAGACTGGTGGTCAAGGTGAACGACAGGGGCCAGCCTTCACAGAGCACCACCACACTAGTCCACGTGTATGTGAACGAGACACTTTCCAATTCCACAGTTGTGGACGCCCAGGTGGCTAAGAGCCTGAGCACGTCTCTCAACACCAACATTGCCGGTGACCCCAACTATGATCTGAGCAAACAGCGGCTAAGCATTATAATTGGAGTAGTTTCGGGCATCATGACGGTCATCCTCATTATTCTAGTTGTCGTCATGGCCCGTTACTGCCGCCCCAAGAATAAGAATGGCTACGAGGCCGGTAAAAAGGATCACGAAGACTTCTTCACACCACAGCAGCACGATAAGTCCAAGAAGCCGAAGAAAGACAAGAAGAAACAGAAGTCTAAACAGCCCCTCTATAGCAGTATCGTCACCGTCGAGGCCTCCAAACCCAACGGGCAACGCTACGACGGCGTCAACGAAAAGCTGTCGGACAGTCCTGGCATGGGCCGCTACCGCTCGGTCAACGGAGGGCCGGGGAGCCCAGATCTGGCCCGGCACTACAAGTCCAGTTCACCACTCCCTACCGTCCAGCTTCACCCGCAGTCGCCGACAACTGGGAAAAAGCACCAGGCAGTTCAGGACCTGCCCCCTGCCAACACCTTTGTTGGCACCGGAGATAACATTTCCCTTGGATCTGACCACTGCTCTGAATACAGCAGTCAAACTATCAACAAGTACAACAAACAGGTAAGAAGACACATCTCCATGTTCTTTCCCCCCCCCCCCCTCCACCACTCTTAAATGTCTTCTGTTTCTTCCTCTTAGTGTTCTTTCTACCATAATGCTTTCTGACAGGGCTAGTCTCAGTAGTCGTGTTGCCTTTATGGTGGTAATGTGTGTCAAGATAGCGGTATTGATCTGTTTTGGTTTGGAGTGCCAGTCACATGTAATATTGAAAGGGAAGAAAAAAGTTCAGCTTATCCTACGAAGGGGGTATTGTTACCACTCGACCAAACTCCTCAGACTTTTCCCCTTTTATCACGGCATGCGTTGAGGCTGCCTTTTCCGCCTGCGGTGTCACATCTACTAAACTTAGCAAACTGTGTGTTGCAGTGTTGTAGACAGCTCACATAAGGGTTTGGTTTGCAGTTATTTTATCCCAGAGGGGGAGCGTGCCGGGGGCTGGTTACGCTTCCCCCTTAGGCATGTCATGCCCTGCCCTGCCCCTCTGTCTGTGACAAGGCCGCCTTGTCTTCTTGTGAAAGGGAGCGAAAACAAAAGAGGGAAAGGGGAGAAAGGTAGATGAGGGGTGAATGCAGCACAAACATGGCTTTGCGAGTCAGTTTTACGCTCTCGGCTTGAGTGTGAACATCTGGCCAGGAAGTCTTATTAACATTCCTCTGCACTTCGGGGTCTGCATCAATTCATTGAACCTAGCGGTGAAATTGGACATTTTTATATCACCTCCCCTATTGTGCCTCGGCTTCTTTCGCTCCTTTTATCCGTTTCCTCATATACAAATGTCTGCCATCTTCTACCTGCTTTTCTTCCACTCTCCTCCACCCTCCAGCCCGTCTTACCGCCCTTCTCGTCTTTGCTTTTTCTTCCTCCCAGTAATTATTTTCTTCCATTCGCAGTGCTGGAAAAACAAAAGGTGTAGGTGGCATGACTCAAATATGGGCTTTTTTTTCAGTTCAGTCTCTATATTTTTTGAAGTCTTTCCGCTGTGATGTGCAACAACAGCAAGAAACAAAGTTTATACATAATGAAGTCAGTTGATTTGCACGATTGTTTTATGTGTTTTCTACAGCAGTTTAATGAATTATTGATCTTTCTGTTACATGGTGTCAGCGCGGCTCTTTATAAATCTGGACTGCTGTTTTCTTTCTGGATTGTTCCCTTTTCCCTTCCATTTTCTGTTTTTGATCTCCTCTTTCTCCAGCTATAGCTTTGTTCATGTTTTTTTTATATATTCTATGCCTACTGTCGCCCCTCAAACTCTCCTTTGGCTCTGTGTAGTACATCCTTGCATGCCTTCCAACCACCCGTGCAGCCTCTATTCCCTCAGTATTCCTTTTACTCTGTTTTTTTTTTTTTTCCAGCCTCTGCCACATCATACCCTTTACAATTGTGCTCTCTGCCTTTCCTTTTTTCTCGCAGTGCTTTCTTTTTAAATCTCCACTCTCATCTCTCTACACGGCTCCTCCCTCCCTCTTTCTATCACTCCTCTCAAATCATTTCACTTCCCTTTTTTACTTCTCTACCTTCTCCTCCCCTGCTCTGTCTTTAACAGCTTCTAATATGGTGTATTCACTGAGCTGCTTCCCAGAGTGTGAGGAGTGATGTTGCTTTCGGATGTCTCCTGCATAATTAAAAGGGCACTCTATTTGCTGCTGCGGCAGCAGCAGCATGTATTGTGTGTCACTATGCTCCACTAATATAATTATTTATTTCCTCTCTACATTAATGCTGCGGTAACTTTTTATGGACTGCGTTTGTTAGTAGACAGTGTCACGGGGAAAAACACAAAGAGAATTTTTTTCTGTGACTCTTTAGTTTGGATATTTAAACTGTACAATTGAAGAACGTGTTTACTGGTGTACTGGGCAATATCAGCCAGGTTTATTTGGTGGTGTATAGCCTGTTAGGTATTTAATATACAATAGCTAGCAGGTATTCAAATAGCCTTTTATATCGCATGGGCTCAGTAAATACTCACTGTTGATGATACATTCTGTTGAGGTGAATAGGGTGTAATTTAATGGCTGCACAAGAGAGCTAATTGAAGAGAAGGTGTGTGTTCATGTGCAACAATTACGGCGTTAAACAGCCACTCCTGTATTAGATTAAATAGCGAAGCGGTCACACTCTCGCCTAGAAATATTCTGTAGCCACATAAGTGCCACTACAGCTTAAAGACATAATAAAACACTTAACAACACTTGTGTTCCTCAGCTAAACCTGTGACGCTATGTTGTTATTATATTTTGTAATTTTCTTAGGAAATGATATGCTTTGCTTTCTTGAGATTTATTCATTATAGTGTCACATTTAGCTGCAAACTGTGAGCTTGTTTAAGCTGTGCATGGTTATGGTTGCTAAGTGTTAGTAAGGGATAGTTTTCATTGTGCGTGTGCGCAGATACACTCCCTCGCCCACAAACCCTTCTCTTCTACCACTCCCTCTCTTTTTGTCCATCTGTGGGAAGAGATAGAGACCGGCACAAGAAAGACGGCCCTGTTAGCAGTGTAGAGAATGGCCCCTACTGTTTCACAAGGGACTCAGGGGTCGGGCGGAGAGAACCAGAGAGCGGCTGGCAGAGGGAGAGAATAGAGCTGACCATTGACTGTAAGGTATCGGGTTCCGTCTTTCTCTCTCCGCTCGCCTACCTAATCGTACGATAACTGCACACGCAACTTGCAGGTAACCAAGCAACTGAGGGAGTTAATCAGTGAGGCGAGCCTTTTTTCTCAGCCCATCAGACATTTAAACACTCATTAAGCTGATCTAGCGGTGTCACCCAGCATCTGCTGAGGCTTGATCAGGAGGTGCAACTGACTTGACATGTCATCTCTTTCTTTAACTCCATTGATTGGGACGTATTCATATTTCTTTCTGCATTGCACTTGTTGGTCTGTCTGCTTCTTACACACCCACGTCCAGTCCTTACATCTGCAGGGCTGATGAGTAGTGCGTGCACTTAACTGTATTACTTTTGGCAGTAGCCTCTGTTGGTACCCAGTGCCAGAAAATAATGCTGTCCAACTGTAATGTGGTGAGAAATGAAATCACTTAGCCATCGAATTAGCACAAGCCATCAGCATTTGTTTTATCATTGCACTTCAAAGCGCCACTCGCTGCCCAGGTGGATCACTTTTAATCAGTGGTGAGCCACAGCAGCTTGTATTCTGTGCTCTGGCCACGTAGCCCCCCCCACCCCAACCACACCCCCCCCCCCCCCACAGGGCAGCAGGCAAAGTCTTGTTCCATACTCTTATACCAGGTTATCCTGCCTCAGGGCTGATGCATTAAGCATAACTGGACATTGTCCACCCCCTGCCCTGGCCAGCTGTTCCTCCCCTGCGCTATCGTAGCTGCAACCTCTCCAGCGCGGGCCGAATACCGCCGACAAGCCTCCGATTTGCATAGGGGCAAATCCTCGCCCCCGCCAAACAATATCACCATGCAAATAGGGGTCACCTGGATGGTGTTTGCAGCCAAAACATAGGAAGTGAATGCCCTTCAGGCTGCAGGCAGATCAGGAGGAAACCAATATGGAAATGCAGCACTTTGCCTCTGGCCTCATTTGTTTCAACCAAGCAAAAATGTAGCTGCATGAAACACCCACGAAAAGCCACAAATGACATTTGTTGAAACTCACAAAGCCCTAGTGCTGCAGCATTTCAGGTGTTTTCAGTTGAATATGAACACCTGTACATGACGACATTGCCCGAACCACTTTATCTGTTCAGTGACTCATTGAGCTCAGTAAGGTAATAGCTTGTTCCACAAAATATCAACAATGTGTGGCCATCCCCAACCCCTCCATGGCCGCGAATACAGGTCAGCTTCTGGAGTAAGCAGACAAAGTAGTCACTTTTCTCAATCATCAGCAATTTTGACTTTCTGGGACGTAATGAAAACTGGAGACAACAAGACAACTTCACTGAATGTCAGAAATAGGTGGCAAAGGTGAAAAGAAAAAAAAAAACACAATCTGGAAATCTTGCATTTCGTAAGAAATGAAATGCTGTGCAATGAGCTGGTTGGTTATTATTAGCGTATGCCCTTTTTGTGTGGTGCTGGGCACCGCCGACTGTGGCTAATTTGATCAAAATTGTTTTTGGACCTATTACGGCTTAATTCAATCTACGTCTGCGCGGGCTTTTGTTGTTTGTTATGAAAGGAAAATGGAAGGAGTAAGAGTGCACAGTAATACTCGTGAAATTGCAGCGGGCAGCATTTTCTGGTATAATTTGGTTTGGTGATTTGAATGCATTCGCTCGAAGGCAATTACTAATCTCAGGATTAGACGTACCTGATACGCCAGCAGAAATGGTGGGGACTGAGAGAAGGAAGTCGGAGAGCGATTGGTAGAGCTGGTTGCTGCTCTATTACCCTGCATCATGTGTTAATACTGAGTTTTTCACTCCCTGAGAGGGGGAAGCCATGAAAAGTGTTCATTTCCATTTATTTGTCTCCCCCCCCCTCTCTCTTCTCACCATACAATAGATGAGCAACGGAGCTCAGTTTTCTTCGCATTGGAAATAACTACTCGTGATTGAAGGAGCCCCAACTCATTCGGGAACATTTGTCATGATAAGATGCCAGAATACAGAGAATCGGGGGGGGGGGGGTGAGGGGAGAAACAGACACGAAATGTAAGCCGCATGCCACCTTGATTGCTCTCCACGTGGCTGATTGTAAGTGGCAGTGTCGGGGATGCCACCTTCTTCTCGCCGATTCTTTGATGTCATCGAAAAATGGAATTTCATTTCAGACGCGGCAGCGATCGCATTAGATCGGGCTCGCCTGGATAAAGCCGATTCATTTTTGCAGATTTGCCTTTCCTGTGGCACTATCAATCATCGCATACTCTCCGTATCGCAGACTTGTTTTTCACGTCAATTGTTTTCAGGAGGAGTTTGTACAGTAAATTCTCTTTTACAAGGCTCCCAAGGTCTATGATATGCTAGCCTTGTTGTTTTCTCGAGCCGTCCCTCTCGTATCGACCGCAGAAGCTAGAACCGACTAAATGAGAACACCGCTGAACTCCGCTGCTGTGCCGCCCCGGGGAATAGTTCTCTGTCGGCGAGCGGGGTTCACAACACGGATCAGACGTACGGCTTGTTGTTTGTGAGACTAATAGGCAACACAATAGTGCTTTGTTTACTGCGACACTGCACCTCATCAAAATTGCAAAACTGTCTGGCAGAGTAAGTAAATGATGTGATTTTTGGTTGTTGTTGTTTTGCAGAAGAAGGTCACTGGCCATTTGTTCTCTTGATGTTGATTCAAACAGGTGGAAGAGGGGTCTTCTGCTTCTTTTTTTTTTTTGTCAGCTTCTCTGACGAGCAAAGTTTCTGTTTACCTTCTCCGTGTGCTCGCCTCCTTCTCTCCTCCCGTCCATCGGTCACGGCGGATGAAAGATGGCAGTGAATCCGATGGATCACTTCCTGTCAGTGTTGCTCGCGCGGGTCCAAGGTGTCAAGGGAACCGCCTGGCACGGTCCGTGGCCCCACCCCGTCAGGGCGCCGGCGATTTAAACCCCCCCATCCAGCATCCAGCCATGTTGTGGCCACGCGGCCTTCGTGAATAAATGAGAACGAGAGCCGTGAGAAGCCAGACACGCTTTGCCGTGATTTACTCCCTAAAGGCCACCTTTCGCTCCGGCAGCCAACTGTAAAGCTCCTTAACACGAAGTGAACTTGTTTTGTTCAGCGGAGCTAGCAGGTGAAGAAAGAGACACTTCAACTGACATGTTGCCGAATAGAATATTTGTACAATTAAATGGTGGGACATTCACCCTTTAGGTTCACATTGATTTTGTTTTCAGGCTCTGACAGACATGCACCTGCTCTGCCTCACATAGGACTCTGACCTTCCTTTTTTTTTTGTTGAGAAAGTGCTGAAATATTAAAAAGCGCTGAGATCTCCTGACTGCGTAAGACACATAAGGAATTGTCCCGTTTGAATAATGCATCCGAAAGCTTTTTTTCTTGTACAAAAGGCGACAGCGTTTTATGAACAGGCTGCAGTCATACATATTTGCTAAGCAGCGGCGTATAATGGGTACGACTTGACTTGGGAAGGGGAGGGATAGGACAGCTTGACTGCTTCTATTAGCCCTGCTTTGGTGCGGCCCCCCAAATGAGATTATGTGTGTATGAAACGGGAGGTAGAGCACTCGCCGACCATCCATCAAAGCCTGGGGGGGGGGGTGTACTCAGCGGGTGCACTCACTGCGCGGACGTGTGTGTGTGTGTGTGTGTGTACATGGGTGAGGAAGCGTGTGGGTGTACAGTATGAATGTGTGGACGTGTGTGTTTTTGTATCCTGTGGGGGCTGGCGAGGAGAGCAAAAGGGGGGGGGGCCTCCACAGTTCAGCCTCTCAATCATCCCGCACGCCAGGCACACGCGCGGCGACATGCCTGAGAGGGTTTCAATATCCTGTGTGTGTGTGTGCCTGTGCTGCAGTGTTTACCCAAGGAATGCAGTTCATTATATTTGTATGTGTGCCTGGTTATTACATATACGCTCTACACACATGCGTAAAGAGGCAGATGGAGCCTGAAGGCTGGAGCAATACTTTATCTTCATCTAAAAACCCCACAACGAGCTCGAGTGGATGATGTCACTCTGGAGCAAGGCAACCAGAATGAACGCGCGATTTGATGATGATTTAATGTCGCATAAAAAGGGAGGACGGAGAATCCTCTCGATATCCCGAAAAGGACAAAGTGAATAAAAGCAGGGCTCCGCTTGTGCGACTTCATCGAGGTAACATATAGAGCGGAGGGATCAAATCAAGCAGTTGATGAACAGAAAATAAATTGTGTTATCTAAGCAGAAATGCAGAAGAATTCCTGTTTCCAGCTACGTAAATGTGAAGATGCTATGCTTATCATTGTCCTATATGAGAGTAAACTGAATATCTTTGAGCTGCTGGTGAACAAAGACCTTTGTAATGGACACATTTCACCACTCTTCGCTAGATTAATCGACCATGCAAACAACCGTTAGCTTGCACCCCTATTGCTTGTTGGAGTGTCCAAAAAACTGCATTACAAATAAGTCATCACACATTGCTTGATGACAGTGATAGCGGCAGATACAAGAGAAAAAAAAATGGTTCTGAGACGAAAGCTTAAGATGAACAGTTTTGTACAACAGCAGAGCTCTATGTTTGCTCCCCCCCCCAAAGGCCTGCCCTGTTAGAAACTGAAAAATAAAGCGGAGACGACTGTAATGCTGCCCTTCGTCAGACAAATCCTACTGTGGGATTGAGGAGCTGCAGACGTTTAACATGGTTTCAAGTATTGATTTGCGGCACCTTGCCCTATAGCCCGTTTATTATCTTGCTTTGGTGTCTTCCTCCTCATTTCTCCCGCTCTCTTCCCCTGGCAACAACATTCTCAGTAACAACTACAAACAGTCAATCAAAAACGGCCACTGGCAAGGAACAGCCGTTCTCGGTTGTGAATGGGGACACGTTGACTCAGGTGCTGGGATAATGGCGGCTCCTAGGCCGTGGCTGTAGAGAACCAGGGGGGGGGGTTAGGGTCAGGGTTAGGGGGCAATGAAGACTGAAAGACAGGTCTTTGATATGGTTCATTTACTGCCAGGTGGTCCAATGCAACACTCGGGACACGGTAGCCGATTGTAAATTGCAGAATTGCCTTGAGGGGAACCAGTCCGAAGAGGTGTGTGTGTGTGTGTGTGTGGGGGTGGGGGTGTGTGTGTGTGTGTGGGGGGGGGGGGGGGTGTTGTCGTACGTTGCTACTTTTATCCAGGTTGATGAGGTCTGGGATTGTGCGGAAAGGCGAGGACATCAATCAAATTGACATGTCCGGGGGCGGTAACGTGATGAGAATAATAGTCAACAAAAGCCGCTTAAACACGAGCAGCTTTTTCATACTTTACCCTCAACTTTATTTCAAACCCCATGCCTTAGCCTTAATAAGCTTCACTTAGCGTCAGATTCATCACATTTAACCCGCCCATGATGGTATATTCATAACAGACTTCAGCGGAAGGAGGCGAAACCTGCCAGGCGAGTGCATGCCGGAAGCCGATCGCGCTGTGAAGAGCTCTTGTGAAGCGGCGACGTGCTCGGGGAGCTCATCGGGGCGTTGACAAGCAGCTAAGAGCCGACATGGGTGACATTTACGAGTGTGCCGCGGCGGTCCCCCAGCCGGACTTAAGAGGGAAGACTACTGCTTTCTGTTGAATTGCCATCAGAATTCAGCAAATGTTTGAGGAGTGCAGATTACTTCCCCCAGTGAAGCCAATTGCGGGGCGACCGCTTGATGCAAACCGCTCTCGCCTCCCTTTCCTTTGCACAATTGAAAGATTTACGTCAGGGCGTGTGCATGTGTTTGTCTACTTCTTTTGAATCCCTTTGAATGAGCTTTTCTTCGCCGAGACAGCCCTCTTCTCTCTGTGAATTGGGGGACATGGCGTACCAATTGGAGACCTCGTAACTTACGTTTAAAATGTCAGCGTTATCTGGGCCGGCGTGATTTTTTGTTTGAACAAAGAGGCACACTGGGCGGAAGGGGTCCTCAAGTCGCCGTTTAAAGCCGCATGCCTGTGTTTGCTGAGGAATCCTTGGTGAGCTATCCGATGTTACTATGGCAATATACAGTACCTCCGCGGCGCTCGCCCCCCACCCACTTGCAACTTCTCCCATGGCCAAATGCCTGGAGTTTTGTTTTTCATTTTTTTAAAGGTTTTCATTGCTCTCTCTCTCATATCTTGCTTGTACCTGGTAATTCAGACACATCGCTGCCAAAAGCAGAGTTCGGGGCAACGTCCTCCTGAAAAAGAAAACAAGAAAGAGAAACGCCACAGTCGTCCAACAGCGTCGGCCCGGAGGTGGATGAGGCGTGGGAACTTCATGTTCCACTAAACTCTTTTGATAAGAGCCACCTGGGCAAGCGGGGAGCATTTCAAAGATGAAGGTCCCTGAACACTAAATTGGCAGCAGTTGCTGCACTACAATGGGCTCATCTCTTCCCTGTGTCACAGCTCCTTAGGGACCCGTAATTTACTGCCCTCCCCACTTTGAGTTCTTGATTCATGCGATCAAATTAGACAGCGAGGGGAACATCAGAGGCTGCACAATACTTTGCTCTTTAACCGGAGCCTATAGTATTCCGGCACCACCTCTAATTCTGGTTGCCGGTTAACCATTCACACATCTATTCCTGCCTGGGAAATGTGCTGACGTTGGGGATTTCAAATAGAATGTGTTGACCATTTATTTTCTTGAGCCAGCAGAGAAGACGGTGCTTGATCCAGCTCAACAAAAGCATTCAATGAGATCCGAGTCTCGCATCCAACCCTTTGGAGAAAAGACATGCCTTCGCAAGGTCAAGTCTATTATTGATGTAATGCGCCGCGCAGAATTCTACTGTTTTCAAACATCGCAGAGTATTAAATACCCATGAATCTTAAAGACAGATGAAACAAGCCTTCTATATTTTGTCCCATATCTGAGGAGCGTGACGGCTGAACAGCAATGAATTCATTCAGACAGATTAAAAGGAGCTGGTGTCGAGGATCAGAAAGGAGGAACGTCGAATGAATACTGTACGTAGCAAAAAGAATGAACCCAAATCACAAAGTGTGTGTGTGTGTGCGTGTGTGTGGAGATTCAACGGTATGCAGGCAACTCCACAGCCCGCCGTTTAAAAAAGCAGATGCTAGAATGACAGGAATGTGTTTTTGTTGCGATTCTCGCCGTAGTGACTCTCGGCACGCATGTGTCCTAACGAAGTGATACTGCCACGACGAGCAATGTACGTGTGATTGCAAGTCGCAGCAGAGATACCCCAAGGCCTGCCCGCAGTGTGTCGCGACGTGCCTGCTCTCTGTATGTACACAGTTTAACAATTAACACTCACCCTTTTTTGTGTCTCGCAAGTAGCCCACGCCCTCATCCGGTATTTTCTCACGCTTCTCAGGTCATTTACGAATGCAAATTGTCATGGTAACACTTGTATTTTGGGGTTTCTACAAAATTTGACATTCCTCAATGCTGAAAAAAACCCCATATTGTCTGAATATACCTGCAGTCACCCTCATGAGCCTGCATGTTGAGGGTACAATACAGACCCCCCCCCCCCCAAAAGAAGGAATAAAAAGCTGGATCAAGTCTCCTTGAGCAGCACTGTGGCTCCTGTTTGATTACCAGCCTTCTGTCAAAGCTCACAAAGAACACTGTGGGCAGTGAATGGAGTGCACCTCTGTGTGTGTGTGTGTGTGTGTGTGTGTGTGTGCTTAGCGTGCAGCTCCATGTAGGCGAGACGGCGTCTGAGGCTTGGCTGTTGTTTTTTTTAACTGCCAGAAGGTGCACAAAGGTCGGAGACTGAGGAAGACAAGGTAAAATAAATACATGTTGTGGATTACCGAGCAACCACTTCAAACTGCCACAGTTCAACTGGAAATGTGTACAACCCCAACATCCTCTCATTGCTCAAGCCATCAGCGCTTATTTGCAGTCGTATTTCCCGGCGTCGGTGTGATTTTTCCACGGATATCGTGCGTTGTCACAAAGCGGGTGCACGATAAAAAAACTGTACCTTCCACATATGTGTGTGTGTGTGTGTGGGGTTATGGACGACACTGCCTCACGTGTCTACCTCCGCATCGGCACAACGACAACAACAATAGCGCCAGCGCGAGGAGGAGGCCCTCTTTGTGCAGCGCGGGCTGATCCACCGCAAAAGGGAGTGCCAGCTTTGAGAAATTGGCAAACAGTGTTTGCTGGAAGGCTTCCTTGGGGCTTGGGTATACCTTTTTTTGAAATCATGTGCGAATGCAGAGGAGTGTGAATGAAAAATAGCTGTGTGATCCTGCCATGTTGCCTCTGTCAAGAATGCCTGATTTTGTTTCCCTCCGCCCTCCCACTGCTTGCTGTCATCCTCATCTGCCCCTCAAAGCTCTCTCTCTCTCTCTCTCTCTCTCTCACCGCTTCATCGTCTCGGTTTTAACACTCCCATTCTCTCACCAACCTACCCTCCTCCGTCTCTCCTCTGTGTTTACTCTCTCTCACACCCTCTCATTCTCACACTGCCCCCCCACCCCCTCCCCCTCTCCTGTTCCTTCCAGCTTAGTGGACGTGGTTATTTGAGGCTTAGAATCCATAAAAACCCGCCTTTAGGTGTGTTTGCTTTTGTTACTTTCCCAAAATGGTGCATTGACTGCCACATTGTCAGCGGTTGATCCTCGTCCAGCCGCTGCCCATCGGGGGACAGTTTCGTGTGGTTTAGTGGTGACTTAAGCCGAGGCGGAGCCCAGCGATCCCATCAGCAGGTTTTAAGTGGTGTAGCTGCCACTTAGCGGGGAAGTCCGGAAGACATTCTCGGGACACCTGTCCCTGATTCCCTTCAGCCCTGAAGTAAAAACTGTCAGGGACCCGCCCTGCAGGGCTGTGGACATAAGCTCTTCACTGCTTAGGTTTTCAGCAACACCATGCGGCTCTCAGAAGTGGAATTGCCTGATTTTCCAACACTGACCTCTGTACCACGAGTGTTGGAATTTCTCATTTTGCCTTTGTCCATGCAGTTTTTATGGGTGCAGTTGTGCAGCATAAGCTCCCTGACAATACAGGCTTCCAACTCTCCAGATCACGGCGTGTATGTGTGTGTGTGTACAGGAAGTAGTCTGAAACAATTAGTTGCTTCTGTCTTTCTGCAACATGTTTTTTTTTTCTTTACGACACAAACCGAAAACAGTCGCAGTGTGATCTCTCCTTGCACTGTCCCAGATTGCGCGACCCGTCCTAATTAAACCCTGTTTCCCTCAACATTCTAAAAGCAGTCTACTGACTAATTATAAGGCATAAGCTCCTCAAAGCCTTTTTTTTTTTTTTAAATCTTGCGCACTGATGAGAGTGCCGGTGTCGTAGCTGGCGAGCGAGCGTTGGAAAAAACAGTGATTCCCCCCTCGAGCATCCCCCCCCCCCTCATCTTTGCGTCCATGTCTGGCCTTGATGATGCCAAGTCTCCACCAGAGACATATTGGTCTTTCACACCAAAAAAAAAACAAAAAAAACTTTAATTAATGCCTGCGAAGGCTCTGAACAGTGCTTAAACATTGTTTTCATATATTCAACGGAAGGCGGTATGAAAAAAAAAAAGAATCTAGAACTTGCGGCACTTTCCAATCATGCATTTTTCATGTTTATTCCGCTGATTCTTAATTAAATCCATGCATCTGAATATCATAAAACGCCTCGTATCAGGGATGGATTTGGGGGTGGGGGTGGTGGGGCAACATTTACAATGCATAATTTCCCAGGGAATGTCCACGAGGGAATTTAATACATATTTTCTGAGAGAGATTCTCGTGACATAGACGGGCATAAGGCCTGGCGGGCTCGTGATTGCACAGAATGTTCCCATTCCGTTCACGTGAGGAACATATTGGATGGTTATCAGAAAGCGAAGGGGTCAGCTCAGGAAGTCAAATCTGAACGATTTTAAACCTGGTTTAACGGACTCCTTGCGAACACACACCTCCACAGTCCCTCTCACACACACACACACACACACACACAGAATTATCCTGGGCAGAAGCCTGATTCAATTAGTAGGAGGTGAGGAGCAGAGAGATGAGGGTCACACTTGCCATTCCAGCCCAAATGGAGACGCTTCCTCGGAGACCCAGCTTGCCTCTAAATTTGGCAGCTCCTGGGTCATTGTGTCATCACGGCCCAGAACGGCTCCCGGGGCTCGCCTATGACTCCATAACTCTATCGATACATCTAAAATGTGCATTTCAATAAATAAAAAAAAGCTCCTGCTCCCTCTGTGATGTTGTTTCGCTCCGCATCGCTGCAGCCACCACCCGGGAACCCCCTGCGGCTACGAAAAGATGTGTTGGTTCCTTTGCACGAGCATATCAATGAGGCTGAAATGTACAATTTACATCACTACAAGTTACGCTTATCGATCGGCTCGCACATGACAACTCGGGAGATATTGTTTGCATCCTGAGATTGTGACTGAAGGGGATGTTGTTGTTTTTTTGAAAGATGGAGGATGAAAACATAATACAAACAACAGAGTAAAACACGGAGACCTCTATGAAATCACTCATCCTCACCCACCCCCTGAAGGAACGGTGGGAACCGCCCACACTGCGGCTCCTCCGTTATTGAAGTTATAACATGCCTCTTTTTTACACAGTGAAAAGAGAAAAAACGATTTAGAACATTGTGAAAGAGTTTTACTTCACCAGGAAAGGTGCGTATTTATCAATAAATAGATTTATCAAATATTGATTTTATACAATATGAAAAAAGAATATAGTTGTATGCCCTTTTCAAAGCATCTTCCGTCCCTGTGTAGGAGTCACCTCAGTAGAGAGCAATACATATCAAAGCCTTTTTTTTACAGTAAGAAATCAAAGACACCCACAAGATTTAACGGCTCATTCTTTCAACGGCCATGTCTGTTTCTATTAATAGCACATCTCACAGGTTGTAAATACATGGGCATGCGTCTGCAGGTGTTCACATTGAAGTCAAGTGAGTTTTGGATTCGGCAGTCGGCTCTGAGATTGCGTGCGAGCGGCGTCTTCCCCTTGGGGGAGAAAGGGGAGAGACGGAGAAAAGCAAGGAGCTCAACAAAAACAAGTTTGTCTTGTTTTTTTGATCCCTCTCACTGATCACTAATTACAAATTGACGATGCTCTTGGAAAAAATAATATTACAAAAAGTACAAAAAGGAAAAAAAACATGAAAAAAGCATGAAATACCCAGTGTAATTACATTTATTGTGATACGTTGGAACAAACAACACTCTTTTCATCCTCCGGGGACTTGTGTGTGTGTATGGGAGGATGGAAATGAATCTCTTTCATTTGATTAGACAAACACTGATGTACGAGTATCATGCACTCGTCTTTGAAGTGTTGAATTATGGCAAAGTTAAGAGCGTCGCTGAGAGTTTTTGCAGTGATTCCCAAACCCCACGAGGAGATGCATTATGTGCCGTTTAAGTCATAGTGGTGAAGAAACAAGGATGCTTTCATGTTGACAGAAGGTGCCGATGAGGGCGGCGGCGCCCGATCTTGGCCGAGCCTATTGCCAAGTTGGAGTGTACCACTACCGCGAACCCCATCGCGGGTTCCACTCCCGGAACGCACGCCTCGGCATACCGAGCTCAACTGGAACGGAAGATGATGACTCAACTCTTTCTTTGTCTGGACTATTATTGCAACGGTTGTAGCGCAATTTGGATTCATAACATAATGATCGACCGGATTCTCCAGTGAAAGGTCACACGGGTTGGAAATAGTTGGGCGTCGAGTTAAACATGCAGTTGTGTTTTTTTTAAATCTATTATTTAGGCGATGAAAGGAAACAGCATCATCATCTGCTTCGATGTTGTTTTGCTCTTTGAGCCGGTGCGTCCAACCTGTTCGCGTCGCCTGCGTCAATGACATGCTGTCAAAAGCGGAATTTGAAAGGGAACGCTGGCTTCCGTCCTTGTCTTGCGGTCTGAAGGCACGCACATGCAGTCAGACAGATCTTACCTCCTCGTTCAACCACTCCCCCCCCCCCCCCCGCCCTGCACAAAGCAGGTTCGTGCAGCTCCATGGCGTGCCTCGCCGTCTTGCAGCTGTTGCGTGCATTTGTTTTTTCTCAGAGCCGCAACGAAAGTCACGGCAGTCGTCAAAGTCGTTCCCGCTTCAGAGCCGCAGTGTTTCCAGCAACTCGAATCGGCGAAGAGTTGAAAGCCAAAGAGACGGAACAGGCGGGCTTGCTCAAATCGCAGTGTTTTTTACATTTTTTTATTCGAGACGTTTCCTTAGCCTTTGTAAAGGTTGCTTCTAAAAAGGTACAGTCATAGAAGAAGAAGCATGAGTCACCTATGAACGTTGGTGCTGCATATTTTAGGCGAAAGACACAATTCAGATTCAGACTTTAAATCTGCTCCTTTAAAAAAAAACATTTTATTTCTGAAACGAAGACTTTTTCAGAGTCAACACTTTTCTACGAATCCAGAGATAAGACTTTGTGATGTTCTTTATTTAAATTGCTACATTTAGAGGAGTGGTGGCCTTTGCAACTGCATAACAGAAAGTGTTTCTGTCCGGTCAATGCTTGTTCACGCTGACTTTAGAGAAACTGGAAAAATGGCTTCTGTGACCTCACGCTGAACTCCTCCGCAGCAGATAAATCCCGTCTCCTTTCTTCGCCGCCTCACATCCTCACTTCTTTTGAGGCCACCGTGACACTCGGCTACCTCTTTTTTTCCCCTTTTTCCTGGATTTATGCGATGCTACAAGGAGATGTTGTCTTCTGTTCACAGTAATAATTCAGTCTGTGTCTGGGGCTCAGAGGAGGCCCCGTCTGTTGCTCACGTTTCTAGACCCCTGGATCATTAAAATGCCTCTGGCAATGCGCTCCTCTTGTAAACTGTTTCTTGTCTTACACTTAGGCTCCAACATATCATTTTGGCAGAGAGCACGGTCGGATCGGCTCAGAAAACTCCAAATAAGGTGTTTTTTCTGCACAAACACCTTTTTCCCTCCCTCCACTCCCGCTCTTGCTGCCCCTCATTCTTTTTCTAAATCAGTATGCTCTATTAAAACAAACCCAAACAAGGGGCTGTAAGCGAGGAAACTAACTTTGGAAATTCATTAGTCAGGGCGTTGCTCTTCACTCCGCGACTCGCATGAGACACGGTTGCCCGGGCGTTGTTTGTAGCGGTTCCACTCGCCTGGGATAATGAGAAAATGCTGCGTATCAATATTAGCCTAAGAAATCTCATATCCATACTAGGATGAGGTTGGTTCATTTGAAGTTACGGATACCGTGGGGGTTTTTAAAAGTCTCACAGGAAGGGCAAAAAGAAAGGTTTGTTTCACAAACTTCGTCAATGGAATCCACACGGTTGACATCCTTTTCACGGCTTTTTCGCTCTCCGTCCTCTGAGGTGGGTCTCAGAGGGCGGACGCAGCTGCCACTGCTTTGTAGCTGGTCTCAAGTCAGCCAGTATTGGGGTCACCAATCTAGATATAGGTAGCTATCATTTTGGCCTGTTTTGGATGCTTCTCTCTGTTTGTTTGGTCCTGGGGGTGAGATCTCAGGGTGACGTAATGTTACTTACCCATACCATTGATCGAGTAAATAAACAAAATGTGTAAACAGAAATGTGGATTGATTTCTGCTTGGACATGTTTTTTTTTTAATATCTGAATAAATTAGAAAACTAAAATATGTTCTGCTTTAATTATTAACAGAACATGTTTTGCAGTAATACTACCAGAGCACACTGTGCATGGTACTGTACTGCTGATTCTCAACAGTAAAGAGCTGTGCTATTGATGTCCACGAGGCTGCCATACATCTACGGATGGTTGACTTGGGGATAACAAGAGCACAGTGGCAAACACGGCGCAATTTATTGATCAGATTAATATTCCTTGAAACATTATTATGGATTCTGTTTGGACGTTGATTTGAAAAGGTCACAAGATGAATGCTGCATTTGGAAGATAATGACATGCAGGCTTTTTCAGAAGACTTCTCAACAAACGCGTTGAAATATATCGACATCGCTCAGCATCTACCATTCGGCCGAAGCGTGCCGCCAGCACTGGTCTCTAGCAAACGCATATATTGGGAGCCCATCGGTCAACTCCCATTTTCACTTTATTACTGGAGGTAACCGAACGCATTAACGTGCCTCCGCATGCGGAAAATGTGATCGCCTCAGCATTTTAATCCATAGAAGGCCCTTTTAATGAGGGGGATTTTATACTACAGTGCATTATTCAATTACACGGAAGGAGCAAAAGAAGGTCTGCTGTAAAAGTCTCCATCACGGGACACTCGCCAGGTGCAGCTGCAGCATCAGAGAAGAAGGAAAGAAAAAGGGCTGAAGAGGAAAAAGGGTGATGGAGGAAGGAGAGGAAGAATAAATGAGCAATGCAATGCAGGTTGCTTGAATATTTTCACTCCCGGCCAGCTCAATAATGTGCGGCCACCCACCCACCCACCCACATCCACACACACACACACACACACACACACAGCCTTGCCGGTGGCAGCAGCACCAGCCTGCATGTGAAATGATAATATCATATTTTTGAGCTGGATTGGCAGAGCATGCATTACCACTGATGGCAGTCGTTGAATTGCAAATTTGTCGGTGGCATGTTCTTGCTTCGGCGGATTATTAATCCAGTTATTAGCATTTGACTTGATTCCTCGGCAGTAGAGAGCAAAACAACACTCCGTCTCCTGCGTTTGTCACAGAAAGCACAAGACCACTTCTTTTGACTGCCTGTTTTGAGATTGAATGATGAGTGACATTGAGGTCTGGAACACTGTCGCGTTAGGTTTTAACTCGTGCCAAGCCGTGTTTGTGTTTTCAGCGCTGGCAGATGCACATAAAAAAAAAAGCAGGCAGGTGCACAAACATACTGTAGCTGCGTTAGAACAACACTTGTCAATGGTTCCTTCCCACTCCCGTCTCTATGCGAGGCAATGAGCTCAGTTTCTCAGGGTCCCTGAACAAATGCACACTGATTGAGCCTGATGTTTTCAAAATGCTTCAGCGCTTTCTCCCGCTCTCTGTGCACACACACACACAGACAGGCGTGCATATCCACCAACAGGTACACACCTACAGCCAGAGTTCTGTGAGATTACCAGATTGACCGCCACCGACCTCACACTGTTTGAAACAGAGTGGGAATAAAATAGCAAAAATGAGCGAGATTTGCCTCGAAATAGGAGCCGCGGGTTGGCGTCTGCTCGGTGTTATTTCTCTTCCAAACAATAACCTGGGAATCAGAGCGGTAAAAGCCGGGACACAATCTCACTCGGCGGCCAGAGCGGGATAAGAATACAAATGCCCGTTTTTGTATGTGGGAGGAAAAAAAAGCGAAGGCAGGCCTAAGATTGCACACAAAGTCCTTAAAATCCTCTGAGGCGCTCGGGGCCGTCATGTGCCGAGCGGTAAATTGATCATGACACAGCACCGTGGGGGAAAAAAGAACCCCAGAAACGCACAAGCGTGTCAAAGGCACAAAGGATGAGGCAGTGGATGCAGGGCCTGAGAGAAAAGGGAACACACACAGACTGCATCGTCTCTACATCTTCGCTGAAAAGCTGAGCTTATGTGTTGGTGTCTTCATATTGACACACACACACACACGTGTGTGCTTTTAATATATGCAAAGACGCTGCTGCACCCTATACGTAGAGGGGGGGGGAAATCTACCCTCGCAGTACCCTCGTCGGGTGCTCACCTGGCCTCCTCTTATGATTAGGAGTTGAATTTGGGTTCATAGCCGAACCCTAGGCTGGTGCACAAAGCATCAGATACACACACACTTTGAAACAATTCATTTGACTGAATTGCTATATTTTCTAGGTTAAACACACCCTTCCTTTGAAGTGAATTCCTCTGTCCCAGAGCATGCAAGTAGTATGCTCACAACCTTGAAATATTAAAGGCAGAGCGCTGCAAACATGTGTGGGCGAATCCTCTCTTTGCCTTTCATTGCATTTTTCTTTTTTGGACTGTCACAAACTGGATGGCGACCATCTGGATAAACCTTGGCGTATTTAGTCGTGTATCCAAATGGCAAAGAAAGCAAATCTACCAATGAAGTATGAGGTGGGAGGTCAGGCGAGCGACTGGCTTCACCCAAACAATCTGCCGCTCGGAGAGCAAAGAAGACCGGAGCAATGTGGCTCTCAAACCTGCCTGCATTTGAACGCTTAAATATTAATCATGTGTAACGCTTCATTTGAGAAGCACGCTTTCATGTCAACACTCTTTCTTTACATGCAGATTTTAATAGTTAATCAGGGGTCTTGTCGCTGAGCTTTTGTTTGGACTGGAATGCCAAAGCAATGCCAGTGACTGCAATCGCCGCAAGTTTTGGGAAGAACTTTGTCTTTGCTTTGAGTCGCGAGAGAACTCTGGCTTGGTTTTGATTTAAATCTAAATTGTGATGAATAAATCGAAACACAGGAGTGCAATTGAGCTTTTAGTTGAACCTTTTTTCATCAGTAGGCATCCTGGACTGCGTTGCAAGCTGAGTAAAGTGTCGTCTTTGTGAAGCCACCGTCCGGCCCGCTTCCATAGCACTGGGCTGCCCCTTTGAAGACGCGCTTACCCTCAGACTGCCCTTTGATCTGCTCGCCTGGGCCTCCCTTGAACTGTTAACTCAAAGCATTCCTACACTGCTCACTGCACCTAACATGGGAATTAAAGAACAGGCTGAACGAGCAAGGGGTAAATAGAGGCCATCGCCCTTGTCATTGCTGCTCCAACGGGGGCGATGAAGCACTCTTGAAGATTTTTTGAGGAGTTCTGGAGCGGCCCGTTTGTCTGCAAATTTGTCGTTTGCACAAGGGCCTCCTGCCGAGGTTTAGACTAATTTCCCAAAAGAGGTGTCTTGCCAATGAAATAAAGCACCATTGTGTCGCTGAAGACTAAGTGGCTCTTTCTTCTTGCACATTTCGCCTCTGACCGCAGAATTATCTTGGAATATTTCTGTCTCTATTCATAAGACACCCTGCCCAGCAAGTGATTTGGTTAACCACTGAGCAGCTAGGGGTGGTTCTTTATGACTCACCCCGATGTCTCTTTTCCCTCATCGCACCGGGGGGGGGGCTACCACTTTGTCTTTTATACACCTAACAACAATAGGAAGGGCCGTTCAGTTTTATTCCTCTTTTGACATCACTGCCGTTTAGAACTAGGCTGTTGAGAAGCAGCTCTTCTGGCCTCTTCTCTGCCTGGGGCTACAGAGGATGCATGCAGCATACCTCAACAGGCGTTGCACAGCTGAAGAACCTTCGCCTCGGACCCTTTTTGTCTGCGGACCCCCCCCCCCCCCCTACTCTCACGGCCAATTACCAATTCCCCTTTAAGATACAGTGACATTGAGTTTTTGACAGCTGAGCATTTTCTTTCTTTCTTTTTCACCCCTCCTTTTACTTTTCTCTGTCTATTTTTGAAGGTCTTTAATCTCGGCTCAAAGACAGGTTGCGGCGGTTGAGCCGAGCGCTAAATGAAAGCCTGTGGAATTGTAGTTGCCTCTCTGACCTCGGGTTCTCCTTCCTCGAGAGCGGGCCTCGTTACCGGCAGCGGGATGTCACCTCAGTGCGAGCCAGATCAAACGCTGTGTGAAGTGCATGCGCATGCACACGTCTATGTGTATCAGCCGGAATCCTATTAGAACACCTGATAATGTCAAAAACTGACAGTAAAAGAGATGAAAACGAAATACTTTTTTTTTTTTAACTCGACGCGGGCACATTTGAACAAACTTTTCAGGGTTCAAACTTCTCTGACGGACCCAAAAGTTTTAGCCGAGGGAACCGATCCCCCATCGGGTGTCATTCTGTTTCTGCTCGGCTCCCGATAACCATCTGTGATTTACAACCTAAAGGTCAAAGACTGAAGCTGATCCATCCACTGAGGATAACTCTTTTTTGATGACACAATGTGATGGCATCATCCTGAGTTTGGAGAAGATCTAATATTTGCAACATGCTGAGATATTGAACATTTTATTTCATACCGAGGTAAAAAAAAAAAAAAAGCCTCGCTCGACAATAAAACAAAACTATTTATAATTTTTTTCCCTCTAGGTGTCTTGTACTTTTGATGCCTGAAGCCGCATCTTTCTTGCACTCCCTCCGTCTTTTTTTTTGTTCTTTCTCCAGGTTTATTTAGTTTTCTCTCCCGTCGCCTCATTCAATCTTTTCTCAATCTGGTGTTTCTGTCTACTGGTGCGGGGAACAGGTCAAGGGCAGGAAAATGATAACATTCGCTCATTCTCTGGTCAAATGAGGGGAACAGCAACCTGCACAACACACACACACCGCGATGATGGATGACAGGTCTCGCGCCAAGGGTGCAAACATGATTCATGGCTCCTTTTCGGGTATTAGTCCAACACCCCATACACACGGAATGTTCACACTCGCTCTCGACTGCACTTGCATTTCAGAGATACGCTCTTTTGTCAACACATTTCTTTGTAACGCCAGTGGATTCCACCTCTGGCACTTCATAGCAACAAAAACCTACTACACTGTTTGAATGTCAACAAGAAGAAAGCAGCAGAGAGCATTCAACACACACTGCCTCCAGTCAGTCGCGGCAGGTGGAAGCAGGTTCAAGGAGGTGTGTTTACACCCAGACACAACGCCACACGATCGCGCAAGCACACTCGAGACACAAGACATCGAATGCCTCTGATGGTGTTTGTTTACTGCGCAGTCACACACACTTCAAGTGCAATGACGAGGCATCTCTTTGTTGATTAATGTTCTTTTTCCATCTCTTAAACAGGCATACGTCGGTCTCCACAGAGTAGGAAAAAAAGAGTGGGAGGAAGAAAGAGATAGAGAGAAAAGCAGGCAGGCAGAAAGAGGGGGAGAGATCTTAAAGTAGGGATGAAATGAAGAAGAAAGAAGGGTGGCAAAGAAGAAAGAACTGCCCCCCCCCCCCCCTCCCCCAATGCCCTTTGCAAACTGTATGCAAAGCACACTGGATCCAATTGATTAGCACTGCAACATATAGAGGAACAAGAGTTCACAGCCACGCTGGCAGCTATGTGAGGCTCGGGCAAAGAAATGCTAACATCTAAGTTGCTAACTAACACGATGCAGGTGGAATGATGTTTTTGCGACCTTAGCTTAGCTTACACTTGCTAACTCTGAAGGCAAAGGACACCTGAGGCTGATGGGCAGTCGTGCTGGTATTTGGTGCATAAACCAAAGACTTGAACCAATTGAAATGTTGACCGCATTATGTAGAGCCGGGTGATAACCCAAAATCATTCGATTTCATACCCTCGGGACCTTCATTATCGATTTAACAGCAATCCATCCAACGGTTTGCAGGACATTTCACTCAAATCCAACAATGGCAGCGTCGTGGTGGCGTTGAAAACCAGTAGGATTCATTCTGTGGGAACCAGGCATGTCCAAAATGTCATGGCAACTATTTAATAGTTGAGATATTTTAATGACCACACATGAAAGCATACTGTGTACATCAGTCTTTAACATCTGCACTCCTTTTTGTGCCTCTCTCTTCATCTACTTTCCCTGTCTTCTATCTTATTCTTTTTAACTATACTTTCTTCTGCTCTGCATCTGTTTTTTTAAGTCACCCCTGCATCCCTCTCCCACGCACACAACACGTAAAAATCTTTCCTTCTCTTTCTTCTCTGTTCCTTTTTTGTTGACACAGTGCAAGACGTCTGTTTTGTCCCCGTGCTGGATGCTACAAAATGACCTATTTTTTAGCTGAAAGACTCGGAGGCGGGTTTTTTCTCTCTCTTTTACTGAGGCCAGTCTAGCGAAGCAAATTGTATAGAATCCTCGCTGCACCATCTATTGTGAATCCCTCTGCGAGTGTTATTTGAGATACCTGACCAAGGTGATATGGATAAATGTTCCTGTCATCACCAAGTGAAACCCACAGCTCGTCTGTGATTCCAGACGGTATTGACAACGCAGACAGCTATATTCCAAAAATACATTTAATTCAATTCTCTTCTACTTTTCCATAATTTTGTAGCTACAGACACTGAACGCCCTAGACTTTGCTCTTGCTAATTCTCTCAAGCTTCTTTCTCCCAATTAGTAGTCTGTGACCATGGGAAGGCTCATGGCCCGCCCATTGGGTGCTGTCCAACGGATTTGATCCCCTGCTCTGGCCACGGCCATCTGTGTCTGTTGGCGTTGTAATGAGGGAGCCTGGTCGCTCCTCCAATCCCCAGCCTTCAGTCCTTTTGCATGTGCATGAGTTCCGGACGACGGTAATTTGCCATCATTCATGTTCGACCTCGTAGTGCGGTCTACGCTCGTGCTTGCGGATGATGAAAACCCGGATGAAAAGGATAAATATACATTTTGAAATGGAAAATGAGCCAGGCACAAACGAGTACTATTTTGCTGTCTCTCTGCTCAGTTAGGCTAAAGAGATACGGGAAACATTCTGCTCATCCCCTGAGCTAATCCCTTTAGACAAATGTCCAATCCCTCAAAGCATGGCGCTCATTGCGGCGCTAGCGAATGTACCGTATTGTCAAATCATGATGGTTTACAGTCCTGTATTTGAAATATTTGATTCAAATTGGTTTGATCTTGTCTCTCCTGGCCACAGGGTTTTGGATTTGGACTTTCTTTTGAGAAAACAGAAAATACTGTGTTTTATTGCTAAAAAAGGTCCCAGCCGATACAGGTTGAAAGCAATTATGAAGCTATATCCAATCCACTGACCTAAAATCTCTCAAGCAGTACAAATAATCCCAGTTTCGCAAACGATATGAGCACAGCAATGGCTGTTGCTAAGCTAATAACTTGTTCAGCCAATTCCCTGTTATAGTATTTAAAGTTCAATCATATTGATGTCTTAAAACAAAGAAATACTTAAATGAGAAAATCAATATCTCTGTCATGTAGCTCAGTTAAATATTAGGCCACATCCAGTTAGCTTAGCTCAGCCTGCAGCCCTAAAGACTGGAAAGATGGGTAAACAAGTAGCCTAGCTCCGTCCGAAGGCAACAACTTCTAGCTACCACAAACTAAAGCTTGCTAATAAACACAACAACACACAAACACAACATTGTTTGTTTAAACTGTATACAGTTTAAACATTGGTATACTAATCTCAACATGTTAAAATAACAAGGGGTTCTGACAGTTTAACTTCCAGAGCTAGGCTCGCTGTTTACCTCCTGCAATCGTAATGCTAAGCTAAGCCAACCCGCTGCTGGCTGTAGCCTTGTATTAACTTGACAGAGTGGTATCAATATTTTTGTCTAACTTTCGGCAATAAACAGAAATATTAATAATATACCAGAACCGTCCGAGCCATAAATGAGTGGCCTCTGTGATACGTAGCATCGTAGGAAGGAGTCTTTAAATTGACTTGTGCATATGAATGTGTGTGTTTGGCTCTAAATCCTATAGTGGGTGCCTCCCCATTAAATTGATGCTATTGCCATCCTCCTTTTACACCCCCCCCCCCCCCATCTCGCTCTCTCTCTCTTTACCCAATGCCCCCCCCCCTCCCTCTACACACACACACACACACTGGACACTCAGTTGACCCACCCTCGACACCAACCTCTCCACCCCACATGTCCAATCCCTCCGTTTTCTTCCCCCGCTGCATTATAAGTGTGTATAGCTCTATCCTGGCACTGCAGAAGCCATTAGCTGAGATTAGCAGCGGAGGAGCCAGGCGACTCTCTCTCTCTCTCCCTCCCTCTTTCTCTCACTCACTCACTTTTACTTCTTTTCTTTTTTTGCAGGCTAGCCGTAGCTGCCACGCTCACTGAATGATTACCATCCATTATGGGGCCTTATTGTGCTGACAGAGGCAACTTCTGGCCCTGGCCCCGGTCGTAAAGAAAAAAAAAATAAGAAAAGAGAGACTCATAATCTCAGACACACTCCCTCGGAGTGTAATGTGTATGTGTGTGTGTGTGTATGTGTCAGGGAAAGAGAGAGAGAAAGAGAGATGATGTGACAGTAGGGAAAGGAGGGAGACTGAAAGGATGAGGAGAAGATAAGGCGAAAGAGAACCGGGATGTTAGCATCAGGGATTTGGTGAATGCGAAACGAGGGGGACATTTGGCAGCGATCGGTGCCGTTATTACTTATTTGTTGAGGTTTGATGGATGCCACAGCGATGCACCACGGGGAGTGATGTTAACCTTCACAGCGAGGTATGGGGCCCGCGCTCCTCCCCGCTGTGGTCCCCTCAATCAGACGGCATCCATGCTCTCACAGGTTGCACCTTTAGCTGCAGGAGTCACACACAGGGACACATCGGCATTACCGCAGAGAGGGGTGACAAATCTACTGTCATTTTTTTATTTAGAATATAAAAAAAACCAAAAAAAAATTCCAACAAAACAAAACAGGCTCATTTCCTGGCTGCTGGCTCAGGTTGTTAGAGAGACGGAGAGGGATAGACAAACACAGCGAGAGGAACTGTGCCACTTGACTGGAATATCAATCATTTCTCTCATTTCGTACCCTCTTCCTCCCTTCTCTCACGCCTCCCCTCGTCTAATAAAAGCGGAGGATGCTCCCTGTCGACTGCTATTCGGGCCCCACCAGGCCTGAGGTGAATAATGCACAGCTCAAGCCCCCCCCATCATCAAACATATTTCACAATATGTTCTGGACGAGCCTGCTTTAAACGTTATTGGTGGTTGGCGGGGGGTTAAACAGCACAAATATGAGTGATTTTACATAACGCGCAGAGGGCTTTCGTTCAAGCATTAACAACTCCCAGCACCCAGCCTTCCTCTATCCATCGCTCTGCGTCTCTCTTGTTCTTCTTCTTCTTCTTCTGTGGTGTGCAGAGCTGCATTTCAATGAGCCTGTCCCAAAATGTCCCGTCAATATTCTTGACAGATCTTTAAAGCACGAAACTGTAAAACGTGCCGGAGAAATGACAAGCGGTGGAAGAGTTTTCTCCCGAGTTTAAATCTGTGTTCTGATTTGTAGTTTTTAGAGAAAAAGATAGATGGAGAAGAAGAGAGAGAGAGAGAGAGCAAGAGAGAGAAGAGGGTGTGTTTGTGTGTGACAACAATCTGCTTAAGCCATCCATCAGCTCACGGTCATGACCATGTCTGTCGCCCAACCCTGGCCCTCTGTGCAAGGTTTTGGATTAGCATAGCGCCAAATGCGCTCCACCCCCTCCCACTTTACCGGTGATCGCCGAAACCTCCGCTGTAGAAAAACATAAACATGTGTGCATTATGCGCCACCTCCAGCATTGATAAACATGAACTTCCCATATATTTGCACCCATACATCAGCACATCCTATGATTGCATCCTCTTCATCTCTACTCTCCCTCCCTCCCTCTCCAGATGCATCACCCTCAATCACATCCGTCTCTTCCGAGCCCTTCCCTGCTCTTGAGCCCCCTTCTTTCTTTGTAATCTATTTTCTCTCCTTTGCGCAACCCTTCTTTTCTTCTCGCCAACACCCCCCGCTATCTCCTCCACTTCTCCCTTCTTTACTACTTTCAATCTCTCACCCCGCTCAGCCATGCTATTCTCTTTTTGTTTTCCATCTCGTCTCGCTTACTCGCCCCCCCCCCCCCCCTTTTTTCTCTCTCTGTCTCTCTCTTTCTCTGCCTGTGTTTCTCACCAGTCAATAATGAAAATTGCTCGCTACCTTGAATGGATTATGGGTGTGCGCAGGGGCCCGAGGTAGTTTGTTTGAAGGCGCAGCGGTGTCAAATGAAAAGGCCCGGGCCATTTTCTACCTGCCACAGGGCCTCTGCCTCCATCACACCACGCACACACACAAACACACACACACACACACACACAGGTGCAGAGACACACCGATAGCCACGGAAATGAACACACACACGCATCTGATCAATGGCGGCGGGTCACGCATTTCCACTCCTGCCTGCTCACTCAAACGCTCCCTTCTACCTCTCTTCTCTCTCTTTCCCCTGCTCCCCCTCCCCCTCCCTCCCTGCCTCTCTCCCTCCCTCCGGTCATGTATTATGAATGTTGCCTAATTACGCAGCCCAGAATTCTTCATCCGGGCTGGCACATTTATTCGTTTGCTTTGTATCTCTTTGCCTTTCCCTTGTATGCAAAATCCTTCTGTGATAGAGTTGTTTATTCGTTGGCTCTGCCTCGCTGAGATCAAACAGTGAGCAGATTGAACGGGGACGGTGTGCGACTGATGGTCAACCCTCGGGTTGATACGCGCCGAGAGGCGGGGAGGAAGTGGTGAAACATGCTAGCGGGGGGGCCTCCCCGCTTCTTATGGAATCTCAAATCCAAAGCGCATACGCTTAGACTGTGAAACAAATCTAAAAACATGTTGTTTCTTTTCCACCTTAGCTTGCCATCTCAATTACGCTGCCCAGTTTGCTGCAAGAAACCCAATCCCAATGTGTACATTTGAGACGCCTCAGGTTGATCAGGTCTTTTTTTTTTAAATCACTCATTTGTGGCTTTTTTTCTATTACCGCAGTAATTGCTCGTAGCGGTGACTCATGACAACTATTGAGTGGACCCGAGAGTGGGAGTGCATTCTGAGATTCGGTCAGGCTCTGACTGACAGCTGCTGTGCATGGTTATTGAAAATCACATAAAATTTTTTTTGCCTCTTCCTCCAACAAGTGTGAAGCAGCTGCATCTGCTTGACAAATATGTTAAGACGTCGTTATTTCAACATTGATGCAGAGCAGCGAGGGAGGCGGACGGAGTGCGATTCTGAACCTCCCGCCAATCCGAACGGGGGCTGCCTGTTTTAATGTCACATCCATTTAAACACCACGTCGGCTGCCGAGCCGCTTCAGATTTCTTTCCGCGTGTGGGGGCGTGCGTGGTCGTACGCTTTTATTAATGTACGAATGCTTGGGCATGTGGGCTCTCTCTAAGGAGGTGAAGTCTTCGCCTGTGTGAGAGGTGGCTTGTATCAAGTTATTTCATTTTGAGCATCACGAAGGGTCAAATCGAGATATCGCAAACCATGTGGGGGTTCAACTTTCCATTCGCTGACTTTAACCGGGAATTTAAAAAATGCACAGCTGAATGTTCTCAGTCGATGGCCAAAGTCAACGCAGCCAATCAGCCTCCCTCCAGTGTAGGTTTGCGTGGGAGGAAGAGAAGCCTCCTTAATCTCTGGGAACATACTGTATTTTGGACATACGAGCAGCTCCTCTGCCTTCGTCCTTCTCTGTATCATTTTGTGCAAAACAGGAGAAGAAAAAAACATCCTCTTAAAGAAAAGCATTTCTGACTGAAGCCTGTGAATGCAAGAGAAGCTTTGGGGCTGAGATTTCACAGCCACTAATAAGCATTCAGCCTCATCTCCTCCTCTGCCTTGTGGTGACTTGGCTGCTAATGTGTGACTGACAAGCCTCGGCTTCTGTGTTGATTGGGGCAGTCGTTTTTTTTTTTTTAGGTTGGCTAAACGCATGGCTGATGGACAGATCTGGGCTGCGCGTGTCTTCCGTGTCTGGCGCGCACCAGATCATACGCGCCCCGTATCAAAGTTCCACCTCGTTGTCGGGCTGCACCTTCACAAAAGAGATGCGCCTTCCCCCCCCCCCGTTTGAATGCGAGCGCTCGCCGGCTTGCATCGCGAGCTTTTTGTCGAGACTGTAACTCTGAGAAAAGATTCAGTGGATTCTTGGCCATCTCTCTGCGTGATGGCCTTGGCTGGCTGGCTGCAGCGGGGAGCATTGGTTTTTTATTTCGCCAGATTGCTCAGCTGCCTCTTTTGTGTGCCTGCTTAAATTAGCCCAGCAGGGAGCTGGAGTTGCCAGGGCGAATTTTGTTGTTTTTTTTGGTCGTATTTTAACATTAATTCTGTCCATATCTCTTTGTCACTCCCTCCACGCACTGCCTTCCCCCAACAACAGATCAATATGTATTAGATCTAAGCAGGCTAGCAAGCAGGAAAGTCACAAGGCCGTGCATTGGAGTGCATTGCGGGTCAGGGTTCTGAGCGGTCATTGCTGATAATCACTGGTCCCAGATCAGCAACACAGAAGCACTCATCATGACCCGTCAGAATCATTAAACAGGCCTCAGATGAGAACATTGTTTTTCAATTCGTGGTCTATAAAACCACGATGAGCCCTTCTCTGTGTCGATGTAAACTCTACTCGGCATCTTAAGCAGATAAAGAAAGGCCCAGTGATCTCTTTAAATCCATTCCGGAGCTGCTGTGTTGACTTCCTGAGTGGAAAAAAAACAACAAAAAACAACAAATGGCTCATCGGTCACATCTCTAAGCGCGTCCTACATTTGAACAACACAACAATTCAGAGAGGATCACTTGTTTACATTGACCCACCGCTGACACCGTGCTGTTCCAGCGTTATCGTACATTTCAACACGCTAAGTCCAGGGCATCCTATCGTTTCCTCCTCATGCTGTGAGGCATATCGGCGGGGGTCAAATCAAAGGTATTGCAATGAGCGAGGCATTGTTAATCCAGTTCAGATACAGTATCACGGATAAACCCGCAGATTCCAGCCTGCACTTAAGACCCACACAAGACGCACTTAATGCGCCTGCACAGATGTCCTTTAGTGAGCGCACGTGTAATTACACACACGCAGGAAGAAGATAAGCGCGCAGTCGCAAGTTCATTGGAAACCCCGCCACAAAAAAACAACAACTACACGTTGGTCTCTGCTCAATGTTGAACTCTTCAAATCACATAAACTGGTGGGTGCATAGGGCATTACTTTATAATTATTCCACAAAAATCATGTCCTTAGTTTCCTAATCGAAGGATTTGTCCACGACCAAAGAGAATCTGTAGCCGGAGAATGACTGCGGTCGCTTCGCAACACTTTAAAACCCAGGATGCTATTTTATTCATGGCGGATTCGGGTGGTCTCCGCACTCTCTCTGTCTCGCCATCTCCATCTATAAGGACTTCAGCGCGGCCTCAAATTAATTTCAACTTGTTAATTCCCTTTGAAAACAACAAAAGAAGAAGAAGGGTGCGCAGAAGGGTGAGGAGAAGAAGAAGAAGGAGTAGAATTAAAAGAAGCAAGCCAGGTCGCTGTTTGAGATTCTAATTGCCAAGGCCCAGAATGTGACCTACAGATGTGAAATTCCCCACTTGATGAAATATTAACTTGATTGCGGGGCTCGACGGAGCACTGGATAGAGAGAGATAGAGAGAGAGAGAGAGAGAGAGAGATAATGAGCGAGAGAGAGAGAGAGAGAGAGAGAGAGAGAAGGAGCAGAGAGCTGGTGGCATCGCAACTCAACACAACTGAGGTTGATGGGGTCGTGTAAAGGAATGTGGCAATGAAATGGAACTCATTAGCGGAGCGAGAGAGAGAGAGAGAGAGGGAAAGATGACAGGGACCTTTATCCATGTGTGTGCTTAGGCATGTGCGTGCGAAGGGAAGTTCCTCCGAGGTGCAACGGCGGGGCTGAAGCCGTAATGTGAAACATACCGCTCACCTTATCTGCGGATTTACGAACCCAACAAGCAATTCGTCTTTCTCTACCCTTGTTAGTGTTACGCCCTCAACTGCACAGCGCGGAGATAAGCGGAGCGAGAGACGCGAGAATTAGGGAGTGGAATCAGCGCGATGGATGACTTGGTGGGTAATATTCTCTGACAGATGGACGCGAAACAAAAAGTTGTCGGTGCTGAAAAAGCAAACGCGAATGGTGATGATCACATCTGGATGGGCTGGTACCTGGTCGGTTGAGGGAGGGGGGGGGGTGGACAAAAACGCAATGACTCCACTTTACAACTTCTGCAAAAAACACCAACAGCATTGTTATGTAGGACCATGAAGCAAGGAATACCCGCCATTTGCTGTAAACAAGAGTGTGTGTGTGTGTGTGAGCTGCTGCAACTGCCTTCAGATGTCACCGCGCGATTAGACTTCCACTGAAGTACCAACAAGGCTCGACAGATGCATCTTGGGAGAATAAGGACAGCCACCTCACAACCCAAGGCTCTTCAATGCCGCTCCCCTTGGGAGTGCATGTCAGCGGTTAGAATCACTACAAAGAGTAGATTCATAACACCTGCGATGATATCCACGGACATATTTGCACATTTCTTTTTGCCTGGCAGTGGTGAGTGTGCTGCATGCTAACAACGACGGCCTACAACTCAGTTTCGGGGTGTATTATACTTGGCTTATTGAGTTGTCGTCTACGCCTGACCTGCTTTTCATTCTGGCCGAAGACGAGGACCAGAGGCGCAGTGATGGGGCGGAGGGAGGGCTGGGGGTGGGGAGCAAGGGAGGCAAAGTAAATACATGGGGGGATAACAGAAACCGTAGCCTACTAAATAACTTCTCTTCCAATGCCCCAAATTCATAATAATGTGGTCTGCGCCGCAGATAAATAAAACACACCCAATTTTCTCGTTGTCATAGAAATGTGGGCCAAGCGGCTGTTTTTTCCTCTTCTTGTTTTTTAAGAGATGTGATTATTGTTTTTAAGCCAGAGCGGCTTCATGACCGCTGGCCACTCAATTTACACCAGGGGGTTAAACTAGCCAGCCGGAGGAGGGCCATCATTAGTGAGGCGGGGTGCTGTGCCATCTAGTGGGTTTGCTTTCGCTTGAATGGGGAGAAAAACCTGTTCTGCAGCCCACTGGGTACGGTCTTAGAGGCATTGTTCTTAGATCAAAGAGAGAGGACATGGCAAGCTCAAATGAAATGGATGTTTTGCCTTTTTATGTGACAGCCTCAATTCTGGCCTCGAGTTTTGATGTCGGCTTGCTGTTCTTTTTTTTTTTCCCAAGCGGTTCTGTCGTGGCTGAGTGACACGGGCGAGGGAGATAGAGAGAGGAGAGAGATATGCGACACAGAAAACCACATTCCTCTTATGTGCTCCCTGAAAAGACACAGGGAAGCCTGTTTCACACAAACACACATATCGCCATCCCGACTTGCATGCCTCCGTATTGATCCGGCATCACGGATCCTTGATGACACGCTGCGTGTGATGCACTGCGCCGTTCTTAGCACTCGTCACCGCCGATGTCACTTTAAATCAATAATCATCTCGGAGTCATTGACCACCAGCAGCAGTAGCAGCAGCAGCTCCTTCATGGAGTCAGAGACAGAACGGGTTGCTGTCACTGCAGAGACAGTGTGTGTGTGTGTGTGTGATGTGGAGATTTCCTCGCCAGCTTAGGTTACTTCAACAGCAGCCATTCTTTTCTCTGTTCCCTTCATCTTCTTCCTCCACTGGCCATCTCTCTGACGATTCCTTTATTCCTAGCGTACCAGCTGCTGGTAAGGTGATAGGTGAAACACACACACACACGCACATGTTAGGCCGCAGGTGTCCTGTAATCATGCCAGTTTGACCTCTGTGATCTTTGATTAAAGCGGGGCGGAAAAAAAGACAATATTCTGCCTGTTTACTTCACAAAGAGCTTCATTGTTGGCAATCCCGCATGTAACCTGACCACGTTTCCCCCCCCCCCCCTCCTTCTTGTTCAATAAGGGGGTGAACAGCTTGCAGCTTAGAGAGGACAAAAACAGGGCCAAATAGAAACCACGCGCAAGTTTCCTTTGTACTCCTCCAATGTTTTTCTGCATTGTTTTGACTTATTGGGCAGAAAGACCAGAGGGAACAAACAAGCTGCACCGTTAATTGTGCTTTTCTCGACACTCCTGCGCGACCCTTAACTAAGTGCCACTGCGAGCGAGAGTGCGGGAGAGCTGGTGACAGCGGGGACCGAAACAACCTGACGCCCATTATCAAATCTCCCATTAGCTGGCCCCAAAATGGCCGCCCCGGTCAACAGCTGAGTCTTGAGATCTAATAGGGCTGGAGCTGAAAAAGGAGACCTTAAGAGCACGTTGTGGATCTGATCTGCTTGTGTTCTTTTGTTTTTAACTTCGCTGGGAATAGCATCAAAGAGAGAGGGAGGATGAGGAAAGGATCGGAGAGGAGAGACGTTGTTCGCTGAGTGCACTCGATGGAGGAGAGGACTATTTTAAATGCGGATTAGTGTTCGTATCGCCGTCATCAGACAGTGATACGGAGCGTTGATAGACTGCCTGTCTTTGATGCCTTCTGAGGCACGGGGGGGGTCTTATCCGTTTCGCCTATCTCCTGTAACACACATACGCTGCTCCTTTTAGAACTGCTGAGATGTGGAAGATTGGATTGTGTGTGACTTTTTTTTTTTTTTTACAGTACATCATACAAAAGCCAACGTAAAAGTCTGAATGGGCACGTGCCCGCATGCGAACGTGCTTCCTTTAAACATCACACATAAATTCAAGGTGTTGCATCACTTCAGTTACTTCATTTTACATTCAGGCAAAATGAACACTGTCGGCGGAAAAAAAGAAGAAAAAAGGCATTGCCTTTCCACTTTGGCCCCCTGGTGAAAATAACACATGGGGATTGTCTGGGCCTGAGCCAAACACACATAAATTTCAATATTAATTTGGTCGGCACCTCAGCAGCCTCGCCAGCTTCCTAATCTCCCGCCGCATATCTTCATTATCTGAAAATGTGCTTTCATCTTAATTCCATTTTCATCCATCAAACGTCGGCGAGGTTTGACCTTGCGTGATCGGAGTGACGGAGAGACTGGAGATAGGGGGAGAGGGGGGGGGGGGGGGAGATAAGGGGCCGAGTTGCGGTGATGAACGAGGATGGAGGGACGGGGAACGTGACGGGAAGGAATGCGTGGGAGTGGGACGAGGGGGGGGGGGCAAGTTTCGAGGGCCTGTGAAATGTGTGTGTGAGGCCGTTCCATTTCACATAATCCTCATGTTCCTCATGTTGCAGCGGCAGGACTGCAGCACGATAGCGACTGCACACATCTCTCTCAATTCCTTTTCTCTCCTGCTACTCCCTTTCCTCACTCGGCTTTCTTCCAATCCTCCTTCATCCTCTCCCTTTCTCACCGTCAGTTTATTTACCCCCGGCATTAGGGCTTTAATTGCTCGTTTGTAATAATTGTTTTCATAATTGCTCGGATCGTGATTGTCTTATGCTGCTGTTGTCGGGAACAGGTGGTGGATAGGACCTTTTGGGGCGGGGGGGGAGTGTGTGTCAGAGATATGATCAGGACGTACAAGTTGGCAAAGACGCGCCACCTGGTGGTTTCATGTGCTGATGAAATGAGGGGAGTGCGGGTGATTCTTGAGATGACACGAGCGCACGCACTAGTGGCACGGACAGGCGCTAAAAACGCACACAAGGACGCACACTCCTTATCCGCCTTGAATGATACATGCCTGCATGCTCAAACCCGAATAGAACGCCTCATTAGCGGATAAGCTGGATATGCTCTCCAACCTCCCCCAATCCATCTCTCTCCTCTCTCGTTTGCCTGTTTGGATGGCGGCCCTGATCTCCGAAATGCAGGTTATCTGTCATCAGTGACTCAGGTAAATAAAGACTCGTTTATCTTTCTCTGTCTCTCCCTCCCTCCCTTATCTCAGTCTTTTTTCTTTCTTTATCCTTCTCGCCACAAATCTGTCCATCCCTGTAGATCCTATCACCGCCTCTTTTCTTCTCGCGCTCTCTCTTCTCTGCGTTTATTTCGATATAGCATTTGAAGGCTTCTAAATCTCCCATCAGTGCTTGCGCGGGACAGGTAGCAAAACGAGCGCGCTGACGTTTCTCATATATCCGTGGCAGCGAGTGCTCAGCTCTGGCATTTGGCCGCTTTGGCTTCGTTGATGCCGTGTCATGTTTTTCTGCTGACACCCAGACCCGTGTCACAACAAGCTAGCGTTAGCGCCAGCCAGCCCCGAGCCCGTCACAAACTGACAGTAGTAGGCCGTTGGTCAGATGCAGCGCTGCCGCAGCTGTGATGGATCCCCACATGATTCACCTAGACCCCCCCACCCCTCCAACCTCCCATGCCATGCCAGAACTTAAGCGGATGGCAGGTTGACATGTGAAATGACATGACAATGCCAAAGACTTGACACACACACATATACTTTCACTCAGATAGACCACAGGCACGTGCACGGGAGCGATTTTCTCTCGCACACGCGTGCGGCATTCAGGTCTCGCCGCGTAAACAAGGGCTGAATTGGACAAAAGTAGGAAAGGCGATCTCAAGACTTTGCAGGCAGACTCTATGTAAGCAACACCACGGCCAGGGATTGGGTCGGCACTCATTCCCAGCGTCTGCCAGCGCCTGTGTCGGCAGCACTGGCTCTAACATGGCGACACAGGAGAAGGCCCCATCCATTTATAATGAGAGGATGTAACATAATTCGCGACTGACGGACGCGGATGTGGAAAGTACCACAGCATGAACGCCAATACGTTAGCTATTTGGTCGACGATGACAAGCCTCCCTTCATGAATTATGAAGCCTTCATGTGTCATTTTTTTGAATGCCCTTTTTACTGGCCATCAGACTCTGGGTTTGGTGGGATGTTGTTTCCTGCAGCCCAGCGGAAAAGCAGCAGAACCCCACAAAAGGGTGTTGTTTGTCGCCTTGACGCTAATCCACTGCCGCTCAACATCCTCCGGCCCATCTCCACCCCCACCCCATCAACCCCAAAAAAAAAAGTAAAAAAAAAACACTTCTCCTTTGCCATTCAGAGCAGGTCAGGGGTTGGGCTAAGCTTCTGAAGATCTTCAAACGCATCCCCCCTGAATAGTATCTCTGTTACACCAATGGCCTAATCCGCCACTTGAAGAGCAATTAAAAGTTTAGCCCGGACTTTTAAAAAAGTAACCATGTGGTTTTTTTCTTCTTCTCTCCATTTCTTTTTCTCTCTGCTGGTCGGTCTCTCCGGCTGTACACACGGTGTGCATGCTAATGGTAGTGCTAGCTGTGGCAGTCGTCCAAAAGCATTCCAAACACACTGGGAAAAGAAACTACTAGAAGGGGATGTGGATGAAGGAAGAAAAGTAAGCTTGGGATGAAAGGATCCCCCATTCTGTCATTTCCTTATCATATATTTCCCTTTTTTCTACCTTCTTCGAGTCGCTCCGACTTTAGCATCCCCCCCCCCACTTCCCTTTTCTCAATCCAAAGTGGTACCCAAGGCACAATCTCTGCGACTAAGAATTTATCCCTCCAGAGTTCTTTTCGAGGACATTTTATGCCTAGTAACAACTGTCAACTTTTCATGGCACAGCGCCAAACATGCAACATCAGGGAGTTCATGTTTTTGGGTGTCCTGCAGTCTGTTTGTATTTCTTGAACAGCCTTCTCTTACTGGAGCACATATAGTTATACAGATATTTCTTCTGCCAAAGACTGCAATAAAGGGTCAGCAAAGAGAACGCCAGTGGACCAGCGCTAGGGGACATTCGATTGGTCGGTGTGCGGTCAGATCATAAAACGACCACATGTTAAAAACAACACACCCACACTTTCAAAGATCGACAAGAGAGTGCTAATAGCATCATCAACTCTTAACGAGGCTGTGCGCTGTGTTGCCCATATGTCTGCACCACTTGTAATAAAGGTATTTTTAAAGCTGTATAAAAGATTTTATTATCAGGCTTTGGACCCGTGTGGATTGTATGACCTCACATATCCCCGATATGATTTTAAATGAAATATTGGCGTTTAAATCCATCGTTGTACTTTCTTATTATGTTCCAATCCTTTATTGTGGGCAACGTTAATGTGAGGAACCGGCAGCTGGATGCCCTTGTGAGAGTGGATTTCGAAAAGGACTTTTTTCAGCAGCATAGAATAGAAAAAATCCAAAATCCAACATCTTTGTTGGCCCAGAAGATAATGTTGGAAAAATCTGACGATGAACTTGCAAGAGCCTCTTTTACCTCGGCTTTGTTATTTTGAGTGTTGGGTGTTCTTTGGAAATGTCACCCCCCGGTTTCTCCTCTCCATCCTGAGTGACCTGGAGGGAATGCGTGCAGGAGGAGTGAAGCTTGAAGAAGATGGGGGGCGGGGGGGGGGGGGGGGGGGGGACATGAAGAAGTGAAGAGGAGCAGTGGAGCTTGACAGGCCTCAGCCAGGCTAGAACACGCAACCCGAGACTGTGCAGGCGGTTGCACTAACAAAGCCGCAGCCAACGACTCCAGCCAGAATTCCCACAACTTACTCGGCCCTGACACAAATCCTTTTTTTTTGGAAATTCCCCTCATCACAAATACACCTGAGAGACCATCCCCCAATCCGGCCTCTTGTTTTTTGACAAGTGATGCCAGACATCAGCGTTCTGTGCTTAGCTTAGCATAGTAATTGATTGCAACAGTGCAGCATCCAAACAGAACCTGAATCCACCCTGATCAGATTCCAGATTGATTTCCAGTCAGACATTCACCTTGAGGGCATTTGTCCCATTTAAAGCTTGAGCCTCAGTTTATCTCATGATCTTTTTAATTCCCCACTACTGGAATCACAGCTAGCATCACCAGCATTTTTCACCAGCCGCGATTCAGTGGAGGTCATTTTAAGATTCCAGCAAGTATGTTGTTTGGCGTGCCGTGGCTATTTGGCACTTTCTGCGCGTCTCAGGTGGCTGATTGCAGGTCGCTGTCTGGTTGCCCATTAAAAATGAAACATGGCTTCTTAATTACATACTGGCACTTTTGGCAATCATGGCCATACTCATGTGTCACTCCCTTCTCTCACTCTCTCCGAGCCCCCCCCCCCTGTTTTACTGGCCTCTTTATCAGTCTCTCCATCTCACCGCTCTCCTCTCTGTATCCCTCCATCTCTCTTGGTTGACTGCAGTAAGACACTAGCCCTGCAGTTTATGTTTGCTCCCCTTGCCCCAAGTCCTTGCTACAATTACTTCCTGTGGTTCACGGTAGTGGGTCACTGCCATCCGCCAAAGATATTCACAGCTGAAATTACACACCCTGTGTTTTCCAAAGCAGACCCACCTAAATCGTTCTATTATCCTACGCTCCACCCAGAGGGTCTGGTGAAGGTGGGCTTAATTATAAACCCAGACATCCAGAGAGATCGGGTTCAAAAGGCTTCCTCGGTGGATGAGGACTGGCAGTAGAGAGAACACAGTCAAGAACAAAGTCACCATTGTGTGGACTTGTGTCCAGGTACTCTATCACATGGGCATGAATGAGTGACATTGGAGGATTTGATTGGAGGTTTGATAATGAGAACTCTAAACCGACTGCATAGTCTTAAGTAACGTGTCTTTACTGTGTTCTCAACATGCTGTGAACGAGTCTGAGGTTTCGTGCAAAGGACGAATGCTCTACTGAACAATGTGTTACCAAGTCAAGGTTTGCTAGGAGATAAAAGAAGTACAACAGCTCAAACAGAGTGCTGCTGACGGCGGTTCCACCTTTAGTTCGGAGGGCCAAGAGGTCACACGTTATTGACACGAGTGGTACGGTCCTGTTTTTATTGGCTCCAGCTTCGCTAGAGTCAGGCAGCCCATGTGTTTTCCCTTTAGCGTCCAGGAAACAGGCCGAGCCCAGCTTTCGGCCAGAGCTCCCAGTAGACCTGTGGGCTTGTTTGCATTGTTCATTTTTTGGGATGACGGATTTGCTCAATCACCCGTGGCTGTCACAGCTGGCTTTCAATCACAGGCGCACCATAAAGAGGCCAAAAAGAAGTCCCGGCATCTGGTACAGCTGAAGCAAACTAGTGCTAACTTGTAATTAAAGCCATACATTGAAAGCTTGGCCACTCCGTGGGGAGGACACATCATGGGGTTTAGCTACTTTATACATGGATATGTGTGTCAGTGATGAGATATTATTTTTTTATTTTGTATCTTCTTTAAAAAGACACATCACACAATAGTCAAAAGACAGAATTGGCTAAAATAAACGGGACTTGGCCATGACATTTCAGTGTGTCTGTGTATGTGGGAAAGCACTGCTGGATTAATTGGCAGCTGAGTGGACCATGAGGCCAGGAGGTCAGGGTAGGAGGTAGAGGGACCGGCATCAAAGGGCATGTCGTCAGTCAGGCTTGACGAACTCACCGGGTCTGACCAGTATGTGGTGAGAGGGGGTCAGCAGGAACAGACCGCGAGGGGAACCCTTTTACCTCAACAATGTAAAATCCTCCTCACCATCGCTCACGCATTAAAGCATCTTCGGGGTCAGCAAAAGAAAAACCCAGCCGTCAACCCTAACATAGTGTGAGTGCACAGCAGATTATTATCATTAAGTCACGTGACGAGTCACCTATGAATACTGGATTTGACAACCAGAAAGCCATATGCCATTTCACACGGCACGTTGGACAATTCACTTTCTCTTCCCCGGCTACTTCTGAGACACACGCCTAGACATGAGCACACACACACACACACACACACATATAGGGGAAGAAATGACTACAAAATAATCACTTTTTACCTTGTTCATTTATTTAAAAGACACAGAATGAAGGGAGCGAAGGTCGGCGTGCAGACGGTGGTTGCTGCAGATTGTAATCCAGAGCCTCCGGCGATCTCTGCGTGAACTCCATTTTCTGGTCTGCAAACAAATTAGGTTTTTTTTCCCTCTCTCTCTTCTATCTTACTCTACCCTCCAGTGAAAACAAGGGAAATTCAGGTGAATACAATCTATTTGTTCATTTGACTTTTTTTCCCACCCTTTTCCTGTCGCCTTCTTTTCTCCCTCCCAAACTCAATTTCCCGTCGGTGCGCGCCTGCTCGAGTGTTTCTTTTCTTTGCGACGGTCTCGCCAGCAATTCATTAGGCAACACTCGTTTAATTTGTATCATTAGAAAAGCGTGTTTCCCAAGGAGTATGGCACTCCAATAAATCTGATCCATACAAAGTAGTCGTCGTCCCCCCGACCACACACAAGCCGTTGTATTTATTAACAGACACCTCACACCAAACAAGTGTTTCGGAGAAATAGTGTGACAAACAAACAAACAAACAAAACCTGACAAAACATGGTTTAATATCTTAGGGTACTTTCAAGTGTTATTACACTTATAGACAGCAGTTCTCCTTCTGGGCCCCGATTTTAATTATGCAACAAGTGTTTGACTCTCCAAGTGAAATTTGCATGAATATTTATACCAATTCATTTGTTGAGTGTTGATTGTAATTACATGGAAACATGATTTATTGCCAAGATTGCTTTGCTAGCCAGCCAGCCAGAGAAAAGACGGGAGGATATATATATTTATTGAAAATAAATGCAAATATATGAATAAATGCAACTTTACGAACAGGCACACGGAGCTAAAGGAGGCCCGTTTTGTCCCCAGTGGCTTGTGGGATAATTTCATCATCAAAAAGACAATCTTTCACAGCATGTGCCTGGCAGAAATTCAGAGGTGCTTCCAGTAAGTGTCTCAGGATGACAAAATAACAAAGAGGTTCGCCTTCCTGTTGTGACCTGTATACACTCGCTGAGATTGTCCCTTATATCCGCGTGCACACGAGTGCCGTCACTTCATTTGTCACTCTTTTTTTTCCAAAGATATAGACACGCGTTCACGCATACCAAATATCCGTCGGCGCGATAAGAGCTCGACGTGATGTTTTTTTTGCGTCAGCCTCTCAGATAAAAAATGATCCAAAAAACGGGGAGTGGGTAGATGTAGAAAATGAATGGCGGCCGACAGCAGATTTCATTTCATCAGGTGAGACAATCGGTGGGGAACAAATGGAAGGCGATGGAGGGAGAAAGAAAAAATATTTGAGTAATGGGCCTCTCGTTTCATATTCTCGTGACGGAACGAAGAGACAAGCAGGACATAGGGAGGAGGGGAAAGCAGAAGAGCGGGAGAACAAGTAATGAGGTCCGGCAAGGGGCTGGAGGAGAAGATCAGCTCCGACTGTTTGTAACTCATTAATGAATAGCGTCAGCCATTTGTTATGCCATTCATTCTGGTAATGACCAAGCCGGATCTTTCACTCCTAGTCTCATGTTCCTTTTCCCCTCTTTCATCCCCCCCCCCCACACCTCTGCCATTACTTTTGTACAACGCTCAGACAGGGATTGAGAGATGTAGAGGGGAGGGGAGGGTAACGGGCTGAGACGGTGAGCAGGAGGCCTCCGCTTTAACGACATGCTCTGTTACTGCTTAACTCGGCACACTGTTCAATAATTAGCAGGCTACACTTATTGGCAGTGGGAACCGCGCAGCTCATCCAGCACAAAGCCGTCGCGCCTGCACGTCTAGTAGTCGTCCCCGTTTGCCTGCACTGGCCTTTGTGTGAGTCGAATCAGACCTCCCGCAGCGCCGGACGCTCGTTCACCTTGTCCTCTTTTTTTTTTTTTTAGTGGCCAAAATAAACAAGTGAATCAGGCCGGTAAATTCCTCCCCTCCTCGACTGTAGGGAGTCGTCTTGGTCCCCTGAGCTTCAAGCAGGCTTGTGAAAGGCTTCCTTTGTGAAGCCTCCTGGGTGTCCCCAGTTACAATGTCTTCCCATTGATAGTTTGCAGGGTGTGAGAAAGGCATGACCTTGTTTGTTGCGATAAAAAGGTCTTTGTGATGGAGCAGATTAGGTTGTTTGTCTTGTTTTTAGGGTCAGGAAAGTGACATCACAGCTAGCTTGGGAGATTTACGCTCCAATAATTGTGTCCTTCAAATCTAGCCAGCACACTTCCACGTCTCCTCCAGACTCCTCAAGTGAATGCATCGTCTCCTTACCCTTGCCCCCTTTTTTTCCTAACCTATTTCTCTACCATCCTGACCCGAAAACACAGAGGATCCAACTCCCTAGCTGTCCTCAAACAATAACAAAAAAAAGAAAAGCAAAAGCGTCCCTTTTATAGTGACCCCCGGCCGTTTGGTTTCTCTTGTAGCCGTTTCGCCGAGTGACCTTCTCGGTGGTGAGCCAGCCCCAGGACCCTCACCAGCAGGGATCGCTGCAGAGCTGCTACGACAGCGGCCTGGACGAGTCGGAGACGCCCAGCAGCAAGAGTTCGTCGGGCCCCCGGCTGGGCGCCCTTCCCCTGCCCGAGGACAGCTACGAGAGGACAACGCCGGATGGCAGTGTCGGTGAGGCAGAGCACATGGAAAATGGTAGGGGCAAACACTGAAGGAGATTAAGAAAGCGCTAAGATACAGGAAACATACACGTACTGCCTAGACACGTACAGAAAGCAACCCCGACGGTAGACAGTCCTCAGAAACACACAGAAACATGTGAGGTTCGGCCATTTTTTTATTATTATTTGTTACCAAGTAGACAGTTCTGTAAGTGTTTTGAGTGCCTGAGGATTCCTGGTTCGTACTGTAAGCGAATCAAGTGTGACGTGGTGTTGAGGCCGTGACACAGACGCCGTTGCAACTTTCACCAAAGCTAGAGCCCCTCCACGAATGTACATCGTGTGAAGACGAGGCGCGGGATTTATAATAAAACCGATGGTTCTGTTTCAGAAGACAGCAGGCTTATTTGATCAAAGGCGCGATACAAGGGAATATATGTAACAGACGTATTCCGCAAGATCAACACCTTTTCAGGCCGTCTTGCTCCCTTTTCAGTTCGCAGCTGTTTTTTCTTTGCAATCCTTCATTCGTCGTCTTGATTTCAACCCGACCGAGGATATATTTTGCTCGAGATCTCTTTGAGATGAAGTGAAGGAGGAGTAGCAACGGGGGGTTAATACCCCACTTGAATTGTTTAGAAGCTGTACCGCTGTACTGATTTGCAATGTGTGCTGGCTTGAGGCCCTGATGAAGGAGTTTATTTTGCTACAATTGGGAGATGGAGCTGATTGGAATGCAAAAAAAAAAAAAAGACTGCAGTCTAGAGAGAGTGAGTGGGAGCAGTGGAAAAAAAAGGCCTATTGTAAAGGCAGTCCCTGGGTACAATGCTGCATAACCTCACAGCCACCCTGAGCTAGTTTCCTACCAAGACCAAAATATGTGTGTAGCTGGGTGTGCAGTGAGAGATGGGGGTAATGGTCCCATTCATAGTGTAGGAGTCTGAGGCGATGCTTAACAAGGAGGAGCTGTCTTGAGAGTGCTAAGCCTAAGTGCAGAGGCTTCCCCCACTGCAGCTTAGGGTAAGATTATTCAAATGGCGTACAGATTCACTCTTCTTTTTTCGACGGATTTGTTTTGGAGATGATGTCTTAACTTATCTCAGATCAGTGGAGTCAATGTGACATTCCACTGTGTCCACAAGGTGAAGCCCAGACAACCCAGACAACCCTTTAGAGAGGGTTAAATGTCTAGTTATGGGTTTGCAATGACCCCTAAGAAGGCAGATAGAAAGTCAGGCACAGATGTGCACATCAAACAGGCAGTTACAGAAGGTGCCCGCGGTGAGCTTTCCTCAAATTGTTTGGCCTCAATGCAGATTAAAAAGGATTTAAACCACTTTAATGTGAGCCGATAGGGCTACCTGGAGGACACTTCAAATCTCCCCTCTCAGACAATAGGCACCCATTTACTGGCCGAATTAGACCCAATCAAAAGACTCATTTCAATTTGGTCTCCATTTAAAAGTAATAGGACAGGGACAGCTGATAGCAGGAATCCAAGTCAGACGAGAAGTGAGGTCAGCCCGTCAATCAAATCCACCTTGAGAAAAAAAGCCCATATATCGTAAGATATTGTCCAGTGTGAAATATTTTACACTGAGCACATTGACCCAAAGTATGTGCTCATTTCATCCCCATCAATTTTGGTTTCAGCTCAATGCACATATGTTGTTAATTCTTCCCTTTTCAGCTGTTTCAGAGGGTACGATTGCAAAGTACACTGGAGCCTTTAGAGGAGATTTGTTGGAGGAACAGAGTCAAGGTTGATTCGTGAATCAGTCTCCATCCAAGAGAAACACCATGCTCTGCTGCTGCTCGCTATCTTTAGTGAGATCAGCTGAACTGTGTGTTTGTAACTGTGTGTGTGTGTGTGAGAGAGAGAGAGAGAAGATGGAAAGGCAGTACAAGGGAGTTTGTGTTTTGTTCAACATAATGTTTTCAATCTTAAAGCAAACCCGGCATCTCCTGCAGCGCGTGAGCTCCTACGATTTGTCTTGGTAGCCTGGCGTCAGCGGGGGTGGCCTTGTGGTCTGGGAGACGAATTGGTCCTGGTGCTGTCATTCAACCCGAGAAAAAGGCAGCTTCATGCTACCTGTTCAAGTGTCCTTGAGGAAGACGTTGAGCCTCATGCCTGCTCACTTCTGCTAGGTCACTGTGGATAAGGGCTTCGGCTAACTACCGAAGTGTAAAGTAAATGCAATCATCTAAGGTTAGGGCAAATATTGGCAAAGTGCTTCACCCTCTTGAGGGATGCTAACTACAGTCATTAGCACTCCCCCTTGTGTTGTAGCCAGAACACACACAGACACTAACAGCACTGCTTTATGTGGAACCTTAGCCCTTTTTGGAAACGAGGGAGTTATGAGGAAAGAGGGAAAACAAGAGTGAGCAGATGGCTTTGCCGAGGCGCCCAGTGTTGGTGTGAGCGTCATTAGCGACAGGTAATTGCTGGCATTTATGTGCGTAATGCAGCGGAGAGTCGTGGGAGGTCAGTTTTATTTCTTGTCCTGTAGAAGACCAGAAGTAAAGGAGGGAAAGGCGAAGAGAATTTCTGTGTGTCGTCGAAAGAGCCATCGGCCTCAATTCAACAGCATGAAAACCTCGACCCCCCCGAGGCCTGAGTGTCAGTTTGCAAACGAAATCTGAGGATTTGAGTTTTGATTTCCGTTCACAGAGTTACTGATTCATCATGTTTGCCGTTGCTTTGTAACAGGGTCGAAAGCGGACAAAGGCTCTTGTCCCCTTTATTTTAACACACACACACACACACACATGCGCAGGCATCCGTACTTACACAGACCCAGACAAACGCACACACAAAGACAACACACACGGCCTGTTTTTCATTCTCTGGCCTGCCGCTCTTGCTCTTCATCCCTTCTTCCTTTCCACCGCGCAGCTGTACCGAGGGACCGTGTTGTCTTTTTCCTCATCTCCTTCATCAAGGTCAGGTTCCGAACTTTATTATTTTCTATTGGTTGACTTCTTTCCATGGAGAGTATCAAATAAGGATAAAACAAACCAAAAAAAAAACCCCTCTCTCCATCCAAGACAGATTCTTCCAGAACAGTCTCCAAACAGGGAGTGCTGGGGTCATCGCGGGAATATCAAGACATTGTCGAGCCAATCCACACTGCACAAACGATCACACAGGGCTCCTCTGTATAGTTCTCTTCTTCACAGACGTTGTGTCGGCAGAGTGAGCTGCATGCCAGGAACCTAGGAGAATTCTGCTGCATCTTCACAGATGTTTCTGGATTTGTTCAGCTGAACAGTGCACAAAGAATTCAATTTGTAGCTTTTAGAGCAAAAATAAACAAAAAAAATCAGTTTTTAACCATAAGTCTGCCGCAGCACATAGTTCCATGTATTGCTCAGCTGTGGCGTTTGGTGCATTTCATAAAGTCTTGATCTTTTTTTGACGCACAGCTGGGCCACTCACTTATTCATAAGCTTACCCTGGCGCTCATCCGATATTCATAAACGCTGAGTGTTTGGAGTCAAACACCCGATTAGGCCGCTACGGATGTGGAAGAGCCCTTCCAGATGCACGTCGTTATCGCTGGGTCAAAGACTCGTGCTCTATTATTGATCTCACTGATCAATCGATCACTGATTTTTTTATTTTTTACCGTGTTAGTTCAACTGCACCTTAAAAATAACATCCTTCCACACTGCCCTTTCATCGTGAGTCAGGTGTCTGAGGTGTTTTCTTAGGAAACCTCCCCGCGAATGGGAACAGCTCCGGGCGTTGAAGATGTAATTGTTCAGTGCATCAGTGCAGCTATACGGTTCGCTCTGCTTGTTGCAGTAGGTCACGCTGCCAAGGAGCTGTTTGACCCACAGCATGAATCATTATACGGTGGCTTTTTCTTTATGGCAAAGAAATGCTTGCGGCTAATGCCAGGTACGCTAAGCTAATGTATCCCGTGTGAATGTGTGTGTAGGAAAACTTTCCTCAACAGAACTTTTTTTTAAATTTTCATACCGCAGGGGTCGTTTGTGCCTTGTGACGCTCACCGAGAGGTTATACATTAGTTTACCCAACGTTTTATTGACCGCTACATCGCTGAGTGTATCTCACGGAGGCTGATGCCGGCTGCTAAGACGGATGAACAGTGCAAATTTATTGTAGCCTCTAAGAGAGTAATAGCACGTCCTACTGGCTGCTAACGTTAGCATGCCTCCCACGTTTCTGTGCTTTGGCTGCCAGACAACCACCACCACCCCCCCCAGCGCGCACGCACACACACACACACACACACACACACACACACACACACACACACACACACACACACACACACACACACACACACACACACACACACACACACACACACACACACACACACACACACACACACACACACACACACGGCTCTATCTCTCCTGTCTCTCCCGCTGAGAAATATTGGGCTACCACCGTTGGATTACAAACATCATTTAGTGTTGGCTAGCTGGCCCGATAGAGTGGGACAGACAAGTGGCACATCACAGCTGCTGTCAGTGAGGCAGTCGGTGTGCACAGACACCGTCTGAGCCTGTGCTGACACAGACAGACAGACTGAAATGCACACTTTTACACAGAGAAATGAACACAAATGCCCACGCACATACAAATAAGCTTTAGCCCCACACACACACACACACACACACCTCATTCAGCACTGCATCATTTTGCAGCTCTGTGAAGCACCTCACTTGATCACTTCATTGTTGTTTCTGTCTATTTCCAAAGCTTTGCCTGCTGGAATGCTGCTTAGCCTGGTTAATAATGTGCGTGTGTGTGTGTGTTTGTGTCTGTTACTCTGTTCATTAGGCAAGCCCAATTGTAGGGCCAGATGGCAAAGCAAATTTGTTTAATTAAAACCATTCATATTTCAAGAGCCGAGCGGCAGCAGCACTAGTCTTAGGTCTGATTTCCCCCAACTTGGTGGAGGGATGGGAGCGTGTGTGCTTGTGTGTGTGTGTGTTTGTGTATGTGTTGCGTGCCCACCAGCACCCGGTGGAAAGCGGTATGGTGAAAAATCACCCAGCGGAAGGCATTCGCGCTATCAATCAGCATGTTACACACACTTTTCCCCCGATTGCCCTCCCCAAGGTTGCACTCCATGTGTGCATGAGTTAAAAACACTCCAACATTAATTAGGAAATTAAAACCGGGACGGAAATGAGAAAAATAATAATGAGTAACAGTTACAGTCAGGTGCACTTTGCGGCAGGGTTTGTACTTGTCGTGCGTGCCTGCAGTCCTCCGCCTTGCGTCTCTCGCTCATTTCCATCTGTCCCTTACCCCAACGCCCCTCATTTCTTTCCGTGGTATCCTCAGGCAAGCCGACAGCGCGGGAGACAGAAAGAACAAGAGGACCTGGCGAGATGCCGTGAGAGAAAGCATGGCACCGCAGAGTAAATGAGTAGCACATTTGCTCAGGAGCCCAGAGATGGATCCAAGGATGGGGAGGTTGGAACGAGAGCAGCAGATAGAGAGGGAATTATTTTTAAAAAACAACAACAGTAGAGGGATAGAGAATGAGAAACAGAAGGGGGAGGTGTTAAGAGATGGGGTTACATGCGTGGAGAAGTTGCCAGCAGGGAGTGGCGCTTGACAGAGAGATGATTGATCACTGCTCAGCCAGAGCAGGCAGGTATTCAAACCCCGGTGTCGCATCCACAGTCCTGTCTTCCTCTCTGTCTCTCCACATGAGCACATATGGACTGCAAAGCCCACCCAGTGCCGTCTAACTCCTGCAACACCCCCCCAAGACTGAATTAAGCCTGAAGAAATACCTGCTCTTCACAGGGAGCAGAGAGACCAGAGGAATCTGTTCGCTAATGATTCCTGTTACAAAGATCAATTCACCAGACTGTGCCGCTTTCGGTATCCAGCCATGCATAATTTGCCCAGTTTTGGAGACAGCCAGAGTTCAGAAAAAGACAGATTTGAAAAGAAAAAAGAAATCTGTATCACTGTGAACAGTTCTCGTTGGTAGTTTTGAACCAAAGTCCCTCTAATAGTCCCTAAGACACGCAAGATGATGAATTCATGTTTCTTCAACACCTTGTTTCTTTTTATATCTTCTTTCTTGTGAATTTGGCCAAAATTTGCCAAAAAAACAAGCCAAAAAAGCTTTTGGAACCACTCAACTTGAATATAATAAACAGTTTTTTCGCCGTACTTTGCCAAATTGTATTCGACTTTATTGTATTTAGGTGGAGGCAGAAGGCTTTAGGGACAAATATTTTGTAATTTGCATGACCTGAGCCTTTAAATCTACTTCAGTGATAATGTTAACGGTATCCTTTATTCGTCCAAATATTACACCCTCCGCGATGTAAGACGACGCGAGAGAGAGACTGCCAAAAATAAACGAGAAGTTGTATTGTGTAGGTCCGGGTGTGGATAATGGCATTGTTGCTGTGGTGTTTTGTGTAGCGACAGTCGGGGCGAACACCCACTCCTGACAGAGATTAAAAAAAGCCATTCAGCTAGCTTACAAACGACCGACACACAGAGGCATCGCGCAGCCACGGCGGCCATTTGGTCCGAGAGAGCAGAATAGAGTGCAGCCACTTCATATTGACTGCAAGTACAGAATACGAGCCTTTCACACAGAGAGACAGGCTGTAAATGTGTTGTAAAGGTGTTGTTGTCAAGTACTCGCAATGAAAGCCCCGCACGAGTGAGGCGGACATGTTTTCCCAGGGAATACATGCGCGTCCATTTTCACATTGGGTTGTCTGTTGTATTCTTGCTTTTTTTTTTCCATTCTGCAAGCTGGACGCACACGGTTGATGAGTCAACACTCGCGGGAGAAACAGCCGAGGAACGGGATGGGTTTCCGTGAGACTGCAGAGACATGACTGCATTTTCAATGAGGGCCTACAGTCATACGCGCCGCCATGCGCATTTCGTTGCTTTTTAGGTGCAACCAGGCGGTGACTCGCAATTTGGCTCGTCTCCCAATGGCACGGGCATTCGTTATGTACGGAAAATAAAATCACTTTCTCCGACAGCTGTTAAATTTGGAATGCACCTTCCGTTTTTTTTTTTGGTCCCACACCCCCATACCCACCCACACACACACCTCTCTCGCGATCTCATCCCTCCTTGGGCGAGGGTATGTATGTCAGGTGTAGCTTTTGGTGGGGCGGTCTTCAATGAAGACAATTGAACACCTCCAAGGCACTCCGTCTCCTCCTGGTCTTCCTTCTCTCTCTCTCTCTAACTTTCCTCCCCTCGGTCCAACTAATCGGTTATGATTCTGAGCATGATTGTGGACGAGGTGAACAGGTGGTGCCGAAGGAACATCAGGTGTGCGGTGCTGGGACACGGCGGGTGCCATGTCTTTCCCAGTGTGACGTCCGTAGCACGGGAGGGAGCTAGCAGCGGGTTTATTTCGTTATTTGTACATTGATCTACAACTGATCATTGAAGGTGGGCTGAGAATCCACAGAAGACCACTGCAAATTCATGCACATATGTTACAGCATACCGACTTCACACCAGCAGCATATCTGAGAGAAACGCTGAGAAAAGAATGAAGGCATTTTTTTTTTTCTCACTTCAGGGAATTTGTTGGAAAAGACAACAAACAAACAGAATTCAGAAAAAAAAAACATATTCAGGTGTTCACACATTCTGAAGGCCGACACCAAGCCGGGGCCGCTCATGCATTCATTCATGCGGTTTGCTAAACATACTATACTTTATGTGCAAACACCATCTCTCACTTCCCCCTACTCATATCTCACAGTTAAAAAGGCGCATACACACATCCATGGATAATAACTCTGCTGGAACACTTTTGTTCTGCTCAACAGAACAACAACCAAAAAATAACGAGCCGCAATTTCATTTTGCACACAAGAAATGCTGCGGTAATTACGCAAACGCCGCGTCAACAGAACGCTAAAAACGCTAAAAAAGGTGAGCGGCTTTTTGCCAAAACACCAACCGAACCAACTGGAACCAGATGCGACCTGCTTCCAGTCGATATACATGAATGTGACATCTGGGAAGAGATGTCTGAGTGTGTGTGTGTGTGGATAATACAAGCAGTAACACTCATCTTCACCTTTAAGGTCGGAATCGCAAAGCGTGTACATTTTTCCGTCTGTGTTTGTGCACCAGCTGACCCGGCCGTGTTCCAGCCCTTTATGTGTTTATCTAACACGCCAGCAGCGTAACCTCCTGGAAAATCCGATACTTCACATTGTGCTTTTTTCTGCCGCCCCCACAACTTTTGTCCCCAACACATGTTTAGTCTTGTGAAAAACAACACAAAATACCTTAAAAACTTTTGTTTTCGTAGCTTTCTTCTTCTTTTTTTGTTGTTGTAGCCACCCCGTCCGGGTTCACCCACGTGTGCCTATTTACAGAACAGCTTGCTGTGCCACATCTCCAGCAGGCATGGCGGCGAACTGGCATCGCTTCTGGGAAGGGATTTTGTCAGGAAACTCCCGACTCTGCCAGCAGCGTCGGCTGCTACAGCTAATTGATACCAATTAAGTCGTATTATTTAGGAATTTGACATCGTGTTTGTCTTTTAATCGGGGTGGTTTGATGACTCAGAGACACAGCTAAATGCTATAAAACCGTCAAAAGGCAGGCAAACAAATGCTTACTTGCTTGCCGCAGGCAGTATTCGGAAAAGCTAATGATGTTTCAGTGTGATGATCTAAACCCCAGTATGACACACTGTTTAGGGCTGTGCATTGGCAAGAATCTGTGCAGTTATACATCATCGTCATAGCACATGGTTACAGCTTAGTTATACTGCCTTATCAATCATTTCACAACTGTTAATACATCAGTTACAGATGCTTCTTATAGGACGATTGCGTTATTTAAAATTCCTCCAAAAGGTCCTTTCCTTTGATGTAAATCACGAAGCGAGTGTTTATTAGCTGCTTATAAATACTATGGTGGGTTAAAGCGCTTTACAGAAAGTGTGTGTGGTGTGGATCAATACTGTGTGCTGATTGTGTTCCAGCGTGCATGTAAAACGTAGCCGGGTGTGTGCGTGTGCGCACATGCCTTTCGCATGAGAGTTTGGATCCAGGCAGAGATGCATCATACTCTCAGCGGTGCAACAACTACGGGTCCGCAGCCCACCAGAACTTATTTTTACTCCCCTCCATCCTCTTACTCTCTCTCCCCCCCCTCTGCTCTCCCTTGCCTTGTAGAAACAGATGAAAGCGTGCAACACTGGAAGAAGGGGGTTATCCTCCCGCTCTCCTCTCTTCGAGGACTAATGTGTCTCATATGGAGGAAGGGTTGGGGGGGGGGGGGAAAGGATTAAAATGAAAAGCTAACAGTCTGTAGAAGGTGGCTCACCAGCCGCCCTCTGGCAGAGCCGTGTTCGAGGTGGCACACACTGAGACCTGTGACACCTGGGATGGCTTTCATAACACCACCCCCCCCCCCCCCTCCTGCACATACCTCTCCAAACCGAAAGACACATACAGAAAGAAGGCTTTGATACACACACACAAAAACCTCCTGATACAGCTGTATGCATGCACACAATCCACCTGGAGGGACAATATCCTCCTGAGTTCCTCGAGCTGAGGAATTTCATTATTTCGTCTTTCGTTATGTCCTTTTGGCAGGCGCTCATGGAGACAATTACACATCACATATGCATTAGAAGAAAAAAAATCCTTCGCAAAGTGGATGTGTGGGTATTTACTTTTCTATTTCAGGGTAAAAAAAAATAAAAGGAATACTCGTATGTCTTCCCCTGAACAATCCTTCTCTGGTTCTCTCTGAGGTCTAAAGAGAACCGAGGGTGAGGTTTTGTCTGAGCGAGTGACTTAGTGCCTTTCGAGAGAGACTTTTCACAAGCGGCTCGTCAGTTTAGTCCATCGAATTCTGTTTCCCTGGAAACTGCGAGGCGAGAAATCGCACATAACGGTCAGCGTTAGCAACATCCATGTTCTACGAAAGCGTATGGATTCAAGACAAACGTTCGCCAAACCACTCCCGTGAGATTGTGATGTGGTGTGTGTGTGTGTGTGTGTGTGTGTGCTGCTAATATTTGCTCCTCTCTCGTCAGTGTGAAGCTGCATTCTTATGCATTGTTTAAAGGGCTTTGGCGTCTTCGCTCTTGTGCCGTCTCTCGTAGCTCACAATGTGAACAGATTATTCATATCTACATAAAGCCACACAAAGGAAAAACTCAATGTATTTTGCTGCTTTTTTTCAAACAAAAAAATAGCACTCTTTGTTCCTTATCCACACATACTTAATCACTCCCACGTGCTCCTCTTTTTCCCTCTCGACCGCCCTTTCTCCGATCTTGGAATGCACGGATTTGAGGTTGGAATGAGATGTCGTCGACGGTACGCCAGAGCAGGGAATAAAACAACCCGCTGACAGCTTGGGAATTATTTAGGGGCACCATTTCCCCCACCTCCCTCCCCCCCCCCCACGCCGGGATGAATACATTGGCACCCAGTAATTTAAGTGCCACGTCATCTAGAGCCCACGACTTGAGATATTTCACCCGGCTCTTTTTCTCTCACCGGCCCTTGGCGCTCCCCTCCCTGTGTTTGTTTTTAATTTCGGAAGCATAGCTTAGCGAAGGCTAAGAAGCGTACATACAAGTTCCCCCAGGTGTGGATTTTGTTCCTCCTCAAGGTTACAAAACAAGTAGCACAAAGTAATCCTCCTGTCCTTTGTGCGCCACTCACCGCGGCGGCCGTCTTTCTAAAGCCGGTGAAAGGCTGAAATCACCTCACAACAAAGCTCCGGCTCAGTTATGCTCATCTCTGATGACTGCGGCCCGGAGCACGACTTCCTGTGAGGGATGACGAACGCCAAAGTGGCAGTCAAAAGCCTCCGTTTGTTTTTATTGGACAACACAAAAAGCACCCGAGAGCCAAAACGATATCAGCGGACACAATCGGTGGGAAGTAACGCGACACCGAAACCAAACAATGGCTGTAACTGTGGGATAGCCAGGTGAGTTGTTTTTCTTTCGCCGTGGGGGTTTTTACGGAAAAAGATTAACCCTTTGAACAAATGCAATAGGGGCACACCTGTTTCTGTGCTATTGTGGCAAAGCGTGCGACTCTTTGTCGGTTTCCTGCCCTTTTGTTTGCAGTCCCGCCCGCAGACTAATGGCTACCTTGAAGGCTAAAACAATAGCATTTATCTTGTCTCTCGCACAAAGTAACCCTCAGGCAACCACTTTAGCAAGAGGTTGAGGGAGTAGTCGCATGAGTGTCGCCACAGGGCACACATTAGATTTAAGTGGAGGAAACAAACTAATGAGCAGTGACCAACAGAGAGTCAAGCGTTGCTGAAAGAAGAGTTGAACCCTCCGCTTCCCAAGTCATCTAACTTCAAGTTATTCCAGTTTTCTGTTCTTTGATTTATTTTGGTGTCTTCTTTTTTTCCCCACACATTGTCTTGGCATCAAGCAACCTTTCAACTTTTAGCGAGGGTGAGAGGGAAATAAAAGGAAGCAGGAAGTGACTGACATGATGACAAAAGACGCCCCTCCATGCGGCCCCCGCCACCGAGGGCCTGACAAAACAGGGCGTCCCTAATCCAGATGATGTGCCTGTAAAATCCGCTGACAATGCCCACGAACATAGTGAGCGCACACTTGGGGACCCGGTTTCAAACGTGCAAGAATCACTCTTTGAGAGAATGCCCTGAAATCAGCTTTTGGCATGCCTCCGCAAACATTGCGTCGCTTGCAACTCGCTGCGAGTCAGTGGATTTGTTTAATTGTTGGAGTGATGCAGCTGAGAAGAGGCTTACCTCTGACGCATCAAGAGCTTGTATACATAGAAAAGAAGGAATCCTTTGTGCTGTAGGTGTAAGTGAAAGCATTTTGTGAAATACAATTTTCAAATTACACTAAAGTGTTTTTTGGTTGCACCAGACTACTGTATTCTCCGCTGCATGCGCACTGGGGCTGTTGGGATGCAGAAAAGCGCTGCTCAGCCTGCCTCCCACACACAATGTACGGCTTTGGATTTGAAAATCTTCTGGAAGTGACAGATTGGGTTCACGCACTTGCGCCGGGAAACAAGTTACAGTCATTATCCAGTTATAGCGGTCATGATGAACTCGTTCTCAAACGACTCTTTGGGTAGTTGTCTCGTATTAGGACTGTAACACACACACACACACACACACACACAAGTGTTTGCCATTTCATGGCTTCACTCTAACCTAATACAGAACTGCTTTTAACCAATTAAAGGGGTATTGGAGGTGGACCCTTGGACGTGGTCACTGATTCGTTTGTAGACCACAGTTTTGGACGAAAACACGGACGACACCCAGACCAGACAGCGTCGTGGTAGCAACCTGTCAATCATAATGTGACGCACCCTCAAGCATACCCTGCTGTATTGTCTATTTAACTCTTAATGGGACCGTCCTTTATCAAATAAACATCATTCTGTATTGAAGAAGACTTGATACCAGCGACAATGTCAACCAAAGTAATAAATCGAGTGAGAAGTCGGGTCATTTTCTCATAGACGTCTTTGTGCATTTAGAGGAGTCGCCTCCTAATGGTCATTAGAAACAATGCACGTTTAAGGCACTTGAAGAACAGCATCTCACGAGACATCTGCAACCGTGGCTTTCTGGCTTAACCGTCGGTGGTCCAGTTGCATTGTGGGAAATGGAGGAGCCAGGTTTCGAAATGTGGATTAAAAGCAGATGAAATCTCTTGTTCTGCTGCATCAATTTTGACTGACATATTTATTTTTAACCATCCATTGTGGGGTCGGTGAGGTAGTTTACGAGTGCATTACTAAATCATTGTAATACATTTTTAAAACGCTAAAAACAACCCGACAAAAGAATTCTGATGAGAATTTAAGGGAATGGACTCTGAGTTTTACTGACAGTGAAAGAGAAAAAAAAAAAAGAGACCGAGATGAATGATGGTCCCATCACCCCACACGTTGTGAATCTGAAGTCAGGCCAGCATAAATCATTTTAATCCCTGAGCGATTGCAGACTGAGCAAGGACACACACACATCCACTCACACGCGTAAGCATTTATACACACAAACACACACTCTTCACCTTGTTCCAGAACTCCTCAAAGCACCATTCAAATCACTCGTATTTATTAAAAATAATAAAGAGGCTGCACTTGCTGAACGGCTCACGGGGCTTGGGCGAGGTTTAATCTTAATCAAACGCAACCGCAGATTACAAGCAGCAGGAGCAGATGGTTTCGGCGTGAAAATTGCTCTTGCCAGACGCTCTTTTCTCCCTCCCTCCTTGGTGTTATTATGATTATTACTACCCGTGCTTTTTGGTGATTTCATTTCGGTCTTAAAGGCATTATCTGGGCTTAAGACCTCGCTGACCAATTCCAAAAAAAGGCTCCAGTTAGGACCTTTCATTGGTGGCAAAGTCTTAATCCACCTCGATACATACATGCAGTCATCCCCCTCTCCTCTTAAAAAGACCATAGCTGTCAACACCCATGTTCTTCGGCTGAACTCTGTTGCGGGGACAAAGCAATTTGTTTCGAAAACATCAGAGGAGGCGCAAGGGGGGGGGGGGGGGGTGAGAGTGTATACAGTGTATAAACTGATTTTTGTCGAGAGAGACTGCGAGAATAACGAGAGCGAGCTCCTTTTTGTGGTCTGGGGCTTTGACGGAAAGCCTGCAAGCCAAAGAGTTTATCCTCTGGCAAAGGTGATGATGGGAGTGAGTGAGTGCGAGAGAGAGAGAGAGAGAGAGAGAGAGAGAGAGAGAGAGAGAGAGAGAATGCCGGAGTGCATAGACGTGATTGTATTCTGTGCAAGGTGTTACGCAACCTCGTCCCTTTTCTTGTGATTAATTGTGTGTGTGTGTGTGTGTGTGTGTGTGTGCAAATCTTCACATGCAGGCAGGTGATTGATTCAGTTTAATCTGAAGTGCTGATGATGTGAATAGGGCAAAACATAATGAGAAACAAAGAATGCACAGTTAAGATCCAGAGAGCACTTCCCCTGATGAAATGCATCGTCTGACACGTTTTCCTACACACACACACACACACACACACACACACACACACTAAACGAAGTCTTGAGCCGCTGGAGATCAAAATACGAAAGAAATCCATTTCTAAAACGTCTTATACGTCGTGTTTGTGAAACTATAACTTGGAGAGCAGGACCAGGAAACACCCGTTAACGTCAAGATTCAACGGACCAATCCGTAAGTGCCGTTTATTGAAAACAGGAAGTTAGCATGCGATACGTCTGGTGCCCGAAAAATATCGGCCAACAAGTACAAACGCTCCCAACCATTGCCAGCAGGATGTGACTCCTTCATGTTGTTGTGAAAATGAGGCCACAGACCAACGTGTTCTCCCCTGCAGCAGGAATTATCTGCAAACGAGTTGCTTCGAATCAGGCAAATGTTCCCAGCACACTCGGTGACACCAGCGTTTGGAGTTTGGAGCGTGATGTGTTGTGCATGTGTGTGTTTATGCGTGCGGCGACTGTAAAGGTCCACTGGACAGCGCTCTCTTTACTCACGCGGACAGGCTGAGAGCTGTAAAAATAGAATGCAGCACATTTCCTCTCGAGCCTCTTCTGAGATTGAGAAGCAATGTGCTCACAGCTGCCTCACTTTCACATTCCCCTAGTTTCTAACTCGGTGTGTGTTTGCACACCGTCTTTTCCTCTTTTTTTTACCCAATGTGAGCAGAAATGAAAAACAAAAAAGTAGCATGCCAACTGTTTGAGGCGCAGAGAGACAGACAAGAGAGGGTCCTTCTTTGTTCCACAAACCCCCCCCCCCCCACACCCACCCAGCCCTAGACGACTCGTTGTAGTCATCTGTTTATCCAAAAGCCTCAATATGATTCACAGAGTGAGCAGCTCGCCACCTCCTCAAGACATGGTTGTTGTTTTCTGGGTCTTTTTGGGCTTATTTAATTGAAAAATATTATTCTCACCACTCGGTGACACCGCAGCGTGTGAAACATGGATGCGGCCCCCTCTGTATCCAATTAGGAGCCAGTCATCTATGATGACGCCGCTGTGTCGGCGGGGGAAGGGTTCGGGTGGGACGGGGACGGGGACGGGGACGGGGAGGCAGCCGCTACTGCAGCTAATAATAGACTAATAACTGTGACGGTGTCTGCTGACATGTTCAGCAGTGTAGTTATTATTTCACGGGGGGGTTTGGTTGCATGAATGTGTGTGTGTGTGTGTGTGTTAGGCCACATGGATGATGCACGTAAGTCACGGGTGTGTAACAGTAGGACACATCATATACACTGTGTGTATATGATGTATATGATGTGGGCTGTGTGTTCCCGCTGCTTATGTTGCTCTGCAGCCGATGCGGCCCGTATTCCAGCAGGCGATACGAGGAGAAATATCGATCGAGACGTCGCAGACAACCTTGGCTGTCGGGAGGGCAGACATTATATGTTGCTTGACCTAAAGTTGTCTCAGTGCGGCTGAATGGACAAACCACCTCACCCCTAATGATGTATTTTCTCCTGCAAACTGACACGCTTGTTCTAAATGTTTGTGAGCTCGTTAATTGCGTTTCCACCTGCGAGAGAGAGAGAGAGAGAGAGAGAGAGAGAGAGAGAGAGAGAGAGAGAGAGAGAGAGAGAGAGAGAGAGGCAGATTCTGCAGGCGAGCCGCCGAGAATGACAATCAAAAGGAGTACCGGCAGCTGGACGGCCCTTCTCTAATAATAGAAGCTAAGGCCTGGGAGCAAGGTAGAGTGTGATAAGAGCTGTTTGCATAATGAGAAAGGGAGTGTGTGTGCATCTAAACCCCTTTGCACACACACACACACACACACATTAGGTACAATCACGTTGGCTTAACCGTCCACCCATATGCCATGGCACGAGCAGCAGGACACAAAGCCACTGAATGAATGCTGTGAGTCTAAAGGCTTCGGAAACCTTAGTGTGTAGATGTCAGCCTTTCTTTAAACAGGTCTCTAACCTTGGCTGGCAAACCTGTGGCCTTATTGACCTCGCACGAGGCCAGTGGATTAACACTGAACCGTCAGGGCTGTAGGAAAATGTATCGCCGCAGCTTTTTTTTTAGATCTCGGCATCAGCCCTCCTTGTCGTGGTAATTTCCAACAACAACGAGACAGAATTGCGAGTGACTTTACAAGCAAAGACTTTCCAATTTCACCACCGTTTTTTGTAAAATGTTGTTCTTACTTCCACTTTAATATCACAGACTTACTCTCTATGACTGCACGCATTTGTCTTCGCTTTCAGAGCTGAGATTAGATCTTGTTAACTGCTGCGATTGCTGTGAAACAATATGGAAAAAGAACGTTTGTAAGAACATGAAAGAAAGTCTTGTGATTACAGTTGGTAGAAGTCTGCTGTAATACCGCCGCTGTAGCAGTGATCTCGTTGGCGGCCGGCAGTTTGTGCATCGCTGACAGGGAGATGATATACCGGCCGTGGCAAGTGCTGACAGTAAATGCCTCCCCCCCCCCTCCTCCGTGTTTACAGTAATAAATGGATTATGGTCCATGGGCAGCTCCCTGCACACACGTCTGCTCCCGGGTTCACACATGAGATGGGAAAGAGAGGCCGATACAAGCAGCCTCCGGTTGAACGCTAGCGAGTCGCTAATCACGTTAGCATCGATCACGCGAGTGCGCCGGCTTTGACCTTGCCCGCGTTGCATTGGCTCTGAACTCGGAATGAGGTAGCCGAGCCGCACCTCTTACGGAGCAGTTAAAGGCGCAGGGCTCACGGTGCGAGTGCATTAAAGAGGCGCTGATACGTGGAGGCCGAGCGGGGGAGCTATCGCTCAACGGGCCGCTTCGCACACGCTCGACTGCCGTTGTGACCGAGAGCTTACATGTTTTATCCCACGTGTCAGCGTGATGTGTGTGGGCCGCTGCCGCACAGGCGCCCCCCCCCCCCCCCCTTGTAATGCACTAATATATTAATAATATATTAGAATTAAGCTCATGCCACTGAAATGAAAACACCGGAATTAGCCGTCAAAATGAGAGGCGAGCTGAAGAGAGTTGGAAAGAATGGGGGGGGGCCTGTAGTAATATGAATGCAATTTTTCTTTTCAGAAAGTCAGGGATGAGGTCGCCACAAATGATTCCCCTCGACATAAGTCCGGGAAATGAAGCTTGCTCTTTTCAACAGGGATAATTAGCTGGGCTGACAGTCGACCCCCCCACACACACACACACACACACTCTAGTTTGGGACTATAATCCCCCCTTTGAGGATGTGCAAGTGACAGAAGTATTTCTCTTTTTTTTTTGTCCTTCTAGAATATTCCAGCAATTAGAGATGGTACAATAATACCCATCAACTCAGTGTAATTAGCGAGCATTTGAGATGATGCCAGAGAAACTGAGAGGCCTTTTGACCTCGAGTGGGGTTGAAGCAGTGATACGGTTTCGTGTCTCGCTGCGTATCCGTGTGTCTCCGGGTCTCGACGTACACCAGGGAGTCGAGTTCGGATGAGTAAGCAGTGTACAGCCGAAGCAGCACAAAGTGTACCTGCGGTTCCCTACCGCCCGAAGGGCCGATTCAGCATTAATACGCAAGCGCATTCGAAGAGTAGTGCGTGAGGTCGTAACCAAAACCCAGGCCTCTGTGTCTCTGTGTGTGTGTGTGTGTGTGTCTTTGAAAAGTTATCTCTCTCCCGTCTGTTTGTTTTCAGCTGCCAACTTGTTGTTGACTGTCTGTGTCCAGCGATGGTTATCACAGTTGATGATGCCCTTCTCTGTCAGGCCGCGACCCCGTACTCCCACTGAATAATCATCTGTCAGAGGCACAGAGAGGAGGGAGGGTATATAGAGCAACAAGGGACGGAGGGAAGATCTGGCTGAGTGCCTCCGAGGTGTTTAATTGTCTCCATTGATGGCCGCCCCACCTGCTCGCTTGACACACATTCCCCAGCCAAGACATGTCACGCATAAACAAATAACTCACGCATCCCCCCCATTGGTCCCTGTTCGCAGGGTGGTGCCCCGTTATTATTAACAATCATTAATGATTGTTACTGACATTAATAATTCGATTAATGTCCATGTTAATTGAAGCAACTGATTGTGCTCCCAATTATTGCCAATGCATTTCAGGTGTGAGTGTGTCATGTGACTGTCTATTTAAGCTGATGCACCTGCGCAGAATAAAATACGTGTTTTCTCAGAACTTGACCCAGTGGCTGCAGATTGTTTGTTCTCCCAGGTTTAAATGTGTTGAGTCGGTATATCTCTAGTCAAGCTCTGCAGAACAGGTTATGGGCCCAGATGCGTTAGACGTTTGTGCAAAGAGATATCCGGCGTGAGTAGCCACTGAGAGACATTTGCTTGTGTGCGTATCTCACGGATTGGAGTGCCAGCACCATGAGCGGACATACGAGTTCACGTTGGTCTCGTCTTGTTTTTAATGGGGACGAAAAGAACTATGAACTGTGGGAGACAAAGTTTTTGGGACATCTGCGGTTGCAGAAACTGAAGGACACCATTTTGAATCAGCCCGCCGATGGCGCAGAAGAAAACGCACTGGCTGAGGATGCGGCGAAGAACGCGGAAGCGTACGCGGAACTGATCCAATTCCTTGATGACAAAAGTTTGTCTCTGGTCATGCGAGAGGCAGCGGATGACGGGCGTGGAGCGCTCAGGATTTTGCGTGACTATTATGCAGGCAAGGGTAAGCCCCGCATTGTATGCCTGTATACAGAACTGACTTCTTTGCAAAAGATGAGTAGTGAGAGTGTGACTGACTATGTCATACGTGCTGAGATTTCGATCACAGCGCTGCGTAATGCTGGAGAGGTTTTAAGCGATGGACTATTGGTTGCAATGATTTTGAAGGGGCTGCCAGACTCATTTAAGCCTTTTTCCATTTTTATCACTCAAAGTTATGAGACTCTCTCTTTTGCGGAGTTCAAGACTAAGTTGCGCAGTTATGAGAGCACTGAAGGTATGCGCACAGCTGCGGCCGACGACAATGTCATGAGGGCCCAGGCGCATCCAAGGAGGGCTGCCCCAGCAGGCGCAGGTGCACGCAGCACCGAGAGCGGGGACATTGTGTGTTTCCGTTGTGGCCAGAGAGGTCACAAGGTAAGAGACTGTCAGCGTGGTCAACAGTGGTACGGCCAGGGCGAGAGTACCGGACGGCGAGGAGGATGGCGACAGTGGCAGCGGGACAACGCGCGTGGAGTGTCCGAGGAGATGGATGACAACACCTTCGTGTTCAAGCTGGTGACCAGCGAGCCAGGAAGCGGTGTCACCAGAAAGGGCTTGATGGTGGACACCGGTGCGACGGCGCATATCATCACTGACCTGGCGAAGTTCAAGAACTTCGATGACCGATTCCAGTCCGAGACGCACTGCGTGGAGCTGGCCGATGGCACAAGCTGCACGGGGGTCGCGGAGCGCAGAGGAGACGCCGAGGTGTGTCTGATCGACAGCAGGGGGCGGCACCTCAGTACCACACTGAAGCAGGCGCTGTACATCCCCTCGTATCCCCAAGACATCTTCTCCGTGAGAGCTGCAACTTATCGTGGGGCAACGGTGATCTTCAAGGAAGGAGAAAACGTCTTGCAGTATAGAGACGGTACGCGCTTCCTCATTTATGAGCATAACAGACTGTTCTATTTGCCTACTGTGTCAGTAAACAATGACTGTGATGATCAATGTATGAGCTGTCATGATATTCAGACGTGGCACGAGATTTTGGGGCACTGTAATTTTGATGATGTCATGAAGTTAGAGAATGTTGTGGATGGAATGTCAATCAGGGGTAAAGCGTCCAAACCCATGATATGTGAAGTGTGTACTCAGGGCAAGTTCACTCAGAGCAGAAACAGGAAGCCTGATGTGAGGGCCAAATCAGCCTTAGAGCTGGTTCACACTGACTTGTCAGGCCCCATTGACCCAGAGTCCAAGGAAGGGTATAGGTATGCACTTTCCTTTACTGACGACTATTCAAGTGCAGTGTTTGTGTACTATCTAAAGTACAAGAGGGACACTGTAGAAGCCACAGAGAGGTTTCTAGCCGACACAGCCCCATATGGGAAAGTGAAGTGTATCAGGTCTGACAATGGTACAGAGTTCACAGGGCAGGGTTACCAAGCTCTACTGCGTAGGAATAGAATCAGACATGAAAGATCAGCACCATACTCACCACACCAGAATGGCACTGCTGAGCGTAACTGGAGAACCCTTTTTGACATGGCGAGATGTATGCTCTTGGAGAGCCAGTTAGCCAAGGAGCTATGGCCGTATGCGGTCCAGACAGCAGCAGTGGTGAGGAATAGATGTTTCAACAACCGCACTAGAGAGACACCTTACTTTATGCTGACAGGAAGGAGACCTAATGTCTCCAGGATGCAGAAGTTTGGTACTGTATGTTACGCCTACAGGCAGGACAGGAAGAAGCTAGAGTCAAGGTCTGACAAGGGCATCTTCGTTGGTTATGACAAGAACAGTCCAGCCTATATGGTCTACTACCCTGACAGCAGGAAGGTGATGAAGCACCGACTGGTGAGGTTCATGTCCTGTGTTGAGGGACAGCAGACTGATGACATGTCCGACGATGACACTGGTGTGCAGTCTAACGCAACCAGACCTGACCCTGACCAACCCGAGCAGAACGACATCCCAGAAGCTAGGCCAGGTCCAAGCCAGATAGGCCTACAGACAGGTGGAGTCAAGCCCGAATCCCAGTCTCCACGGAGATACCCTGCTAGAGAGAGGAGGAGGCCAGACTTCTATGGGATAGAGAGTGATCAGGCTCAGATCAACATTGATTATTGCTACAGGATGGTTTGTAATGTACCACAGACGTTCAGAGATGCTGTGTCTTCATCCAACTCAAGTAAGTGGATAGATGCAATGGATGAGGAGATGAAGGCACTGAGGGATAACAACACATTTACTCTGACCACCTTACCTGAGGGCAAGAAAGCAGTGGGGGGTAGATGGGTGTATACTCTCAAAACCAATGTTGATGGATCTGACAAGTACAAGGCCCGCTATGTAGCCAAGGGATACAGTCAACGGATGGGTGTAGATTATGGAGAAACGTTTTCTCCTACTGCCGACCTGACTAGTGTGAGAGTGTTGATGCAGAAAGCTGCCCAGGAGGATCTGATCCTGCATCAGATGGATGTTAAAACCGCCTACTTACATGCACCAATTGATTGTGAGATTTACATGGAACAGCCAGAGGGTTATGATGTAAAATCTCAGACAAATGGGAAGATGGTGTGTAGACTAAAGAAGTCACTATATGGGCTTAAACAATCAGGTAGAAACTGGAACATAATGTTGCATGACTATCTATGTGAAAATATGTTTGTACAGAATCCAGCCGATCACTGTGTTTATGAGAGAGAAACGGAACATGACAAGGTGATCCTACTGATCTGGGTTGATGACCTGGTTATTGCAGCCAGTGATGAGAGTGCTTTAAAAGCAGTAAAAAAGATGCTTGCTGTGAAGTTCCAGATGAAAGATTTGGGCAGACTGAAGAATTTTCTTGGTATCACTTTTGACCAGTGTAATGGATGTGTGACCATGTCACAGCAGAGCTATGTTGACAAGCTGCTTGACAGGTTTAATATGCAGGATTGTAAGCCCAGGTCAACACCTTGTGAACCAAAGCTGCATTACACTGATGAGAAGCTAGGTGACCCCAGAAAATACAGAGAGGCAGTGGGTAGCCTAATCTACCTAACCTCATGCACCAGACCTGATCTGAGCTTTGTTGTAAGCAGACTGTCACAGCATTTCAGTGAGCCGACAGAAGAGCAGTGGACAACTGTTAAGCATGTACTGAAATATTTGAAGGGCACAAATGACAAAATGTTGTGTTACAGAAAATGTGATGAGCTGAGGTTGTTTGCTTACAGTGATGCAGATTGGGCAGGTGATGCAACTGACAGACGCAGTACAACTGGTTATTGTGTTAGTCTGAGTGAGAATGGTCCTCTGATTTCCTGGAAGACCAAAAAGCAGCCAACGGTAGCACTGTCAACTTGTGAGGCAGAGTATATGGCGTTGGCCGCAACCACACAAGAGTGTCTTTACTTATCTCAACTGCTTGAACATCTTGATGACTGTCTGTATGATGTACCTAAGATTTTTGAAGATAACCAAGGTACAATTGCATTAGCCAAGAATCCAGTGAGCAGACAGCGATGTAAGCACATTGATATAAAATACCATTTTGTGAGATCAACTGTTAATGACTGTAAAGTATGTTTGGAGTATTGCCCAACAGACCGGATGGTAGCTGACCTGATGACAAAACCAGCTACTAAAGCAAAGCTACTTACTTTTTCCATGTTCCTGTTTGGGGCATAGCCAGTTAAGTGCAGTTAAGTGCAGTTGGTTTCCATGTTTTTCCCCTTGTATGATTTATGGTTGTCAATAATGTGTGATCAAGTGGGGGTGTTAATTGAAGCAACTGATTGTGCTCCCAATTATTGCCAATGCATTTCAGGTGTGAGTGTGTCATGTGACTGTCTATTTAAGCTGATGCACCTGCGCAGAATAAAATACGTGTTTTCTCAGAACTTGACCCAGTGGCTGCAGATTGTTTGTTCTCCCAGGTTTAAATGTGTTGAGTCGGTATATCTCTAGTCAAGCTCTGCAGAACAGTCCAGAATTTAGTTTCTTAGAAGCTGATAACCCAAACACGCTCCTTTACGTTCCCAACACCTCCATCTCCCAGATGAATTTCACAATCCTCGGAGTGGATGAATTAACAAGCGAACCGCTCGGGGACATTAAATTATGCAACACGTGGAGAAATGTAACATCTGGACCCCTGGTCATTAAATTTAATTGCGCCTCACTCACAGTCCCGCACACTTGCACACTTGCAACCTAGATTTGAATACAAACACAAAGGTTGGAAATGTGGTGGAAACAGAACCTGCTCCTCTGTTCATTTCCCTTCCCTTGAGTTTTGCTCAACTCTGAAAAAAGGGAGTTGAAAAGTTTCAATTAGAAGGAGTTTGAGCTACGGCGGCGGTGTGTGCTCTCCGTCTCTCTCGCTCACCTCTCCCCCCCTCCCTCCGTCTCCTCGCCGCAGACCGTCGTTTGTGAAGGTCAGCGCTGTCTGTCGGCTTTATTTGAGGGTGTCTGAAGACCCATTTAAGGCCGACTTTAACTTCAAATGTGCTGACCTCGACAGCGCTGATTTGCTTGAGCCCAGGGTGGCATGATGTGATTTCCCCCGCTATCTTTCTACATCAGCTTCTCTCCCTGCTTCATTCATTTAGACACTATATACCGCGTGCAAACACACTGCTGCGCCTTAGCCTGAACTGCAATAGCTTCACATATTCAGAACACGAACCTGACGGAGGATTCCTTGGATTCTGACTCAATAATGAGGCTGTCAACCAAAATGCATTCGTAAAAACTAAAAAAACGCACTATTTTAGATATTTAACGGGCTTTCAAACACCCGGGACTCTGCTCTGGCTGCAAAGTCTCTGCAAGGGGTTAAAAGAACGTGCTCGCTCGAGTGAAGTGTCGAATATACGTCAACCCTCGACATAGGCAGATCGGAGAGGACCAGCCTCACGTTTCATCTTGCAAATAATTGTATGGTTTTGGAGGATTTCATGACTATAAAGCCACCCTTGCAGGGTGCGATCAGTGTCTTTATAGAAAAGCTATTGGCGCACTGAACCGCAAACATAGCCAGGTATGACACTAACCGTTTCAGACCAGGATGGAGGCACCAAAGGGATGAAAAGGTGACATGAAGGGAGGGAGGGAGGGGGGGGGGGGTGTAATGGAAAGAAACGAGTCAAAGAGCGAGAGTCATGAAATGGCTGGAGGCGATGCCGTTGGCCAAAGTGGGCCATTTGCGCGTGTGTGTGTGTGTGTGTTTTAGCGTGGCTACGGTAAATACATGTCAGGCCCTATCATCCTCGCCGGCGTAACGAGCCATGGCACTCTCACTAGGTGAGGCCCACGAGGGCACGCAGGTTAGTAGCTCTAAAACACACACACACACACACTTACAAGCTTTCTCGCTCGTTTGACCCCCATGCCTTCAATTTTGTGAAAAAATAAATAAGCTCAGAAGCTATATACCTGCCTGAAAAAAACCCCTGAACAACATGTGTTAGTGTTTGGGCTCATGACCTCAGGTCCGCTGGGTATGATTGTGAGGTAAGAACATGTCCGGTTACAGTAGTTCCCCTGCAGATGCTGCCTGCGCACGTTCGGTATTTGAATGTGTGTGTGTGTGTGTTGGCGTGGAGGACACCGAAAGTGTCCTGCCCCACTTCTCTCTGCTAATTTCTTGGTCAGAGTAGAGAGGGAGACTGTCCGTCCCTTGCTTTAAATAGCCACTCCCTTGGGGCTCTCCAGCACATTCACCCTTCACAAATCAGCGGTGTGAAACATTGAGATTTCGAGGCCTCAGATCGGTCACAAGAATGCCAAATCAGCACCCGCTCTCCGTTTTCACGGAGCATCTTTTTAACCATACGTCTCTCCCTCACCGATCCTCTCACTTGTCTCTTATCGCGGCTGCTTGTCCATCAAATCCTTCCGCCACTCACTCATTCACTCAACCCAGCCAACCACCCCCCCCCCCCCCCCCTCCCCTTACATTGTTGCACCCTCCCCTCACTGGCTCACTCCACTCTACTAGCACATCCAATTTGCAGGGTGAGTCAGAGAGGGACGATATGAATCTTATCTCGCGGCATTCTTTAATTATTCCATCTTCAAGGTGCGTTTTCTTTCTTTGAGGGGAGGACCGGGGTTATTAAATCGTGTCCGTTTTAATAAAGGCACGCTGTAGCCCCCAAATTGGGCAAGTAATTAAAGGTGGAATAATGAAATTGAATTGGAGCGTCTGCTACATTTGCACTGGGTTTGCTTCATTTTGCACTCGCCAATCTGTTCTCTCTCAGAGGAAGGAGTCCCTTGAGACTGAACTGGTCTCTCTCTCTCCCTCATGCAGTCATCTTGTGCACCTTCTCTTCCTCAAAACTCCCGTGCCTGCGTTTTTGAGACAAACGGGCCAGTTAATGATACCCCTTCTTTCCTCCTGGCCTGTTCTCTCTCCTCCTCAGTCTTTGCCTGTACTTTGTAATGAAGCATTACTGTCCCTGTCTTCCAGGCAGACAGTGATAATTACCAGCAAAGTGAAGTAGACTGCAGTGCAGCAGCCTCATATACCACAAAGACACCTTTTATGGGATTAAAGTGGCCCTTTTTTTTTTTTTTTTTCGCTTTTACCTGCCATGTGAAACAAGTGCACATTTGTGTGTGTACGTTTGGGTTTCCTCAGCAACGTGACAAATGCGCAGCGTCAAACAAACGTTGGCTTTGTCAGTCAATCGGGTTGTTGTGTGCTGCTTTGAGTGTTTAAAAAAGCTTTTAAATGGAGCCTGCTTGCCAATTAGGGACATGTTTTTTTTGCCAACTTGTTTACCGACCCTTAATTCTCACACGGCAAAGTGTTTTCAAAACAAAATCCAGTCAGGTAAAGTTACTAACCGAAGGCTATTCAGGTATTATTAGGTATTTTAATGGCTTGAATAACCAACAACAGACAACCATATGGATTTTTTTGACAATGTATTACATCAAAATTGATCACTTTCACAAAATGAGATTAAACATAACACATATCACGATAGATTATATCGCCTGCTGCATTTCAATCATTCTGTCTGCGAGTACATTTAGACAAAGTTTTTCTTGCAGAGATATACAGCAGGTCACCTTGACTTTAAGGCCAATGTTTTAGTTTTGTTTAGCTCCAGGGTACAACGTGCCAAACACTCAAGGTTCAAGGGTTCTAGCTGCACTCGTGTCACCCAAACTGAAAAGTCACATATTGGCGCAAACACACACCGCTTTGTCCTGTGACTTCCTCCAATGCGTGCACACCTGCCCCGAGCATCACAACCATTATTTCCTCCTTCCCTTCACATGCCTCAGTCTGCCCTCCCCTGTCTTTGCGCCCCAAGGTACCCGTATGGCCTATCAACCGCACTCCAAACAAACAGCCGCTGGATCAGTCAGGCTCCCTGGGATATGCCTCGGGGAGGGAGAGGGAAAAAGAAAACGGAAGTAGGGAGGAGAGAGGGGGGGGGGAGAAGAGAGAAGTGACATGCACAAGGTGGAATTGCGGGACAAAAATGACGAAAGTGGTTGGAGAAGGGGAAGCAACAGAGCTAGCTGTGGGTATGCGTGTGTGTGTGTGTGTGTGAATATGTTTGTGTACGATATGCTTAGGGGATTGGGCTGCAGAGAGCTCATTAGTCCTCAGTGTGTTGTATAGTTCATCTCTCTTCCAGGTAAATACACTCAACACTGGGGCAGCTCACACCTCGGAGTGATGAGTAATGCCCGTACACATACCGTCTGCAAGTGTTGTTTTCGATTTGACTGTATCTATTTGCACATTCAGATTCAGAGCCGCTTGCATATGAAGTTGTTTGTCAGCAGCACCGTTTGTGTGTGTATTTGTCTGAATCAAACAACGAGGAGGGGTCTGTGTGTGTTGGTGTGTGTGAGACGGTAAGACAATTTCCCACAAGCCCCAGCAACATGGGTGACTCTCACCGGCACTCTATTTCTGTTGGCATCTTGGCAGGCCTAATGCCGAGCCTCCGCAAGCAGGTAATTAATGGGAGTGGACGCTGCAGCTACGGATTGGAGAGCAGAGGCGGGAGGGGCTATAGCTCGGAGGCGAGCTGAACGGAGTTCTGAGTGCCGGAGACACATTCACTCCGTGGAGAACAACGGCAGACTCAACTTTGACGGCGCGGATGTGAAATCAAAATGGCTGCCGTGGAGAAGGCTTTTATCCTCAGTGAATGTGCCGTTTGCTGAGTCACAGCTTAGCTCTTTAGCGACGCTTTATAACTCATTTCACACATTGGAGTTTTCCATCTGTCAAAGGCAGTGAAGAAAGGAATCAGGTCCTGGGTGGTGTGTGTGTGGGGGTCTGGGAGGGGAGGGGCAATTGATTGACATTCGACGGTGATGAGCAATGCTCAGCGTTAGCAACTCTTCCGTGTCAATTCAGGTGGCTGCACAATCGACCCGGAGCACAAACACAGCGGCGCTGGCGAGCCGCACGTTGTCGGAAAGGACATGATGCGACCGCGCGAGCCCACCTGCAACGAGTCCAAGTTGGACACCCAGAGCACACTTCTGTCCACCCGCTGGCATCATTAGGCGGCTTGTGTCCACTCCCCGAGTCAAGGGTCACAATGACAATTCGCCAGTACCGTATTTAGGAACATTACCACCATCACTCACGCCATTAATGAGGGAGCAGCAGATGGATGCCAGTCTAGAAACCGCTTTTAATGACCGAACAGGGGATTGAGCTTCCGTCTCCAATTGGACCCAGCAGACTCTCACTCTTAAAGGGCAACTGCCAGATAGCCGAGCCAAAATGGAGGCAGGAGGGCTCATTTCTATCCTTTTCCCTCTTTTTTAGCTCAGTCTTTGCTCTGGCGATTATGCTCTCCCTTGTGGACAGCATCATCCTCGATTTTCTATGTCTCTGTCTGCGCAGGCTCAGTGGAGCTGGCTTTGGCTTGATCCAGCATCGGCCATTCGGGAGCGCGAACCCCCCCCCCCCCACAATCCTCTGTTTTGTAAATGAATGCTTGTGATGGCCAATCAATACTGGCAGATTAAGAATGGGATTTAGCATTACAAAGGTAAATCCCACCACATTGTAATCCCCCACCCCCTTTCCTCCACCACACTTTTGTTAGGAGACAGAACATACAGTGTATAAATAGCTTTTATCAACATAGACGAGCTCAAGAGCTCTTTTCTCTCTTATTTCTTTCTTTTTTTTGCTTTCGCCTCTTCGCTGCCACATTGATCACTAATGCAGCCATTTTGCAAACCGGTTTTAATTGCCGTACAGAGGGGCTGAATGCTAGAGAGAATAACAATGTGCCTATTTTCTTCCAACTTGCTCACCTGTGTGCGCTTTCAAACTGAACCTCACCACAGCCAGAGGACTGAACAATAACAGTGTAGAGACGTGCTGCGAACCGCCAACCCTCCAGGGAGGAAAGGGGGCGGAGGGGTTGTAGCAGAAAGGCGGTCAGGGGGCATCTCCGAGCCCCACGAGGCCCCCCTCGCTGTTACCTCATTTCCCCTGTTTGTAATTAGCCGTGTGTATTAGCAGTTAGCCGGTGCAGATGGGAGAGTGTCAGGACATCCAGGAGACCACTGGGGGACCGCTGCAACAGGATATCGGGCCCGGTTTCTCTGGTCCCAGAGGGCGAGCCGGGAAAACAGCTTAAGCAAACAGCCTCTCAGGTAGTGTCCTCATTAGCGCCATCATCGCCATTAATAGCATTCGCGCCAATGTTTTGATTGCCGTCATTATCATTAGCAGCTTGAACGGCACAGCTACCTACCAGGAAGGGGTTGACAGTGGGGTACGACAGGTGTTTTAACTCTTGTTGGTCGCCAGAAGCCAAGCAGCTTGCTGTTTGGAAGCAAACAAGCCAGTGCGTCGTCTTAAAGAAAATCATTTCCACTTAAAAAAGGATAAGAATCGTGTTTATCTTTCTATTTACAAGCTACTTGACCTGTGCAGGGACTTCAATAAAGTTCCACACTAACCCAGCTTGACCTAAAAAAACGGAGGCAGCTGATAATGCGACAGCACAAAAGGACATTAACCTGTGGGCTGAGGTCTAGTTCGAGGTGTGACACTTTTGTTTTGTAACAGAGCAGCATTAAGTGCAATCTCCAGGCAGCATGCACTGGTCTCTTAACTGCTCTCGCCTTGTCCATATTGACTTGATTCATGAGGCCATTGAGCCTTGCCGCAGCAAATTGCTTTTTCTCCCATAATGCCCCGCTGTTAACTGCATGGCATTACGGTCAGCGGAATCTCATGCAGACCCGACGTTCAACTCTATCTAATGAGATTCGTGCGCATGTCAACGGTTCGCCTCTTCCTCCCCTGTGTCTGAGTTTTAAATCTTAACTAAAATGGCAATGTGTCTTCAAAACAATTATCTGCTGGCAACCACGAGAGTAGGTACACAGAGAAACAAGTACCCTCTTGTGAAAGAGGGATTGTTCCAAAAGGAGAACAAGGGCAGAGTGTCTGGTGGAGGTAAAAGGTAGAGAGGACGGGGAGCGATGGAGGGAGGGAAGAGGAGATAGTGGGAGGAAGGGGTGCCTACAGCTGCACGGAGGATTTGTATGATTTCCGGATTGTTGCCGTACTGAAGCGCACATTTCCCAGGCCATCATGATTGACAGCTTCGGTGTCGGCGGGGGAATGTGTGCGTGGGGGGGGAACGGGCGGGCTCGCACACGTGTGCATTCCCCTGTTAATGTGGTCCGTTTTTTGCCACTGACCCCGATGTGCAGTGTGCACGGTTGGCCGGAGACAGCCACCTGGGAGAGGAGAGGAAGGAGGAGGGAGAAAGAGAAAACCGGAACACAAGGAAGGTGAAGAGAACTTTAGAAAGGAAAACATTCAGGTCTGTTACACGTTCCGCCCTTCAGGCGATGCACACAGAGGGACTCAAAGCAGAGATTGTGATAGAGACGGAGGAGAGCAAAGGAGTCGGAAAAACAAGTCGGAGAGGCGGCCAAGTGAGGCGCAATGCCGATGTGGAAGCGGCGCGTTCGAGGAGCAACCAAAATGAATGCACAAGTAACACTGTGAAGGCGCCCTCTTCTTCCTCACCTCATTATGACAAAGCTACATCTTGAGTAATCGCGCAATATACATATGAGACGTACAAGGAACGGAAACAAGTGAGATAGAATGAAAGAACTCCGGGCCTGTGATCAGGTGGTGGCTCTAACAAGCGTTCGACAGCGAGAGATTAAACACGCGACTGTCAGACGCCACACCCGACGCATTCAATTACAGCTGCTTGCATGTGACATTAAGAAGCCCGCCTGTATGAGACACATCGACAAAAGAGAAGCAGAGAGCGAAAGAGGTGGGTGGGAGATTGGCGCTGGATGTGATGTCAGAAGAAATTAAAGCCTTTCAACGACTTACTATTATTCTCGACTCAGATAGGGAAGTGGCAGAAAAGTGCTAAAACAGTGACTCAGTGACAGGAAGTAACTTTGAGCATGTTTGGACTGCGTATGCATGCATAATGCCAAGGCCGTTTTGTGTGTTGTCACTGGCATTATAGTTATAGTGTTTACCCATCCAGTGTGATATAATGGGAACAACCTTTTCCAAATTGAGCGACAGGATGCCGTGCTTGTTCTACACATTAATTAAATCAGATCAAAAACAGGACATTACATTTACAGGTAAGTAATGACAACTCAACAATGTTGAGCAACGCATTAAAATCCCAAGCATCTGGTAGGCTTAGCAAGCAAAGAACAATAATTTGCGAATACTAACACGAGTCTAATTGTATCCACCTTTTGTGAGGAGCAGATGTTGACATTTGTACACTGCACACTGGGGGAGCCGGTCTGAAAAGGACTATTGGCATCAACCCAGGATACCATCATCTTTACAGCCTAATCCTTCATTGAGGCCATTGTCAAAGCCGTGGGGGCGATATCGATTGTAATCTGAAAAGAGAAATCTATGGTTTTTACACACTCAGTGGCTGCCTCCCTGGTGTCGAACATTGGAGATGAATCACGCTCCCCTTAAGGCCCATTATTCAGCCATTATTGGCAAGTACTTGTGCTCACTTAATTGGACAACGCGTCTGCAACTGCCAACCCCCTGGGCCGGCCAAGACACAGCCAAAGCCAATCAGCCTAATTGATCCCAGCATAATGGTAGTAGTCGCCTCTCATGGTTACAGATAGCAGAATCATTTCTGGAGACGTTCGCGGTTTCATTTCTCGTGGCTCGGAAGAATGAGACTGTTGACACATTTTGAAATCATGTTTTAATACCAACAGACGTCTAAAAAGTTATTTATTTACTTATTTATCTGGCAACTCATTCCAAAAAGGAACCCGATCTTGCCAGTTTTTCCTTAAAATGAATCTGCAAACCATTGGATAAACGACAGCTTTACCACACACAGAAGTCGAGACGTCCAATCAGCAAATGAAAAAGACACACTTGAAGGACAATTGGTGATCTTAATCCCAAGGGGCAATGGAGGCCACCCAAGCAGAGGTGCCCTCTTGGTGACAAGCCAGAAGACAAAAGAAGGACTCCTCCTAAGTGATTAAGTGTGGTCTCTGTCAGCAAACATCTTCCATGTCAGTAGCTTCCAAAACGAATACGCCTCAATTGTTTGGAGAATTACGATGTTCAGATGCACTGCCAAAGACAGAGAGGTTATTTCCAACTCGTTTCATTTCTGTGGTGTTAAAAAATAAAAAATAAAGTGAGAGCCATGGGTACATGGGAAGAAGGTGGAGGGGTGCAAGGAAAGAGACTTGCCCCGGAGTTGAACTGAGACATAATGTGTTTCTATTAAAGCGCTCGCAGCGACAAACGATGCACTATTCATGGCCTCCTAAAGGAGAAGAAAGGCTTTGGCCTAAATAGCACAAGGAACGAAATGCATGAAGAGCAGAATATTCCGATCAAATGAGCTCATCTTTTTTATGAGATGTAAGTTAGGTACAAGCAAACTGTTGTGCGACTGAGGTATTATGTAATGGGTGCGGGGATGGAGGCAGCAAATGGGTTCAATCAGCTGAACCAGAGTCCTAATGCATGCGTCTTCTGCATATACATCAGCAACAAAGTCGGTGGAAAGAAAGAGGAGTAGAGGGGAAGGAAGGCACTCAGCGGGCATTTTAAACACTTTGGTGTCAAGCCAACACATACTGAATCGAGTCCCATCACTCCAGCTGGAGCCACACACATTTACATTCAGATGCTGATTAGAAAACACAAAGAAGAATGTTCTGTAGAGCTCTTCAAGCTCTTCAAGTTTGCGATAGAGTGGGAGAGTACATTTGATGTGCTTTTGATCAAATCTGGTAACTCCCAAATATATGCAGGAATAGGGGGGTAGAAAGAGACACGGAAATAAATAAATAAAGGGGAGAAGAGGAGTCAGGCTCTACTCTCTGTGTGTGGACGCCTGCTGCCAGGTCCTTCTGTCAGTGTGAAATATTGCTGATCCCACCACACCTCCAGTGGGGAGGTGCTTGTAATGATTCAGTCCTTGCGGGGGTTAAAAATGTCATCTGTCTCACCTACCTCCGAGTGTATGGTGTCCTCTAAGTGCATACTTCTACAACATAGGGGTGGTTATTTAAAAAGATAAAGTTATAGTGATTAATTATTATTTAGGGAGGTCTTTAAAGCGAATGCTTTTGTTCAGACTTTTAATGAGCTAATACGGTACAACAAATACATTCGTTAAAAGCTGTGTTTTCTGTTTTCATGAATGCTGACTGGCACCAAAACAGTAAGTGGGACCACCTACCTGACTTTGCACTGCTATCCTGCTGTGCTAGACTGACGCTTCCTGCGGGATACATTCTTCTTTAACTGCTCGGATATGTGAGATCGTTCCCTTTTAGAGAAGAATGTTGACTTTGCAACAGACCTTTTCCCATCCGAAGGCAAGCTGACTGCATTTCACACGTTAATTACCGGTGTCAGGGATCGCGGGCTGCGCTTTGCCTTTCCAACAGGCCGCATCCTAACTCTCTCTTCCCTTTTTTTTTTTCTCACCTCTCACGCTTGACCACTCGCAGACCCCTGCTGCTCGTCCTCAGCTAATCGATAACCTGCCCTGATGAGTAGAGACTCCTTGTCACCAGCTCCTCACCCAATGGGAATCAATAAAACACAATACCCATCTACATCCATGAGCTCAGAGCCCATTTGTTTTTCCTGTTTACCAATGGCGGAAGCTATTCTATCAAAATTCCTTAAACAGTGAGGAGAAAGATTAAAATGGGATAGAAATATAACATGAAGCGAAAATGCCATTATTTCAGCATCTGTTGGCAAGAGTTCAGTGCACAGATGGCAAAGCTTGAAAGGTCCCATGGTTAAAAAAATAATAATTCATTAAAAAGCAGGCCTTTAAACAAGCCATTGGGACTATCGCCAGTGGAAGTGATGCTAATCCCCTGCTGCAGGGACAGTGTAGATGCGAAAGACCGGATAACGCTGACCAATCAGAGCAGACTTTTATTTTGGAGGGTGGCTTAAAGAGACAGGCGAGGTTGAATACAGGTAGATTCAGACAGACAGTATGAGAAGAAATTAAGTGTTTTTTTGAACATCAAAGCATGTAAACACATTCTAGCAGAAACCCCAAATACAAGTATAAACCTTAAAATTAGCATACTCTGTCTCCTCTAATCTCTCTTGGTGTTAAAATCCCCAACATTACATTGTATTCAACGAGCCAAGAAATGCATTCACCAAAACAGTCACCATCTAAACACGTAGCTATCTAACTGTGGCATTAAAATCAGTCTGTATCTCAGCATTGACCAAAAGAATAACCTCTAACTCCAGTGATGTTGCCATAGCGGCCTTTTATGCAACAGTATTGTTTATTTTTTTGCAACAAATGTCACAGCCACACATTCTGAACCTCAATATTGTTTAATTTAGCATTCATATGCTGGCACGGAGCAATGTGTATCTCGGTAATATGCTCCTATAGCTTGTTTGTGTCAGCAAATATGCGCTCACTTTCAAGGAAGATGGCCTAATCCATACTCAGCTGTTGGCGGCTGATATGTTTGTTGTGTATTAAATAGTTGGTGGATTTCCCTGCCTTTTTTTTGCTGTGATATCCACAGCTCCAATCAATTAGTGGAGATTTAGTACCCGGAATGCTTCAGTCTTTGAATTACAAAATCTTGTGCATGTGTTGAAAATTGGCCGCCATTGCATTTGTATGTCACTGCACTCCCACACAGGCAAACACAAACAGGCAAACATGCTTTCGTTTCTGGCAATTTTAAGGATGACACTCTATGCTCTATATAATGCACAGCAAAAGAGAGACAGATGAATGAGCTGGTACAGTGCTCATTCTGTTACTGTCCTTTCTTTTTCACCATGGACACCGAGGCCTTTCATATGACAAAAAACCACACAATAACATATTTATTCATGCTATGCAGCAACACAGTTACTCCTAAAAATAAAGCACAAACACCATCCAAGAATAGATGGCGTTTCATAGCCTAAACTCATTCCTTTGATTCTTTTCCGAGGCTCCCTCACTACAAAATCCAATGAAAATGTGATTTATTTTCCCCTTCCCTTTTCTAATTTATTTCACAAGCGTAGAGCCAGGCAACATATCTCAGAGCTTGGTCCGCTTTAAGCAAGGGGCGGGGATGAAAATCAAGTTGCATGGAATTATTTAGCGATGAAGGGGGATAAATAGTTTTGACACATCAATGAGTACACCTCCCTGGTCCTCAAATGGCCAGGCTGACCCGCAGAAACAAACCAAGCAAGTCATTATCTCCCGAGACCAGAGTCGGCTTTTCCCTCCCTTTAGACTGTGTCGAATTCCCATCAATTTAATACGCTACCGCCGGCACTCACATAGCATCCCTGTTTCTTGTGGACAGATTTGAAGACTAATCTCATACTTTAGGCCTAATACAATTAAATGGTATTGAACCGATGCATTGCTCCATACATCAGTTCCCATCCAGTGAGCGTTGGAGCTCGCCGGCCGCCGCAGGCCTGGGAGAGACATATGAGCCGGGGCGAAAAGGTTATGATTGTGGCTTTGGGGAAGGGCCAAGAAATGAATCTTGCGACGCTCCAATGCAAGAAACCCAAGACCATTATAGAGCATGTATTTACATTCATCTGCTGGTAGCAGCCTTATATTTTCTTGTCTGCTCTTGTAGTTTGAGCAGGACTGATGTGACAGATTCATCCGGAGAAAACATATAAAACTTAAAGGGTCTCATAAAGCAAAACAAGTGCATGTAGCGATAACCACAGCTCTTGCGTCGCTAGGTTGAATGGCAAAGACATCGTATGTTTATGGGCCTTTAGATTATCGTTAAGAAATGTGTCAGCAGACATAAATAGTGATGTAGAAGTAGCGCGCAATGAGTGCCAAAGAGAGGCTTCCTGATTGATAAACAAGCTATGACATGAGGTACTAAATGGAGATGCCTGATTTATAACCGATGAATTGAGCTTCAATGACGTGCAAACAGACTCTTTCCACAGAAGTGGTTCCTTTGAGTTGATGCATGGAAATGTATCGACATTTTCTCATTATCTGTGTCATTCAAAAGAGTCGTTCAAAAAGGCCGGTTACTTATTTTTAAGGCAGTATAGAGTAGGTAGCTCAGCTGGTGGTCTCTTTTGTCCTTCCCACACCCTTAGCTGGAATGATGTGGCCTTGAGTTGAAAGCTCTCTACCACCGCGGCTATTCGTAGATGAGCATTCTGAGTTGTTTGAAAGATTTAAAATATGACTTCTAGACCTCGAAAGTGGTCTAGGTCTGTGTTCAAGGTCTAGCCACAGGTCCAGCGGGTGATTTTCAGCCATTGGCAGCGTCGTTCGTGGACCCTCCATCATTTTGTGCCTGCTGTCAGTGAGAGGCTGCACAATGTGCCCTGACAAGACAGAGAACATTCATAAAGTTCCAGCAACGTCTCAGCAACCTTGACAGAATGTGATGTGAGTGTGTGTGTGTGTGTTTTCCCCTGCAAACATATCTCCAGAGGCAGGAGTTGAGGGGAGCTCCGCTGTTCACAAGTAGCCGAAGAGCACCTGTCACATTCGCGGCGCAAAGACGTCAATAAATCTGGCCGCTAATGTACCGCGGAATCTTTTTCTCTCACTCTCTCCCTTCCTGTGCCTCTAATATTAATGAATGCCGGCTGAATGCTGCCACGGGGCAAAGATAGAAACATGTTCTTTCCACTATGCTAACATGAACGAGGTTATAGCTTCCTTATTCCGAGTGGGATTGGAAAAGAGTGCACTTGGCTTGCAAAAGGTTTATTGCAGAGCCATGGGTGAGCATTAGCCAAGTGATAGGCAGGAATTAATGACTTTATCCATTCAGAATGGTTATTATTGAAAGCTGAGCCAATGGACTTCCCAGCACCAGGCAAGTAATTCTCAGCTAAATGATTAAACGCTGTAATGAAGAGAAATAGTGCACATATGCTTGAATAACAATGAGCATAACCAGTAAAAAAAAAATGCTCTTCCACTCCTTCCACCCAGTGCGAGAGCATACAAATGGATTTACGGCACATGAAACCTTGAGGCTATTTTTAGAAGCCGCCTTTGCCTGCAACTCAGCAGTTGTAGCAATGAAAGAAACTCTCTAGCCTGTATTTTTCACCCCCCCCCGAAAGAAATTGTGATAATGAGACTTCGCCAGCGACCATGTGGCCATTAATATTTGATGCATCTGAACACACACTCTCACACCCAGCCTTTTCAAATACTACACGCGACATATTCGGTCGAGGAAATTCTCAAAGTCGGTATGTGTCGATATTGTCTCTTCGCAACATTCCCCATTGCTCGTTTTCCCGCCACTCCGTCTCTCTTCAAGAGGGAACGTCAAATCGCGAGGGAGTGAGTGCCTTGATATACTTGGCCTATATCCTGTTGTGATAGTCACATGACTTCTGAGACAGCAGTCATTTGTTACTGTCCTTTTAATCAGTCTAATGCACCTCTCTCTCTCGCTCTGCTCAAAGACCAAAATGTACGGACATATTGGCGAGAACACACACTCGCATGCGCACAGATATTAAAGAAAAGAGAGAGAAAGAATGGAGTGCCCAAAGTCCCCCTAAGGCATATGAATATCTTAAGTGGAGAGTTCTATAGCTCTGTTTCTTTGCATGCCTGTGCGCACACTTTGCACACAGTCCGACATATATTCACTTAAATCTACGCACACATCCGTGCACGCAAACACGAGGCGAATAGGCTACAGAGATGCAACAGTATTGAATCAAATTAAGTGGTAATTTCGTAGCACCACTGTCTTTTCCCCGACTCCTTTTTTCTCAAGTGTTGCACTTTATTAGTATTCCGCTCAGACGTTGCTCCGCTTTCTTCTCCTTCTCTCCCATAGCCCCTCTCTCTCTCCCTCCTCCAGGGAGTTAAGCCCAGTGCATGTTAAGTGATAGGGCTTCAGAGTCTTACCGGCAGGGGTGCGGGTGCCACATAGCGTGCCGTGTAGGAGCTGTGTATCGGGGAAGGGAGGAGAAGTGTCCCTTTTAGTAAATCCACCCACCCGTGTAAAAATGATCAATCTCATGAATTTGCCGATAGGGAGTCGTTGGCCGATCAGCAGAGGCAGATAATGAGAGAAATGGGGGGCGGGTGGAGTAGGGGGGAGGAGAAGAGTGGGGGGGGGGGAGGTAATATTGAAAGGTATTGTAGGAAAAAAGAAATGGGGAACGATTGAGCGAGCGCGAGAGAAGGGATTAGTGAAGACAAAAGAGCAGGTGAGCCTTGATAGACAGAGTTGCCATGAAAGAAAGAATGTGAACATCAATGTCTGCTCAGATAGGAAAGAGAGAACGGAGGGAGGAAGGGAGAAATGAAATGGGCCATGTGGGTTTTTTTTTCTTCCACTTCCACGCTTTGTGTCCTCCGTCTGAAAGTCAGCAGCCCGTTTTGGGCAGCAGTGGAGCAAGGTACATGTTTGGGATTCTTTTTGTCAAGCGTGAGCAGGTCCTGGTGAGGTAGTGAGGGGGGGGGGGGGGGGGGCAAAACGTGCCCCTCCTGAATTCAAGGCCTGGTACAGCCTACGGGTGATTCCTACACTACCAGGCAGTGCGGTCTGTAAAAGTCATAGGACCCAACAGAGCGAGAGGCTGTCTTTCTCTGTTTGTGCGAGCGGATATGACGGGTGACTTACAGTACTCATATGTGTGGTCGAAAGTATGTGGATGCCTCAATGCTGGTTAAGATGGTTAAGTTTTGATGTTGGTGGATGGTCCAAAAAGGAAACTCTGCATGTAGTTAGTTTCACAATTTTCAAGAAAAGAAAAAAAAGCAACAGCAGCTTAGCTTCAGTTGATCAAATGCAATCCCATTAGGCCTTTGGTCGTCGCCATCTTGTTTTCTTGCAACCAGAAGTGACTCGAGAGGGACTATAAACTCATGTTTACACAGTTTACTAAGGTAATAACTCAAGTGAGAAGTACGTAATGTCCTCATAGACTTCTACATTTATTTTTGCAACCAGAGGAGTCGCAAAGTGTAAAGGGGTTCTAAGGCTGTTGCGGAGCATATCCCTGCAGTGCAGTCTGAGCAATTACTGCCTCTTATTGTGAAAGCACTTCTTTGATCAACTTTATCATTCATAGAAGCAAAGATGTGGTGCCATGACAAATCTTACAGCAGTTTCCTGTATATTTAGCATGGCAAGACAGGCCTGAACGCTTACATCCACACACACACACACAAAACACAAACAGGAACTCCCGCCCATGTCCGCTAACAATTCTTTGAATGAAGCTGCCGTTATTCAGCTGGAGTCTGAATAAGTGTGCAGCGTGTGTGACCTTAGAGGGGAGGTTTTGAAGAATCGCAGCATCAGGAGAAGAAAGGGAATAATTCTTTAAAGTGTAGCCTGGGGCATATTAGCATGTGCGCTAGCTACGGATGTTGCGCGTGGCTGTTTTTGTTGTGTTTTTTTTCTTCTCCAGCGCTTTTAGCACACCCCGTTTGTCAGAGGGAGGCGGCATCCTTTATCGGCACATTTCATGTTTCCCAGAGGACTCTGTGAAGCGGGTGATATTATTGAGGAGCGCTGAGCCTTATTAAATTCCCAAGCATATTACCAGTCTCTCTCTCTCTCTCTCTCTCACACACTTGCATCTCTCACTCTCTCTCCACCATTCACTGATTATGTTCTCTCTCCCGCTCTTAATTTCGTTGCGCACTCCGCTGTAGCTCAAGGAGCCCCCTCACATTCGTCTCTTGAGAGGAAACAAAGGAAGTAAATACATGTCATTACTTTTTTTTTTTTTTTTTTTTTTTTTTTTTTTTACTCCAAGTATCGCTCATCAGGTATTAACACAGCATGCCCTTGCCTAGCAGCAGACCATCACATGACTCACTCACTGTCGATGCTATGGTGGAGTCTCGACTGCTCTGTCCTATTTTTGGTGGATTCTTTTCATCAAAGGACATCGATAATACGAATCTTTCAACCAGTGAACTCAATAGAAAGCAAATATTCTGTCAGCTTTGCGTGGATTAAGTTGAGTGTCATTATTTTTTTTTGTTTATGTAGCTGTGTGCGTAGAAAGTGATAAATCCAGTATTTTTAGTTCGATGTAACATTACAACGACTACAACTTTTTTCATGAAAGCTTTCGCCGCGATAAGGGTTTTTAATGGGCCCAAAATGAGCCGGAGGCATGTTTCTGGTCTCCACACGTGCGACAATAACAAAGGAGTATGTAGTGCGAGGGTGATAATGAGGGTGAAGTGACCATGTGTCGAGCGTACATCTTCATTGGCCTTGCACAGAGCCGAAACTTCCTTAGCTCTCCATTTCCCCAGACTTCTTGCTCAAGCCGAGGGAAAGCGTGGGACTGTACACCCAGGCGTATTTATCAAACGCGGCTTTTGACATTTTTTACGGCGCTGACACGGACGGCGATGCCTCCGTCTCCCTTGCTGCAATGGAACCCTATTTACATACGACCTTGCATGCAGCAATTTTTTTATTTTATTATCTTTTATTTTGCTGGAATGATGTGCTTTTATCTCGGATGTGACAGCAGAATATGAATAAGAAAAGAGCAGTGGAGTCAGATTGGGTTGTGATATTCATGAGGATTAGACACAATGTGTTGACTAGTTTGGCTGCCAACTGTACTGTGTATTATATCAACGGACTGTACAGTACTGCATGTGTGGGCCGCTGGATATTTAAATGTACGTATGTGTCGCTCATCTAACAACTAGCGAACATACTGTCTTCGAGGCATAAATGACAACCTGTCACTTTAATACCGGGGGCAGCTTCGAGAGCCTTTTTCTGTCATGATTGTGAAAAAGATAAGTAAGCGTCACTGGGGCACTGTTTCTATGTGGCTTTGTGTACGCACGGACAGGACAGCCAGTCAACAGCGATGTCGGTGTGCGTCCACCCGTGTTAATCGGTGCTGCATATAGCATGCAAGGGGCAAAGGCCCCTTAAGGAATACCACTGTCTATGAACCGTGGACCTTGCCTGCGTCCCTCACACGTGAGTCCGACCCGCATTCATTCACGGAGAAAAGGAGACAGGCTTCAAGAACTTCATCATTGTTACGTGCGAGTGTCTTGTCAGACTGGGCTGTCGAGACTGCTTGATGCTATGCAAATTTGATGCCGAAAATATCCTGTCGGAGCTGCATTTTTAATAGAGACAACGCAGATGGAGGCATTACCATGCGAGCGCTCCCTCTAGCCCCGAGTACCGCATCACGCACCCCAAACTACTTTGCACCTCCAGGCCCCAACGTAGTCCATGTCGGGATCTGCTTCGGGTATTTCAATCATGCGCCGAAAAGTTCTATTTGTCTCTGAAAGAATTGTCTATGAGGACTGACAGCTCACAGGTCACCTTTCAGAATACGCAAATACTCCATCACGGGTCAGTCCACGGCTGTCTGGTGTAGATTTTTCTACTTCTGTCGGAAAATGAGTCTGGCATTTGGGCCTTGATTTCCCTAATCTGCAGTCAGGCCCGCACTTCTCCCACTGGTGATTGATATTTGGAGACAATTGTGGGACAAAAACACTGAGTTCTGACGCCCATGAAAGACCCATCAGGTCCGTCGTCGATCGATGTGAATAAATATTTTCCACAACCCAGAAGCATGAGAATCAAAAACGGGAGGGAAAAGAGGCAGCTAGAGGGAAGAGGAAAAAATCAATTGGTCGAGAGCTTTGCTAAAAAGATGGTGGGGGTAGAGGGGGAGTTAGGGGGGGGGGGGTGTAGGCCTGTCAAGCTGGGTGAATAATGAAGCATGTCTTCAGAGCTTCAAAGGCAAAGGAGAAAAGGCACGGTGAAGTTGTGCTACGAATGCCATGTCATCTAATGTCAAATTAATTTGAGTGTCATATGAGCCAGACATAATGTACGGAATGACGTGGCGAACGTGGGGCTTTTGAACTCTTCAAGTATTGATTTACCATCCACAAGAGTCTCTTTAAGGTTCAGTCGGTAGACGAATATTTCCACCAAATATCAGCGAGGGTTCTCAAGTACCGCTGATCGATCCCAGGCTAGCGCTGCATTACAACTTTTGGCTGCCAGGCACGAAAGCTAACAGCTAATGTTTGTTGTTGATGTGACATGTCAAACATTTTGCAGGCAACATCGCATTTGCTTTAGTGAACATCCGGTAGTACTGTCACAGACCCCCTTTTTGCTATCACCTTGTATACGGCTGAGATGAACCTGGGACATGTTTATCCGACTTTCGTAGCTAGCCTGAATGTTGCGATGCCGCCTCATCTTAGTCAGTGTGTGCTTTGTGGAGACGTCAAGTAGATACGCTAAAATCGTTCGGACGTGAAGCTTCGTTCCTGAAGTATCGAAATATTGTTTCAGGTTCCAAATTCCTTCAGATGGAAGTACACTCCATTGAGCTGAAAATGGACTTCAAGTCTAATACAGTGATGGCATTTATGTCCGATATCCAACCATTTCTAGTCAAGATAAGAGAGGCTGAGTGTCCCTATTCCCGAGCCACTGCCCACCTGTCCAAACCTCACCCTCCCACGATATGAATCTCTTTCCTTTCCTCACTCGCTCTCGTTATTTTGATTGGGGATCCATTTGGTTAAAATTGACTCATTTTTGTCAGTCGGAATCGCAGCAGTGAGACTGAAGAGGGGAGAAACGGGCCAGGCTGCCGCTGCTTTGATCGCTCCCGACAGGCAGCGTGAAAAGTGCATTTCATAAAGGATGTTCGCCTGTGATGAGCCTGCCAGAGTGACAAATTGGGCCCTTGGTGCTTTAAATAATACACTGTGTATGCTCTATATTGCTCAACTGGCCTGCTCAAAACGGGCGAGTGTTGAGGGTTGAAAGAGGGGGCTCGCTTATAGTGACTCGCATCCAGGGCCATGTTTCACTTCTGAATCATCTACTTTTCTTGTTCATCCGCGTGATGATCCACGTGAATGTTTATGTGAGACTTGCTTTCAAGTGACCACTTGTATTCAAATCTAGATTTGGAGCTTCGAGGATATGGAAGCGACTTTTGGAGCAGTGAATGGAAAGAGCCTTGTTGACTCCCCGTGGCGTTGGTTTGCTGGGAAACAATCGTGCAGTTATCAATGTTTAAGATGTGGTGTGCCGCTGCTGCCCCAGATGGATGGTGAAAATCTTCAGATGGGCTTTCTTGCCTCTTCACACCGAGTAATTTGACTGAACATGCAAAACCTCTTAGGAATGGGGAGAGGACGTGGGAAGCTTGTATGTTGTTGACACGTGCGTGCATATAAATGCTTATGGGTGACATCGAAAAATATAGATTTTTGATGCTGTAAATGTACAGCAAACACCTCCTCTTCCCTCTTATGGATAAATCCCACAATTAAGGAATCATAAGAGGAAATATGGAAGTGGCGTGACCCACAATGGGCTCTGCAGTCACAGGTAGAGTGAAGAAGCAAGGTGACAGCACAGTGCCTCTCTGCAGCAGCAAAACCAATACCCTGCACCGGGAGGGAACAAACTGTGGCCTATCTGTGAGATAGTCTATCATCCAGGACACCTTGGCGTTATCAGGCTGCATCGCTCCGAGCTTGGCTGGATAGTGTGTTTAAGGCACTCAAATAAATCCAAGATCACAGATCTCCACTGAGCTCCCACGCCACTCGTTGCGGGACCAAGCCAGATATTCGACGGTATCTTGGCACCGTGTATATCTGTACATGTTTTTGTACACATGACTAGTATGCAAATGGAGGCGATCAAGACTCCCACACCAGATGTCTGGCATTTAGTGTGAGTCCTTCATGCTGTCACAGAGGCCTTTGCTTCCATTTTTAAACACTCAAACACTGTGGGAGGTTGGGGTGTTTTTTTTACACAGAGGCCCCCCTGGTCAGACTCCAGGATATATTAAAGAGTTGCTGGAGAGCCTATTTGCTGACTGGCACATCCTTTTAGCACTTTGTTCAGGGGCTGCACTGTGCAGAGCCATTTGATGCAGCTTGTTTTTAACCTTCCCAGCAGGTGCTCTGGAGGGAAAATTCTCTAAAACCTTTCTGATCGCTTGTTTGGTTACCCTGGTCATAACACTGTAAAGATGTGTCCAGGAGTGTTGTCACATCACAATATCTTAATGGAGCCTGGGAGGTAGTAGTCATAGCAGATGGGAAGCATGACCAAGACTACAATCAAAAGGGTGAAGGGCAGCTTTTCTGTTTTAGGTGTTTGGTCAATCCGACATGCACACCATTTTTGTCCAGCTACATTATTGTTAAATAGTTTGGTCCTATAAAATAAGAGTTCTTAAATTTATATATTTTTTTGTTCTGAACCGCTACTAAGTCAAACTTAAAGGGACAGTTAAAAAAATATCCATAAAATACTGTTTTTTACTGTTACTTGTCCTGTTATTTATCATTCAGTCGTACGCCATTGGTCGGCACGGTTTCACCAGCGGTAACCGTCGTATGACTGCAGTGCACAGCTGTGGGCGGGAGCTATAGGCACACACTCACGTGCACTACCTATTTCTCCAACCAAATCAGCGAGACTTTATCAGATCAATTTCCCTCAGAGCTTTGAGGTAGAAGCCAAGAGTTCGTCATGTTTTGTGAACCTGCTGAAACATGGATAAACGAATCCCTCTGGAAAAACACAGGGCCCGGGGTAATTAGCTTTTTTTTTCGGCTCCGGAGTGGAGCTCCCTGTGCCTGTTCATGAGCCTATATGCCGAAAAGCTGAGAGCCTTTTCCCTAGAGGTCAGCAGAATTACCCCCACCACATTTCCACCACCAGCTCTCCATTAAGGTCGTGACTCACCGTGCCCAGCTTGCTCCGGCCTACAATGTGCTAGCAAGCTGGGAGCTAACTGCTACACTCAGGATGGCAAGCATGGTGGATAGTGTGTGTCGCTTGGCTGACTCACAGGCTAACTAGCTGTTAACTACTTATCACAAGTGGAAGCATTGTTTTAGATTTTCTATCGGGGGGATAGAGTTTATTTTAGGAGTTGTTTTGCTGCTTCTTTATTTTAAAATGGAAGTTGCGCAACGCATCAATACGGCATTGTTTGGGATAATGTAGGTCATGCTAAATTTAAGACATAATGAAATTCTAATTCAAATTAGTTGCTCGTGTTATGAGTGTCTTTGCCAAGTGTGATTCCACTTCTTGTTAAATCTTCATATTTCATACGCTGCTTCGGGCGCATCATGAAGTATGCTCTGTGCAGTCACCATTAATTTTAACAGCGCAAAGATAAAGATTCCACCAAAGCCCCATTTGCTATCATATGTTCGAAACTACCGGTCATCTCGGAAGCTCTGCCCCTCTCTCCCATAGACCTACAGTATGCCTCAGCATTATTTAGATGTTTCCTCTTATTAGCACCATCGGTAAAAAGCACAAATCAGACTTTACTTTCCTCTTTTTTTTATTTTAGGGTGGGAATTAAATCGAAATTGTATTTTGACAAATAACCATTTAATGGTGTGAAACGGGCTATTGTGTGTGTGTGCCTGCGAGTGTGCGATAAGAGCAACAGTGGAGAAGAAGCAAAGACACTTCTTTTTTTAAAGACTGGGGAGAGAGAGGTAGAGAGAGAGAGAGAGAGGTAGAGAGAGAGCGAGAGAGCGAGAGAGAGAGGTAGAGAGGTAGAGAGAGAGAGAGCGAGAGAGAGAGGTAGAGAGAGAGGTAGAGAGAGAGAGAGAGGGGGGGGGGAAGTACACCTGTATGTGTGAGAGAAAGAATTTAGAGAAGTAATAAACAATGAAAACAACACATTTCTTTAACCGATTTAACCCGTCGCTCACACACACACACACACTCGCAGTAGTTCAGTAAGCCCTACCATTTTCTACACACCCACTAACACTTCATCCCTGTGCTGTGTTTGTCTTATTGCCTTCTTGTCTGTGCTTGGGAATGCTGAGCATCGACACACACACACACACCTCCACACACATGCTTTACAGGCGCTGCATGGTTAATGTAAGGTTTGCTGCAGCCGCACGGTGTCTGTGTGGTGTGGAAACGAGCTGAGAATGCCATGTTGTTTTATCGGTTGCTAGCAGTGTTGCATGTGTGCACCACAGCAGAGCGGCTAATGCTAATCCTTACGGGTCCTTCAGAGTATTCTGCATAAACTCAGCGTGCCATGCTGAAGAAACCTGCACATGGTGCTTTATTCTATCCTGCAATTGTGTTATGAATCACATATACACATGTGTGAGTTGTAGCCTCTGAAGGTGTTTATGGAGAGGATCAACCTGATAAGAAAAAAAAAACGCATTTGTTTTAAAATGTGTGCGGATTTGAGAGCAGATTTTGTTGGTGTTTTTGAGTCGAGTAGCTTTGTGTGCGTGTGGCAGGAAGCCAGCGCCGTCACTCTTATTAGCAGAGTGGATGAGTCTACCACCTGCTGTACGAGACGCTTCGCCCTGCACTCCAGCATGCATACGCATGCAAGATGAATGAGGGAGCACGACATTGCGGCGGCATTTTATTTATGGGCTCCTCGGCTTGAGTGCTGACTTCTCAAATGGACAGAGAGGGGTTGAGACCCGGAGAGACAGCAGGCGTGCAGAGGGGAGGGAGAGTGCAAGCCGCATTTGGTAATTGGCTGAGAGATCGTCACCGGAATGAAATTATGCTGGTTAATCTCTCCTCAATTAATTACCCCGGGAGCAGGCCGCAGTACATTCATTATTCCAGAAAGAGTATTGACCCTGCTGGAGGAGAGAAAGCGGCCCTATCATACCCATAATGCCTAGAGTAATCGGAATGCTAGTTGGGGAATAGGCAGCCGCAGCAGCAGCTGAAAGAGGGAGAACGAAAAGGAGGTGATGTCATCCTCTACCTACATGCAGCCGAGAAAAGTTCTCCTAAAAGTACCCGATGGCCTCATGTGGATTTCTTTATGCTGAGTCTTTGTTGAGTCACCTCATTACTGAACTCGATCAGGGTTCTGTGTCTTTGCCCTCCACTCACTCACTCTCCCTTTCCTTTTGGTTTTCTTTGCAGCCAGTGCCGCCCCTCTCGAGGCATGAAGAGAGGGTTCCAGATTATTCCCTGAGTTGCCCTTTGCCAGGCAGTAAATACCTCAAGAAGCTCAGAAGGCAGACAATAGATAACCTGCCGCCACGTTCAACAGCATTCCTCCTGCTGGCATATATTGTGTGTCAGACAACATATAGCAGAATTGAAGATGTGGTCTGGGTTGAGAAAAACATCATTTCATCACAACATTTCCAAAACATCCTGAACACAAAAAGGGTGAAAATATTTCTCCTGTATAGAAGAACAGCGATGAAAAGAGACGGAGAATGCGTCATTTTCTGCTCCTTCGATCCAAATTGGCTGACGTTAACGCCACTAATAGGGACGACATGGTTGGATTCAAATCTCCACTGCTGACGTTAATGCAATCAATTAACGTCGTCGCTGGCGGTGCACACCATGACTTGCATTTTAAAAAGGTCATCGCTCCCCAGGACCTTTTGTTCTCATCTTACCCTGCGCCACTGTGTGTGTCTTTCCCGCTTCCATCCTCCCTTAATTGTCTGGCAAACATCTCAGCAAGAGAAAGACAAATATCCCTTTTTTTCCCCGTCTGAACCTGCCGTTAATAATTTAGTGGCTATTCGTTTTTCTCGACATTTCCTCCCTCACCTTACGTTCTCCACTTAGGCCTCGTCTCTTCTTCTCCCTCCGTATCGTTCCCCGCAGCCACCTTTAGTTGCGTGTGTGTGTGTGTGTGTGTGTGTGTGTGTTCAGAGTCGGCCTGTCTGTCTTTGATGCTGAGGACCTCTCTGGTTTGAGGCGATGCCGCAGGGGCCCCTGCAAAGCGAGACAGCCAAACACAGCGAGACTCGCTGTTACGCCATAATTAGTCGGAAAGTTCCACCTAATTAAATGGGACCCTATTAGAGGCGAGAATGAGTCGAAAGTGAGAACGACGACTGCGTAGAGCTGGATTTGCCGTTGTTTTTCCGTTTGGGCTCCATTCCTATCCCTGACTCGCTTTTTTTTTTTTCCTTTTATATTTGCTGTCTCTTCCCATCACATTTCATTCGTGTCCTTTTCTTTCTCCTCTCCCATTTTGTCGTGAAGGCCAGAGTATTTCCAACAGCTGTTTTTACAGGATAAATATTTCATTCTCCCTCCTTCAGCCTCGCACAGAGTAATCCGTATGACACCCGGCAATGTACACTGTCATCTTCGCGCTGATTGCTCCGCCGTGTGAAATAGATCTGCCCGAACAGGCGGGCCTTTGACGAGGGTAGCGAGGCAATCACGAGCCCATTTCCCAAAGCCAGACTCGCTGTGCTTTCTGCCCTGAGCCTTGAAAACTCTCTCTTTTCATTGTCTTGTAATCCAGAAGATGTTCAATTTTGGGGCGTAGAATTGGAGCCGTGCGGACGTGTGTAAATGACATTTGGAGGTTAAAGTGGTTTAGCTTTCTTAATGCTTGGGAATGTGATGGAGGCATATTAGATTGAGTTAATGGTGAGGATGGTGGCGCTTGGCATCCATCCTGGACACATGATTGTTGGAGAGATCATTTGAAGCGTTAAACAGGCTAAATCGAGGTCTTTGGGTCGATAAGTTAATGCGAGCATGTGTGAGAGCACGTTACCAGGATGTATTTACAGCACAGTGCGTCTTTGTTATCAAAGTTCCCTTCATCATCACTCCTCCTCCTCTTCTGTCCTTTCACTCCCATCTCCACCCGTCTTTGCTAATGTCCTCAATTCTCTCTCCTCTCCTCCTGTCTGCCCTACTCTCCTCTCCACTGCTCTCTTTGGCAGTGTGTTTGGCCTGTGACGGCCCAGAGGCAGCCATGCTGTCTTCTCCACTCAATCTGCCGCTTCCCTTCTCTCAGGCCCTGACCCTGCTATACTCAGCGCACACACACACACACACACACACACTCCCCCTCCTTGTCTCTCTCTCTCTCCTTTATTCTCTTCCCATCCCTCCCTCTTTAAATCATCACCATCTTCATCGTGTCCCGCATGCCCTGATCCTCCCTTTTCTGCTCTGACCCGTATCCGCTGTCCGGCCAACTGCAATGTCTGTCAAAGACACGGCGACGCATGCAGACACATCAACCTCTGCTTTGTCTCCTCTTCCCTCTCGGTCATTTTTCATTTTCATTCCGCCCTCCACCCCTTCCTCCCAATGCCTCAGCTGTTTGGATTGAATCTGCCGGCCCGGGAAAAAGAGAGAGGTCAAAAGGCCGCGGAGCTTCAGCCTGCGTAGCAGCGGTTCATCGCAAAATATAGAGAGAGGAAGGAGAGGGAGAAGTGATGGTGCGGGGGACGATGCAGCTCAAGAGCGAAAGTGCCGGTGACGTAGATGAATGCGGACTGGCAAGTGGACTTGCTGACATGCAGTGAAAGCACAGTGTACAGTACTATGACACAAACAAACACACGAAAAGTCGAATTGCCCAGAAATGCCCACGCAACAGACATTATTGTGCATATGGCCAGAGGCAATGTGACTAACCCTCCATTTCTTCTTTTTTTTTTTCCTACCACTGCAACATCTTAGCAAGCGCTAAAGAAGCCGCGTCGAATTGCTACTGTAGCCCGGCAGTGGAGGTTCTTTGAAATATCCCAGAGTGTAAGCTCGCCAGCCGATAGGGTGGCTGACTAAAGCCAGCCGAGCAAAGCCGCAGCTCAACCGCTGCAGCCGCCGGCCCACTTTCAGCCCGCTTTTCTTGCACAAACGAAGGAAGGTCTTCGCTGTGTCGACACAGTGCGAGGCGCAAATATCTCGGCGCACACGCTCCACAGCGGAGTCTCGCTGGGCAATCGGCACTTCAGCAGCGCAGGACTTTTGTCCACATGGAATTACAGCTCGGGGAAAGCCGCGTTTGCTCTCTCCGCCATACCCGTCGCCCCTTCTCACTCATCCGGCAATCATTTCCTTATCCACCTTCTCCCTCGCGCTTCCGGAAGCCTCTTTTGAGTAGATGTAAAAAAGAAAAAGGGTTAATGGCTTGTGTCGAGCATTGGGCCATTATGAGCGTTGGCTAAAAAGCTCTCGGCTTCCAGCGGTGGAGGAAGCGGGCGCGGGCTGTGCCACTTGTTTTCTGGCTCCGGATCCCCAAACAACAAGGCCTGAGCCCTCCGGGGACGTAACCCGGTATGGAGGGGCCTCCTTGTTCGGCTCTCAGTGTTGCAGGGAGGCTTTTTAACACAGCCGAGTGACCCACTTGTATTGTGCTATGTTATCGTTGATAGCGTGAGCTCGCGGGGTGTTTGTTAATATGTGACAAAAGCCTGCTAGAGCACCGTGTGTGCTCTCGGGGCCTTTCTTTGAAGATGTTTTCTACTTGAAAGGGTCACGAATATGTTTGGAAGCCACGTTGCATGTCCTCGCCATAGAAATACTCCAAACAATTACAAAAGAATTTTTTTCATCATCCATAATGTGATGCATTTGCTTTTATTCTGCAGACTTACATTCAAAAAAAAGTTTGAATCAAATAAGCCTGCAAAAGTTAACAAGGAAATGAGTTCTTTTTTTTTTTCTTGCTAAAATAATTAACAATCTGACATTAGAAGTAATTTAGCAATACCTGCAGCTATCCCTACCTATCCCTAGTCCAGGCTAAAGCCGACTCAAGCGTACTTATTTGTCCAGAGCTAAAGGACGGATGGATTTAAATGGTTTAAAGCACTCGCATCTTCATGTCTCGACCTCGGGGGGGAGGTGACTCTTGGGAAGACGGAAAGAGAAGCAAAAACCACTCAACATTTTTGCTTCGATACAGCAGCCGAGTTCATTAGCTCAGCGGGAAAGGACTTCATTTTGAGCAAGCTTTCCGAGTCAATGGACCGCGGCTGGGAAATAATCAGCCTCCTTTCAGTGCGCACAACACACAGAGAGCCGGCTAACAACCTCAGTAGCTTACCGTGCACGGCGGCGGAGACGGGATGCCGAAGGTTGACCGCTTGAGGAATGGCGCTGCTGATTTTATTTTTTCACGAGTTTGTCTGAAGGCAGCTGGGGGGGTGAGGAGGCAATTGGATAAGCACTCGGTAGCAGGGCGCTGGGGGGGGACCTAGTGAGATCCGCCGTGCATTGTGGGTAGCCTGATGGCTCAATCGTAGGTGGAAATGAGCCAGACAATCAGTACCTGGTATCCACTTGTCTCTTTGACGGCTGTGTTTGTCAAGCTGAGACGGGGGAAAAGGAGCGAGAGGGAGGCAAAGACGTCTCTTCTTCCCCCGTGCCGTCATCCAGAGCCACGTTTATCATCTCCACCACATCAGCTGGCATGTTAACGGTCTGCGATTGCCAGTGCATCCCCTCGATTTTCTGTTAGTTTCCTGCCTTCTCATTTATTTAGCTTGTTTTACATTTCATTACATCTCGACCAGAAATGTGTTCAGCTCACTAAATGATTCAACAGGTTTTTTTTTATTTTATATTTATACCAAGTGACAGTGGCTCCCCGAGGCTTCGGCTATATATTGACTGGCACTCATTAGCTGATGTTTTACAAAAAGGTAATTTGTGACATGAAAATGGGTTCTAATAAGTATTTAGTCGAAATAGGATTTTTTTTTTTTTGGCAGCACAAATGGCACTCTCGAAGCAATGTTTTGCTAAAAAGGCATTCATAGCGAAAGTGATTTGTTTCTTGATGAAACACGGCGATCAGTAGGAGTGCATTCTGTTATTCCTGTCCTGTCTTTGTTGTCCTCGTCTCTGCCGCATCGTGTCCTCGGCCATGTGTCTGCTCTGCATAACACGGTGTCTTTTAGTGACAGTTTCATTGCTGCTTAAGGTTTCTCATACAGTATATATATATATATATAAACTATTGCACGTGCAAAACATAAAGAGTGATTTCTGTTCTATTTTGTCTTTTACAGGAGAAAAAGAGCATTAAAAGTAAGCCATGGTCCCGATTCTTTTTTTTTTTTTTTGTTATGTGGGCAACGGCATGCTTGGCTTGGTTTGCACTCACCCTCGCTTTTGCTTTATTTTTGGTTTTCCATATTTTGCATCAGGTCATGAACAAGTTGCATCTAACATAGCATCTCTATAACATTGGCACTCTTCGTCAGGTCATCCGGTCAGGGCTGTGGAGTAGACTCCTTCCTTTTCTTACAGGGTTGGTTTTTCATATTGAGCTACTCAGCTTTGGTTGGCTGTATTTGGGATAATTATCTGCCACATATTGCACTGAAACAGACTCTTGCACTGTCTAACAGTAGTTGAGGACAGTAGGGCATCTGTCAAACCTCTTTTCCTGGTGTACCGACGTAAGCACATCATTTGCTTTCCCCAATAATACAGGAGTTAATCTGAGGCCAGCTTCCAGCTAGGTAATTGGTTAAGAACCCGATTAGTGGATTTAAGAGGAAATCGGGGAGCTTTAGCCACACAAAGCTATTAAGCTACTTAGATCAGAATGTGATTACCGTCCGTCAATCACCAGATAAGGAAATAGGGTTTTGTTGGTGCTCACATCTCACAAACATTACAAACGCACGCACACAGAGCAGGCCCAGTTGTGCATCTTCCGTTTTAGATCATGGCAAACTGAAAAACACAATCTGACTCCCCCCACCCTCCTCCTCCTCCTCCTCCTCTCAGCACAAACACGTTTTGAAGCATGACATTATTTCAACTCTGATTCACGCCACTGTTTTTTAGTTTGAGGCTGTTGTATTCGCCGTGGAGTCTTCTTTTCATTGGTGTTTTTTTTCCGTTTCTGTCATGTGGTATGGGTTTCTGCATGAAAGCAAATGCAATTTTATCCGTCAGAGCTAAATTCTCTCTCTCTCCACGAGCGATAAAAGTCAGAAGTTGCATTGGCTGTGACAATCGGTGCCTGGTAACCATCGTGAACTGTTTTTTTTTATTGTTTTCAACCTTCTCCATTAACATTTAGATGCTGTGATGACGTCATTAGGGAAAAAATACTAATTCACGCATCTAATGAAAGAATTCATGATAGCCAAACCATGTGACACATACCACACCAAACACTAAGTGCTAGGAAATCTATTCATGTCAGTTTATCATTAAATTTCCCACTTTAATGGAACCAACTGTATCTTTAACTACGTTTTTTTCTTCTCCTTCTGCCTCCTCTAGACTCTCGGCCCCTGCCTGACGTAGCCATGACTGGCAAATGCACCCGGGAATGCGACGAGTACGGCCACTCTGACTCCTGCTGGATGCCTGTGCGCACGTCGCCTGAGCGACGGCCATCAAAGTCAACCACCACCCCTCAACAACCAAAGCTTTCCACTTTCATGAGCGGCAACGGCAGCAGCAGCGGCAGCAGCAGCAGCAGCAGCAGCAGCGCCAGCGCCGAGCCCGGCAGCCAAGAGACCCTCGCCATGGCCGCCATGGCCAACGGAGACCCCACCGCCGCTCACATGATGGGCGACCGCAATCGCAACCTGCTCAACAAGAAGATGGCTTCCTCCTCCTCCTCCTACGAGGCCTTCGGCTCGCCTTCCTACGGCTCTCCGGGAAGCGGGGAGGAGACACTGCACCACCCCACTGAGGAGATCCCTCTGGCACCTACTGGGGAGTACAAGCCTACATCCTGCGGTACTCTGACGCGACGGGAGGTGTACCTGTGAGTGTGAGACACACCTGCTGTGCCGCACCATATGGCGTTGAAACACAACACTAGGCATAGTTGTTACAGCTCTAGCAGCTTTTTAGCCACCCTTGTGCTGCAAGGTAGGACTCAACTTTCTCCAAAGACTTTTACGACAGCTCCTTAATGAAAAATCGAAGTGGACACATAAACACAATTTGTAGAGCGCTATTTCCGGCCATGACCTGGACGAGAGGAGGAGGAGGAGGAACCCTTGAGGGGCATCGATGGGACTTGGGAGGAGGATGTTCTACTGGCGAGTCGGGCTCTCTGGACACAATCTGCTGCTTGACAGTCAATCTGTACAATAATCAACTCATTTTACATATACAGTACATGCATGCATGCATTACCTGCCCCCCCCCCCCTATGAAGGCCCAACCCCCTGAATATGACACTGACTCTTTTTCCGTTTGTGTTTTTTTCTAGAAACAAAGCTGTACATGTGGACTATTTTGACTTTAAAGTGTGTCTGGTTATGCCTCTTTTTTTTTAAGTTTCAGAACACTGCTCTTGGCCGTGGTGTTCAGCGGCTGCAACAACATATTGGACATAACGGACCGTCTTATGGATTCCGTCACCTAGACTGTTTGTGATTGAACTCGCTCAATAGCAGACCAAAACTCAACCGCGTTCAAATCTCATGAAGCTTTAAACACTCGGCCCGGAAAACAACGCTTGTTCTTGGACAGACATTGGGAGCCAATGGAATTTACTGCAACACCTTGTTTCAGACTGCAACACCACTGGTATGACAAACTTATGATGACTGATTCTGACCTACCAGTGGGCCCGGCTGAAAAGTCGCTCTTTGTACATAAACATTGGACCACAGCAACAGCGCTAACTGCTCTCATTCCCTTCTGTCTTGCTACCTTTCCTCAGTCTCTTTGTCTTTGATTGGCGAGGTTGAGACCAAACCCCTCTTACTCGATGCAAAATTGCCACAGCGGCCGGAAAAGCATGCGTGCAACATGGTCGTGGATATTCGGATCGCCTCAGTTGGATGCTACTGTGTATGTCAAGTTGTAAGACACACACACACTAACACACAGAAGCAGAAAAGCCGATATATTTAACTGAGGCCAAGGGCACTGCTGGACTAAAAGTCCTGGGTGAGCACAGTGTGTCGCGCCGAGATTAAAATTACGAAGGTGCAATTGAAATCGTATGTGTGTATGGGCCCCGATATGCAGTATATAGTGTGTGTTTGTCGGCTATATTTAGTGTATACTGTAGATGTACACCGATAATAGGCTTAGGGGGGCGTAAACATGGCCAAGCTGATCCTAAAACAGCTGCAAGGACATCTTTATACTGTTATTTCTTTCTTGTTGTGTGATAGACTGAGCAATAAATATCATAATGTAAACGTGACCAACAAGCATTCTTTTTTTAACCTCTACTCAAGCCTGCACGGTTACATTAACCCACACGTGGCTGTCCAAAAGTCCTTTTTTTTCCCTCCACACTAGTAGATTGTGCTTCCCCACAATACATGGTGATGGCATCTTTGAGCAAGAATGTAAGAATCAGCTCAATGGAGAACAATCAAAACGCAGCGTCTCTGTACGCGCAGATACCGGGAAGGTTTATGGATAAGAGGCTGAGGAAAAAAAACAAAAAAAAAAAAGGTGTCAAAGTGAAACCAAAGCTTCGGAAACAGGATGGAGCATTCCCCAGCAAAAATGTTGTTTTTTTTGGAGTATTTTGCTTTCAGTATAAATCACATGATGGATTTTCTCATTGAGATAAGAATGTGATGTCTCAACAAAACGTCCATTAGATCCTCAGAGCTGACACCTAATGACCACTGACACACAAGACACATGACAATGTTGAGATGTTGTGCCTCCCTCTACGTCTACAGTGATGTTTTCTTTTTCGCAGCTGCCAGAGGTGCAAAATCTCATGACTGTAATAAAGCAGAAGAATATCAGATGCAATGGAAACCTTTTTTTTTTTTTTTTTTGTATGTTCGCAAAAAAACCCCTTTTTGGTTTGACCGGAGCTGCTTTTTCTGCATTCCGGCAATCTATAGTCTGTAAGTAGTACTCGTTGGAAAGAAAGTGCTCCTATACTTATCAACTGTATACATAAATATTTACTTTTTACTGCACGTTTAATGGGAACTTACTTCACTTACTGATGAGGAAGAAGAAAAGAAAAAACCTGTAAAACAAAATGTACAAAAAAAAAATGTTTTCCCTGTAAACATGGAAATCCACCTGGTTGCTTGCTTTTGTTATACCTGAAGTAACATGTAGTACAACTTAGTACATCAGTTGAGTCCATACTGTTGTTTTTAAATTTTCATACACAATCAAATCACCCGTCTCTTCTATCACCACACAAACCCAAATCTTTCACACATTTTCATTTACATTAACTTTATATCATGAGATTTTCAATTTTTTTCATCTTCATCTTGTATTTTACTTTGTAATCCCATAGATGTGTTTGTTACTCTTCAACAGTCGAAAACCGTGGAAATGATCATGACAATGTACGATGTGTTTTACTTTCTTTTTCTTTATCTGGTGCCACTTTGTATATTTAGAGTGCTTCTGAAAAAACAACAAAAAACAACAAAAAAAAACACTCGAGTGAATGCAAATATGCAATTGTGCCTTTTTATACCGATTGGTATGACTAAATGTTGGTTTGGAATGGTGCAGAAACAATTACGTTGACATGCTTACAAAAGTAGATGGGGTGGCATTCAAGAACGGACTGAAAGACATTTGCATATCTTCGATGAAATTCCATGATGTCAAAGGCTTCTTGGACGACAGTCTAATGTCAGTGAGCCTGTAGGTCTAACACACAAACGGCTATTCGCTGGGTTCAATTAACTTGTTGAAATATCCATTCCTAGCATAGTGCATTACAGAATGAGTACAGGTACATTCAACAGTTGCTTGTTGGTAGTAATAATAATAATGATATAATGGGTTTTTCTGTCGTGTTCCAATCATGTACTTGTATGACATCTGAGGTCAAGTAACCTTCTTTGTGCATGAAACAAGCTCTAGGACTGAATATAGAAGCATTGAAAGATAGGTGAAAAGTTAAAAAAAATAAAAAAATTGCTTGGAGACATTGGACTGCTCGTGGGTTGAGGGAGCCGAGAGATAAAAATGCTAATGCGACGGTTTACGAGGAGGAAGTGGAAGTGAGCAGGGAGGAAAAAAAAAAAAAGCTGCAGGGGAGAGTAGCTGACAGAACACACACACCTCGGGATGTGCCGAGCGACACGCGGCACTCATGGGGAGATTTACAGTATGCATATCGGCAGGTGATGAAACCCTGTACTACAAATAGGCGCGGTATGATGTTTGCTACGATTGCTGCAAGGTGACGCTTTGAATTTCTAGATCAGTTGGAAACAAAGACTCTGTAGTGTCAACCTCAGACGAAAAAAATGAAAGAAGTAATGAAAGAAGTAATGAAAGAAGTCATGAAAGAAGTAAAAAAAAAAAAAAGCCATACATTGGCAACTGCACTGATATCTACTACAGGAATCTGGATTTTCAAAAACATTTTTTACGTCAGACAGAAAACATGCACGTTCCTGCCATCAAGACGTTTGTATCTTGCCGCCCGAGGTGTGTTGCTCAGTCCGTGCTCTCCTGTGTTCGTATAGCCTTCACAGTGTGTAACGAGATTTGTAATATTAACCATTACTATTCGTCCTGCGACTTGGATGTTGATATAGAAATTGAGGAACAAATTTATCATCATTTAATATGAGTCACTATGCACGCAGCTTAGCTGAACATGGCAAAGTGTATTGAACGCAAGTCCACTTCTATTTATGAGATATTTTACATAATTTAATTTGCTTTTGTACAGGTTTGTGTAAATAAATTGCTTGTCATTTTTGTCTCTGCAGAAATTAAAATATAACATGGTAAAACAAGTCCATTTGGTTTCATTGGTTTTTTTTTTGAGTATGTTTGTATTTTCAAATGAATATTGACTTAAGAGCCTTTAATTAGTCAAAGGGCAACACCATAACACAATAACTCTTATTAACACAGTAATGCAAGTGTGTAGAGTATATAAACAGCAGGATGTTACCCAAACCATGTTATAATGTTTAGGGTTGTAACGGTTCACACAATTCACGGTCCGGTACGATACGGTGGAGCCACGGTTGAAATGAAATACCCAGCATGCAGTCTAATAATCATAGTCTAGTTTACACATCTACATTCTGCAGTGTTTTAAGTTGAAGACCTTTTAATTACATTGTTTTCGCTACTTGGGGGCACATTTACACTTGAATAGGCAGTTACGGCTAATGTGTTAGCAAACAGTCACCTATTTACACCTAGCAGACAGGGAGCAACATTAGCATTCAGTTTGCACTTGACATAATGTGCATGTAGTCATGTAGTCATGTGTTTTGAGGTGTGCGTTTTCCTTTCCTCTCCGTATGTCTGGGTGATGTATGAGGCGAGTTTACAGTGGAGGTGATTAGAGATCCATTCCCACACACGCTCTGATTAACAGAGCGCCGCAGGATCTCCGGCACCTTCAAAAACCGCTAATGGTGTCGCACTGGAAAACTACAATGCCCTGTAAAAGTCTCCAAACAACATCCACAAAGTTCAACAACTTGGAGAAGTTTTCTTGAGTTTTTTGTTTATGTACGATTTCAATTGAAAACTCAAAAAGTGTGAGCGTTTTTAGTTTTTTTTTCTTTCTGCATGTTTGTCTTCAAAAGATGCCACTTCCAAGAAAGACGAGGTTTGAATCATGCTGGTATGCAAATAGTCTGGCTCATTGTCTTGTCCTCTCTGAAGCATTTTCAATTGCCTGGCATGGAATAAGCAGTGGGTAGTATTCATTTGTTTTCTGTTGAGAGAGAGGGGAGGGGAATTAAGACAAAATTGAATGAATTTGAATGTAATTAATAGTTAGGCGATGCATACTAATGAATTGAGGTTTTTTTTTTATGAATAAGAGTAAAAGCAGAAATTACGAGATGCATTTATATCACTGGATAGTCGGAGGCGTCAGTCAATAATACAGTTTATGTGCAAATTATCATATCTTTAAAGAGGTACATACATACATTTGAATTGCCGCTAATTGTGAAACAGTTCTTATTAGATCAGGTAAGTACAAGATTGTGTATGTATGAGCTTTTTTTTTTTTTTGATGATTGTATCACAACAAAGTACTCGTTCAGAGGTTGATAAGCAGCTGGTACTTTTCCACTCGCAGCAACAAATCCCCTCTGGCAGCTATCTCACCAGCGATCATTGCTGACATTGCCCTGTTATCAACCGTCTCCATGCAAAGTTGCAAACGGGCACCCACGCACCAAAAAAAAAGGTCTGGCCGACGCGCTGACCTCCCACACAGGTTTTTCCACTGTGATAACACGAGCCCTAAAAGAGGCAGAGGTGAAGCCTGGATAATAACCGCGCATTCACCTGAATCAAAAGGTGCGTTCTGCCGTGGCGGCGTGTTCAACCGAGGCTACGAGGGCGCTGAAGATCGTGTGGAGCAGACGGGCAGATAAGACTGCAGGCAAAGGAGGGGAGGCCTCGGTTCCACCCAGCTCAAAAATATAAAGATAATTAATGAAATCATTGATCACTTCAACACCAAACACGAGGTATGCCATTTCAACATGAATTCCATTCCCTGTTTATGCTCACTGGTGCAAAAATAACAACTCAAAATCACATCAGCTGGGGGAATTTGACCATAAACCTGAGGAGGAAGCTATTTGATATCCACAATTTATGCCTTTTTTATTGTCTGTAGATCTTATTTTTCAAGCGCAACCGAGGGAAATGGCACCCGAGGAATAGCAGTTAAGGCTTTGTTAAATTGATTTCTGTTTCATATTTATTTTACGAATGCGCTGAGGGATGGAGGGCTAACTTTTTGTTATGTATTGAGGATGGAACAGATAAACAAGTTCATAAGGAAGCTCCTGCAATAACTTTGATTGAATTGCGATCACATAAATTCTATCAGCATTTATCTCGCCGGCGATCACACCCCAGTGGACGATGTCTTTACAGTTCATTTTATTGCTCTCACAGCGGAGATGGACACATGCATAGAATATGCAGTCGCTTCCTATTACTGGGATCACACTTGATCTGCTGAAGTCAGTGGTTTCTGATGGAGATTCATTCATTTGAGTGAATGTGTTGCAGTTGCTTTATATTGCTGCGATTTGGGAATATGGCGGGTCGACTTTTATTGCCTGAACAATTCTGCCCTGCAAAGGCAGCGCAGTTAAGAAGTTTAGGAAAAAAAAATGTATTTAAAGTGTTCAGACTGCACCGCAAACAGTCAAACAGATCGCAATGCTTTCATTTCATGTCTGATTATTTAACACCAACTCATCACATATGGACGTGCCCATGCAGTTTGAAACCCGTAGCTATAGCTCGAGTGAAAACTGTAACAAAGGCGGAATGCAAACAATCACCATTTTGTTGGCGACATGTGTTCTTTCCCAATGCAAATAAAAAAAACAGACTCAGCACGCTTCCTAGAATGACTAACAGGAAGTGACCACTGCAAAACCAGAACTCCTTAATAAGCACGACTCCGGTCAAAATAAAAGTTATGAAAATTAAAGTCCGCCTTAAAGGCAACAATGTGCGTGTGTTACGTACAATGTTAGTTCAGTTAACGCAAATAAGTCAGCTGTTGGGTGAAAGTAACGCGCTTTTTTACCCATTCATCTCCTCTTTAAACCAGACAACAGCACTTTACTTGTGTATCGCCATTTTCTACTTAATACTTCTATTCCAGTTCATTTCAGAGGCATTCAGAGTATTTTTCACTCCACTATTTTAACAATTTAACTTTAGGTGCTCATTTTTTTCTATGACAATCATTTTATATAGTAAAACAAATGTCAGAAAGTTAGTTACGAGTATTTTGCTTCTATCCTGATCAATATTTGTTGGAAAGTTTGGTCCAGTACCATACATGCACTGCGGATAAGAGACTGCAGCATAGCCATATAACAGCATTTCTTTTTTTTTAGCTCCATTATTCACTGTTTTTTCTCTCACCCCTCCAGTTGTGTACATGACAAACCGATTTTACCTGCAAACAAGGACACGGAGACGGCAGCGACTGGACTGGCAGAGAGGCGGTATGAGTGATATCTTTCCAGCGTGTGCGGGTCAGTAGTTATTACCCACAAGGCTCTCCGTTGACCCCTGCTGTCACATGATAGATTTCCCAGAAATGACCCGCAGCCACGACGGAGCCACTCACGTGATCTCCGACCGCAGCTGAGGCACGAGTGCTACTTGTTGACGGGGCCCAAACATCTGCAGTGGTAAAGCTAAACGTGCCTCCATTAATCACACATCAGTTATGAGTGGAATGCACAGACATTTGTATGTGCTGGATTTATGTGGCAGAAGCAATTTGACCAAAATCTATACAAGCCTTAGTAGTCGGAGCCGGAGTTGTGATGAATGAGAACTACTTACATAAGAGAAAGTGAGCGGGTGAGAAGAAAAGGGGGAGACGGAGCTGCAGGAGGCGGAAAAATGACAAATAGATGGAAGTAGACTGTGTGGGAAAGGGATTGAGAGAAAGGTGACTGCTTGATTGACTATCCAATCCCCCCTTCCCCCCCCCACCCCCCACCAATACCTTACATCCAGACGATATTCAAAAAAAAATAAGCCTCGACAAACGACAAATACATGTATTCATTGCAGCCAAACTCTTACTTTGAAATGTGTTTACTTCTGGAAGTTGTGGGAAAGAAAATTCATCATTAGGAAACCCAATTTCCCCAATTTACACCCAAAGACGGAAAACCTTGTAAAAAGTTGTGGCTTTGCAAATGCTTCACTTAGAAGGATTATGTGAATATGAATGAGCTCAAAGTGAAAAAAAATCAATAAATAAAATAAAACTTTTGAGGATGCTGGTTTTGTTTTTGGAACGGAAAATGGAAAATATGAATTCAAAGTTACTGAATTAGGCGGATGTCCAATGTGAGGGGTCAAAGCTGAATAGAGTGGTGGTGAAGAGCATTTTGACTGACCGGGAAAAAGAAACATGACTATGCAGTTTGCAAAATAAAGGCTTCTTTCACAACAAAGACAAAAACAATAAAAATAATACATTTCTCTAAAAGACATCCTCAGAGCTTCATTTGGTTCATTTGATGTTTTTATTTTGGAGTAGAACTCTTCAACTCAGTGACCAATTGTCAGTGGAGAAATAGTGTAAACATTGCAATATTTGGATTTTAATTATTGGCATTTCAACTCAGGCTTTGTTTATCCACAAATAAAAAATACAAACAGGAAATGGGTTGTTTGCCTGCTGAGCAGTTCCTTAAATTAACGCACCTTATTTATACAGAATGCTTGTTTGTGTGTGCGTACATGCAAGTATGTGTGTTCATGAAAATATGGGTGTCTGTTTATTTGCTGCTTCTTTTTCTGTTCAATTTTTAAAAATAAATATGCAGCACTCTGAATCGCTTTCGCATGATATGGTGCTAGACAAGTAACTTTGAATTGAACTGAATACTGTGTGGGAGAAATTCCAAAGGAAAACCAGTGGTATTCATAGGTTAAGCAACTATAAGAACTATAATACTTCCAACGGCCAAATGTGACATACTATACAGCACACATTATGTTCACGTTGTACTACTGGACAGTAACAATAGTACTTGCACTTTTGTAATGTTTAAAGTTCCCTCCACAAGTCTCGTATGCAATTTGTGCGCATTTATGTAGTACTGATTCGTACTGTGCCCAAGCACGATTGTCCTCCCTCTCCAACGCTAAGATAAGACATGTTGTTCTGCACCCTCATACAAAAGCTACATCATCTATATATATCTGACATTTGTCTATGTTGTCGCGAAAAGCACTTCCCAATTGCAAAGCCTGTGTGAGACGACCTTTGCACCATAGTAGTATCTGTATTTTGGAGAAAAGTACGATTGCCTGCCTTCCTGTTTCATCCCTCACATGTCACTTATGGAAGACATGGTGAGGACAATCATCTTTGACATATGAATCACGGGGAGATGGCGTCTGAACGTATAGCCTGGTTGGTAATGTTTCGCTGCTTACACGTTGGCAGCGGGACTCATATCTTATCTTTGCCCTTTTTCCACATCTGCGGCTCTGAATTCATGTTCAGGATTCCCACACTAGTGTGTACATCTTCTCCAATGGAAATGTTTAACTTTAACCACAGCTGACTTTCGACGACTTTACATTGAGCCACGCCTGACGCTGACTCTGCTGTCAAGCTGCAGAGACACAATTCACATCTGGTTGCTTAAATTCCACTTTGTTTTGTGTTCTTTTTTTTTTTTTTTCCTCGTCCATGTCTGTCGGATCCTCATGCATTCCCTACACATGCTCCAATTTGTTGCATTAAGCAAAGCCAGACGGAAAGAGAGCGCGAGAGAGCAATGAAAAGCAGAAAATGAGACCGAGAGCGAGAGAGCGAGAAGCGTGTGTGGAGGGAGAGTTGGTCTTGCTCCTCGCCTCATGCTGTTAACATGCACAGGGCACCAAGCCATGAAAATGCAACGGATTTTCTTTTTCTAAGAGAATGATCTCAGTGATCTCATTATTTCCCATGTGGATGAATGTATAATGTACGGCGCAGCTGTGTGTGAGGGTGAGAACACACACACACACACACGAGTGCAACGTCCTTGTGTGTCTTCAAAGCCCTCCAGCTCAAGAAGGAACCCTTTCTCAAGTTGTTTGTTGTCATTCCGTCCGTTTCTCACACTTCAATGCCAGATCATGAATATGGGGTTTGACTCAACAGTGATTGTATTGAGCTCACGGTGTAGGTGTGTGTGTGTGTAATCCTTGACTCACCCCGTGGTTCAAGGCCAGAGTGCCGCACAGCTATATTCCATTTTGACACTTTGATCGACAGCGAGCCATTTCCAGCCCACTGTGCTCCGCTAGCTCTGCCACTCGGCTGCACTTCTCATTACTGCTGCACCAAAGGAAATCACCGTGTAGGTACGTATAGAGGGAGTGGTTTTCCCAAAAGCTACACGGCATGTGGCCTTTCTTTTTCTTTTTTTTTTTTTTAAATCACAAGTTAGCTGCGTGTCAAACATCGAAATATAAAGCAAGCTGTCTTCCGGCAACACACGTACAAAGCCAAAGGAATGACGTCAATCGTATCGTGGAGAGAAACTATCTCACCACAAGGCCCAATTAGCAGACTTTCAAATGTATGACATGATGTTCATCAGCAGAACTAGATATTTGAATACAGAGAATGCGAAATGGGCAAGTTAAATGTGCTGAGGAGGATTGTCTGGTACAATTGAAAGCTCAAAAAAACACAAGCTACTTTGTACATCATGCATCAAATAGTAGAAGATACACAATCTGCTTTTGCAACACACTTTTACCATTCTATAAATGGTGTTTCTTTGTCTCATATTCCCATATTTCTCCAAGTAACTGGTCAACTTTAAGAGTAACTTAACACCCCCTGAATTTTTCTTCTGTTGATCTTCAATAGTTTAACTTCTCGCCTCGCTGCAGTGATGCACATAATGTGTCCAGGACCTCATGGCATCGCCCACCAGTGAGCTGCGTTTGAGGTGAAACTGACTTTAAACTTTCAAAGCTGCAAAATATTGTTCTGGACAAACATTACTCCTAGAAAGGACCACTTCTGCCAAATTGCAAAAAAAAAGAAGAAGGTATTAAAAGCCATTGAGATAGTTTTGATCTTCCTTCCCAGGTGTAAGGTTTTGAAATGTTCATCTTTAAAGGTCTGTGCCACCACCCAGCTACAATGAGGTGATTCGGATTTAGCTTATGTTACCCTTATGATACATTTAACAGTGATTATAGGGACCATTTCTTTTTTTAAAGTAGCAATAGTTTCAATAGCAGCGAACCAGCAGACACAGCCTCCCTAGTTCACTTCCTGCTGGGGATTATTGTATTCACTTCCATTGTATTGGGATAAATGCAGAAAACACAGATTTGCAAATTTCAAATTATCTCTACACTATCAATGTCTAAGATATGGTAGCTACATAATTTTATATATATATATATATATATATATATATATATATATATATATATATATATATATATATATATATATATATATATATATACACATTAAATATATTAATATAATAAGTGAAAACACCTGCGTGGGTGGACTCTCAGGGGCTTCAACTGTGAAAAGTCGACTCGTCTTTGTGCATAATTCATCTTTAAAAATCAAAAGCAGAAAGAAAACTGCAACTCGTTCAATAACAATGGAAGGACTTTTAGGTTGTTGTTTTGTTTTTTTGCTGAAATTATTCCGTAATGGCACAAAGTGGTACAAAGCCCGAGCCCCAATCTGAAATCTCCCCGGGCATGGGAGTGACTTCAGGATGGGACTTTGTTTCGTCAAAGACTTTTGCATCAGGTGCTCCGTCTTCCCCCCCCCAATAATTAATTAGCTAATTTCAGCCTCTGCTAAGATCAATGGATTCGGCTTTCCGTGTGGGCTAATACAATTCACCAAATGAGGGTTCGTGAGAAGAGACTGAGATCTGTCGCCTCATGCTTGCTGCTTATTTTTGCTCCCTGCTATATCGTCAACACCAGCAAACAAAATACGGTTTTGTGTTGTATATGAAATAACTGTTTATGCATGCATTATTCTGACAAGGCCAGCACTTTGTCTTTGATGTTTTATAGCAAATACGGTTCCTTGTATGTTACTGCATAATTATACCACATATCTGATTGTGGTGAGAAATTGCAATGTTGTTTGTGTGTGCGGGGAGGGGTGGGGGTTGCAATCAGCCAAGCATGTACGCATGCATGTTTTATTTACTTATTTTTCATAAAGCTGATGGCCCCCATGAAAAGGGTGGCTTGCCTGTTATCTAAGTTAGAAGCTGCTTGTGAGAAGAAAAGCATGATAAGAATATCGGGTATTTACATCAAAGGATGTTCGTATGTGACGATCACAGCCCGGTTGCTTGTTTTTGAATGATACATTGTGGTTGTAGGACTTCAACGCATGTCCTCCAGTACGCATGTCACAGTGTCCCGAACCCGAAATTGCTCCCGAAGACTGTTCCGTTGGAAACGTTGGTATGTAGCGCAAGACTATGAAGGTGCCACAAAAAGGCACTCAACTATTGTGGTCTGACTTGGAATAACAAGCATCTTCCTCTCTCTAGATACGACTTTGCATCCTATCGCCGTCTTCCTCACACACACAATCCAAGTGTGAACCATGTGGTCCCTATATACCCAGCTTGTTTACTTCCTGCCTCTCCCTCTCTTGCTACACCCAATGGGATGAGGAGAGCTGGGAGGGGGGGGGGAGCTACAGTGTTTATCCCACAAGAGGCCATGTGTCTGTACCGTCCGCTTAAACCTCTGCCGGCTGTCTTCCCCCCCTCAAGGAGAAAAAAAGAGTGTGTTGTTCAGCGGCTACAGTTAATTAGCCCATTGCTCATAAGCACACACACAAACAAATGCCCACAACGTGCATTACAAATTCATTCTCGCATGTATGGTAATGCAACACACACACACACACACAAATATACACACGCGATAAACCCACATGGATTTGATGACACTAAGCAGCAGGAACCCGAGGGAGCAGGCTGTCTTGACAAAACAAAACAGATGTTTATGTGCACATCGTCACCCTAATGTCGGCAGCCACGTTCCTATCTATCCTCTTTATTAAATCGAGCGGTTCTTCTGTGCAGGCTTCAATTTCTGTTTTGATTTAATGTTTCTATCGCTGTGCAATCGGGTGCATGTGTGATAAAAGATGTGTGATAAAACCACCTATGTCAACGCTGGGGATGTTCAGGATTTATGCCGTCAGGGTTTCATCATCTATTTCAAACATATATATATAATATATAAATATATATATATATATATATATATATATATAAATATATATATATATAAATATATATATCTCTAAGCTTTCCTGTATAAATAACGCAGCGCTTTCTAAAGGTTTCGGAGGAGGGATGGCTTGAGAGTGGCATGCATGATTGGGGTGAGTGAGACTGCATTGACTTAACTGTGGTAGGTAATACCAAAGTGCTGTGGCAGCACACAAAATAGCTCAGGGAAATATTTAATTCATGTGTCGATTTTGCAACTCAGAAAATCACCAGGTTCATCTGGTATTTGAAGTGTGACACTTGCCATATTACCAGGCAATATAAGGCAAGGCAAGTTTATTTGTATAGCACATTTCAACAACAAGGTAATTCAAAGTGCTTCACATGAAACCATTAAAAGCATAAAGGCAAAAGTAAAGGAGATTTAAAACATAAATTAAAACAATAATCGATGTCTCCCTGAGACATTACTCTGGACGCAATCAACCATACACTGCGGCAATTCTGCAATTACTCGTACACAAACCACGTCTGGAAAAGATCTCTGCCGATCTGCGTTTTATAGTGTACGCCTTGCATGAACTCGGTCCCGGAGGAAATGGAGATATATTGTGCAGTTCTTTCAAAACCATTAAAAGCATTAAAACATAAGGCAAAAGAAAAGGAGATTTAACAGCAATTAAGAACAGTGTAAGAAATAAAATACAGTATTAAAATGCAGAAATACAGGAAATTGATTCATATATGAATTGAATGTGGTTCAATTAAAGGCAGCAGCAAACAGAAAAGTCTTCAATCTTGATTTAAATGAGCTGAGGGTCTCAGCAGACCTGCAGCTTTCTGGGACTTTGTTCCAGATATGTGGAGAATAACAACTGAACGCTGCTTCTCCATGTTTAGTTCTGACTCTGGGAACAGAAAGTAGACCGGTCCCAGACGACCTGAGGGGTCGGGATGGTTTGTAAGGTAGCAGCAGATCAGAGATGTATTTTGGCCCTAAACCATTCAGTGCTTTGTAAACCAACAGCAGGATTTTAAAGTCAATTCTTTGTTGGACAGGAAGCCAGTGCAAAGACCTCAGAACTGGAGTGATGTGATCCACCCTCCTGGTCTTAGTGAGGACTCGAGCTGCAGCATTCTGAATCAGCTGCAGCTTTCTGACGGACTTTTTACAGAGACCTGTAAACACACCGTTACAGTAGTCCAGTCTGCTGAAGATAAATGCGTGGACAAGTTTTTCCAAATCCTGTTGAGACATAAGTCCTCTAATTCTTGATATATTCTTCAGGTGATAGTAGGCTGATTTTGTAATTGTCTTGATATGGCTGTTCAGGTTGAGGTCTGAATCCATAACTACACCTAGATTTCTGGCTTGGTTTGTGGGTTTTAACATCAGTGACTGAAGCTGAGCGGTGATTTTCAATTGTTCGTCCTTGGTACCAAAAACAATTACTTCTGTTTTATCTTTGTTTAATTGAAGAAAATTCTGGCACATCCAGTTGTTGATTTGTTCAATGCAGTTACCCAGCCCTTGTATGGGATTATAGTCCCCTGGTGACATAGTTATGTAGATTTGTGTGTCGTCTGCATAATTATGATAACATACTTTGTTGTTTTCCATAATCTGAGCTAGTGGAAGCATGTAGATGTTGAACAGAAGAGGCCCCAGTATTGAACCTTGGGGAACACCACATGTCATTTTAGTCAGCTCTGATGTGTAATCAGCTACAGACAAAGTATTCTCGGCCCTTCAAGTAGGATTCAAACCAGTTAAGTGCTGTGCCAGAGAGTCCCACCCAAATTTGTAGTCTTTCTAGGAGTATGGCATGGTCGACCGTGTCGAATGCAGCACTGAGATCTAGTAACACTAAGACTGAACTTCTGCCATTGTCTATGTTTAAGTGGATGTAGTTGAAAACCTTAACAAGAGCAGTTTCAGTGCTGTGGTGCTGTCGAAAGCCTGACTGGAAAACATCAAAGCAGTTATTTACGGTCAAGAAGTTGGTCAGCTGTTGGAAAACCGCTTTTTCAATTATTTTACTTAAAAATGGGAGGTTTGATATTGGCCGATCATTTTTCATCGTTGCGGAGTCTAAACTAGCCTTCTTTAGGAGCGGTTTTTAGGGCTTGTGGGAAGACACCTGAGAGAAGGGATGTGTTTACAATATGTAAGAGATCAGTGGTCATGCAGTTTGAAATATGTTTGAAAAAGTGTGTTGGTAGAATATCCAAGCAGCAGGAGGATGACTTCAGATGTTGTATAATGTCTTCTAGGCTTCTACGGTCAATTGAATGAAATTGTGTCATGATATTTGAATGGATGTTATTCAGAGATCGGGACAACACATATCCTGTGGTTGATGTGGAGGCACTGACTGCTTGTCTAATTTTCTGAATTTTGTCAGTAAAAAAGGAGGCAAATTGATTGCATGCCCAGGTGGATTGGAGTTCAGCAGCTACGACACTGGAGGGTTTGTTAGCCTGTCGACAGTAGCAAATAAGCCGCGTGTATTGTTCTTGTTTTTGGTTATGATGTCAGAGAAGAATGACTGCCTTGCATTTCTAAGTTCCAAATTATAATTGCGAAGTCTCTCTTTATAGATGTCACAGTGAACCTGGAGATTAGTTTTTCGCCACCTGCGCTCAGCTTTCCGACACTCTCGTTTGTGTGTAATCTACAGTATGTGTGTGGGAGATTCTGTGTACTGGCACGTGATGGCATGTCCGCCACTCGATCTTGTCCACCAGTGTGGGCAGCCATCGCAGCAAAATCACACTTTCTAGTTGAAGATTCAATTATGCCATTGAGAGTATATGAAGAGCTCCATCCGAGTAGATTTGGAGAGGGCTAGACAAGCCAGTCAGTAGATAACCTTCAGTACCCTCATTTTTTAAGCTTTTTATTTTTTTTTTAAGTTGGTCCAAAAAACAAAACCCCTGGTAGACCAAGCACTCATTGAGATAGCATGTGATAAGCCATGTATGCGGCGACCAACACAAGTGGAAGCTCAACATTCTGGGAAGGGTCATTTCTCGCAATCAAATCAAAGCAATTCATTTCATTTCCATTAGTGACAGATAAGGCACATTGACCGCTCAAGAGAACAAGTTTTTCGTAAAAAAATCGTTCAATTATTTGTTTAATTTGGTGTCAGTTGAGTGTGAGCCTGCTTCACCTTTTTGTACTCATTCTAACACAGATATTGCTTTTCATGTAAAGGAGTTACTTGTGCACAGGATCCCTTCTCTCAAATTCACTAAAATGGAATTAAATTCCTGTGGGGCAACAGGGCTTTTAATTCAGCACAAAAATGTCGTCATTTTCAGATAAAATATACCTTTAAGAGGAAGTAAAACTTCAATTAGAATCAATGATCTAATCGTAAATTAGCATCAAAATGTAGCTAAAAAGAGCCGTTGAATGGATGTCGTTGAAAACCTTAACAAGAGCAGTTTCAGTACTGTGGTGCTGTCGAAAGCCTGACTGGAAAACATCAAAGCAGTTATTTACGGCCAAGAAGTTGGTCAACTGTAAGTCCACAGTGTGTTCCCTTCACGAAGGGGGGATCCAGTGTTGCCAAAAGCCTGTTGCGCAAGCCTTGGGAGGGACCAACACATTCACACTGCCAATACGTCAAATACTCATGCTTGATCAGTGGCCATACACATCAAACTAAGCTCTATCTACCCCTCTAGTGTATTTTTTTGGACGTGGCAGTGGATGGCGTGGCAGTTTCCACTCAGAGTTAGGATTGTGGCTACGTTTTTAGCTACCTGGCAAGTGGTAAGCCCATATTCACTCTCTTTTAACTCAGTCTGTCTTGGGCCTCTACCAACCAGTGAGGGAAATATCTTGCTCTTCAGCTGCTGAATACTACTTTACTTTCACCAGCTAGTCGCTAATTGGATCTGTCTGCCGTTTGGTGCACAGCAGGTAGCAATTAGTGGGTTCAGCTGTGGCCGAAAACAACATAATGAGATTGGTGAGAGTTAAACAAGGCAGTTTAAGATGCAGCCCGGACAAGCGAATATTGCGTGGCCCCACCAAAATGTTCATACCAAAACCGCCTCTGACCTAACCATGTGCAGAACTCAGGATGTAAACCTCGGTTTTATGCTATGGACTGGAATAAAAAAAGAATAGTGAACACAATTTGGGGAGAAACGTCCAAAACGGATGTAATTCCCAGTGACGCTATCCTGGTATTGCTGAAGTGAAATATGTGCCCCTCACTTGGCGTTGAACTTGTGAACCTCTGGACATCCTCATCGTCTGTCAGCCCGCTGCCTCTTCTGTGCATAGAACTCTCAGTCCTTCACTGTCATTTATTGAGTCAACTGACATACTGCGGCAGCATTACTTCTGTGCGGGTAACTTGTTTACTCGTGGAAGTGATAGCAGCCCGTGCGATGCCTCCAACCTGGCACATGAGATTAGTGTCTGCTCTCACTGCTGCCATGCCAATCAGTTCAACAGAGATGGAGGGATGGCAGCCCACCCCACCAAAACACACACATGCAAAAAAGCATGCAGATACACACAGAGACACCGCTACCCCTCGGAGGAGCCGGATGATGGCACGGGACTGGAGCTCTGGTGACAGTTCTTCTTGCGAGTCAACAAGAGGAATACAATGGAGTGTGTTTAGCTGGAGGGTTGAGGAGACAGACGCAGGGGGGGAAAAGCTGGTAAGATGGAATAAGTTGTATTGTAGACAATGCAGATGTCTCCTCTACCCATCTGCTGTGCTGTAAGAGAAGATTTTTACACAGCATTCATATTTCATAATCGTTTCATGTACTCAATGTGTGTAGTAAATACTGTTTTGTGTCAATACATGATACATTCATTCTTACAAATGATGAACAATCTCTGAATCAACAGTGCTTTTATCTTTATGGACAAGACATGAACTAGGAATATACAGATGATATCATGGTCCTTAAAGGAAGTCTCCGTTATATTTTAAAGTGGCGTTGACAAGACAAACGTTCAGGATGATTTAATGAAAAGGAAAGCATTGTGAGACTGACACAGCTTCCCGCAATATACGTCGTTTTGTACAAGTCCTTGTTTCCCGGAATTTCTACAACAGAGGTTGCAAATGCAAAGTCATGACGGCCACATTTATGCAAAACAAAATCTACCTGACACCAATGATTTAAGGATGGGTTTTTTTTTTTGTCAAAAAAACAATCATGGAATTGGAACATTCTTGGGATTGGAGTCATTTTGAACTGTTTACTGTTGTTAGGCCACTATTTTGCTTAAAAAGCAAAAGTGCGTCATTTTGGAAAAATGTTTTTACAGTGTACTTTCTTGTTGAGTTTTAAAAGAGGACTCATACCACTCTTGTGTCTGTCCATTAGGTGTGAAGTTAGACCCGGAAAGGCAATTAGTGTAGTTTAGCCTTAATACTGGGAGCAGGGGGGAAAAAGCTCCTCTCAAGCTCTAGAAGTAAGATACCTAAAGTTACGTCCGCAAAATTATCTAGTTGGATTAAAGTAAGTATGTTTGTTACGCATGTGAAATTAAAATTAACTTACATACATAACTTAAAATAAAACAATGCTTGTTTGTTTGACCCATCAATCCGCCCCAACCTAATCCCAACTACCACTTTGTCGCAGATATTGCCGCTCTTTACAATACGTCACCTGACTTCCTCCAAGTGTTAATATTGCCGCGGGTGGCTCGACATTGGAGTTCTTGAAAGACAGGTCTTCCGGAGTTGTCATTCCAAGAAGTGACCGATAGAATGTGTGTCTCGGATACTTCACCTCCACTCTGTGTATGGTCATGTGTACCCACTACTTCTTTCAGTATATTTGAGTCAAGAGTGGCAACTCTTGGGCTTCTGTATTGCTCACCGTCAGCGTTCTCACCTGACTTAACACCTTATTTGTCATCCCATCGACACCTCTGATTACAGAGAAAGGTCAGCAGTCTATCATATCACATTACATCTCTTCCCTCCCCTGTATTGACGCAAGTGGTTTGGAGAAAATGGGGGAGGGGGGGTGTAGCTGGTGTCTTGTTTGCAGTGCATCACATAATGGAGTGCAGTTGAAATATTAGCATTTTTCACTGAGTGCTGGCCGGGCAGACAGTTAGTCACTGGAGATGTGGACTGATGATAAAATCACAGAGATGTGCAGCGGTGTACAAAAACAATGGAAACAAGAGGGACATGAGGTGTTGAGAAGTGCATGAGCTTGGTCGTTGTCTGTCTGGCTTAAATTCAGGCGGCAGCCATGGCAAAAAGTGAAGCCAATGCGGAAGAAGTCATCTAGAAGTCAATGAGACACTACTTCCCAATTGATTTTTCACCTCAGGAAACATTGTAATCAATTCCTATTTTCAAGTATGTTTTGTAAATTATTGTCCCATTTAGAATAAAAGACAGGATAGGGAGGGTATGCTTTAGGGCGTGGCTCCCCTGTGATTGACAGGTCGCTTCCATGACGTTGTCCAGTCTTGGAGTTTATCTTTTTGTCTTGGAACCTGAACCCCTTTCACAAAGTGTTTTCAGTTCATGACAGGTAACTATAACCTTTTGGTCAACTAAAAATGTCTTAATCAGCTTTCAGATGCACTTAGCTTCAACCTCTCGTGTCACTTCTGGTTGCAAAAAAAACAATGGCGGCAATTGCCAAACAATAGGATTGTGACTCGAGGCTTTAAAACCTCAGTCCTCAAACCAATGGGTGACATCACGTTGACTACGTCCAGTTCTCATACAAGGTCAATGCCTAAAAAATGCATTCAGGTAAATTCCTTGTGCTTCTGCACGGAGGAAGAACTTTGTGGAAACAACATTTGTGCTCATATCTATCTCTTTGTGTACCTTTGCGTCCATCTGTCAACTGTGTTTTGCTTCTTGCCCTCTCCCGGGTGGCTCCCTCTATATATTTACAACAGTTTTTGCATGACAACTCTCTCCCTCCTTCCTCTCGTCTCTCCTTCCTTCCTCACCTTCTACCTCCAGGTCCTTTCCCCTTCTTCTTCCCATCACACATCAGTAACACGCAGTGATCTCATTGAGCCCTCCCTTGGTATTCCCAGTGTGTCGGCTCCTCTACCATGCTACCACGCTTTGCCTTTTGCTTTGCTCTCAGACATTCATGTTTTCAATTAGGCATTCCTCTGACGAGCATCTTAACCTCTTCGTTAAGGTGGAGGTCGTTAAAAAAAGAATCAAAACGAAGAGAGCCGGTGGGAATTCTTCCAAAAAATGTTGTAAGAGACAGCCAGATGATGTTGGCAGCGGACACTATGCATGTAAAACATTGTGTCTCTCTCCTGCTGAAACACATTTTTAAAGGGCACATCTTCTAAAATGACTCTGGCATTCGCACCAATTGCGGTAAATACAGACCGCGAGCTCCCTGTCGATTTTCCATTTGGCAGAATGTGGTGGTTCTTTTTCTTTCAACCGTTTCTTTAAACATGGTTGTGTATTGCAGGAGAAGTGCAAATGTTTGTTTTGGGGATTGACAGTGGTCAATTCACTGTTCCACTGTCTGTTTGAGGGCGAAGAAATATTTCCTCAGGAGTTCTGTAATCTACTCCGAGTCCTGCAGGGCGTGTGACAGACTCCTCCCGGTTTTCCCTCAGATATCCGGCAGCCGTGTGTGTGTGCATGTGTGCTTTTCTCACCGTCACACATGTATTGGATGATGTGCAGAGGCAAAGTGATGACAAGTGGAAGGGGTTAAAAAAAGGAGGAGGAGAGGGGGTTGGCTGGCTGTTTGACTTTCCCGTCTTGTCCCCCCCTGTATCCATGCATTGGGGAGAGGGGGGGCTGGGGTGGAGGGGTTAGGGTTGAGCCTGCAATTAAGATTCTGCTCAGCCAGCCTCCTCCAATGGCTCAATGGGGCGAGAATAAGCAAGCCCACTGGTGATAAATGGCCCACATCGCTGACCATGTCCTTCCGATATAACCTGGGCATTAATTACACCAATTGGTATTGCACCGTCATCAATATCCATCTGTGCTGTAGCCTATATGCGATGAGAGAGTGTATATGTGTGTGCATCACTCTGATCAGGCAGATACTGAAGTGCTTGCACTGCACAGGAGAACAAAGGAATGATTTCATCTTTAAAGCAAACTTTGCCAATAAAATGCACTTAGCTTGTTCGAAAGGGGGGGGGGGGACAGTGTTCAATACTGATATGCACAGTGAGTTTTCACTTTGCTTTAAAGACACTGCCCTCCCATTTACTGCATCTTAAGCACCTGGCCAACATGATTATGGGTTTTCGCAGCTCGTCTAGACGGTCCCTCTTTGCATTATCGCTTGTGGGTGTGTGTTTATTTCCCCTGGAGCTAGACAACTCTCTTTCCGAGCTATTTCGTTTCTCAACACACTGTACAAACATGGAACTTCCAGACACTTAATCACGTTTAGTTTCGGTAATCCATCACGGGGAGACTTTGATTACTTTTGTCAGTTACTTGCTCCAACCGCATTCTAAGCCGTCAATCAAAACATATCAGAAGAGAGAAACAACGATAATAAATCTGAAAGGAATTATTCCCGGAAGACAGGAACGGTGTTGCGATGCTCTAAGCAACCATGATTCATAATCAGCGTCTTCACTGCTGGCTAAAGCTGCAGGGGGTTTAGGCTTTGGTTATTACCTTAATGGTTATGTCTAAATCTCGGGAAATTAAATAAATGGTAACAAATTGAACAGACATGCTGGAAAAGAGCTGAGAATAATGTGGCATGTTGCTCAACACTCATTCACTGTCTTGTCACATGAGGCACTGCAATAATGAGATTTATTGTTATTATTATACTGAGGGACAATTGAACGGAAGTGACTATTTTTACATTGTTGTACTGGGACATTTACTTGAGACTACTCATACTTTACGAATACAATACATAAATACAAATTTAGTTGACTGTAAATCTAGTCCACCCTGCGGTGCCCTAAAACTTTTAAATCTTCAACAGTCAGGAAAAAAAAAAAGAATTCCAACAAAGTCCAAACAAAACTGACCTCAAAAAGTGTACAATCACAGTTTGCTTTATTTGCCCATTCAGCAACCGCAGTGCACTATCAGCAGAGGAAGGTGAGGAGTCCAACGAGCTAAAGTGACTTTGGTTCGAAACTCGGACCATCTGGCCTGTCACTTAACCTGCACCTTTACGTTTGCTCCTTGTCCCGCGGAACCTTTACTGTACCACTGTCGTCCTCTCTTAATTAGCGGAAGTACATTTCAAGATGGAGTTATGGTCGGCACTCTGGTTATTGTGGCAGGTACTACTGACTGGAAACTTTTGAGAAGCATATGGTGAGCAAGGCCGATGCCATTCTAAAGTCTTTGAGTTGTGTTCTTATAGAGGGCAAAGTGAGCTCATGCCTTTTGCATTGTGATATAAAGTTTAGAGTTAAATAGATCATTCATTGGCTTAGTGCATGCATCAAAATATGTATTATATCATGCCTGTAGTCTAATTTTATCAATTGATGTTTTTTGGCATGTTCTGCTGTTTTCCCTTGTATCTAGTAAATTTGAATTTAATTTCAAAAACCTTTCTGCAAATCAAATCTGTCCCATTGGACCATTCATTTGGAGGGGTGAAATTAAACTGAAAATGTCAGCTGCATGCGCTGACTTTTGCACTGTGTTTGCGGTTGTAATGATTTGGGAATAGGGATTGCAAGGTATTTATAACCAATTGGTTTTTGGGTGATTGGATTCAGCAAAAATAGAGGCAATTTGTTGTATATGAATGTGAGCAGAGGTGATAGAGATAATGTAATCGCATTTTTTTTTTTTTTTTTTTACATTTTAATTGACAAGTATCTCCAGTTAGATTTTCTACTGGTCAGTCAACATTAAAGTTTACCAAAGTCAGACACAGAAAGCAGTGGAATGTGTGTGTGTAGCCGACTACATCGTGCATATTGTGGTGAGCGTCAAGAGGCCATTCGTCAAGATGTATGCGTGACAGAAATGCACACGAAAGCCATGAGCTCAACAAATCGCTAATCAACCCTAATACGGTTTTGGAGTTATGAGTTGTCAAGATCAAGGAAAACACAATCCACTGACATCATCACATTTCATCGGCTGAGCTGGCTAAAATAAACTTCCGTAAAAATCATTACACACTGAAAGTCACCAAAGAGGGCAGGTGCATACACATGTTCGTTCTTTTTATATATATATAGATATATTATATATCTATATATATATATATTTTTTTTTTTTGACAAGCAATAGCCTTGTTTTCCTGCTCAGTTTGATGTTGTTGAGGGTCCCTCATAAGAAAGCACTGGACTGTGAGCTCATCTCTTTACTGAATTTCCTGTTTGACTGTTTTTAAGAGCCACATCTTGGTATGGTCATGCCCTTCAAAAACATAAAGAATAATGCACATACACTACTTTCTTTCATGCACAAACACACACATCTTCTTGCACCCTCTGTCTCTAGCTTCCACTGCACCTCAGAGGTCACTGAAATTAGGTCCGTGGACAGAAATATCTCATTTTGTCTGAGCAGCAGTTGACGGTTTGTCTTCCGAAACTATATTTGTGAGATCTCATTATTTTTATTTCCTATCCTGTCACTTGGTATTAGATTTCTTCCGTTCAGCGCACACAGGAATAGCTCCCGTCTTGATACGAAGCCAGGGTCCTCTGAAAGAGATGCATTTCAATAAGAAAGGGATATATCACTAAGGATTGGCGGTTTAGTACCGTAAAATATCATTGATTTTTGCTGAAATGCTTCAATCTTTTCACTGTGCCGGCCAGGATGTACTCTGCTGGACTGGAATGAAAATCAACATAAAATGGGCCACTTATTACAAGCGGGACGCGCTCTCTTTTTTTAGAGTCCTCCCCCATAATACTGCAAATGAAATTACAAAGCGTTGTGTTCCCCAGCACCATGTAAAAATGGAAATGCACAGCGTTAATTCATGCATGAAAGCACTGTTGGTGCCGTTGAAAAATTCCACTGATTCCAGACGCCGGAATCCACCATGGTATTATTCATTAAGACAAGTGAAACGTTGGGAGTCTGCAAGTGTATCTCAAAACAGGGCCGACCATATGTTTAGTGTCAATATGACTTCACGGTTGCCCATGTGGAAAATAGCTGCGGGCCACAGAATGCACACTCGCACAGTGCGGCGTTTCGAGAAATAATCTTGAACTGTGAAATCCAAAATAGGAAATGAGAGCCATGTCTAAAAATAATTTCCATCTGGCTTTTTTAAAATTGTGACAGAGAGGAAAAGTAAATGGTTGATTATGAAGAACTCAGGTCTGTTTTTTTATTTATTTTTTTTGGGAGAGGGAAGAGTCGTCTGATTGTTTCCAATGCCCTTGGTGATTCTCCAAGGACTGGCCTGGCATGAAATTGGCAGGCGCAGGGACCGGAGCGAGGAGAGAAGAAGAAAGCAAAAAAAAAAAAAGAATGTGCAAGCGAGAACAGATATAACTGTGGGTATAAAATGTCCAAGAGTAAAGGAATGGTGTGCGAGAGAGCTGAAATGATGAAAAGACCCTGAAAAAGAGGAAGATAATTTGAGGTCTGCTGGGTTTCCTCCCAGCCATATACACTCCAGAAACTTTGTGGTAAAAAAAAAACCTCAAAGTTCAACACGAATGACCAGGAGCCTTTAGCAAGTGTCAGACACGGTGACGCTACTCATTAGTGGTTCGCACCAAACGAATGGCAAACGCACCCTTTTGTAAGATAGAAATCGTGCTGAATATTAACACCTTTAACCACTTCCATGGTGCTCCCACTAATGACATTATTTTGGTTTCTAACACGTTTCACGGTTGGTCATCATTTGTATCTGTGAGATTGTGTTAAGCACTATTTTCTCTGAGGAGTGCTCCTCAATGAAAACTGTTGTGTAATGTCTCCTCTAACTCCTTTGGAGCTCCGTCAAGTCTGAGAACATAACCCGTTATGATGTAATGGTGAAGTTATCTTGCATACTCCCGTGACAGTTTGAGCTTGAAGGAGAACAAAAAAAATCGGAATATCTTGACCTCTACTGCTTTGATTTTGACCAGTCGTTTTTTTAAATAGAGGTCTCTCATTCAGACTTTATGGAAGCGTGATGCAAAATCAGTGGGGTACCCCTTTAATTGCAGACATGCGGCAAGAAACATGAACCACCAGGTGATCGAACAGGTTTTAACTAAACCACTTCGGAAGAGAAAAAGATGGCTGAAGGATCTTTCGTCATTGACAGACTGACTTCCTGGATTGATCTTCCGCGTTGAGTGCGTAATCAAAATGTGTACCAGGGAGTACTGCAGTTTTTTTGGGTGCACTCTTTTGGTTTTACCACAACATAGAGTGGTTGAGATAATTTGGCGAACCTTTTAGCTTGTTTGGAACCCATTCTTACTTCCTGTTTTTGTTGCCTTGTGGGTCTTTGTCTTAGCATGACCTTAAGCTTCATTAAATACATGTATTTATTCCAAATGCTAAAACAAACCCAACCCTTAGCTGCATAATTACAGACAAAAGGTTTCCTGTTAATAATAGTTTGTTCATTTGGGGTTTCTCCATCTTAATACCAATCATGAGGATAATTATGAACAGTCAATACTGTGGGGGCTTAAAAACAACACCTATCCCCACTGACAAGGATCATCCTTTTTTTCTTCTTCTGTTCCCCTTCCCAGGAGACCCCATGCCACCCCCACGGCACCCCCGCTGTTTTTTATGGATCTTTTTCATTAGCCACCTAGCTTGAATTGTCCCAGAGGAAAGCCTGAGGGCCACACTGTTTCCTAAATGTGCCTTTTACTGCACATCATCCTTGTAAAAGATGCAAAAGCCTCCCATTTAGGAAGAGAGCCCTAAACGAGAACGTGCTAATTGGATTGGCATTTCACAAAAGGCAGATTTGACTTCATGCTAATGTGATTGTGCTTGTTCTCTCTTTATGCTCAGAGACCGGAATGAGGTGGGAGAGATTCGCAAGAACGTGAAAGCATGTGCTGAGAAGAGTTTGAAAGATTATTTTTTCTTGCGGATGAGAAAAAAAGAAAAAAGCTGAGCAACCAGTTCATTCATAGGCAGACAATGCATCCGATAACTTTGTTTGCCCTTCATCCGAAGTGACTATTCTGCAAACGTTCATACTCAAAACTCGAGTTTTGTGGCATGAGTTTGTTGAATATCTAGATCAACTTAGGATCCCCTTCATCTCATTTCTGCCGGATTCTTATAAAGCCCTCCACTGCCCTCCGATGCTATTGGAATAATCAACCTTATCAGTTGTTTGAGTCTTGAGAGCACTCCCCAATTACAACCTCAGTGGACCTCAAGATGCTGACGAGTGTGAGGGTATTACTGTCCAATCAGACACCCGGCACTGACACTCTGCAACGACCCGGCATCCTAATCCTTCTCCATGAGTCAGTGTGAGATGCAGATTGAGTTGATTCCAAGTGTCTTCATTTGTTTTTCTGCAGCGGAGGATGTGCATTCCCGGGCCCTCTCTCCCTCTCTCTCTCTGCTGATAAAGACTGATCCTTCCGGCAGGACACACCAAAGCTAAATGAATCATCCCATAAATGGGTTACATGTCAATTTTGTGGTGATAAGTGTTGAGCTGGATAATGGTTGTCACGCTATGTTGGATGAAGGGAAAACAGAGAAGGCAAGGGATGACTTTTCTGCTGATGCAACCAATATGGATTTCAGCGGTATGGATTGTGCACTGTGTTATTTATCTATCAGATGATCTTTTGATGCTTTGAAGTTATAAAATTGCACTTTAGTCAAGACAGGTCGTTCAATGAACTACATAACTTTTAAATGAAAATTCAACTGGTTCTCTGCCTTTTTGGAACTCAAGCAGAGCAGGAGGGGAAATGTGGTTTTGCTCATAAGCAAAGGAAAGTGAGAGCAAGAGAGCTGTTTTCATCTTTTAGTAAACAAAACATTCCCCTGCGGGGGGAAATCTCCTCAAACATCTGGCTCCATTATAGGCCCCTGTCCAGTCAGCATGCACTGCAGGAGCTAATTAGAAAGAGAGCAGATGAGGGGAAAGAGCAAGGGCAGAGAGAGGAAGACCCAAGATAGAGCTCCAGATTTGTTTTGGCCAGTTAATGCACGGCCAACATTTTTCTTTAAATCCACTCAAATATATCTCTGAGGCTTCATACGAGCCAAAAGGCAACAGATGAGAGACGAGCGAGTAAAGAGTACAGGTCTGCTCCGGTCTTGTGCTTTGCTCAGCGGGTCTATCAGCCCCCCAATTCTAAACTGTCCACACCGTCAAACCAAAAGTCTAATTATTGATGCCAGCGGCGTTGCACATGGGGATGTTGGGTGGTCAATCCACCACATGGCCCGGACTGACATAACAGATTAATAACAACAACCACTGACAACTATTGAAGGTGTAGTATGCTGTACAGATTGTCGTCTTTTGAAAAAAAGAAAAAAAATGTGTCATGTTTCTGGCTATATGAATAAAAGGTACCTGATTTAACGAGTGGATCGACTGCTTTGACATTCTGTCATGTCATGCATTGTGCCCAGACTGTCTGCCAAGCGACCTTTAGCAGCATGCTGTATACTCTTGTTATGTACTCTACCTGCTCAACTAGTTGGAGTAAAACTATGTGGTGAAGTGGATTGGTGAATGCATTCAGGTCTATATTGTCCAAGTAATCATGAACCCAGAGAAAGCTCAAACAGAAGAAAAGTGTCTTGGAAGGAGTCACCACTCATCACGTATAGTATCCCTCCTGCTATGAAGGAGGAGAGAGAATTAACCTGATGAATGCTCGTGGTTGTTTCGACCACGACACCTTTCGTACACACACACTCCACTTGCTTAGACTGAGCAGCGAAGGCACGGCCCCTCCCTGCCAACATAGACAATTGTCATATGCTATCGCGTAGGAGTGGCAGAGACACATTGCAGACAACAAGCTGCTGTGTGTACTTTAGCCACCAGCTTCACAACATGTCAAAGCATGTCAACACACAGAAGACATATGATGGATGTCCTCTTCCCTCTCCACCCCGCGGGATAAGGATTTAAGGAAAACGTTACGCATAAAGGCCGTGAGCGTGGAACCCTTTAAATCCCACCCTGATAAGCATGTAGTTCAAGTGGACTAAACGCAAAGCAGCAATGCCGTCTTAATTGACAACAACCTGAGAGGGATCTGTCCACGGTGCTGCCACGCATTTACATATGAGATCCGTCAGGGGTGGATGTTAAGAGACTAATCTCTCCCCAAAGCTATCACAACGAGCAGGGATTGCGGACGCACTCACTTTGGTAGTTGAACGTGACAAGAGAGAGAAAAGAGAGCTCACCGAAATCTCTCCTCGCACCACTTTTGGAAGCTCAAAACAATCTACCTTCTCAGCAGAACGGCACTGCGCATGACTGTTCTGCAAAGTCTGCACCGCAGCGTCATAAAGTCTTAGAGACACCCTCCTGGGCCCAGATAGGCCGACCTGTACTTGCAAAATTTTGCTATAGACTATGCTATGCTGCCGCGCGGTCTGGTCTGTTATAAAGTGACGGTAAACATAGCCACCACTAAGTATTACATTCAACAGATTTTACAGCTAAGTGTATGTCACTATCAGAAAAAACTAAGAAAAAGTCGAACTATTCTGAAAAGTAATGTAATAGGATCGGTTGTGACAGCTAACTTTTTGTCACTTTGCCATTTGACAATCACTGGTGGTCAGCACTGTGAAATTAACTGCTAAAAAACTAAGACTTTATTTGGTGAATTAGCATCACCTGCGTAATGTAATTTTCCAACTTTAATTTATGGAAATAGTCATTAACAAAACTGCTCAGGTGAAGACGGTCTTAAAGCTTTCCCGCTTCATACATACAATATGTATGAAGCAGCCATTCCAATTAGCACTACCATCTAAAGCTGAGTTTAGGCAGAACGTGAAGCCGAATTTAGGGGTGCGTTCATTACGTCAACATTGGAAGAGAACTGGGATTGAAGGGAAGCCGACGTGGATTTGTGAAGTAAGGTGAGGATGCATAATGGGCATTGTGTTGACTGCTTAATTCAGTGTTTTAAAGATATTTAGATATGCATTAATTCTACAGTAGGCTATAGTAGAGTTATTAAGATACAGTACTGAAGGTTGGATTTTAACATGATCCGCTGGTAGGTTTGTTACACAGAATCATCTAAGAAACCGTCAATGGAAACTGTTTGGAAAATGACAGGTACTTGGCAGAAATACATGGCAGGTGATGGGATGACATTATTTAATTTCGGCAATTGGTTTCCTGAGGGTTACACGATGAATCTGAGATGATTAATGTGCTACACCGGGAGAAAAATGTACTGAATAGTTATTTCAATAAAAATATCTGAGATGTTAGGAGGGCAAATATCTTCATTTTGGAATTGCTAACGACTATATAAAATGTTGAAACTAGATTACTGTTGTATGCAGAGGATTACAAGCCAAACAGGTTATGAGTCACTGATTTTAATTCAACAAGGTGTTTTTTGTTAAATATGAATCTGAATGAAATGAATGTACTTGAGTAAAAGGTAACATGTTAGCCTCTGAATGCCTCAAATTGTACAGCACTTAAATGTACTTTCCACAAACGAGGACGGATTCCCATAATACACTTAAAAGTTTAGTCTAAATGGAGACTGTGGGGACTGAGGGAGGTGTTTCATGAATAAACTTTCTTCCTCACATCCCCCCTTAAATTTTTTTGGAGCCGCATCGTTAGCGCTCATATTCATGCAAGCTGCTATCGGTGAGCTACATGCGTCTCGCTAACCCCCAATACTGTTACTCTGCGCGCTGAATCGCAGCTCGGATTAATCCCGCGGCCCTAACCTTTCCCTCTCGCTGTGGAGAGAGCAATTTGCCCGATTCTGTCGCCACCGTAGGTGGCTCTCCTCCCGATGACATCTCCTGCTGTGCGCCCAGCATTGGAGGCCATTGCGCTCCCCGAGGGGTGATCAAGATGCCAGAAAAAAAGCTCACTAACACCTGCCACCGAGAGCATTGTGCTGATTAAGGGAGAACTTTGACTCTGAGCCGACAAGAGCAGACGGAGAGGGGGAGTTGGAGAGGAAGCTAGCGGGCGTGTTGGGGGTCAGGGGCAACAGTCTTGTTACGCTGACAGGAACGCAAAAAGTCACTGCTTTGTTCAAGCGTCCATTGGCATGACACGCCAACATTTTACATCAGTGCTGTCTATCTGAAGCCAGCAGTTCTTGAAACAACTGCGCGACGCACTGGGGTTAAGGATTCAAAGGCCTGCGCATGAGCTGCTCCACTTGGTAAATTGGGCCGTAATCCCGGTGAGAACATGCTTCAGCTGCTTGTACATCCAGACAGTGGCTTATGTGCTTTTAAGGGAGTCTCCTACGGATGATATTCCTAATGAGCCTCGGAGGAAGACCTTGTCATCATTAGATGTTTCCGGGGGAAACTGCTCGCATCGCCTCCGACTCGACCCCGCACTACCAGTTTGATAGACAGAGGGGAGGAAGCGGACCAAAGCGGTTGCAGAGTGCCCGTTTGAGGACCCAGCGTTGACCCTGTCAGTAGTGACCAACCCTTCTTGACCACATGCAGAGAGAATCTGTTGACCCCAGAATGGCCTTGGATGACAAAGACATGGAGAGAGAGAGAGAGAGAGAGGGGAGGGAGACAATCTGAATGACATAATTGTTCAAGGCTATCCTTTTTTCACTGGCTTTCATTCTTCGTCCAGCATATCCTCCATTGATATTCAAGCAGGGAACAGTGTCTGCAAACAGTCGGTCGTTGGCTGAGCCTTCATAAACTAAAAATTATCCCATTTGTTTTGCGTCTGTCAATTTCAGAAGTGTAATCTGCAAAGTCAGTATGGGCAATTATTCGCAGCAACTGAGTGTATCAATGAATATTAAATATTTCTTGTACTTTCATGACCATTGCGTAACCCTCCGTGTACTTCTCGCTCTTAATTAACCCCTTCCTCTACTGATTCAACAACGGAGATCCCCATCTCTTTTACAGGATTACAATTATATGCTAATCACTGTTTGCAGCCTGTTCTGTGTTTGTGTAAACTTGTAATCACCGTGTTCGGCTTTTTTTGGGGGGGGCTCCATGCTGGGTTTCATTAAAGGAACAGCGCTCCACCACCTCCACCCTCTGAACCAAACGGGTTCCATGATGCTACTGGGAGACTGCTGGCAAGATCTGTTGATTGTAACTCATTAAGCTGAGGTAATTAGGGCCCGCTACACACTTTTATCAGGATTTGGTGACATCTTTCTCACATTGCTGTTGTGAAGATACCAGCATGTGAATAACCATTAACAGTAATTACGCCACAGTGCAAAGCACAAAGGCCTATGGTAAGAAGATGTTACACAACTGGCTTAGAGACCTCAAAGCCAAGTGATGCATCTCCTTTCAATAGCATGGACGGAGCAGCCAATGCAGTCGGACAATGTATGGATTTGTAAATGGAGTCCTTTCAAAGTATGACAAGGCTAAGACCATGACTGGAGAATAATATCGCATAAAGTGTGATTAGTCTTTGCCATTTTCTTTGACAGGGCATCACATTGGTTTACATTCAGCAAGTCATTTGGATTTGAAAACTATCTGCCTCGCTGTGCAATCAAAATACTTGATAAAAAAAGAAACCCATTTTCACTTACTTAAATGGTCTATGCATGAAATGAAACAAAGTCTCAGAGTATTTAAATAGACTTGGTTTTGCTTATATTGCAAAGTGGAATGCGTTTTTTATACTTCAGTAATTTGAATTCTGCAGTTTTGGGCTATACATGGTCAAGGGAGGTTGGGGGGGGGGAAACATAATTACAAAAGCGAGTCAAGCCTAACAACAGTGCTTCGAGCCCGTGCGACTATTGCTGCTGCGAGACCCTTTTTGTCACTCCCATGATTCATAGTCTGGAAACCGGCAGGAATTCGTTTATTGTAATTTTAGAACAGAGAAATGGGGGAGGGGAGGGGGGGGGCAGCTATGAGAGGACAAAACAACGACTGAGACAAAGGAATCGTGTGCATAATCTGATTGAGAAGCAGCAAGGTTAAACTCTGCAATACCCCCCCCTCTGCTCATTTGGTTCCAACTGGGAGTCTACCTCTTAACCATTTAAAAAGATCATTACAACTTAAGTATGCCGACAGCATCCATCACAAAAAAAAGGTGTGCATTCAAGCACCGGTGTATGTAAAGGCACAGCGCGGCCATACACCTATACCGGAGATAATATAACATTTCAATCAATGGCAGACTTCATGGGAGTGACTCCTGCAGAGGTGACATTCAACTTGAGCAGCTATACCCCGACTTAAATGGTTTGTTTAATCCATTGTGTGTAATTAAGGGAGGCAATGGTAATATTAGATGAATGCAATTTAGATCTCTATTAGCCTTAATGTACTAATTCTCAAGATTAGGAAGAGTTAAACACTCCAGATGGAATACAGGTGCCACCTGGCAGACACTCCACGGCAGCAGCAACCTCATATTTGACTTTTTTTTCCCGCTGAAACACAAACAACTTCAACAGGGTGAACCCACTCAAAAATGTAATATGATGAGTAGAGCAGGAAAAGCTCACCACAATATTGGATAGCAGCAGAAATGCCCGTCTTGGGTACATGCCATCTGTCCCTGGGAATCAATCAATCGCCTCAACCCAATTACACCATCCAATTGAGTGAGGAGAGAACAGAAGGGAGGACAACTGTAGCCTCCTTCTAACCAACTTTACTCAGCTTAGTGCCTCTTAGAATCTCTTCAATATATCGCCAAGGAACATCCTGCATTCGATTTTTGAGGAAATGTCGCACCCAATCTCAAAATGTGCTCCAATACAATCCATCAAGTAAATATCAATCACGCAAATCTTTCACTTCGGCAGCTAAAAATTCCAAAAAATATTTTTTGAAATAATGCCTGAAGTAGCCTGTTAGCTTAGCATGCAGACTGCCAAGGAACAGCTAGCCTAAAATCCTTCTCTAAGCTCACTGGTGAACAAAGTTCTATCTCTTTGGTTCATTTCAAATCTCAAGTATGAAAAAAGTTTTTGTTTGTTGTAAAAAGTAATTTTCTGGTGTCTCAGTTGGTTGCCTGTCAACAGATTCGAGCGCAGGTTTGTGTCATCCGTCTCAGGTCAGGTGATGCAAAGAGCTTGCCGTGAGTGGGATCTAGTGGACAGGTGTGGAACCACTGGAGCAGCAAATACACACAGGATGCAAACACACAGTGATGGTCTGATGGCCAAAACCTTGGCTTTATCAATAAATGCAGAGCCTGTCTTTATGTATATTTGATGTTTTTGGGGTTTATTGCAACTCAGCATTGTGACATGAGTGCAGTGATCATCTCATCAGCAAACTATATACTCATTGTAACAGGAGTTTCAGCATGCCATGTGAACAAATTGGAAAAAGTGTTAAATTATGCATAGTTTCTGCCAGTCTATACAATTTTACATTAGCATCAGCTTCCCAAACTCAGTTTTGATTGTGCATGTCATCATTTCCTGTTTGTACAAAATTGCAAACTACATTCAGATCTTGTATAATAAATGACAAGACATCATATCATGATTTATAACACTTCATAGTGAGAGCAGAGTGTGGATTTGAGACGCATACACTACAGGGAGGGGTAGACATAAGCCGGGGAAGACAGAAACAGTGGAGTTCATGTGTAAGTGTGTCCACTTAGATGGATAAGGTGCTCATCAAACCACATGAGTGCGCTCACACTGAGTTAATTGAAGAAGAGGAAAAATCTGCCTCAAGCTGATAAACAATATTAATTGCCATCATTTGCCTTGAAAGTCACTAGTACTCCTCCTCTCTCTCTTATCGCCCTGTGTTCCTGTCTCTTCCTTGATAAAATCATAATTGAACAGTATTTCTGCTGTGACACATGCACTCTACTCTCGCCGAGTCGGCTCAGTTGCCGCCTCCTTCAGGCCCAGAGAGGTCCATGCGAGTTGACGTCTAACGACATCTGTTGTCTAAATGGTAGAAATAACTGTCATTTACCGTGCCACTGCGTTGACCTTATTAGGCGCTGAACAATAGCACTTTTTTTGGACTTCCTCTTGGCCAATGTCGAGCCCTTGATGATATATAATACCACTTGGCAGGCAAGTTAATTATAAGCTGGCCCCGAACACTTTGCGTCGGAGGAGCCCGCCATATGAAGGCAATGTGACTGCGGCGGTGTGTGTGTGTGTGTGTGTGTGTGTGTGTGTGTCTTTATGTGTGTGGGCAGAGAGGAAGCAGGGTAGCACTGTTATTCAAACTGTCAGAGTCACTTTCAAAAGAGTTGGTGTGACACAAACGGTGTCCAAACCTCTTACGCATACACACCAGATGCTACCACACAAATTCAGTTGAAATGAAAGAGGACTCCACACACACAAACAAATACTTGTATGATGTGGCAATGCGATGAGAGAAAAACAATGCATTCATGTTTAAATATGTTGTATTAAATCATAAAATGTCTGTCAGGCTTATGAGAGAGTAATAAGAAATTGTTTTGTTAATAGAATTGACGAATGTGTTGGTGAAATACAAAAGTTCAAAGAGTATTATTCCATATTAGACCTTTGTAAAGTTCTCAGGCTAACAGAGGAATGTTTTATTTCACACTACTCTCATGAAAATGGTTAATTTCTGAACTGAACACAATTGTATCGTAACATCTCATTGGAATTAAAGGAAGTCATCTGTCATTTTAATGACACAATACAGACGCCTTTGTGCAATTTTTGTCAGAAAACCTTCAAGGACGTACTGTATTTTGGATTGACCAGATCACAACTCAGTTGAATGCTTTAATCCATCCAACTAATTCATTACTAATCAACTGAGAGCACTTATGAAAATGAACCCAAACATCTCAATACCTCAACAATCTCCTAATTCATAGAAACAGATACAAATCTATGTTCAATGTCACTTTCACACCTTTCTTCAAAGTATATTAATCCTTTTAAATCACACAACTATCAGTCATATAAAATACAGACTTTGCAGTAGCTTCTTATGAGCTCAAGCAAACCAAACAGCTGTAGTATTGTGTGGGCCATCTCCCTTCAGTTTATCCTTATGTTCATGCTTCCTGGCCAGCTTCATTTCCACGCTAACACTGTATTTATGTCCCCAGAACTACAACTAATCTCCCCATCAAACAGACACGATTTACAGCAGCTCACAGCCAGAGAATCCAGTTTGGCTTTGCCTGTAAGAAGACGAGCCATCTCCCCCTTGTCTTCCATCAATCTGACAGTCGACATCGCTTCAATAAACCTGGCCCACGTCTCGACTCACTCTTGCAGATTTAATTCAAACAGCTGTTCACTCCTTACTCCAGACGCCCTGAGCACTTCCACTGAGGAAAGGGAAGTGGGGGGGGGGGGTGCTCGTGCCTATCGAATGCATTCTGGAGGCGTGGGAGGAAGTGACCTCAAGGGATACGAGGCTGTCAACTGCTAGTCAACTACACATTTTGGGCTGTTTTGTTTCTGACTCTCATACAAATTGCTCTGGCCTGAGCAGCTGTTGCAATTACAAAAAAAAAAAAAAAGCTCCCCGTGTTACTCCAGCACTGAATTGTTAATGTTTGTTGATGCTAGATGTGTTTGACTGCAAGACATCTCTGTGGAGTGGCTCTCAACCATTTTTTGTCTGATGTACCTGTTGGGATCTAAAGGAGCGTGTTTGGGTTATCAGCATTTAAGAAACTGAATTCTTGACATCAATAGAATTATTGATGTATGTAACAATTATTAATGATTATTAATATAAACGGGGCACCACCCTGCGAACAGGGACCAATAACCAAACGATAAAACTAAGTCTCATAATTAGTAGTCACTCATAATGTCAATAGTCTGCGTATGACTATACATTCAGTGACAGTGAAGGGTTTTAAGTTCGAGCACAGGCTACTACATACAGTCTTATCAAATACATATGCACAAGTAATCACAGACGACTGCTCCTGAAAGTATAACAGAGTTTATTGAATCAAAATAATAAATGATCAAATCAATTAATATTGCAACCAACAAACGTTATCATACAATTTTATATGCCTAAACTAAAGAATGAATAAAATGGATGAGAGTGTATGTCTGTGTGTGTGTGTGTATGTGTGTGTGTGTGGGTCTGTGGGTGAACAGGAAGGAGTCTTACAGCTACGCTAAAGACTACAAAGATGGCGGCGTCGAGTGACGCTGGCCAAAGGGGAGGGGCCTTAAGAACTACAGCTAGAAACTACAAAGATGGCGGAGTCGAGGGACCCGGACAAAATGGCAGAATGGGGCTGCTGTATGTAATTCACGTTTGCCTGGGCAGCACGTGATGTGAGGCGCTCGTTTGAACGAGGTTCCCCAGGGGTAGAATTAGGAGCTGTGTGTGTGTGTGTGTTTCGTGAAAGGAGGAAAGAGAAAAAAGGAGCGAGAACTTGAAGTGAATCACGCTTCGGCGTGCGATGTGGTAGGGAGCCTGATTGCTGGCTCTATCATGCATAAATATACCGCTGTCGTCTTGGAACTGCCGGCAACTTATGCCGTGATAAGCCACGCACCTCAGCTCACTCACCGAGTCGAGTTAATGAAAAGAGAACTTCCACCCGGAGGGGAAGACAATGAATGAAAGTAATCCCAAAGAAACAGTCATAGTTGATACACAAATACAGCGGAGCTTCTCTGCTCCGTAATGATTGCGTAATACCTCAATATCACGCGACAGTCTTAAACACACAAAAACACGGGAATATCAACATGTACATGAATGGCCTGAATTAAACTTAAGTTAGTTTAAGCTAAGCTATGCCCAAATGCCAAGAATCTTACTTGTAGATGCTTCGTTGCAACGTGGAAGTGTTTGTGGCAAAGCTGTCCGTTTTCCTCGTCGGGAAGGGGGACAGGGGGGAGCTTGCGGGTCGGCGCGGCTTTGCAGCGGGCGCTGTGTGTCGCGCGGCGGTGAGCTGGCGCGGCTTCGGTCCGTTAGCGTGGCTCTGGAGCAAACGCAGGTCCGGTCTGTACTCGCTGCAGGGAGAACAGTTAACTTCGGATGAGACGACGTGTCTGCGCGTCTTGCCGGGAATCCTCGGTCACGAGAGGAGCGAGGCTTCGTCGGGCTCCTCTGTGCCGGTTTGTGCACAAAATAAAAAGAAAGGCGGAAAGCACTGAACGAATGCTGATGCAGATTCGTTATCGCGGGCTGTTTCGTCCAGCGAAATGGCTCGTGACCTGACAGGGTTTGATGAGGGTTCGAGGGGCTCCCTCGTGGGGGGAAAGCTGGTTCTTCTGTGGCCTGGACGGGGGTGTCCGAGCGAAGAGCCTTGTGTGCCTCCTGTTACCCCGGAGGGAGAGTTGGAAAAGCTGGATTCTCTGTGGCCTGGACAGCGGGGGGGGTCCGGGCGAGGAGAGCGGTTGTGTGCCTCCTAACTCAACCGAGGTCGAAGGGGGAAAGCATAGAAGTGTGAACTAAAAACAGTTTTATAGAACATCGGCTGAACCACAGGGGTCCTGGGTTCTCTTGGCTCTCGGCCAATGAGATTGCCGCGGTTACCATGGTTATTTGGGGGGGGGGGGAATTCACACCTGAGTGTGAAATCCCTTTGCTCTCCTCAAACTACAAGTCAGGATGAGACCTTTGCTTGAAACAGTGAAGGCCCGATTGTCTTTGTCCACAGCACATGTTGAAGCCATTTATCAGACCCCAACATCCCCCCTTTGTTCTGAAGAGCGAGGTGTTGGCTTCGGTCTTTAGAGCAAACCAAGGGCTGGCATGTGCATCCATGTGGTGGGGAAACCTGAAGAGGTGAGACAGTCCAAGTGTTCCTGAGACCAAAAGCAGTGGTTAAAACAGGCAGTGTTCAAGGTTCATAGTGGTCAAGTTCATGGTGTTCAAGTTCAGAGTTCATTGGCATCTGGGCAGATGACTAAGGTGGCATCTGGGCAGATGACTTTAACTACTTCTACCTACATCTACTATCATACACAATTCAAATCATAGGTGAGCAAAACATTATTCCCAAATAATTCAATCGCTATTATGATGTTGTGATATTCTAGCATTGTGGCACAGTGTCAAAGAAAGTAACAACCCAAATAAACAAAACAAAACACAAAAGAGAGAGAAGGAAAGAATAGAAAGACAAGAAGCAGGTGAGGGGCAAACAGTGGTTACTGGTTCAACTCCTAGACAGGACTGGAGTCCGTCGGCGGAGCAGTCGTAGGTTGGCTACGTGGTGTTATGAATAGGAGGGAATCCAGTTTGTCTGTCGCTTCTGGATCTATTGGTACATGATATGTGCGTCTATCTCTCTCTGATCGGTAGATTTAGAGCGAGTCCTGTGTCTAGGTTTTAGAATCTATCGATATTGGAGTTGCGTTGCCAAGACTATAGGCCAGAGGTACCTGTGAGGGTTGCATAACAGTAGTGGTAGCAGATTTACAGATTTCTTAGCACGGCTAGTGTGACTAGCTAGGCTGGTCTTTCGCTGCTCCAGCTGTTGACAGCTGAGCCTTCTCGGATGAGGTCCTGGGTTAAATCTGACTGCTACGGCAGAGGTTATGTCTTCTTTGGTTACTTCTGGTAGAGTCTATAAAGCATGCAAAGGGTTCTCTATGAGAGTGGAGCATCAGTTTACAGTCGCAATGAACGTTTCAGGTCATGCAACTGTTCTGGTTGAAGTTGGATGTGTTAGCGGTTAGTGCATGTCTACAGGGTGAGTTGAAGCATGCAGTTAAACGTTAGTAGTCAATAGTAAGCTGCCATTCTGCCGGTTGGTTTCGGCACTGGCGAGATTAGAGTGTACTTCCTGTGAAGTGCATCTCTCTAAGTTTCTGTTGTCAGAGATCCCACCCCCCTCGCACTGTTCAAGTGGCGAGGGCAGATATCCCCACGTTACCGTCAGCACTCAGGGAAACGTCGCGAACAGTTTCACTCTGGAGTGTGTCATGACGGGCTGGTGATATCTCCCTCCCCCCACCCTCCTAATTAGAGATGGAGACAGGTCCGGCGCACAGGTCAAGTTCAGTTACCTACGGCACTGGCGACTTGCCAGAACCGGCCGATGACTCGGCTGAAAGAAGGCGGTGGCTTCGTGGAACAAGCTGGAGGTGGCTCCTGCTGACAGAGCAGGAGAAGAAGGCTTAGTTGACCAAAGATCTTACGAGCTAGGGTGCTCGAAGGGCCTCTAAGGTTGTGGCACCCTAGAGGTGTATGCGAAAAGGTGGGGGAACACATGAGGCTCGTTTCTGACCCGGAGTCGGGTAGAGCAAGAGTGTTATGACCCCCCAGTAGGACTGAAGAATATGTATAGATATATACATAACGGGCATTGCCTTTGCAAACAAGGTCGCCCAAGAAGGTTGAAGAACGAGGTGCGAAATGGGAGTGGTCGTTTCCGGAAGTGTGCTGAGTTATCTTCCCCCCCCCTACCACGTCGACTTGGCAGCAGGGGGAAAGGTCACTTGGCTTAGTCAGGTGGGCTGCGAGTCAGCGTTACCTGATGGGTTGCCCTTGAGGGCGTCTTTCACCCCCCTGGTTCCGTTGGTCTTTCGACCGCCAGGGTCGTTTGTTCCTCGGGGGTGACCAGGGCTCGCTAGGCCAAGTCCTCTCGTCGTCTTCCGACGCTAGGTCGGAGTCGCTCGACTGTTGGATGCCTAAGACTATGGCGGTGTCTTCGTACCGATTTGTCGGCCGTCCGCGTGTCTCCCATGCAAGTTGCGCGTATTTCCTAATCTCTGGCATGGTGAGGTTACTCGTTCTGCAGTGCATAGTAACATCGGATCTCACGTTGTCGTGGAGATTGTGCAGGAATAGCGACTTGAAGGCATGGTCTTCTTCTAGACCTGGGGCGTTACGTCCTTGGAAGTACGCAGATCTCAAGCGCCTGAAGTAGTCTCTCGGAGACTCTAGCCTTTCCTGGGAAATGGCAAAGGCGCCGAGGGTGGCAGAAGCTGGGTCGGTGTACAGGGAGTACTCCTCCCTAAGGGCGTGACAAAGGGATGAATAGCAGTCGCGGATGCTCGGCTGGAGCGTTTCCACGAAAGCGTGGACGCTTCGCGCTGTGGTTTTCCACACTAGCTTTAGCTTTTCGCGCGATGAGGGGCGTGATAGGTCGAGGAGGCAGCGATCGATCTCCCTTAGGTAGTCATCGATGCTCGAGTCGTGATTATCGGGATTAAAGCGCTCTACGTCTTTTGCCAGAGACTCAATCTGTCGAGTACGCAGGCCTCCAAGGTTGATGGGGCCTGGGCCGTCCGAGTCGTCTGAGTCTCCATACTCGCGATGGTGGTAACGACTATCATCCTCCCTCCCTGAGGGGGATGGGGTCAGTTCTGGCCGCGCGCGTGAACTGCGTGGAGGATTGCGTTCGCCTGAGGTGGTTTTGAAGCCACCTGGGCCGACTAGGACCTGGTGTTGGTCCTCTCTCCTCCTGGTTGGGGAAGTCGCTTTCAAGAAATGCAAGGTGGTTCGGGTCTCGGGGAATGAGGGAGCCGAGACCAAGAAATGACTGGGCTGAAAGGCTCGATAGGGGGTAGCAGTACCTACCGGGGTTGCTGGAACACCTTGAAGCGCTTTCAGTTTGTCATCACTCTCTGATGCTTTAGAGAGTTTTAGGTTGACCTCTCTGAGGTCACTGCGCAGGCTACTATTTTCTGACTGTAGGGCTCTACAGTCACGTGACAACTCCTGAACCTCTGTTCGGAGTGTCCAGATCTCGCGTTGCTGCTCGTCGCTCTGTGCCCGGGTTCGGGCAGCTTGCAGCTGCATTTTCTGATGGTAGATGAGCAGTATTTCGCCGATTACGTTCTGAATCAGGCGCTCTCTGTTACCTGCTGGGTTATTTACATAAGCCACCAGCTGCTCTAATTGCTCGTCACATAGGACAGCAGTGTATTTTGCAAAGTACTCTCTTTCCTTTGCTGTGAGTCCAAGGACATCAGCCACCGCATCTCGTAGTGCGGTGTCTTCTGGAGCTACAGCTCCAGGAATGAGGAATTTCTCGTTGCTCATTCTCTCTAATGAGCACGACTCCCAGTGGTTGTTAATTCCCTAGTGTTAGAACGGAAACTGTTAGTGTTTACGGTTCTCAGTGAAATGTCTAGTTCTGTGACTTAGGATTTCTACTGTTAGATGTTAATTACTGTTAGTGTTACGGTTCATGCAGGCGCACAGTGAAATGTCTAGCTCTGTGACTTACGTTTCTACTGTTGCTGCTCTGAGGTATCACTACTGCTTTGCAGCCAGAGGTGCGAAAATGCTAATGTGGTTTAGCACTTTGGGCCTGTGACAGCTGTGTGTAACTTCTTTGGAGGGATTTAAGAAAACAAGCAAGGTATTACAAATAAACGATCAAATCTACTACACAGCTGGCTGTTAGTTTTAACGAATAGTTAAACCTGGAAACGAAATAAAATTTCGAGAAGGGAATTAAAGATTAAGATTAAAAATCTGGATTTAAAATCAAAAATTTAATTACAATAAGACAAGATTTTGAAGATCAAAGCCTACCTATTTTGGGAAATAAGTTTCAGGAATTTGGATCATTCAAAAGAAGAAGAAAAAAATAATTTTTCAGAAAAAATATTTTTTTTGGAAAATCAATTATTCAAAAATAATTATGGATTAATGTGCATATATACTGTAACAAAACTGGAATAACGTAGCCTCACACGGGGCACCATTATGTTGGGATCTAAAGGAGCGTGTTTGGGTTATCAGCATTTAAGAAACTGAATTCTTGACATCAATAGAATTATTGATGTATGTAACAATTATTAATGATTATTAATATAAACGGGGCACCACCCTGCGAACAGGGACCAATAACCAAACGATAAAACTAAGTCTCATAATTAGTAGTCACTCATAATGTCAATAGTCTGCGTATGACTATACATTCAGTGACAGTGAAGGGTTTTAAGTTCGAGCACAGGCTACTACATACAGTCTTATCAAATACATATGCACAAGTAATCACAGACGACTGCTCCTGAAAGTATAACAGAGTTTATTGAATCAAAATAATAAATGATCAAATCAATTAATATTGCAACCAACAAACGTTATCATACAATTTTATATGCCTAAACTAAAGAATGAATAAAATGGATGAGAGTGTATGTCTGTGTGTGTGTGTGTATGTGTGTGTGTGTGGGTCTGTGGGTGAACAGGAAGGAGTCTTACAGCTACGCTAAAGACTACAAAGATGGCGGCGTCGAGTGACGCTGGCCAAAGGGGAGGGGCCTTAAGAACTACAGCTAGAAACTACAAAGATGGCGGAGTCGAGGGACCCGGACAAAATGGCAGAATGGGGCTGCTGTATGTAATTCACGTTTGCCTGGGCAGCACGTGATGTGAGGCGCTCGTTTGAACGAGGTTCCCCAGGGGTAGAATTAGGAGCTGTGTGTGTGTGTGTGTTTCGTGAAAGGAGGAAAGAGAAAAAAGGAGCGAGAACTTGAAGTGAATCACGCTTCGGCGTGCGATGTGGTAGGGAGCCTGATTGCTGGCTCTATCATGCATAAATATACCGCTGTCGTCTTGGAACTGCCGGCAACTTATGCCGTGATAAGCCACGCACCTCAGCTCACTCACCGAGTCGAGTTAATGAAAAGAGAACTTCCACCCGGAGGGGAAGACAATGAATGAAAGTAATCCCAAAGAAACAGTCATAGTTGATACACAAATACAGCGGAGCTTCTCTGCTCCGTAATGATTGCGTAATACCTCAATATCACGCGACAGTCTTAAACACACAAAAACACGGGAATATCAACATGTACATGAATGGCCTGAATTAAACTTAAGTTAGTTTAAGCTAAGCTATGCCCAAATGCCAAGAATCTTACTTGTAGATGCTTCGTTGCAACGTGGAAGTGTTTGTGGCAAAGCTGTCCGTTTTCCTCGTCGGGAAGGGGGACAGGGGGGAGCTTGCGGGTCGGCGCGGCTTTGCAGCGGGCGCTGTGTGTCGCGCGGCGGTGAGCTGGCGCGGCTTCGGTCCGTTAGCGTGGCTCTGGAGCAAACGCAGGTCCGGTCTGTACTCGCTGCAGGGAGAACAGTTAACTTCGGATGAGACGACGTGTCTGCGCGTCTTGCCGGGAATCCTCGGTCACGAGAGGAGCGAGGCTTCGTCGGGCTCCTCTGTGCCGGTTTGTGCACAAAATAAAAAGAAAGGCGGAAAGCACTGAACGAATGCTGATGCAGATTCGTTATCGCGGGCTGTTTCGTCCAGCGAAATGGCTCGTGACCTGACAGGGTTTGATGAGGGTTCGAGGGGCTCCCTCGTGGGGGGAAAGCTGGTTCTTCTGTGGCCTGGACGGGGGTGTCCGAGCGAAGAGCCTTGTGTGCCTCCTGTTACCCCGGAGGGAGAGTTGGAAAAGCTGGATTCTCTGTGGCCTGGACAGCGGGGGGGGTCCGGGCGAGGAGAGCGGTTGTGTGCCTCCTAACTCAACCGAGGTCGAAGGGGGAAAGCATAGAAGTGTGAACTAAAAACAGTTTTATAGAACATCGGCTGAACCACAGGGGTCCTGGGTTCTCTTGGCTCTCGGCCAATGAGATTGCCGCGGTTACCATGGTTATTTGGGGGGGGGGGGAATTCACACCTGAGTGTGAAATCCCTTTGCTCTCCTCAAACTACAAGTCAGGATGAGACCTTTGCTTGAAACAGTGAAGGCCCGATTGTCTTTGTCCACAGCACATGTTGAAGCCATTTATCAGACCCCAACATACCCCAATACCCCGAGCAGATGAGCGCATCTACCCCGTCATCAACACCACCCGTCGTGTCCCAAATGTGGGTTTTCAAGGAACCAGTGGTCGGTAAACTGTACTTTAACTGACTTTAAGTAAAGTATTTAGAAAGAAAGTATCTCGTAAACGACTAAAGTAATTAGTTACTTAAATCAAACTTGTTACATCAATGTATTACGTCCAATGTGACAGGTCCTCAACAGGTAACATTATGAAAGTGAAGTGCACATTAATTCTCATTATTTCCATATCCAGCACCAGATAAATGACAAAATACATTATATTAAGCACTGTTCAATCTCTTAAAACAATACAAGAAAGAATACTGACTGGCACTTGCTGAATCTATAAAAGCAGTGTCTTGTTTGTGTCGTAGTTTTTTTCTTTTTATCTATTTCAACTGTTTATTCATCACTTTTTGCAATATTTTATCGATTTATTCATCACTTTCAAAGCTAGCTCTATTTGAACTTCAATATATTTAGTTTAGTTCATTTTTATACAGTTTACCTTTAGCAAATTATGTTAACTGTTTATAGATGTTGCATACACTTTTATGAAGTAACTTTCAACCATTTATTTTTGTCAATTTCATTCAACTTTTTCCAACTTCTTTGCCTGCTGATGGTCGACTAGCTTTCTCTTTGGCAAAAGATAATCTTAAAGTGTAACAACTACAGTATCTCAGGTTTGTGGGCGGGTTGTAGCCCACTGTGCGATCAACCTACTGTAGCTGGTAGGCAATTCAGACAACAAAATGACTGAAGATTAACATCACTCCAATTTGTATTCGTGATTTATTGTTTCTTTGAATCAAGTTATAATTTCTAATTTTTGTTTTTAAAGTTGAGCTACTTCACAATCTTTCCAAATACCCCCTGTTGGGAATCACTGGTATCAGTGAGTGTACACTGCATCAACAAATGTGTTTGTTGTGCCTCATCGACCATCTTGCCTCAAATCTGACCGTGCTCCTCAGTGGGCGGCCGGGCGCGTTGTGTGTGTGTGTGTGTGTGTGTGTGTGTGTGTGTCCTCCGCAGTCCAACAGGCAGACCCAGGCTCGCGGAGCAGATTGCCTGGCTGCTAAAGAAGTGCTGAGGCCTGTGGTGCTCCCCCAACCCTCCCTTTCACCCCACCCAGTGGAGCTCCGCAGATGCCCATGCAGATACAGTAAGCGCCCTTGTGCACATAAGCCCCCCCGCCAGTGGAAGGGACGAGTCGTAGGAGGACAGTGACAAGCACGGCCCCCACGCTGGTCTCCAAGCTGTCCTGCAGATCTGCTCCTCTCGCTCTCACTTCAACACACTATGTCCTCCTTTGCCCCAAACTGGAAAGACTTGTGGAAGAGAGAGAAAGGAGGGAAAGGAGGGCATGAGGGGGAGGGAAGGAGGCCCAGTGTGGAAGAATTGTGTTGACAGTGGGAGAGCCGGAACAGAACGGTGAATGCCCTTCATTATGAACAGTTGGAGGCCACACGTGGCAGCTCACATCTGTCTCACTCATGTCTGTGTGTATGAGTGTGTTTATCATTTTTTGGGTCTTTTTGCTCTTTCCTCTTATTCCAACCATTCTTGAAACGCCTCTGAATCTCTGCCGCCTCACAACCATCTCTTCATTACAATACCCTTGATGGAAATAGCCGCTATTCACTGTACCTAAACTAATTTGGTGTGAATACTGATTTTGACTATTGTAGTAATTTCTCAGAAAATGACAAATGGATGGCTGAACAGAGCCATGTCTAATGTAATGTAATGCATTCTGATTAGAGTAGAATGGATTGCATTGACTTCACCTGCCATTGCAGTGTTTCAAATGTTCACCGTTGTCAATCACATTATCCTGGGAGCATCCGGGATGCGTGAAAATCAAGTGTTAAGAAGCTGAGAAAACGGCAAGGAAAGGAAATCTTGATCAACATGGAATAATACGATATGAAGAAGAAAGTAAGAGGGACTAGCAGAAGGACAAACAGAAGGAGTGAGAGTGGAAAAAAAACAAGACATGGGCAAAAAAAATGGCAGAAAGGAGATGCAGATATAGTGTGAGCACAAACCCATGTTGGCCGCGAATCGCCACTTTTGTTTGGCATGGCATGAGGCATGATGGGTTCATGGTGACAAACCTTGTGACAGGACATGTCAGAGCTCTGTGGTGAAACACCACATATGGACGAGCTGCTACAGCGAGCCAAGTGTGATGATGCCAATGACTAAACTTGTGTAGAGAGAAGGACAAAGACACAGAAAGAGGAAGATACTTTGGATGTCCATGTGTAGACGCTGGCTCTTTTTAGCTACATTTTGATGCTAATTTACGATTAGATCATTGATTCTAATTGAAGTTTTACTTTCTCTTAAAGGTATATTTTATCTGAAAATGACTACGTTTTTGTGCTGAATTAAAAGCCCTGTTGCCCCACAGGAATTTAATTCCATTTTAGTGAATTTGAGAGAAGGGATCCTGTGCACAAGTAACTCCTTTACATGAAAAGCAATATCTGTGTTAGAATGAGTACAAAAAGGTGAAGCAGGCTCACACTCAACTGACACCAAATTAAACAAATAATTGAACGATTTTTTTACGCAAAAACTTGTTCTCTTGAGCGGTCAATGTGCCTTATCTGTCACTAATGGAAATGAAATGAATTGCTTTGATTTGATTGCGAGAAATGACCCTTCCCAGAATGTTGAGCTTCCACTTGTGTTGGTCGCCGCATACATGGCTTATCACATGCTATCTCAATGGGCGCTTGGTCTACCAGGGGTTTTGTTTTTTGGACCAACTTAAAAAAAATAATAAAAAGCTTAAAAAATGAGGGCACTGAAGGTTATCTACTGACTGGCTTGTCTAGCCCTCTCCAAATCTACTCGGATGGAGCTCTTCATATACTCTCAACGGCATAATTGAATCTTCAACTAGAAAGTGTGATTTTGCTGCGATGGCTGCCCACACTGGTGGACAAGATCGAGTGGCGGACATGCCATCACGTGCCAGTACACAGAATCTCCCACACACACACATACTGTAGATTACACATTCCACACATGACATACAGGAGGGTATGTGCATTCATACCCTTGGGGGCAATTATGCACTCTTCCAAACACATGTACGGTGTAGGTACAAACAAAGGACAAATGGACAGATCGGCACCGACAGGTATACAGACGGATACTCACACACATGCTGGGAGCCAGTATACAGAGACGCCCCACAGATTTGGCATCCTCTTGACCCCACCAGAGGGCACTTAAAAGGCTTGAAGACAACCTCCCCCTCCCTGCTCTTCCTCCCCTACCTCTCTCTGCCTCCTTCTGTCCTCGCGTTGGCCTCTGTCCAGACAACCAATCATGTTGATGGCTTTGTTTTCAACTCTCTCAAACCCCTTTCCTCCACACGTCGCATCACTTCCTCCTGCCGTGTGGGTAACATCCAGGAATCCAGGGCTGACGAGCCCAAAGAGATGTTTTGGTAGACAGCCAGCACTGCCGAGCCAAATTGAGACCAACCTCACACTGGCCCTCAATCAGGGGAGAAAAACTTTGAGTGGATGGCGTTGTCAGTGGAGCTAGACTTTTTAGTTTGGGATGGTTTTAAAAGGTTTTGATCTGCAATTTTTCATGACTAAAGAATTACTAGTACAACATCGTTAATATATGGAACTAGTGTAATAGGATAGTTGTATGGTTATAGTCAATGTGCACATCTTTCAGCTTATTGTATTGACTTCATGGCCAGCAACTAAATTTTTTGAATCGTCTGTTTTGCTTGTCCCACATGAGACAGAGGTAAAAATACATTCAAATTTAATAAAAATAGTTGAGCATATCTGCTCAGGAACTGAAAGAAAATAAATAAACAAAAAGAGGAGGAGAGTGAATATTCCTCAATTAGACAGAAACACGACTCCAAATGAATGCTAACGTATCAGCTGGATGAGTCAACGTAACATTTTGCCCACGAGTTCAACATATCAACTTTATAAGGTAATAACATTTCAATTTTGTGTTTGTTTCTGCTGCCCCAAGTGGCCATAAACGTGGTTATTGCAGGTTTATGGATTGGATGTATGAGTCATTTGAGATCTTCCTCCTTTTCCCGAGTCATTACACTACGGTGAGATTATCTAGGGCAGGGATCTCAAACTCATTTTCACTCTGGGCCACATCAGCATCATGATCGCCCGCAAAGGGCCGGTTGTAAATGTAACTACTCGTGCATTCACAGTTTAAAGTAGTCTTCAATGTGCTCACAATACATTTCCATGTTAAATGTACAGGAAGCCAAAGAGCTGCTTCTATGACTGTGTTTAAGTATCTCATAATTTTGACTTTCTATCTCAGAATTATGACTTTCTATCATAGTTATGACTTTCTATCTAATAACTTCGACTTTCTATCTCATAATTTAGACTATGGGGATATTTTTATTATTATTAGTCTAACTTAAAAAAAACAAAAAAATTGTATCTTTTTTTTTTTTGCTGGCGGATTCGCGGGCCACATAAAATTACGTGGCGGGCCGAATTCGGCCCGCGGGCCGGAAGTTTCACTATTATTATTTCTAACCCCTTTTTGTCTAAAGCATTTCTGCCCATCACCTTCAAGCCCTCTAATCTAGCAAGTTGATGGCCATAATCAGTTGGCAAATTAGCCTTTTTTGTTCATCGTTAATCCTCACAGACGTGCTCCTTTTGTTCACTCTACACGTCTTTTCTGGGGTTTTTTTGTGCAGTATTATTGCCAAGTACTCTAGCTTCTGTCTTGACATAATTCTCTCTTTGTGTGTGGTAGTTGGTGTTTGAGTTGTCGACATCATCTCGCATAAAAAGTACTATTTAAGAACAAGTTTTAAATTGTTTGAAGGAGGCCTGAATATTCTATGGAATATCATCTAATCGGCCAATTATTGTATATATAATGTTATCAATTGCAGTGATATTACAGCTGCATAGAACATTGAAGAAATTGAATGTTAATTGACGGACATCACGTTTCACTATCATCCCGCACAAATGCATTTCAGTTGGGGCAACAGGGGAAAACTCTGAAATAACCCCAGTTCCATGATAGAAACATGCAATTTCATTGGGGATTAACTTCATTTATGAGGGCGAATATGCAAATATCACACTAATGAACTTAAAGTATTCTCTTTGTGAGAACTGATTAACCAAGGGGCTCCTCTGCTGCTGCACATTTACATTTTTCTCAAGTCAAGTCAGGGTTCTCAAATTACAGTGCTTTTCCAGGCCAATTACATTGAACAAGTGCACCATTATCCAGTTCTGAACATCACACATGTATATTTGCCCCCTTCATTTTCTCAAGAGTGCTTCAAGCCGAGGGCTTTCTCCAGAGAGAGGAGGGCAAGAGGAGACAGGGGAAGTCAGATAGGGATGGTGGAGGGAGAAATAGACTGATGGCTAAACAGGGAGAGTGATTCAAATAGTGCTGCAGGGAGAAATATGAATCGAAGGGACATACAGAAGTCTCAGTCTTTTTACATGTATAAAAATGTATCCATTCAGAATTAAGGAAAGGAACAGAGCATTGAATACAATAGTTTGTGGTGGGTTTCTGTATTGGCAAGGCCAGTCACAATGTATTGAAGTGCTTTGACTTGATGTGCCAACAGCCACCGCTTGCCTATTTCTGTCCCCAAAGGAACAATAAGGTAGCGTGTCCCCCCCCCCCCCCCCCGCAGAATAGGCCCCAGGATTGGATTGCTTTCGCTCTGTGCTCATGCATGAGCCAAGCAAAGGGCAGGAATCACATATTATTGTTGGAATCCCACAGGATACAGTGTGAGGCGAGAAACCCGGCCTCTTTCCCCATCAAAAAACATTGCACCCAGCCACGCACACGCAGCTTCACTGGCATACAGGCTCACAGTGACACCCCCCTTTTTTGCAAAACAACAATGATAAACCAAAATCCAATCTCACAACAGAGACAACTCCTATTGGAGTGACAAATGTTCAGGGGCCATCTCTTGCTAGCTTTCCAACTGTTCTATTCATTACCGTTACCTCTCTCACTTATTCTCCTCAGCTGCCGCCGCCGTCTCCTCTCCCGGCATGAAATAGACACTCCAGGAAGTACATTTTGTGCAACCGCTGCTCCAGCTGATTTCACAAATGATGGTGAAATGGCCAATAGTGCGAAGGGGTAAATGGAAAAAAAGATGGCTGTTCCCCCCCCCCCCCCCCCTACGACCTTATTCCTCCACACTCCTTTTTCATAGATAACAGGGGATGATTAGAAAACAGCAGATGGGAGGGCCAACATTAACCTCCACCAGGGCCATGGTGAATTTAGTTAGAAGACTCCCCCGCATGAACTCCATTCTGAGGTCACACACAGACATAAGTACACATGCATTCGGACTTTCTGAATCCTATTTTGACAATAGGCTGTTTTTCTTTGACAGGTCAATTTCAGGACTGATGGTTCAGATGTACGGCTTACGTGTGAAAAAAGGGAAATCTTAGTCAATATAGTCTGTTCAGCCTTTGTTATTTTTGGATTATATGGCTCTGGTGGGGAATGTGCCCTCTTGCCTTCTCCACATGCAGCATCCATCCTCGTATATCTATGCACAGTCTCACTGCATCCACTCTCAATAAGATTACCTTTTAGATTGCCCCAGTTGAGAAAGACTTCCATCTCAAATTACATTTCCCTTTGGGACGATTCTATTTTAGAGACAGATCGCCATTCGGTAGCACTCCAATCACTGGCACTCAGGAGGTTATTTAACAAGTTCCTCAGATTGTAAGTGACATGTTATTTGCCGTTTTGGAACACTATGGACAAATGGGAAGTCTGCTCTTACCCTCACAAGACTAATCCAACTGGATGAATTGTTATTCTCTTCAAATACTGCAGTGAATGCACTGAACCTCGGGGGTACAGCCTGTTCATTTGGTGACCTCGTAAGAATCCAAAAAGGGATATTTGAAGTTTATTTCACTTAAGGGCAATCTCAGTCCCTTTGTACCGCAAACATGTTCACCTAAGGTTGCTCTTTAGAAACAGCACAGATGTACATTGTTCACCAGGAAGGCTTGGGGGTACTGTTTGAACGATCCGTGTGACAACAAAACAGCTTCACCAGCACAATTTCCCTCACATGGATGTAACATGACACTGCGGCACCGTGTTGTAATGCCCTCGAAGTTCTGTTGCCTCTCGGAAGTTAAAAAATGCCCACCCGCCTTGTGACGTCACCGAGAACGCTTGGCGGCGGTACCGCATCAAGACAGAAAGCACTCCTTTTTTGGATTCATGCTAAACCACCAAAGGGATTGATGGTATTGTGAATCTGTTTCTAGGTGTTAACATAAACATGCCTCTCTTGTTTGTTTGCCGCTGGGGATGATGCCCACAATCAGTTTCTGTATTTACATTTGAGCTGCCGAAACATTTACGCTGCTCGTCTCAATTGATGCCGTTGGATCGGGGCTTAAATTACTCATTACTCTTTCTATTGATGCATACACAATAAAAGCCCTTCATCTGATACTGCACCTGTGTCTGATTTTGTTCTGTTGACTGCACGATACTGGGAAGAAATTGATCTATCGTATCAGAGTGTGGTGAGCCTGAGTAATGTCCTGCCATGAGACAAGTAATGAGCATGGGAGCAGAAGCTGCAAATATTGCAATTATTGGTGTTTGCGTTGATATTTCGTGAATGATATCACCGTGGCGATGCCGAGATGAACATGTGCGGCAAACAAGGATAGAGTAATTTAAAAGCGAATGCAACAGCTGAGATGTGGTGTTCAGAGGGTGGGAAGTAGTATTTAAGGAAATTACAATTAGGTTTAGCAGTACATTATGCATTATTTGCTTGATGGATTATTGTAGTTATCACACAACGCTACAGAGTTCAGCACCATTGCGAAAACTATTTGATGCAGCTCTAAATCTTGATACATCGTTAATCCTTCGCAAGCCACTTTAGTTGTTAGCTGAATTTAGCTGCTCAATAGAAGGAATTAACTGCACTTGTAATTTTTTTTTTGTTTTTGTCAGTGACTTTGAAAAAAGCACCTTGATCTTGATCACCAGAAACTTGATGTTCCTTCATCTGTATTAAGGTAGTATTGGCTCTCTTGTTTGTTTGCTGCTGGGGAAGAACATCTAATTGCTGTTTTGTAACAGTTTGTTTCTGTATTAGTTTTCATGTCTTTCTTGTTTTAGCTGTTATATTACACACGCTCACTCACACTCGACACAATTACATTATTATTATTTATTTTTTTCTTTCTTTCTTTGTTTTGTTGTAATGTAATATGTTATGCATATTTTATTTTTTCTTTGTCATTTTGTAAAATTTTAATATTATATAGGTGGAGGCTTCAAATAAGCCAAGTTGGCTTTCTGTCTCTTCCTGCACTGTGATATTCATTTATTTCTGTTATGTTTGATTATTTAAAATGTTGTTGTTTGAATTGTGCAAATAAATAACTAACTAACTCTGTTCATGAAATGGATCTAATGCATGTATTTAATTAAAGGGGGACTCCTCTAGTTTCACAAATATGTCTGTTTAGAGGTCTTTGGGAGGACAGCATATATGAAAATATGAATATAAAGTCTTCTGTGATTCCAGAGAGAGCTGATGAATCGAACAAAAATGTAATTTAAGTCACCATCTGTTGGGTCTTGAGACTACAATTTTGAAAAATGTGGGGTGTGGAGTTGGAGCTCACCAGACCTCTGTGGCCTACTCCTCAACTCTGTTTCAGGCTAGCTGCTCGAGGCTACATTAGCTTATTACTAGCATAACACAAGTGAATCTCTGACTATACTGACAGCATTCATGATGTATCGTGGGTAATGTAGGCAGGAGGAAGAATTCATGGACGAAAAATGTTGACATCTCCGGTTCTGCGGCATCGACTTAGAACACGTTATTTCCAACTGTGCATTGTGAGTAAAGCTACACTATACAGCAACATCAATGCTAAATCTGTTGAGTAGCCTACTTTTTAAAACTTGCCATTACCAGCCAGCACTACTTCAGAGACTTTGGCGAATGCTGCAGGTTGTAACGTAGTGGAGTAAGAAGTACAAAGTTGAATAAAATGGAAACACTCAATTAAAGTACCTTGAATTAGTACTTAAGCAAACATACTTAGATACATTCCACCACTGATGATAATATTTACTCTTACCAGTTCTTATCAAAACCATACAATTTACTGCTTTTTGTTAAGAGGTAATATTGGGCAGGAATGAGTTCAGTGTATTGGTCCGGCCCTCCACAACAGTCCTTGTTTCTCATGTGGCCCCTTGGGAAAGATAATTGCCCACCCCTGCTGTGTGATGAAGAGCATCCTAGTCTCCTACAAACACCACAATAGAATATCAACAAGCACAATGTTATGACCTGCTATCCCTCTCCACTTTGTGTTTTCTGCACAGCTGCAGATTGGTTTAAATCCATAAATGCAGAAAATCAACTTTTGCTTCGTGCTTCTCTGCAGCAGAACTGACGCTACGGCTATAACTTTCTCATCTAACTTTGAATGACAGACGACGCTTTTTCGCCGACGCCATCTTGGCGTTTGGCGGTCGCCATCGCGGCCCTGTAAGCAACCGTATTGACACGAAAGGGCCAAGCTAAGTGTAACTAAATGCTGAACAAGACATTTTTAATCACATGGTAGCCACGCCCCCTCAGCATTCCCGGCTTCATCGCCAATTTGAATCGAAATGGGACCATGATTTACGAAATGAACATCATGCTGTATTGAAGGAGGCTTGTAACTAAACTCATGTTTACTGATGTAATAAATACAGTGAGAAGTAGGGTCATGTGCTCATGCTTTTATAAAACTGCACTAATTCGGCAGCCAGAGGACTCGTCTGTTGGCTATTAGAAAGAATGCAAGTTTAGGCACTTCCGCTTTGGGTTCACTTTCTTCTCTCCGATTATCCATTTGGGAAATATGAGGGGAAACTGTACATGTGCAGTCAAAGAGGAAACCCAGCCCTCTACGAGAAATCCAATCGATAAGCAATAGAAAGGAGTACAAGCAGTCGTCACCGAGGACCAAAGTGTGCTGATACCAGTGGCTCTGGTTCGATCTATTGCAGCATGTCTGCGGTTAATGCGTTTCAGTCACTCCAAACTTCCTGAGTAATTTAATGGAAAGGTTAGGCAGTATTTTTTCCGGCACACTCTTTGCTCTCAACAGCATTATGCATCAAATGTTGAAAGCATTATCAGTAAAATACTAAAAGGCCAGGAGGTGCTGATGCAGTGCTGTTAGCAGGCGAGTAAAACAATTAAGGCAGAGCTATAAATAACAGCCCAGCTGATTTAAGTTGAATACAAAGTCTAAATTCAGTTTTACTGTCAGCTGCACTTTAGCTGAGGCTTCCGCTCCATCACATTAAACTTGCAGCGTACGTCTTAGCTTATGGTGAAAACCAAAACCAACCAATCTCCTGCGGAACCAGCGCGTGTTTCACATCACGCACTCAAGGCACCAAATTAGCGGTCGCAATCACGCACGCGTGGGGTCATTTTAAATACATACTGGAAAGTGAAACACTGTTCCAGCAAGTCAGTCGGTGTGGTCGGAGCAGTCAGCAGAGTAGTGGAGCAGCACTGCTGGCATTATTTGCTGAATCAATACCAACCAGATTATGTGAAATATCAACCTTCAAAAATGCGCCGTGCGACTGAAAATTCAACAAGGTCAACTATCTGAACTGTGTGTTTTGCAGATTTTGCCAAAGCTATAAATAAAGTCACATAAAAAAAAAGAAATCAGGAAAAGTAAACCTAATTTGAATAAGAAATTTGTAATTGTCACACTAATGGCATTCTAGTTTAGAAAACAGTTTGTACCAACCACTAATTGATCGTGTTATTATTCGGCCATTTAATTACACTGATACGAAGTGTAATTAAAACAACAAGCTTCCTCGATATTTATAAAAGCCAAATGACATCGTCTGAATGTCAACCGGGCTGTTACACTGCAGAGCGGGATCTCAAATCTCCCCTTGAAAAGGCTAAACATAGCTTCGGCCCTACCAAAATGCCAAAGAAAGCAATCAAAGTCAACAAGGTCCTGTGACTAAACACCCCTCGCACAGTGATTAAAATAAATACCAAACAAAAACAAAAAAAATGTCCCTCATGAGGAGACTTCAGTTTGAGCAAATAATTTTGTGGGCTTGGGGCAATTTATGAGGTACTTGGCCTGTTGGTGCTCTCAACTGCGCCGGAAGACCTGGTCAGTAAATCCGAGGGCTTCGCTCTCTCATTCGGAGATAAATAATTATAAAAAACAAAACAAAAGGGCTTCGCTGCACACGGTTTAATTAAGGGCTTCTGGGAATTATAATCAACGCTAAAAGAGATATGCCACGGTGATGAAGCATGAATCCATAACGCAGGAGACCAGACGGCACGACCAATCTAATGCATCTGCGATATTGCTCATCCGGTACACAAGTGAGTGTGTGTCTGCAAGTGTGTGTGCAATCATGTGTGTGTGTGTTTGCACAGCTTTAAAACTTTCTGAGACTGTCAAAGTAGTATGGAGCTGATTTCATCTTTGGTGTTTGTGTGCTGTTGGTGCAGCCATTCAATGCTCATTAGCATCAGCTTTTGTGGGTCGTTGCTGTTAGCAAATGTCAGCATGTTAACATACGAATCTAAGAACAACGTTACAACATTATATCTTGTTGCTAAACATCAGCATGTCTTCATTGGGAGAATGTCATCAGCCCTTTTTTTCTAAAGATGTGTATTATGCACAAGGACTTATTTATTCGGCTTGAGATATCCGGATTGTTGTTTTTTAGAAACATCAGCATTGAGAAATAAAAGTTAATCTAAGGTGTGTTTGCATAGTTTTTGAAGCTCATTCTAGCAGTGACTATTCAGATACTTAGAGAGATAGATAGATAGATCGGTACTTTATTCATCCCCAGGGGGAAATTAGTATGTTACAGCAGCAAGACACACCAAAAAGCAAAGTAACAGAGTAACCAAAATATTAAGTGTTAAAAAATGCACAATATATACAATAGAATAACAGAGCATGACAAATTAAATATCAGAATATATAATATATAAGATAAAACACAAATGCACAGTATATACAATGAAATAGAGTAGTGTGAAATTCCCGACTCATAATGAATATCTTTTGGCAAATTACAAGGAGACAGCCTTGATGGATCTATAAAACCAGAATCATTACCATAATGTATTGCCTTTTTACATTAGATTACATTTTGAGAAAGTTGAAGATCCCGACAGTTACCGTTATGCGACAGCAAAAACCTCTGCCAAGTCCCCAAATCAATGCAGACAAGGAGCAATGCCAGCACTTCCACCAGGGCAGGAGCTGAAGGTCTGCGTGAGGAGCTGGATTTCCTCATTCATTAAAATGAAGACATTCTCGGAGATGGGAGTGGAAATACAAAATGCAAAGTGACAGCCAGGCATCAGAATTAGCTTGCATTCATGCTGCTTCCTCAGGAGAGTCAACAGTTTGTTGCGCTTGCTTAGCTTGCACAATATTCAGGGACATCAGGTGCTGTGCAATCACAGAAGTGAAGCTGGACGAAAGTGAAAGCTTTTTTTTTAGAGTTGCTTATCCAGCAGCAATGTTCAGCATGAATGTGGCCTGAGAGAGTGCTGTATATTCAACTGCCAGTAAAACAATTAAAAAAAGGTCCACATGAAATGAAACCAATTAATATTAACTTATTTATTATGGCTCCCATTCCAAATTCGCACATGAATTTCCTTATTGCCAATCAACTTTGTGATATTACTGTAAGTGGTACAAAATGAATTAGTCAGCAAAGAGCTGGACAAAATATTCAAACCATTCATAATGATGCTTCTATGTGAATAGAGCACGAAAGCAAATGTCCTAAAAAAGTGTATGGACTTCCTCTACAAAACAGAGGTATACAGTACCATGCTATAACAAATGCACTTCCTACATGGACTGTAAAGTTATACTTAAATAAGTGAGCTAATGTTAATGTTACTCTTTGTGATCAGTATTAGGGCTGATTTGAAATCCATGGCAGAGCATATAAAGTAGAACTAAAGCCGTTTCCATGAACGCTGATCGAACCAGTTCAAAAATATAGAACAACTTACAAAAAATGTTAAAGGAATAAAAGCCAAATTACCTTAAATGCTATGTTGTGACCTGCTATATTGTTGTTGTTGCGGTTTGAAGTTTAAAGATGAAGGATTGACGGTTCCTCTAAAGTTTGAGATAATTCTACTCCTCAAGGGAAATAAATCATTTGGAATCCATTGGGTGAGCGTAAAAAAGTGCATCGTCACAAAGGAGAAAACACGAGAGACACAAGAGCTCTCAGGGTGATGTCAAATAATGAATTGCTGTTGACCTGCAAGACCTGCAACAGTTAATAAAAGGTTTTTATTGAATGGAAAAAGGGTGGAAATGGGACTACATCATCTACAATTTTGCCTGAACACTTAAACTACATGTGGAATACAGAGACCACAGCAATAGCAAATAAAAAAGCTTCGCAGTTCAGGGTCTGGGAGCCAGAAGCCAAAGTGGCTAAAGTGCAATGTTGGGAAAATGTAGTTTTATACATTAGATGTAAGCTCTTAATGACATGTGTACTGATGACTTTCTCTTGGATTTTTAGTTTTTTTTTTAAATCCAACAGTTCGTTAGTGCACAAAGGCTGTAGCTGCACCACTGTAGACGGAACATTATTGATTGAGCTCTCGAACAAAAACATTGATCAGAATGGCACAGAGAACACACGGACGCAAAAGAAAAATTTCAATTCAACGGCAGCAAAGGTTTTAATCAGCTGATGTAAGATGAGCCAGATCCCATTGTGCATTATGGTATTGATGTCAGTCATTCATGGGAACGCTCGGTTATATTGATTACAATGCTTCCCACAGATGTGTTATGTTTACTGCCAGCACTGAAGTCATTACTTTTACAATTCACCACTGCTGAAGAAATGCATTCATTCCCCATTTGCAATAAAAAAGGAAACTTGCGGGAAAATAATTAAAAATGGTAAAATGAAAGAAATTAAATTGTTTTTCCAAAGAATCTGAAACATAATTTTAAGTGTATATTACTTTAATATCCCATTGAGCACCACCCAGGGAAAATATTGCCTTCAGCAACGATGATATTAATGCAGTTCTTTCTTTTTTTCTTCTCAGATGTTTCTAATCCACTCCTTCAGCATACATCAAATCCTGCCAGTGGATGCACTAAATATGAAGAAAAGCAATCATTTGTGGCCACAAAATGGATTTTCTTATGAAATGCTGGAGAAGTATACGTACCTTCCCTTGGCGATTTTCTGCAGATATTGTAATATTATGCTTTAAAGTTGGTGTGCTCCTCACATTTCCAGTATGTCAACAACTGGGTGCATACATTATGTCTATGAACTATGTATTAAGACATTTTTTAATCAATATGCTAATTTAGTCAATTGCATAATACACTTAGGGGGGAAAAAAAACAGTGAAAAATAAGAATACAACTAGACATATGTAGTTTATTTTCTTAAAACAGAACTTAATTGAATGATAAAGGTATCGTTATTATACTGGAAATGTAAGCGACAGAATTCCAACTTTTTCATGTAAACTTTACAGTGATATTTGTTGTGTTTACTTTAAATTAAACATTACATGATGTTACAAGGGCTAAAAAGCTGAAGTGCAGCGTATTTAATGCTCTCTTAATTTCCCTTAATTTGGCTCTCGTACCTCAACGTAGGACCCTTAATGCGCACACACTTAACTGGACAAGCATTGCTTGTCACACACACACACGTCCTCTGCATACCCAGGGGGATTTCACCAGCATTAAATCTGAATATGATCATTTTAATGGGCTAATTACGTCCTATAGTCAGTTATTCATGAGCATCCTTCTCTTAGGCCAAAGACCAGGAACCACATGTCTAAAAGATGTCTAGCTGATATACAGCCCGGAGCTGCTCTGGTGATGAATATTACGAGGAGACAGAACACAAACAATATTGTTTTGAACTTTAACACCAGACTGGGTTCTTTTATATCATCATAATTTATATGCCCTTATCTCTATAAAATCATAATGTGCACCATCACACCTTTTCCCCACTCGTCTGCTGTGCCATCTATATGAGCATAATCAGGTTATCATTTGTACTTGTGGTGTTTGCTTTTGCAGATATGGTACATGCAAAGGAATAGATCCCTTTGTTGTTTTTGCTATACCAGTGGATGGAGTCTTGATGTCGTGAGCAAGCATGCCAATTAACTAGCATAGTAGCATTGAGTATTTAAAAAAAAAAAGCCGAGTGGACAAAGTGCAGTGACACATGGCACTGGCAGACTTTCAAATCCATCTGCGCAACTTCAAGGCAAACCCCAGATGCATCATTTTTTTGTCAGACAGCAACCTCCATTAACTCAACATGTGCTGTCCTCCTTTACTCTCACGCAAAGGAATTCATGATACATCAGACGTCTTCACCAGAGCAATGAAATAAGCTGACAAAGCCCAAATGTAGGACCAACAAAGCATTTTTCATTCCAAGTCATATTTTGTTCTCTGCACAGCTGTGAGGGATTGTACAACAGCTTTACATTTTCTCCTGCAGCTGTACCAATGAAGGTTTTCCAGTTGGAAATAATTCCTCATTTTTATATGCACACAACAGGAGGAAATGATTTGTCGAAATGAATGTCATCTCATTAAGTCCAGCGTAGGCGATAGGATCTTCTCTGCTGGTCTGAGCTTCTGCCGAGATATATTGTTCCGCAGCTCCCTTTTTAAGATCTCAATCTCTTTCCTTCTACTGCATTTTGTTTTTTTTACATTCACGGCATCCGACTAATGTAATGCACTGCTGGCTTGCTTCCACATGACAATTTATAACACCGATAGCTCCGGCCGCTCCATGCATATCAAGTAATGCTGATTTGTTGTATTGGCTACTGCCTTGGCTACTGCCTCTCACTGCACTGTTTTTTTGCTCTCCCTACCTCCCTTACTGCTCCCCCCAAATGGTTATAAGTGTGGTAAAACACAGCACTAGAAATGGCTGAGAGGTGATGAAGTGGATGATTGGTAGAAAAATACCAAAAATAGCATAAACACAAAACAGAAGTAGCACTTGAGCAAAATAGAGAAATCTAGTCGCAAGTAAATGCAATTGAGCAAATGCTGAAAAAGTCTGAAATGTGTGTGTGTGTGTTAGTTTTGACATGAATGCGCATACACATATTTGGCGCCTTAATACATGTGTATACATGTGACACATACGCGTCTGTGTACATATGTACGTGTGAATATAAGCACATAGTTTACAGTGTAGATTGTGAACACAGTCATTTTCACAGATTCCAGTGTTGCCTGGATAACTCTGGATGCTCGTCTAACGAATGGAAAGAAGTTTGGTTGAAGTGGGGGTTGCCTTCCCTTTTGGATCTATGGTGAAAAAAAAACATGAAGTTCCCAATATAATTCCTTACCAGTGGCGAAAACATGATAGTGTCCTTTAGGCTTCTCTTCCAGTGGAGAAAATGTGCCCTTTAAGCTGCCTTTCCAGTGGGGAAAACATGATAATGTCCCCTTTAAGCTTCCATTTCAATGGTGAAAAGTCCTTTCCAGTGGATAAATCATGATATAGTGACCTCTAGGGTACCCTTACCAAGGAGAAAAAGTGATTATGTGCTCTTTAGACGGCCCTTCCAGTGAAGAAAACACAATGCAGTGCACATGGGAGCCATTTGGAATTGGAAATGAGTGGTGCCGAAATGATAACAATCCACATTTTGCAAATGAAAACTGTGTGCACGCACAATTTTAAGAACAGTAGGTTAAAGTTGAACCAGTTCTGTAAACTTTGATGGATGTTTTCAACAGACGGTTTGGTTGACAATTTCATCATTGGCCGTCTTATTCTCTTCCAAATAAATTTGGCTAGCCTGTTCACAACACATCTTTTCTGCCAGCTTGTTTGTTGCTCTGTTGCACATAGTTAGTAACACAAATCACTTTTACAACAGCAATTTTATCATAACCAATCGAACCAATGGCCAAAGCTGCGTGATTTTCCCTTCAGCTAAATGGTGGTTAAGCAATGGAACTTTAGCCTTGTGAGGACAGACTGAACCCTCTAACATGCTCTATGAGTTTGGCTGAAATTGGCATGTACTCTCTTCTGCTCACAGACCTTAATAACATTGGGCCTCTAATGGACTCTTTAGTCTTAGGAGAGAGGAATGGGAACGCACACTCCAGTGCTGCATAACGCACTGATTGACATCGAAACATATGCAGGCAACAACAACTGTACTTTGCAATTTCTGCGGTATGCTAAAGTGTTGTTCGTAGTTTCTTCTCCAATGATAAAATAACAGTATGAAACGTCTGCCTCAGCTAGGTGGTTCAATGAACGTCAAGCAGCTATTTTTACATTCGCTGCTTTCCTCTTCAAGAGCAAATGTCAGCAGTTCACTGTTTGGAACACAACCGCCTCCTCTGAACAGATGCATCTGTATCCTGGTCTATTAGTTAAATGGATCATCCACGACTGCAGCTGTCACGAGGCAAAAGGCATCTGGACTGGAAGCGAGCCAAGGAAAACTGCTGCATCACCAGGCCATTTTCAGCAGGAATATCCACCTTCCTGTTTTGCTCAGAACATCACAAATGGTTTCTGGCGGATTCCCATGTTAGACTGCGTTACGTTCAAAGCTATGTAATGATTTATAATCAAAAAAATGAATAATATTTATGGTCCTTAAGTCCTATGATGTACCAGTTACTCCAAGGCCCTTTCGACATTAGCTAAACCTGCCTGACGAAAGGTAGTTCACACTTGAAGCTATAGGCTTTGGCCGTCGTATTCATTGTCCACATGGAATGAGAATGTGGCACCTGGAGGGTTAACAATTCTGAAGTCAAGAGCCAGAATAATTGTCACTTCCAATTCCAAACTAGAAGGAATGTGGCGATTTGGATGCCACTCAGTGACAGAGCCGGAGAGAGAGAGAGTGCTTGGACGGGGGCCCAGGAACAAAAGGTTAGCCCCCTATAAATAGCACCGATAGCGCTAGCAGTAATGGCAGGAATGGTTGGAGGAGGCTAATTTGTAGTGATGTTCAGTCAAGGAGTGCTCCGATCTCGCTGCACTCAGCACCTTCGAGAGTTTGGACCCGTCACCTCTTGCCTCCCGTGTCTCAGTGTCTTACCTATTTGCCATTCTGCGTAATTGTCTGTCTTTGTGCTGGGGAACTGTCTGCAACTATCACAGGCACAGCTAACACAGTAGACAGGAAGAGAAAGAATCTCATAAATATGTCGCAGGTTCTGCGTGTGGCATTGAGAGTCCTCAAGCACTATTGTCTTCTGTAGTAGGTAAAGAGTTGACAAGTGCTCCGCAGTGAAATGCACATCTGTGAGTTGCAGTGTAAGTATGCGATACTGAATATGCGAACGTTCATGTATAGATAGTGCACATACCTGACTATACATGCCTTCAATATCAATGCATCGAACCATTGCTTCATTGTTTTTTTTCTCTTTCCTGCCACAATCTAACGAAGCACAATGGATGAATAAACCAATGCTTTATGAATAAATTCATATTTTTTGCACAACCCCCCACAATGGAAACAGCAGCAGTGTTACTATTGGATCATATATGATCATATATTGAGATCATATATGGACGCAGTTTTATCAAATACAATAAAGAGAACAGCAATGTGCAATACATCTATAAAATATATGCCATTATCCACAGTGTGTGGATAACTGGTGGAGGCCTGAGGTTCAGTCATATCTTACCTTTATGTGTTTGAAACTGAAATAATTCAATTCAGCATGGCTCATGAGGGCGTCTACCCCTGATTACACTCACTGCTGCCCATCAGGATTGTTTACTGCATCAGTCTGCTATTGTGAGCAATAGAAAAAGAGAACGAGAGCTATGAATCAGGAAATCTCGGATACCCTGACTGTAATGAACCTCCTATAAGGGCTCCTGGGTAATTCAATCGCCATTCGGAAACAGCTCTCTCTCTCTGCAGAACGCGCATTTCATCTGGCCTGCATCGAGATCCGTCCCCATGTCAGTAAACGAGCCGGCTCTGAAAGCGGCAGTAGCATTAGCTATTGGGCGGGCATCGGGCCTAACTGTGCGGATAACCTTTCAGCCGCGCTAACACCGGGACATTCGGCGAGAGCATCCCAGCGTCGATTGGATTGGTGAGGCAGACCTCGTTTCATAAACTTGCCTTCTCAGTTTGGTAATTGTTACCATTATGACTTGACAACACTGCATTTCAAGTGAAGCCCTTGCTCAGTGGCATGAATATTCCACTCGCTGTTCTCACCAAACTGTCCCAGGAGAGCCAGTGCTCATCGGCCCTGAATGTGTGTGTGTGTGTCTGCTCAGCCATTGTGGCTGATGGCCGTCATGCTGAAATGTGCCGAAAGACTTGACTTGAAACTGGGTAGATATTCACTTCGAGAATTAAATGAGCTGTTGTAGCATGAGAGAAGCTGTGAGTGGCAAGAAGTCATTGTGGGAGGGTCGCTTATGCCTCTTCACTGCTGTTTGATGTGATGTTTAAGTGTTTGCAGTTAATCTTTCTAACTCAAAGCATGTAGGGTATTTTAAAAGTTACGAGTTAGGTCCTTAGTTATTAAACAACAGATTTCTATCAGAGTTTCACTTTGTATTATCCATCATGCAGGAATAATAAAAAGCCAAATATAAATCTCTAGTCACATTGTTAGTACGTAACAATTAAAATCAGCTGTAAGTGCGCACTCAAACATTAATCTTTGAATGATCACATGCTCATAACAAGTGCAGTGGAATATAGATGGATTAAAATAGACTGAACATTCTACTTAAATGCGTATGCAATGGTACAATATGCTGTATGGTTTTGAAAAAAGACAAGTTATGTTCGGGTTCTAACAGAAGACAAAACATTTTCATCTGAGTGATTGACATTCACATTTTGAGGCCTTTTATGTCGACACAGTGCTACAAATGCTGCTATGTAGTGCATGTTCCTTAATTGGCCCAGTTTTTGGAGCTCGAGTTATTTTCTTTTGTGAGTGAACACAATCAAAAGCCTATTTCATACCTTGACATGGTTTGCACTCTGCTCATAACAAGCTTGAAGTTACATTCAGGGTTAAGCGGCCTTCCACCAAGTAATGCGCTGATGAATAAGTAAACCTTCACATTATGATACAGAGAGTCTGCACTGTCTTTTGGGTTCTTTGAAGAATTCGGCAAATGAAATCGGATTTGTAAATGATTACAATTACAACATTCTGAACCTTATTTTGTTATGGTTTCACCCAATTAATTTCTCAAGGCCAAATTGGCAGTTCATCCTTGTGCACATTGATCTCACCACAACGGAGTGCAAATGTGAAATGAAAAGACATGAATAGAAAAAAGGCCTTTTGTCTGTTTTTCTCTTATACCCATTGCCAAGGCCATTCTGTGAATCAGCCTTTAATGCCCATTGTGTTTTGGAACACAAAAAAAGAAAAACTTGAATATACATAACATAAATATACTTTTGCCCTGAGCTAAATGCTTTAATTCATGTAATATTATGAAAAAACCCAACCGCAGACAACATTTTCACTCAAATCTACAACAAAATGATGATAAACAATCCCAGTCAAACTTGTATGTTATAACGCATATTAGATATAGACCGATATCATTTGCAACAATCACCCATTTGATCCCGGAATGATCTTCAGCAACGCTGAACAGCATAAGTGAGTGTCCAACATGGATGGATTGATGGATTGTAAACCAACAAGCCAGGATTCATGTCATCTGAGTAATGTGCCGCAAAACACAAGCCAACACAATCCAATTATAGTTATTGTAGAGGATATTGAGGCGTTATCCAACACTGACTTCTGTCCTTGGTGCAAGTCGCCACCAGCCCATCTTCTTCCATGCTCCACATGCTAATAGACTATTCCAACAGCATCGGCTGAAGGAAATGAAGCATTATCTAAAAGTACAATAGCTCTCGCACCAAACCATCAATGACTTGCGATGGCCACATGAAGTGCATGTAAGTCATGTCCAGTTTATCCCAAAGAATTTCAATTACTGCACACATTTCTGATGTTATGCTGTTAATATACAAATACAGTGTGCAATTTAACTCGAGGGTTTCCCTAAAAAAAGAAAACACCTCATCCAGAATTCAAGAGACGCACTCTCTCTCACCTGTGTTAAAAACAAGGTTTGAACCATGCTCCCATGTCGACTAATGGGCCATCCATCTATATGCTGACGCGGGAGCACAAAGAGCACCATTTCCCCTGTTCTATCTACTTGTTCCCAGAGTTCTCTCGCCTCTTTACGCTGTGAATGATAGCACCCGAGTGGCTTTGTGGGTGATAAATAAATCTTGCAGGAAATAGACACTGGATCTTGAATGGGAGGGTCCAATGCAATGGGAAAAGAGATCAATGAGTCTTTTAATTACCAGCGTGGCTACAGAGCACTGTCGGGTTCAGTGTCAGCTGCTACAGGCACTAGATATATTACACTGACTTTACCAAGCAGATATTACAAAGTACATTCAAGTGTATTGATAATCATTTGCCTTTTTGGAAGTTTGGGATTCATTACGCTTGCACTTGTGAGTGATGAATGCGAGTGTTGAATATTTAACATCTCATAATCATGTTTATTTTTCATTGCCTTACACCTTCTGTCTGAAAGTGGGGAAATGTAATTTGACTGCTCTAATCACCAACTTTATAAATGTCTGCGCTGTGGTGTTATGTTGTTATCGAGTACATAATTGAAACCTCGTTTAACAAGTTTTAACTTTGAATGTGCTTTGAAGAGCTGTTGATGCAACATTTTTGGGGAGAAAATGACAAAATATGCATAATTAACCAGTACTTAGGTCAACATATTGAAACAATTCTGAATTATGTATGCGGTGCAGTCTTTCTGCATCCTGGCATGAGAGTTCCTTTTGTCAGATCGCCTCTCTCTCTCTCCAGCTCGCTCTCCCCCCGTCTCTCACTCTCTCTGGCTCCATGCGGTTCTTCCAGGGGAGAGGAATCAGCTCATGTTAAGACCTCACAGTTGTGATGAAAAGGGTAATCATCCTGTCACTGTGTGCAGCTAGATGAGCACTTTTAGATTTTGAGAGCTTCAGCTAACACCAATGACAGGCCGGGTCACTGTAGTCAGGAGAGAGGGGAGATAAGAGGGGGGAGGGGGGGGAGAAGGAGAAGAGATGAGGTGGCTATCGGCAAAAATATCAAATGGTGAAGTCCTATTTGTACAGGATTTTTTTTTTCTCATGCTATAAAATTTACAAAAAAAAAAAAAAAGACATTTGAAAAAATGTCTGGGTTGTAAAAGCTACTATTTAAATTACTCTGGACACATGTGTAACGTAGAGCAGATATTTTGAAATGTCACAGCGAAAAACGTCCAATGTCAATACGGCAAGGCCTTATTCAAACAATACATATGAAAGTGATGTCACATCAGAGGGCCCCCCCCCCCCCTCTGTCTCCAGGTAACAGAGCAAAAAGGGACGGGTCAATAGGCTGCATCCGGGGACAGTCGCGGCAAACAGAGTGTAGGACAAAATGCGATCGGCTCTCTCTACCGTACGCTGATGGCATCAGACATGGATGGGCAGATCTCACGGTGTCACGAGGGACTACACTTTCCACCTGTGTGAATATTTGTGATTGTACGTACGTGTGCAGGATTGCACATGTGCTCACACAGCTGGGGTTAGAGGGCCTGCCAGTGACCGACTTTTCTCTCGGACATCGCATCATTTCAGCATATTGCCATGCCCATTTCCCCTCAACGTCCTGGGCAATTAAATCCGGGGCAAAGGCATTGAAAATAATTGGAGTGCCTTCCATTTGCTGCTCTGGTAGCCACAGATGGGCTGATGAGAGCCACTGGTGTTCTTAATATATACATCAGGGTCAGTTCACGCAAAGGAAAAAGACAAATATTCCCATCAACTGCTTGATGTATGTAACCATGCAGATCGTTTCGGTTGTATTGTTTGTTTGTTTTTTCAAACAGTGTCCTGTTCACTCTGGATAACCCACAAGTCTCATCTGAACAATTACCATATGGGAGGACTAGTTTGTGGTTTGGCTCGATGAATGTGAATGTTTGCCGCCAAATAAAAAGATCTCTTGGGTTCAGCCCGTCATCCTCAGGCCGTCGAGACAGAAGACAAAAGGAGAGAAAAAAATCCCTCTCCTTGAACTATAGAAGACCTCGCATGTGGAGCTTAAACTAGCATTTCAATAAGATTTTTGAAAGTGACTCGTAATGCCAGCTTTCTGATTATTGTCTTCATTGTGGTGGTTTTATGTCTGCGTTGTGTTGTATTTCAGCCTTCTATTGAATGTTTTATAGGTTTTATTGCTTCAATCTTTTTTTACTCTGGTAGAATTTATGTCTTTTAGGGACTCTGCTTTGCTCTGCTATGAAACATATGTCGTGTAAATAGTCTTCATTAATATTGTGATTGGTGGATTTGTAGCAGGTAGTAGTGAGGGAACTTTAAGAAGTTTAAGGACACACTTTCTCCTGTACACACAAACACAAGCAGAGGGTTTGGACTTTACAGATTCTGAACATTACACAACTTTGCGTCTGACCCCAAATGGCGTGAACTTTGCGTCTGACGCCAAATGGCGTGAGTGAAGGCAGCACCGTACATACAGAAATGACATTCTGTGTTGACTCATGAATAAACCATTGTATGCATACGTGTCGGCCCCTCAACTCCCTGCCAGCGGAGCTGTTTATTATTCATTGTGGCGGTAAGGACATTAACGCAAATGAATGTGGAATATGTATACGTCTCGGAAGAAATAGAAGATATAAACGCAGTAGATGAGTTTTCCATGTCAAAGATTGAGGTTAGCACTGATTAAAATGTGTGCAATTCCCAGCGGGTTCCATTGCAATTATTTGTTTGTAAGGATAAGTCATAAACTTCAAAAATGAAATCCGTCCTAATGAAGAAAAATTGCTCCCGCGGAGGAGAGGCAAGATTAGAGCAGATTTGTCCGCCTTAATTGCACAATTCATAAGTAGTTCACACACATTGTGGGTTTTCTTGGGAGAAATCTGCCATAAAAAAATAATGAAATCTAGTATTGTGCCTATTCTCCTCTTATAAGTTCAAAAGTGATGCTCCGAACAAAGCTCAAGCTTTTGACTTGATTTGAAACATATTTATATCATTCATACCTTAATAAGTCAAGAAATGGAGTTTTTTGGCTCACTTCAACAAACTAATCCAAATCCAAGACTCTGCAATCCCCTCTAAATTACACCTGCCAAGAAGCATCTACCGATAGCAGCAGTGTGTGCACAGGAATGAATATCCTGTCTTTCTTTTTCTTGTTGTTGTTTTCCTGGAGCACAGATGTGCTGTTTTGGCAGCGGCTGCAACTGCCTGTACCTCAGTGCATCTGCCTGTACCTCAGTGCTCAAGGATTAACTGGGACAACTGAGAATAATTAACCATGCAAAAACCCACGCCGAGTCCTCATCCACCTGCCTAACAGGATCGGTAAATGAATTGATGACCCTGGCTCACATTAATATTCAAGCCTTTCCACGAGGCATCTGTAAACACTTTCTCCTCTATTTTCAAAGGCTCTCTGCTCATCTACTTTCACCATCTCAATGTGAAGGTGGAAAACTTCAATGGGGGACCTGTCTGCCTGGAAATGGTATGTGTTACCAACGCCCCCTGTATTTCTTTTTTTCTTGGCTTCTCCAAACATGAGCTCGGAGATGAAACGGGCGAAGTTGCTGACGGAAGGTCTAATTTGCAGAGTGACGAGAAACCCTGCTCACTCGCACTCTTACCGTTTCTATCGATCAGTGTCGGGTGAAGCCGAGCAAAAAACTCAACAGCCGTATACTAATGATTGGATACAGCCCGTTGAGATGGAAAGATCTACTTGAGCCGGGAGCAGGAACCACAAAGGAATCTGTCAGCCCACTGAAGTTTTGCTTTGAACTTTATCTTGAATGTGTAGTCAATGGGACGTTTCAAACACTCAAAGCTGCGCTCTTATTTTGTAGGGATGGGCGGGAATACAAGCATTGATTGGCTGAAAGCGAGAGATCAGGCCGTGTGTTTCTGCCACGTGAAGAGGATGAGGTTAAGAGGATTACGATTAAAGATTTCAACAAATTCTTGGTGCAAATAGGATCACTGAAACTGAAGTTCGCATACATTTGTGAAAGCCGGCGTTACATGGCGGAGTAATAGGATCGTGTAAAAGGTATTAGATGTCATTGAAGTTCACCTCCTCAGCCGTTTATGGATGTGTGAGCAGGCGGGGGGTGGGGTGGGGTGGAAGTGGCAGTTGTCAGGTGGCGAGAGAGCTTTTTCCCAAAACCAAAAGGTCGCGCGATCGATCGGCACAAAGTGAGTGTCCATCCGTGACGATGTGTCCTTGAGTAAGACACCTAGCTGCTGCAGGAGAGCGCACAGCATGGCTCACTGGTAGGCATCACAAATTAAAAATCCATTTGTTCATTGCAAAACATTTCAACAGATTCACATTATTTTGCTAGTTTGTTTGTCAAATATTTAACAAAAAAAAAAAGCATCAATTAATAGATTTTATTTGATGACTAAATAACGAATCATCGGAGAACACAATGTGCAGAAAATGTCACCCAAGGGCCTTGGGGGAAGGAAGAGTATTAGCTGCTAGCGAGGTGGCTCGTCTCATAACGCTGTTTTCAAATGACAGAATAATATGTTATGGATCATTTGACTCCTCTCTCATCTCTCCCTCCCGTCTGCCTGAGACGAGGGCGTGTGTTGCTAGCAGGGCGAACAACGGTGCCTCGTCTAATGTGGGGTCTGGCAATAGTGAAATATCAGAGCGCGGAAGGAGGCTGGGAGCGTGGGGGGGGGGGGGTGCGGCAGATGTCTGGGGAACAGGCAGATGGGATACTACAGCCAATAAAAGTGGCTGTCCATTGGGTATATGCCATTCAGACCTTCCTCTCCCTGAAGCTGAGGGGGTCTTTAAAGAGTCATCTCCCCTTTCAGTGGCTGCGAGCTAAAGAAGTGGTATTACAGAAGCTCAAGAGGCTCCGTCGCATGATTCAGTGGGCCATTGTACGGGAAAGGTGCTCAGGGAGTGGAACACACTGTCGCATGAGAAAATTGCAGCGGGTATGGAGTGTGTGTCGAGATGCGTGTATTGTATATGTGAACGAAGGAGTGTGCGGCAGGTCGTTTATGAGAGAGGAACGGGTTAGCAGGCAGAAATCATTGCACGAGTGTGTGCTGTGAGTAAGTAATGGGCGGGGAAAAAAGGACTGTGGTTTGCTGCCGTTCACCCTGACATTTGCCTGATGTATTGCCATGGTGACCTTTCCATTTCGTTTGTTTTAATTAGTATTTCTGCCAAGATGGAAATAGTATCAGATTTACAGTTGAATGAAATAGAAAAAAGATTTCAAAAAATCAAGTGCTTGTGTGATGTTCTTTCACTTCATTGATCCTCTCTCTGTTGTAACATTTGGTTTTGACAGGCTTGTGACTGTCTGTCTACACGTATGAGGAGCCAAATAAAGGTAGCGAAGCATTAAACAACATCCAGACAGGCTGGGTGAGGAAAGAGGAGAGAAAGTGAGAGGCAGAACCGATAGTGGTGGCATGCGGAGGGGGGGGGGGGGGGGGGGGCAGAATCTGCATTAGTAATGCAAGCAATGATTATCAAAAGAGAGAAGAGCATGTACTGTGGCATGAATGGCACATCTGATTTCTACTGTACTGTAGATGCCGAGGGCCATGATTACTCATCTCCTCGCTGCATCAGAACCAAGTCCGTTAGCTTCCATCAATAATATACAAGCTTGACATCTTTTGCCCAAGATAGCACGTAATTGACACATCAACACTTTTTTTTCTCCCCTTTCCTCTTTCCCCTTCATCCCTACTTATTTGCTCGCTGGCATTTCATCAAAAACACAGTAAACACGTAAAACACTCAAACTAATGAATGATTAAGGAAGACTGTGGGGTAATGAAAAGTGTATAGATGGTGTAGGAGTGCTAAAACCCATTTAATTTCATTTAGAGACGGGAATTAATTAGGCATTGGAAACCCAGCCAAAAAAGCAGCAGATTTATAAAACCAGGAGTTCAGCCAGTGATCGTTCACTCACTAGGGGAGTGACAGTTGCTGGTGTGTACAGGAAGTCTTCCGAAGGCGGGGCGACACAAGCATTTTTTTTAAGAGAGTTTTAAATGATTCTGTCGAAAATGCTTGAGTTTGGGAAGTGTAAATGAGACTTGGAGTCTACTGCACGTGTAGTGTGAGAGTTTTTAAACCTGTGTTTTGATAAATTGAGCAGTTGTTAAACCTGGCCTCCATTTACTTCACTTCATTAAGGATTCACTTTTGTTTTTGGCTGTTTTCGGATTCTCCACTCACCGTGGAGGCATGTGAACAAAACAGTTTATTATCAAGAATTCAAGGATTCCTTTAACAGTGTTAGGTTGGGTACAAAGGATGGCTACTCCAAAGTATTTAAAGGGAGCTTAAATCAATAACAGGTAACAACTAACACTGTTGAAAAAACACAAAAAAACGTTTCATCCATTTTTGAGAAAACTAAATGTATCGATAATATTGTTTTTCCTTTTGCAAAAAAAAAAAGAGGGAAATATGAATTCCAGGTTGCGTTTCAGAAAATGTGTCTCATAAATGTGTATTAGGGTGGTTATGCAAAAAAAAAAAGAACACTGAACAGAATTTCAAAAACAGTCTGTAAAACTAGATTTAAAAGAAACACTTTCCTTTTTGCAAGTCTCATTTTGCAGTTTTGAGTTTTTGGACATCGGACACTGAAAAATCTGCCGAAGCCCCATTAGTGGAGGTTTTTAGACTCTGAGGCTGCTATGTACCGGATATGTACCACTTAGAGTTAGTTGACAAGCGAAGGGTTACTTCGAGAGACTTTCTGAAATTTCTCAGCACTTTGAGACAACTGCTGACAGCACTTTTCCATGAGTAGTGAAAGTGACGCCGTTCTTGAAATGGGAGGGCGGCAAGAGAGGGGAGAAAATAGTAAAGGAGACGGAGAACATATTTGGGGGTTGGGGGGGGGGGGTACTTTGCCTTTGCATTTCATCTCTTGAGAGTGCTGACTTCAGCATGGATCAGGCAACGTGTTTGTTCTCAGCGCTCTGTTCTCCCGTTCGGAGGAGGAGACGAGAGGAGCTTTACTTCATGCGCCGTCAAGGTCAGCCATTGCCTTCAGATAATGATATTCCCCTGTAATTTTGGCCATGTGTTGAAGCCAGCCGCCAGCTCTAATAGATGAGGACCCACACAGTACGGTGCGGATGCTTGGAACAAACTGTCTGGGTGTGTTTTGGAGTGTAGGTGTCTGTAATTATGTGTGCAAATATCCACCTCGGTGTCAGTGTCTGTGTTGATATTTGCCTATAAACACATTCTGCTTGAGGGTACATGCACATTTAGTGTTGGGAGTGTTGCTTATTTCCAATGGTAGCTTCCCCTTTAAGATAATGAAGAAGCGTCTTGAGAATCTCCCCCCGCCATTTGTTAAATGAGCCTCAGGAAGGCAAGCCAAGGCAAGGAAATCCCTCTCGAGTGAAAGACACAGGCAGATGAATCATCGCTGTGATAACTTTCCCGTGGTTCACATTATACCAGCTACCGGAGCTTGTGTCTCCGTAATGAACCTCGTGGGCTTTGCAGAAGACACTGCGAGCTACCGGGGCCATGTGGAGGTAGCCCTTTCCCATAGCCCCTGGCAACCTCGCACGCTAATTATGCTGTCGTGTCTCAAAGTGAGCAGGACACGAAGTCGACTAAGCGTGTATGTGTGTGTGACCATGCATGTGTTGGCGCACTTGTGTGTATCCGTGATTGCATGGAAAGTATTAGAACGAAGAATTAGATTGTGTTTTTTTTTTTTTTTTTTTTTTTTTTTTTTTTTTTTTTTTTTTTTTTTAAAGGCACACTGTGGATTAGCTTCTAATTAATAAAAACAAAAATTGCTTTGAAGGCGACCGAAATAGCTGACCAGCATTCGAGGGGAGGAGCTGACCGAGGTACAAATAAGGAAGTCCAGATGCTGTGCTGTCCCTCGGCACCAAGTTATGAACCCAACTGTGGCTGGAGTCATTAACTGCCCGGAATAATTACATAATTCACCTCACCAAGAGGGAGCTCGACTGTGATTTTAGAATAACACGGTAGCAACCTGTTTGCTGAAAATGTTTTGTTTGCATTTCTGCAGTTACATATTTGTTACACCAAAAAATTGCCTCGCCAGCTCACTGTAGGTTGAAACAAAAGACAAAAGAATTTGTTGGCGTTTATTTCGCAACACATAAATCAGCCCGCTGCCGATGCCGCGCTTAAGACCTCCCTAAGAGAGAGTGGATGGAAAGGACACAATTATCCAGTGGGTTGAAGAGAAGAGCTGGCATCCTCATGCAAAAGCTTTAAAAGTAAAAGCACTCGTGAAGCCTCTTTTCAGGATGATCTACTGTTGGGTGGTTGAAAAAACACGCACTGCAGTTGGGCATACTATTAGATGTCACCTTTGCTGGTTGGACTCATCCAGCAAAATCATACACATTGATTTTTATACTTCTACATTGATATGCTAAACTAGGAGATACACAATTGTCTATCAAAAGAACAAATTATTAATCAGGACATTTTGACTTCAAGGTTCTGCGGGTTCCTTTCCAGGATTAATGTTAGCAAAGCTTATGTTGTGTTAATAACAAAACTGTCATGAACATTTCAGTTTTTTTCTAGTTAATTAAGTGTAAAAAAAAGAAATTCAATCCATCAAAATCAACTAAAATTCAAGCTGAGGCAGCCTTATTAGATGATGGGTGAATCTGTATTGATTCAGTGTCCATCAAGACTGAAATTCGGCCATTTATTCAGACAACATTACCAACGGGAAGTGATTTCCATTTGGTTTCAGTGTCAGGCGTCATTGTAGATTCAATGTAATGTGGTTTGGGTTTTGTCTTTTGAAAATAATGGATCTCTGACTGTGACACCAAACTGTAAAATGCTCAGTGGTGAATTAAAGAGCAATACATGGTTTATTAAGGGGTTCTTATTTCTTCGAGAATACATCGATATTTGAATTATTTGTTCCAGCAGGTGATTGGACTGACGATCAGCAGTTGTTAATAACATGACAAAGCACACCCCCTCTGAACATAAAGGCCATTTATTCTCAATTAATAACAACCTAGACAGATGTGTCACCAACATCTGTAACATAAGTAGGCGACTTTGCTTGAATCTATAGGCTTGCAAAGATAAGTACAACCTTGATTCAATCCAACGAGAACGAACTCATCTGCGGTGCTCAGTGTGTCCTTTATTTTCAAGTACTGTGCTATCCATTGGCAGCATCAAGTGTACAAGTTTGCGGCATACTGTCCCATCTATCCTGTTCCACTCCAGGAAGATGACCCCTTTAAGTGCGTTGATGTTCGATGGAAAATGCTGCTCAATTGTGTCTCTTCAAAGCCTTCACCACAGGTGCTCAACAGGGTTAAGGTTCGATACTTGGCCACTGAATTTCTGTGTTCTGAATTAATAATGCTTTGCTAATCCTTGTGTACCCTTGTTTTCTGTGTAATGAAATGATTATATTTTTCAAGTCTCCAGACAATTCTCTCCTGAGTGGTGCCATTGTTGTCAGCTTGAAGTCCGAGATGGATTCGAGGGGTAGAGTACCACTTTATTCGTCAACCAATTACACCTGTTTGAGTGGGATGGTTCTACGGACTCATCTGGTGATCAATTCCTCTTAACGAGCGCCAAAACAACATTTTATTATTTTGTAACTTTCAGGAGGGTGTCGTCATTTTGGTGCCTTTTACTTTTTTGACAAGGAGGGGCATTTGTAAGGTTTAAAGGTACGATGTGTCGCATTTAGGGAGTGCTATTGGCTTGAATTTAATGTCATATTATTAAGTATGTTTTTCTTTCTTGTGTAATCACCTGAAAATACGAGTTGTCGTGTTATCGTCCACCTAGAATGAGCCGTTTAAATCTACATAAAAAGCAGGTCCTCTGCACACAGAGCTAGATGCCATGTTTCTACAGTAGCCCAGAATGGACAAACTGAACACTGGCAATAGATAATGCCATTCACACTTTCACATTGGTCACTGGAGTTGTCCTACATGCTTGGCACAAGAGAGAAGTTTCAGTTAATTCATTATAGAAGTGAACCCAAAATGCATATGAGTTATAAGAAAGATTATTGTGATCATTGGTTTAACTTTTCCCACGGTCATCTCCTCAGCTGTCGTTGACAACTGCAGAATTCAGGTCTTAATATCAATATTTTTTGGATGGAAGTCCCTGAAGCCAAATCTCATCAAATTCTTTGATGACTGATGAAGCAGAGATTGGGCTGTAAATGTCTTAAATTACATGTCTTCAGTGATCTCCCTCCAGAAAGAGCGGCTTCTCTTCGAAATGAAAAAACCTGCTGTGCATCATTTCAAGACTAACTGAGCAAATGTCTGAGTGAAGCGGTTCAAATCCTTCACGATAACATGCTCAAAATAAATCTCTCATCCAAGATGCCTGGAAGTGATGCGTCCATCCTAATCCAATGCTATTCCCCGTATGTTTTATATGACAAAAACAGCTATACATAGTGCCCGGCAAGCTATGTATCGGTATCAGCCACCTGCACTCTTCACAGTTGTTATCTAACCTTTACATCTGGTGCGAAAAAGAAAGTGTTGGAGCACTGGAATTATCCCGACCTCGAAGGTCTGGGCTATACACTACAGAACTCCTGCTGACACACTCCATCGGTGAAAGGTCTTCATCCCACGTCACCCAGCCCCCCCCCCCTCCAATGCCTGCAGTTTCAGTGTCCTTAATGTCAAGCCACTTTTGTGCATTCAGCAGCAGCCTGTTCGTCAGAGGAAAAAGGTTAAGACGCTGTGTTTGAGGGTTTTGGGCAGTATGCCTCCCACGCTTTCCACCACAATAAAGTCCCACGGGGGAGGACACAGCTGAAACTAGCTGACAAGGCCACTTGGCCAGTAGGTCACTGTGTGAACGTGAACCAATTAGTTTAAGATGTAAGCAAACAAGTCTGCTGATCTTGATTTTAGACAGCGGTGGCTCACGCACGGATTCCACTTTGCGTGTGTCAGGGCAAAAATGTGCTGTGCCAAATGTTGCCGAGCATCTCGCCCTCAGGGCTGTGGATTCCCAAAAGTAGATCCCCGGGGTGACAGTATGTAACTAACAAGCGGATCTGCTGCCTTTGTGCTGTTTGATCAATGTGAAGTCTGTGGACCGTTAACCAATGATTGTGCCCGGTAACGATGAGAATTTGTCTCGTGCGACCAGCTAGAGACGGACTCCGTGTCCTTTTTATGTGAACAACAGCTGCTCTGTTGTGAAATGATCCTGTGATTATTAGAAAGTTGTATCTCCAAAGTGTGGTGTGGAATTTCTTTTCTGATATTTTCAGCAAAATAAAAAGATTAAAACGTACAAATCTGTGAATATAGGAGGAGATTGTCTTCTAATCAGGGAGCATTACCGAGGATTTACAGGAACAAAGTAACAAAAGCTCTATGCGCAGCAAACAAGCAAAACCAGACACAGTACATTTGTTTCAACTCAACAAAGGAAAAGAAGCATGAATAATTCATGCTTATTTAGTTAGATTAACTTTTAACAGTCGATGATGAGAGAGTTGTGGCTCAAGACAAAACTATCGCCTACCCAAATCAGAACTCCTTTTATCCTTGCATGTTGTTTGTTGCCTGTGTGCCCAGTGTTGGATTTTGCTTCTGTGAAATCACAGAAATGTAATACAATGTAATACAAAATATATAAGAGCAGGGGTGACTGGAGATAAGTGTGAAGTTAAGGTTTGTAAAAGTTCTCTTCACACTTTTCTCTGCTAGTTTTTTTCCATTGCGCAACACTTGCATTCCTGTGCAGCCTTAACATATAAACACGTATACAGACAATGTAGCCAATATTGAAAGCTTCATAACTATTTTTAAAAGAAATCTGCGGGGTCTCTACACTTCAAATACGATGTGGTGTTATTTAGTAGACTCTCCAATTGGGACCAATGGAGCTCCAACAGGCCCTCCCTTGAGCAAGGTGGTCCACCGACAAAAAGAACACATCTCTGCATACGTCTCTTATCTCCTTGCCCCGGAGAGCAATTTATAGGTGTGTACAAGCTGAAGCTTCAAGGTTGGAGACAGATATCAGAACCCCCCCCCTGAAGGAAGAGGCCGCTGGCTGCCTCTGGCCCAGAGATGCTTGCAGCAGGCCCTTGGCACCCATTTTTCACATCCCTCATGCTTGCTGTGGTGAAATCCCCTCTAGACCCCTTGCTGAGAAGCAGTACGGTACATTCTGACCTGAAACTATCTGTTTCCCAACTAATTAAAGCTGCATTTCTGTCTAATCTCACAGTACAGTCTCTTTTATGCTTTTTCTCAGTGCACTTTATCATCTCAACGACAGCAGGATTCTACTTCCTCGAATTCAGCGAGAGCGGGGCACACAGCGGGGAGGAATATTCAACAATTAATGGATATATAAGACTTAAAATGCACAAAAGCAAGATGTGCCATCGCAGTTTAAACAAGAGATTGCTATGCAGGGTCTACGTACGGATCGGCCGATATTAAAGACTCAGCATGGAGTGCGACGGCACGCTGGGAAGACAAAGACAGAAAATCAGTCGCGCTGATGCGATGCCAAGGCGGGTTTACATCACTGTTTATGTGAAAAGACAAGTAGGCAGTTAAGACATCAACAAAAAAACACATTTTTTCGAATAACCATTTCATTGTGGCCCTCTATTACCGTAATTATTATTATGCTTTCATAATACACTGATATTCTTGCGTCAAACATCATCGAACACAATTGAGAATTAAATGCATTTGTATTGGAACGTTATTGTGTAGGTTTGTCTTATGCAGTTCACTTCATGCTGTTTTTTTTATAAAGTATACGATGATTTAATATCCTTTTAACCTTTTAAAAAAGTTTCTAAAGCAGTTACCACCTACTCATAGCACAAACATGGAAGTTGATATATATATACATGCACTTATAAGTGCTTGGTGTAGGGTGTAAAGGAAAATAAGCTTTCCAATATCTACCGAGCAGTTTTTGTGAACCTCTGCCATTCATCCTTCAATGCTCCAAGCAATCTTATGTCCACTGTGAGAAGTAGAACGGGGGATTCTGGGGCTCTTTCAAATAGAAGTTTGGGATTTGCTGAGGGGTGTTGAGCCAGAGAGGTGGAACCGAGCCGGAGGGGTTTGATCGAGTGTGGCCTGTGTTCCTGGTGGCCTTACTCTGTCTTCATTCACAAACTATAGCATTGACCATGACCCTTACAAAGTCAGAAAACCTTATCAAAGCTACCAAAAACACAACAAATGCAGACCTCAAATATAAAGTGCGAGCATCATCTAAAGTAACTTTTCACATGAGACAGAAGAACAGGAAGTCTGAACGTCAGATTAAAGCACACGAAACACCCCTCAGCTGATCACTACTTGGTTTCTCCCAGAACCTTTAATAAGAGAGTAAACATTGCAGAGGTTAGTGGTTTCACATTGCATTATCTTCATTATCTTGACATGGCATGGGTTAAAAAAAATAAATGAAAACATTGTTCCATGTTGAACCAAACTTTGTAAATCCAAACTTTGTAAATCTTCAATAAGTTCCAGTTTAGAGGCAGTTGCTATGTCTACAAATAAACCTTTGTGACAGTGGGATTTTTTATCAGCAATGTAATATTAATACCACAAAGACGACTTATTGTCTTTTCTTTCGGGCACTACTCGTGCATGCAATACACAATGGACACTTCTGTAAAGTAAATAGGAAGGGCTGGCTTCCTAGCTACTGTTGCTGTCCATGGTGCTGAATCGCTGTCAGCGGTTCCGACTGTATATTCAGAGAATGAGGGGCTTTTCGAAGTTACATATTTAACTGAAAGCCTTTTTGTGATCTCAGTCTGCAGATTACTACATCCTTTGTGAACCTTCGTTAAAGCTGTGTAATCCTTAAAAACCTCCGGTGTAAAAAGATCTTTGCTTGTATAGCAATTCACACATTTTATGAAAATTTAAGCCATACTTGGATTGCAGAGAGTTTTATTCATGTCACTGATTACCTGCACTGGGAAATTCACGGCATGACCACAACGTGTCCGTGCAAAGTTCTTCGGGGGAAATGCCATTTGTTTTGTACAAATTTTGACATGATCAACTTTTATGAAGGGGATATATGTTGGCTAGGTTGGAGGTCCATCTGGCACTATGGGATGCCCTTGTCATTAAAGGGGGGGGGGGGACACAGCATGGACATGCACAGGAAGCAAGGCGACAGATGCCAAAAAAGAAAAAAAAAGAAACAGACAACAAATACAAAAAAATTATTGACAGGAGCTGCAGCTGGCACCTGGGGGTGGCATATCCTTGACATGCAGCCGCCTTTCCTTGATAACAAAGTGCGAGACAAGAGCGTGAAAACCAAAGAGAGTATGTGTGAATGTGTGTTTTAGTGTTTGTGTGTGGCAGACTTTTCCGCTGCCTCAGCGGTGTCTGTCTGTCGCCGAGGGGCCCCCAGCCCTGGCCCCGAATCAGCCGCCATGCTGTGTCCACTCAGCACTTCCCCTAGCCACTGGTAAATTAGTCCCAGCAATATGCCACACCGCTCCCCCCACACCCCTCTCTCCTGTGTGCTATTGTTCATGCCCTTGAGGAAAGTGAGTGTGTGTGTGTGTGTGTGTACACACTTGTGCTGATGCGGATGTGTCTGTGTCCAATGTTGTTGAAGTGTTCAAGGAAACTTGGCTTAGGTCCATCAAAAATTAGTAGAAAATGAATGCCCAATTACTAAAATACAGTACGCTTATGACTTTTGTAATTTATAGATCCCATGAGGGAATTCGGTCATCAGTACGTACAGCAGTTATCTCCAGCTCTATAAAGCAAACAAAGGCTACGTTCACAGATGCAACCAATCATGTCACACACAGAGAACTTCCCATTGGTCCAAAAAATACACAATGGACACCCGAAATACCGGTTGGGAGCCCAGTGACTGCCGGCCTCTGAGTTAAAATTAACAAAATCAACAACATGTTAAATACTTTGTATTACTCCTAAAAAAATGATTAATATTTAACTTCAACGGGTTCTGTTAATTAAGTCAAACAAACTAAAGTAAGATGTGAGATGCAACTGTTTGACATCCCGAAACAAAGTCAGTCAGCACTCCCACGCAATTTGTATAACATGAAGTTTCATGAAATCAGAGTTCTGCTTTGTGAAACATGACGAATTGAGAAGAAGAACTGAGCGGATTGTGAAAAAAAAAATCGTATTTAGAGACATGACTACGCTACTCTGAAGGAATCACATCTGTGACACAAGAAAAAACATCTGATTTTTGTCATTTTTGCTTGCAATGTGAACCTTTAGCCTGAGACTGGTGAACATCATTAGAATCAATGAATGGATACCAAATGTGCCTCTTCAATTGATTTTTTTCTTTGGACACCGTTTCATGTACAACATAAAGCATCTGGTCTCACTGATGCTTCTTCTAAATGAGTTATACTGTTTGCCAGGGTGACTTTGAGTCACATCATTTATTTATGAGGAAGTACTTTTGTCATATGAAGCATCAGGCAGTAGGTGTTCGGGGCATGGTATTGAGTTTCTAAATCATTGTTACTGGTTACCAAACAGGATGCGACAGGATGTCAGGGTGTAGGGAACGTTCTGTAATATAGCATCAGTTAACTTCTTCAGCCCACGGATCACATTAAGTGCGGACACTTAAATCACCACCAGAAATACAGCGCTTCAATCAGTCTACAAATGTATCATTTGGCACACACACACACACACACACTTCTCAAAATGCTGAAGCTCAGAAACATGATTGTTCACTTTTACATCCCCCCCAGCAATGTATTCATTTATTAACACAAGATAAGCTGTTCAGCTGTGTGACGGGTGGATTGTAAGTCAGAATGTATAAATAAAGACATGACATTTCATGGGAACCGCAACCCTGGCCATAATGGTGCAGATTCACCCAGTGGGTGGTGGAATTAATGAGGCCATTTGCACCCAAGGCAACCAGTCATGCCTGCAATGCCACTGCAAGAGATGGACCGGCCATGCTATCTTAACCACCAGCAGGATGGAAAGAAAACATGGATTTTGTGATCTGAGACCCCCCAAGGGTGAATCAGATCACTGAAGTTGACCCGTAGCCTGAGGCTTTGGGAAGCTATACAGATGATTGTTCTTACCCCTGATCAAAGAAAAGTCACCTGCGGATTTATTTGCCACAGCTGGGGCCCCTCACCTGTATAATGCTCATGGATAACTGCAATGAATTACCTTTACAGATACAGGTATACAGCAGAGGATACGTAGCACCGCGTGGACATTCAGCGGCATACACTAGGACGTTTCTTTTTTTTACTATTGCACACATTCAACACTTACAATTCTGTTCAAACAAGTATTTGCCGCCTGTGTGGCAACTTATTTTTCAGTGTACTTTACCAGAAAAACTTCTGGTAAAGTACAATGCCTCTTCCAAAGAAAGCATGCCCAAGGAACCCTGTGATTCCCATCCTGTAATCTTCACCCCTATCCTAGTGAAGCATTGGAAAGAATTCAGTTCAAGAACAGATTGAACAAATTCCCACCAGAAAATATTTCGGCGGACGCTTCTGTACCTTGCACTGCACTGATAGATTATATCTACAGCAAAGTAAAACAATGCATTTTCTCCTGTAGGACACTGAGGCAATTTGAAGCAAACACACAAAAGTTATTATTTTGCCAATCTATAACATGTTGCAGAATGGATTCAGTGCATGGTACGGACCGTATCTGCTCAAAGACTGCGGGTACTACGCTTGAGTTTTCAAACTGCAAACACTAAAAGAATGTTGTCTCTTGCTGGTTATATTACATCAGACGCCGCTCATATTTTATCTGAGGAATATCAGCTTTTGCCATCAAACAAAAGATTTAGAGTCCCACAGGCTAGACCGAACAGGCCGCAGAACTCGTTTGTTCCCCAGTCTGTCCACCAATTAGAGCTTTGGTTCAAAGTAGGCCTGCGTGGAGACTAAACACTGCATGTGAAAGTGATCGCTTAGACTGCAGCTACTTGTACGTCTATGTCTGGTGTAACACTTGTAAGCAGTATTTGTTTCGTTGTTTGGTTAAATGTTGCGGTTTTTTAAGTGTTGGGTTGAAGGCAGAAAATGCAATCATATATCCGAAAGTCTATTTACACATTCATAGGTCATTTTCAAACCAGCTAAATCAATAACAAAAAAGCCTTCATACAACAAATAAGCTTGCAGGCTGTTCTGACCCATGTTGCTATGGCCATTGACAGAATCCGTGTAGTATAAACACATGTTCATACACAGACTGACTTGCAAAAGAGGAGCATGGTCAATATGTGGTCTCGCATCTCCCCTTTCACCAACGACCTCGGTCAGCAGAGGAAGAGATTGATCTCCAGATCAAAATTTCCAACAATTGCACAAACAGCATAACTGTATCGTCTCTAAAGACGGGGGTGTAAAAGTGATACGTCTTTTCATGCATGACTAAATAGCTGCGGAGGAACCTGAACGCGCCAATGCCGGAATCCAAAAATGCCCTCTCTCAGCTTTCAACACCACACATTAAAACGGAAACGCGGCCTCCTTCCGCAAAAGTGCTGAGTATCGTGAGGTTGTGCTATTGATATATGCCTCGGATCAATCTCCTTGGCTTCCCAGCCTCTGCTTAAAAATCAGACAAAAGCGGCAAGAGTTAGATGTTAATTTTCTGTTGACAGGGACTCGGTGTGAGGTCTGTAAAGGGCACCCAATTTCAGATAGGAACAAAAAAGGTTATGAAATGGCGCCCTTAGCTGAGCTACAATGTAATGTAACTCCCGCAACACATGCTCGGGGCACAGGTATTAGGATCCAAAGGGCACTCAAAGAAACTTGTAAGTGTGCTGAGAACATGCTCGGTTGGCTCTCGTTGCCATAGTCTGGGGAAATGCAATTTTAAATTTGTATGCAGACTGTGGTGGAGCAGCTCCTGACTCCAGCATGTAGCTGGATACCCAAGAGATGAAGTGCTGATATCATGGGTTTTGTGGATTTTTCTCGTTGCATTTGGCTCCACACAATGCCCGCCCATCCACGTCTCGACTCCTTTCACCTTTTCTCTCACTTACTGGATATTGTTGTTCTCTCGGATCCCTTTTTATTCAAATGCCGGAAAGCACCTGGCCAAGTTAATACCATTTTTCGGGATCCCTTTAGCATATCAAATGTCTTCTGTCAAGGGTCGTTTGCATATCCTCTTGTCTTCCTGGGGAGAGTGGTCTCCAGTGATAAATGCAGGGTCATTAAGGGCATGTGCTGCATGCTAAAGACAAGCAGAGCGTTTAGAGATTATGAATATCGCCGATCAGCTGATTCTACTTGTCCTTACTTCATTTGGGTTCTGTACTCGAGCCATTAACCGGTTCCACGAAGAGCGAGAGCAATCAGAGTGCTTGCCGAGGCGTCTGTCTCACCATCGTGCCCAAAGTTGTTTCCAGAATGGCCGGGATGGCGATGACACCTCATTAGTGCTGCCTTGTGAATCCAGCTTAACTTTCCTTATTGTCGATAATTGTCATGGAATGTGAAGCGCCTGACTATTTAGGGAGACAATGATTTTTTTGCAACACAATGTGCTGACATCTTCTGCCAACCAATTAACTAATATGTGTAAAGAAATGCTGCAATATTTTTCAGCTTCTTTTTGGATGTGTGGGAACGGTGAAGACGGTGGATTGAAGGCGGTGAGGCACCGACAGAGCGGCCCGTAGAACCTGCTATTTAATGCAGCGAGGCACATCTGCCAAATACATGGGTAGCTTTCTCCCTCTGCCCTATTGTCAGTGTTCATTTCTTTCACCCGCAAGTGGACTTTCTGCGCCATAATCCTGTCACTTTGGCCGCTCTGTTTGAGTTTGATATTTTAATTTACTCGCTGCGTGGCTTAATGGAGCATTTATTTATGGGGAATTTATTGACCCTAGGGTCACATTGTTGTTTTTCATGTTTTTAAATTTCTGCTGTTAAGCACTTTGCGATGTCATTTCTGTGAAAAGCGCTCTACAAATAAATTTAATTTATTCATTCATTCATTCATTTATAAATGCTTTGTAAGGCATAAATAGTCCTCACTTTAGATGAGGTCACATAAAACACTTTACTAACGAGTAGTAGCGACCTTAATAAATCATGAATTAATTATGTATATCTATATATATATATATATATATATATATATATATATATATATATATATATATATATATATATATATATAAAAAAAAATATATATATATAGATATATATATAGATATATATATAAATGCATGAATAATGTACATCTAAATAAGTTATTAATCATTTACTAACACTTTATAAATGATCTTATTAATCATCTACAACTCCTTAATAATTGGTGTGTAAAATATATAATACATCATTGACAAATGGGGAATCCATAATTTATAAAGTATGAAAACACAATAGACGGGCTTATTAATCAAGAATGAAACCTTTATAACTGTTGTTACGAACTGCATACTAATGAATTATGAATGTAGGAACAATGCTTTATAAATGATGAATTAAGTGTTTACACATACTTAACTAATGCTTCATAGTGTGTCGTTATTATAAAGTGCTACCAAAACCTTAAGAAGAATTGTTGGAAGGGGGAGTAGTGAAGGTGAAAAGTAGAAGGGTTTGATGCAATGGCTGAAAATACCCAAAACTAAGCAGATGTTGTGTAAGGCAGTCGTGGAACGCAGGTGACACCTGGCATTTGGTGCGAGAGCAGGGCAGAGATCAACCGAGCCTCTTGGATGCAATTGATAGGAGGGCACATGACACCAGCAGCATATTTGTTGCTGTAAACCCGAGTTCATCCTCGGCCTTCTAAGGTGCTGCAAATACTGTTGACTTTAGGAATATAAAATATTTATATGCGGCTTCACCTACCGGATGATAAAACACGCCATGTGACTGCGATCCTGCGGTGGAGGCATGTCTGATATATACATTTGTAGGGTTTGATGACAGCAATAACAATGCAGGCAGAACTGCTGGTTCGGCAGGCACAACAGACGCCGCAGATTGCAGCGCGCCATATATTTTATTTTTAATCATGCAAAGCCCAGAGTCTAACGACCAAAACAAAATGCTACATCAACGATAATGATAATGGCGCTCATGATTAAGAAAGCAAAGCACTAGTAAAGTGTAAGAGAGTTTTTGCGGTGACAGAAACCACATTTACTATCCATATGGTTGCCTGTTGAACCCCATAACTCATGGTACAATGGCAAGGAGAAACCTGGGAGGAACACTAAACAAGCAAACACAGTCAGGAATAAAAAAATTAAAATCACCGAGCCAAGCCGCACAATTACCCTTAAATAAATCAAAGAAACAACATTCATTTCCGCTCATTTATAAATCACGGATGAGATTCTGGGTACTAAAAGCTGCGGTGCAATCAGTAAGTGATTAGTTCACATGCAATTTCAACTCTGACACTACACACAGACACTAAAAAAGAAAAAAAATGTCATAAATTAGAGGTGGTGATCATCTTCGTCAAAATGTGCCGAAGAGTGGAAAAGCGGGGCAGATGGCAGACGCTTCATCAATTGGCCTGTTCAGCGACACACACCAAGTGGCTTTGCCAGAGCAATATCAGCCCCCATCCCATATGACCAATTATCAGGGTTTCACCTTGGGCTGGTGGTGGTAATGGTGCTGCTGGTGGGTGGAAAGGACAAGGAGGGGGAGGGGGGAGGGGGGAGGGGGGGAGACCGGAGCAGCTCCCGATGAAGCAAGCTACGTTCTTTTTGTTGTTGGTCGTCTTGAAAATGTTCCTTTTCCCTCTTTTACCCGTTAAAGTACGGAAGAAACTGCTGCGACAACAACGGAGTACTCGAACGCAGTACGTATTGTTATTGTGGGAAGATAGTAAGAGGTTGTTTGTGAGGGGGGTGTGATCCGATGCTTGCGCTTTGATGGCGATGGCTGCAACCATCCTCTAAATTTGTCAATTACACCTCCATTGTGTTTTGCCATTGTTAGGCCCGTTTGCAAGCCACACAGAGCCAATTTCTGGCTGTGCTCGACAGGGAATGCCATCTTCAGACGCCACATGGGGAACTGTGTTTATTGGATTTGAGAACCTGGCCGGAGATAAGGTGAATTACCCTGTTGTGTCATCTCCCAGATGACGCGAGTGTGAAATACAAGTTGTTTGATTGAGGGAAGGGAAAGCAAATCACGCCCGCAGATTGATGGGCGGAATGCGTAAATGCCTCAAGTATTTACCTCCTACTCGATACAGCCTACCACCACGGATGGCTGATAATCAAACATATTTATTCAAAACCATATTTTGAAAACTACATTTTTTGATGAAATGTTATTTCATGCTATTAATTATTAAGTCAATGATGTCCTTATATAATTGTATACATATTTAGGTTTAATTCGTCAACTTTGATCACGTGGAATGGCAGAGGCTGAAAGTTTCAATTATCTAATTCATATTTTTGCTAAATAGCAACTGTTTACAACTTTTACATATTTTATCTAAATCCGGCAAATTTGACTATTTATCCATTTCAGCTTATACCAACTATTTTTCCATTGCTTTCAGCCAACTATTCCAACTGTTTAGTCCTCACTGTCAGCAAACTATTTGTACTGTCCATTTAATAAGTTTAGCTAATAATTTAAACTGTACATCTATTACTATAAGATAACAATGTATCCAACTAGTCATTCCTTATAATAACGCTTAATTCAACCAATCATGCATTATTTTAGCTAACCGTTTTAAACCTCTGCCCACTAGTTTAAATGCAATCACTCTGTCCAATACTTTTTTCCTGATAATTCCAGATAGGATCATAGCTCACACCGCCTGGCCATCGACGAAGGACCCCTGGGTATAACTTACGGAATCGGACGATCACATCGATTTGTGACTCAACAAGCTAAACAGTAAAAATCCAGCAAGTATCATGTTCTGAATTGAACAATGTCTTATTGGAATTCTTTGTCAGCCAACAAGAGACACTGGCATACAGAATCTGCCTCCTAACTTGAATTCCAAGTGGGATGTCTGACACCAACGCCGCTGCTCCACCTGGCTCGAGCGTCTGCTCTCACCTTTGGGGAGAGCGAGTTGAGCTCTTGCCAGCTCGTCGATCGGTCAGAGAACAGTTACGCACGGCCAACTTTCTAGCTCTGCCAAGACTGTTTTGCATGCACGCATCTCCTTTCACTTCTGCTGCTCACTCTTCTTTCCTCTCGTCTCTTCTCACCTCCCCTCCATCCTCCTCACCACCTGTCCCACATCCGCTGAGATCGAGTGTGAAGTTTCTCACTTTTGTTATCAAGACAAGGGATTGCGAGTGTGGGTGGGTTGTGTGTGTGAGAAGGCGGCCGGCACCAGAGACTTGTGGGGTCTTCAAGCCTGCTGGACCTCCTATTTCCCCCCCCCCCCACCAGTAACCCTGTCGCGGCGCTGAAGTGGGGTCCATCTGCTAAGTGTCCTTGCATCTGCCTTCCCAACCCACAGACGGACCTCTCGCTACGCCACAAGTTCATCGAGAGTACAAACCAAGCGGAACACTTCTTGTGTTAGACAGATGGACTTCCTTAGTTAAAAAGTAGAGTATGACTTACTGGAGTTACTACGCGATTTGGCTGAAGTGAATCTGTTCATGAATGGTCTGCATTTGTATTTATTTTTCCTCTTTTGGTGTATGCGGATTTGCTCCGCGGCAAATAAGACACGAAGACATGCTATGGGAAATGACAGACGAGGTTAGTCACCTTTTGCAGTGTAGTCGTCTGTTCCAGTCAAACCTGGTGAATCATTCACATAGAGTGAGCTGGAAACTGCCAGCCAGCATTCGTTCCAAGTGTTAGGTGAGAGGTGGAGAGAGACAAGGGAAGACCAGCATCTGAACTCCATTAACTCTTTATGTATTGTTATTCAGCACACAGTGTATTCTCTTGTGTCTGGTGGAGGAGCCTAAGGGGAGATAACCAGAAACTATGTGACCGGGCTTTTGATGAGCCTAAACAGCATCCACAAGTGCAGCGTTTGATATTAGTTTACTGGGGTCCGGGAAAAACAAAGACAAGCCAATTCTGTTGACTGGACTCAAGGCCCACGAAACTTAAAAAATGATGATCCCAAATTGGTGAATAACAAAGAATATTTATGTATTTAACGATAGATGAACATATTATACATGAATATACAGATATTCGGCCTCCCGACAAAGAAAAAACATGTCAGTTTCACGTAATCCATTCATAGAGGTCTCAGGTTATAAATTCACAGCCATCATAGCTCGATATCAATTAAGGCAGAAACACTAAATACCTTCAAGGCTCATGAACGAATCAATGTGTTAACAACATGAAAATGTTCTATCCAACTCTCAGAAAAGTGGAAAACACAGAAATAACATTTGGAATCTGAAATGGCTCCGTCTTGCAAAAACAAAGGATTACTTCTCGTCCCTCAATCAAAAGAGAAGGAGCTCGGTTCACTTTCCCTTCTGCGCCTTCTCTTCCCTTTCAGAATCACATCACATTGAAAGTTTCAAATCTGAGCTGAACAAAGAAGACGACGACAATTAATTTAAGGCCTTTTATTAATCACGTTCAATTTCATATCAGTCTCCAGGGAGAGAGATGTTACGATCTCAATGTTTTGTCTCATTAGGTTTCCTTCTCCTATCTATTCAGCGCAGTAGTTCATGTTTATTTATTTAACTTGATATGGTGCACAATGGAGGTAATGTGTGGATGAGAACGCATGCTTGAGTGGAGAGATTTTGCAAAGCACGACCTGCCAATTCCGATTAGCTCTGTAGCGGTGAAGTCGCAGACAGACAAAGAGGAAGACAACTCAGGGGATTCTATCCTGCATCTTTCTTTAACTCCTTTTAAACATGGCTCTGCTGTATTTATTTTTGATGTGCACATGTTCGTGCAATCCAAATTAGTGTCAGATCCACTGTTGAAACCTTAAAAGAAATAGTCGTTTAACAGAAACAGATGCTCACCTGAAACAAGTACTGAGCTAGTAGGAGTTTCCTTTTGTGTACGGAACCCGAAAAAAAGCCCTCTGGTGACAAACAGATGTCCCATTTCATCCCCGTTACATTTCCGTTAACGTTTCTAATAACCATGAAGTATGTTTTTGGTACAAAGAGGCAATTACATGGAAAATATATTGTGCACTTTTACTGCCAGCTCGGTAACTTAGGAGAAGAAATGGTCGGAACTAATGGTGCCGGATTTCCAGCCCCTTCACGTTTACCTATTAAGATTGATGAATTTAAACGGAAACGACAGGAATCCCTGCAGAGAACGTGGAACATAAGCGTCTCTCCGAGGGCCAACAACACAATGGGTTTCAGATTTATTGACAAGTGCAGGAATGAGGGGGATGAGCCTTGTGTTTTACAGTCGACGTAAACGTTATAGTGCACACTATGCTGGTATATTATGTGTGGATGGAGTCAGTCAAAGGGCAGAGTAAAGGGAGTGTTACCACTAGAAAAACTAGATTATTTATTAATATAGGTATTAGATGCTTTTACATATAAATGTATCAATACCAAGTACTATATTTAAAGTGTTAAATATGAGCAAAAATGTACTTGAAATCGCGAAAGGTCAAAGTGCTCATGATGCAGCATGGCTCGTGTCAGTGTTGTATTAGCATTTTAATAATTGTATTATTAATTAGTCATTCGATTATTTGATTAAACTAAAATAAGTGCCTTTTTATTGGTTCTGCGTAATTATGCGGCCAGATTTGTGTTGATATTTCCTTTTGAAATAGTAGTTAAAAGTAGAATGAAATGGAAGTAATCAAGTAAAGTACAAGTACCTTAAAACGGTGTACTGAAGTACACTACTTGTGTACATTTATTTAGTTACATATTCAAAACAAAATGCCAATTAATTAAGTCGTTTTATGCAGAACCCAACCACACAGATGGGTTACTCTAGTGGGGTATTCAATTCAAATTCAACGAGGTCCATTTAGTGAGAATGTCCTCATGCAAAGGTGTCCGGAACGTCACAACAATGTCGAACTTGTTCAATTGAATAATATCTCAACAATATTTATTGTCAGTTTTCAAATTAAACTGGACGAATTTATAGATAATACATAATCCAACAACAAATCAATGTTCTTCTCTCATTTTAAGTAATATAAGGGATGCATTTAAGAATAAATGAAATAGAAAGTTTTTGAAAAAAGTACTTTTTTTTGTTCTTAAATGAAGCGCCTAGAAAAGGTGTTGTGACTGGCAGCTTGTTTGACCAGAGCCTCTTACTTGTGGTTAAGGACCTGTGAGTATGAGCTCAATGCCCAGTTTCAAAAACTGTAAAATACCTTCCATCAGCTTCTCCCTCGGGTTTTTTGATTTGCCTCTCCTTTGGGATTCTCTCATGCGTGCCACATGGACTTTCTCAAATACAATCCTAACCAGGAGTTTATTTATCTTAACATATTATCTGTCATCATTTTTTTTTGTCAGCAACACTTCAGCTGGGTTACCATAGAAACTGCCCGCGATTCCAAAAAGATTGTCAGCCAATTAGCAAATATCAAATCATTTTTTGGGACAGCTCAAGAACTCAAAATTCATGGAGGATATTACACTCTTTTGTGAAGGCAATTCTGCTTTAAACTTCAGGTAATGAGTTTGTGGACCTCTGCCACCAGCTGCTCGTCTCCAGTCTACAAAAGAGTTTCGTCAGACTTCCCAAGGTAATCCGACTGAGTTAAAATGCCAGAGACTTTGATTATAAAGAACAAAAAGGGTAAGGGACAGGTGGGGGGGGGGGGGGGGGGCAGCATTGTTGTACGGTTCCCCTTCAATTAGATTCAGCTGTAATTGAACCCCTGGGGAAGCACTGATCGTCACAATAAAGTGCGGCATTACCTCAAACCGGATTTAGTGGCAACATGATCCTCCACTGCTCTAGGTGAGCCATTTAATTAAGTCCCATTGCTTTTGCAGAGCAGCCATATAACTGAATTAGCAGTGCGGAGACCCACCAGGCACTCACTCACTTCATGCAGCGTCCTCGTCTGCAGTAACATCGTACGCTGCCGAGCAATAACAACAATAGGATTTTGCAAAAGGGCAAAAATCACAATGACACTGAAACTTTTAATACAAGATAAACACAAGTATAAAATATCGCTCGCAGCACACATGAGCTGCTTTTACATCTGAACGTCTGGGAACAATCCCCGGCTGTGTTTGTCACATCTCACAGCTGGCCAAGTGTGTCGGCACCTTTTCTACAATGTCAGGCATTATTGAAGTTGACTGAGATTTGCGCTCGCTGTGACAAATGGCAGTTTTGCTTGGGTTGGTGGCGTTGGTAGTTGGTGTGTGTGTGTGTGTGTGTGTGTGTGTGTTACAGGGGTGCAAATCAGGGCACGCCTGACAAACACCCTGAGCCTCCATCTCCTTATTACTGCCAGACAAACAAATGCTGCACACCTCCCTGGAACTTTGGCCTTGGTTAAAGACCCCAGGACTTCCGTCAGAGTCTCTCTCTGAGCCGGGGCATTTACAGCTTCACATCCACGCACAATACTAAATACACATGCAGAGAGAAATTGGCAAATGTGAGTGCAAGAGAGGAAGAGCACCAGCTTTACCTTATAGACATTTTGGCAGGAAGTTGAAAGGTACATCACTTGGCAAAGTGTATTTCTTTGTTAAGTGTCAGCTCTTGATCAGCCTCACAACCGTTATGCAACAGCACAGTCATGGTCCATGGTGTTATTGTTCAAATCGGGAATTCGTTTTGAAAATCAGTCAAATTATTGATTCCACCTTTTGAAAAGAAGATATATTTCTTTTTCCTGTCTTTTGTTATGTCACATTTGCCCTCATTTACCATTTTATGAAATAAAAATAAAGCTCTCAAAGCAAACAAGCTTGCTCGCGGTCAATTAACAAACTTGTTCAGGGAACAACACACTCACACAGTTTATTCTAAAGACATATTTGTACCATAGTCCAACAGAGGAAGTTAAATAAAAGTATATGTTTAAAACCAGCTAATATGCGACGAGCTGCCATTTTGAACTCTCCGGATCTCCACTGCCCTCGGAAGTCAACAGAGACAAGACGGCTTGCAAACGGTAAATGGGTCAACATTGACCAGCCCACTATCACGTTGTGTGCACTGTCTGCATTTCCAGACGTGTACATTCACATTTTACCAAAGTCAAAGGAGAGAGAGAGCAACTCAAATGATACATTTCTCCACCTCCATCCTTTTATTTTTGAGTGGCAAAAAAACCCTCATTTTTTCAGTGCGCCACCAGACAACATCTGTCATAGCCCTGAGGCTTACACTGACTGAGCCTGTAGGGTCAATAGATCTAAACTGACCTAAATCTCACAGGGCAGCCCAGGCACACCGAGTCAAGCGGAAGATGGAGGAGAGTCTGGAATGAGATTACTTTTCTCCTCTTTTCAGGCGAGGGCGCGGCCGTGCTCACTCGCCTGTCAGACACGGATAGACGGACGAGACATGAGCAGTTAATATGTCAGTGAGGGCAGGCGTTCAGCTATTCACACAGAACAGACACAGATTCGTAAACCGAGGACCTTCCGACATTCGTCGACGATCAACTATCTTTTTCTTCCACTTAGCCTCACAAAATACCCATCCAAGCCATTTTTCATTAAGACACTTTCACTGGCACAGTAATCTCCAGAAAGAAGCTGTGCAAGGCCAGCTGGAGAGAGGCTTTGTTGCCACAGAGTCTCTCTTTCAATCCCATTTTCGGAAAGCCAAAGCTCTAGTGGGTAGATCTGGCCAGTTCCATCCAAACAGGACCTTTTGTGCCCCGCACCGGATTACCTGCTGAGTCCCATAAGGACAAAAATGTCTCCTCTCTAAAGATGTAATAAGACCCAAGGGGGAACCATCTAATATGCTCTGGCTAATCCCTGGTCAGCACTATTGGGTCCAGCTAACACTGAGTTTGGACCCTGGTCTGGTGCCAGTACCTGAGGTGTGTGCATGTACCAGATGTCCTGAAAAAAAAGAGAAAAGAAAAATACAGAGAAGTGATACTACAAAGGTTGACATTGGTATTCTCTTTTGTTTAGGTTTCTGGAATGGCTTATGGATTACCTATCAGGCGGGCATTTACCTTCAGGGTACGGAGGTTACGCAGGGAGGAAAAATAACGGGTTTTATTCTTGTTATTGTTTCTAAGTAGCTAGTAGGAACAACCATTTGGGAAATTGGTCCAGTATTGAGAAAGTATGCTGAACGGCCTGCAATGTAATCACTCAGGTCGATTCCGCAATGTCAATGTCCACTAAAAGTGCTTGTTATTGTCACTGATTGCAAAATAAGTATCTGACCTGGATTATGGAAGCAGGTGCTAAGTGTTTTTCTTATCTTTCCCTGTTTACTGGAAGACAACGGTCAACATTTCAATGAATAATCGAGACTGGAGCGAGAAGGGACAGTGTTCTTGTGCTTGAGTCGGTTGGAGTATGGACAGCTCCATTTTGTGTTGTCCAAAAGATGTTCAATTGTAATGGCTGAATGCTTATATTGAATATGTGTTCGTCAGTGTAACTCCAATATTCCCTCTCCTTTAATCTGTGGTTCAGTCTCTGTCGACTAACGAGTACAACAGTTGCCTCTTTAGCTGCTACATGTTCGACTTTCTATTGCAGCCAGTTAACTGGCTGCTGTTTGCCGGTCGGCAGATATAGCACACAGTGCATTTTTTCGGATATGGTTTGCTGAAAATGGCTTCCTGCTGCTAAAACAAGCTCGATAATAGCAGTGAGACTAAACCTTACAGTAAGTGTGGGGGCCATAAAACCAAACAACGAGCGAAACGAGGCTACACTGGTCTGTAAAGCTGCAGAGCTGGGCGATAATTCTCAGGTAAATCAATGAGCAAGCAAAACCCTTTCATGTTACTGAAGCCATTCGGTGAAAATACATCATTATAACGGGGATTTGAAGTATTTTCACTGAAAAGAAAGACAATGTTTTAAAGAAACTTCACTTCCTAGTTGCCATAAAGTATTCTCTGTCAGCCCAAGTAGGCTTCATAATGGCAATCAAAAAGGTTCTCCGTCAACCGCCCCAGCATCCATACACGTTATTACCCTTATTGACATTCTCAGCATCCATTACACAGTTCCAAGAAAGACTGAGGCAATTGCTCTTGAGAACACTTGACTAAAATTGATATAACTTCCTACCATTAAGACATCTCCCCATTGGATGTATGAGATGTTATCCATCTGTAATAGCTGCATTATTTATGACCAGCGATGCTTTAAAGTCCGCCATAAACTAGTGACTGAACGCAGGGAACAAAAGCCAAAGAGACAGACGGCCGTGACTGTTGTTGGGATCTAAGTGGAGCGTGTTTGGGTTATCAGCATTTAAGAAACTGAATTCTTGACATCAACAGAATTATTAATGTATGTAACAATTATTAATGATTGTTAATAACAACGGGGCACCACCCTGCGAACAGGGACCAATAACCGAACGATAAAACTAAGTCTCATAATTAGTGGTCACTCATAATGTCAATAGTCGGGTGCGACTACACATTCAGTGACAGTGAAGGGTTAAGTTCGTACACAAGGCTACTACATACAGTTTCATTACGCACATATGCACAAGTAATCACAGACGACTGCTCCTTAAAGTGTAACAGAGTTTATTAAATCAAAATAGAAAATGATCAAATCAATTAATATTGCAACCAACAAATGTTATCACACAATCTTATATGCCTAATACCTAAAGTCAAATGAATAAAATGGAGGGTGTGTGTGAGCAAAAAGGGGGGGGGGAACGAGGGTGTGTGTGTGTGTGTGTGTGTGTGTGTGTGTGTGTGTGAGCAAAAAGGGGGGGGGGGACGAGGGAACAGCTCAGTGACGTAGTTAGGACGTGGTGACGTCTCTCATGCGTGCGACCCAAAATGGCGGTTAGCCAACAGGGGACCCGGCGTCTACATGTGGTGGCTGTTCAGCACGTAGCTAGATTAGCTCAAAGCTATATGTGTGTGTGAGGCACTCGAGGGCACGGGGTTACCCAAGGGCTGCTGACTATGTGTGTGCAGGTCAGAGAGAGAGAGGGAGCGGAGAGAGAGAGAGAGAGAGCAATGAGGTGTGAGCTGCAGGCAGTTTTGTAGGACAGTGGTTGAACCACAGGGGTCCTGGTGCTGTCTTGGCTCTCGGCCAATGAGATTGCAGCGGTGCATTCAGGTGACTTCAGGAACCATAGTTTTTTGGGGCGGGGGGAAATTCACACCCTAATGTGAAATTCCTTCAGAGGAGGTTTTCTCTCATCAAACCACAATCAGGATGAAACCTTTGCTTGCAAAAGGGAAGGCCTGACTCTCTTTGTTCACAGCACATGTTGAAGCCATATGGTCAGACCCCAACACTGTGTTGCATCAAGGCATCCAAAATGCCCCCCCCTGCCTTACTGTAGAGTCTATAAAGGCCTGATTAATCACATAATAACACCCCATAAAACGATATCACCCTTATTACTACAGACAGTTAGAGCTAGAGACAGATTTTTGAGGAAAAATAATGTGACTTTACCACAACTTTCACCCAAACAATGTTGTGTTTGACCAGGAGGTTTCCACAAAACATCAAATCTGGGTAATTGACTGGCGGCATCATATATGCAGTCATGTGCGACACAGAAATGTGCAAACACTAATCACAATGCAGGTGACATTGATTGTTGTTTAATGTGCCATTTTCATTTCCTAAGACCTAAGAAATAATTGGAATTTCTCTTCAGTTGCTGTCAGCTTGCCTGCAGGTTAAAATATTTAGTAGGCAGAGGAGAAAGGCGGGAAAGCATGCTCAAGACCGGTAATTAACTGGAAATATGGTTATGAGGTTTTTGATGGAATCCATGTAAAATACAGGCACTTAGAATGTGCAATCCTCCCTGACCGACCAGAGTCACCACAGCAACCCGTAACTTATAGTGACAGAAAAACAGCAGCATCAGTTGTGTTGGTATTGAGGTGCTTACAAATTCATTTCTTAAGACTGTAAAGGACTGGGTGATATTTTAAGCGTTACTCTTCTGTTAGCAGGAATATCATTGCTTAGTGTAGTGTAACGGATAATCATTTCCAAATCGAATAGTTTCTCTGCAAGTTTAGGAACCGGGGAGTTCGTCTATATGTGAGAGTCTAATCGAGAGGCTGGTTCACAGCTAGCAGCACAATTCACTTTTTGTTGCTGTTTTGGCGCCAGCTATACGGCCCACACAACTCATCAAATGCCAACAGTATGTCAAGGCCCCTCACGTCTGATACAGATGCACCGGGCTTTCACCTAACTAAAATCTAAAACCCACCGGGGTCATTGAGACGGTCAAAGCAACTGACATGCATTGGCATGGCCAATTATCTGTAGATGAGCATCTTTGGTTTTATGCTTTTTTGGGGGGTTTTCGGACAGAGATACAGTATATTCATATACTAGTCATGATGTTCTGATATTTGGTGTAAACAAAGTGGATTTCCGAGCACAACTTGCCTTTCTTTTTGTTCTCCGGGAAACCCGTTAGGTAATATTTATATGTTTCTTCATACGTCCCATTCAAGTCACTGTACGCTCGTGATGATAAGCCCCTTCCCAGCTTTGTCAGGCTAAAAGGGGTTCACCTAACTCCTCTTGGCATTCATTCCACTTAGCCTTTACTCTTTGCTTCCAACTCTTGCTCTTTTTCTCTCACTCATAAGGGAGTTGTCGGTCAAGGATATCACCTCTCAGTGAGGAGAGAGAGAACGAGTGGGAGTGAGTGAGAACGGGAGACAGCTGCTAAGATGAAGAGAAATCCCACCGAAGCGTCAATTTACTTATTAATAACAGATTCTTCTCAGATTTTATAACTTCAGAAAATGTGATGGCTGCTTTATTTTATTAAATGTCATTATCATGGGTCAATAAATTGAAGGGTAGCGTACATGCTCTCCATCTGGAGACCGCAGTAGCTTACTGACGATTGCCGACGACTGCTTGATGGTTAAAAAAAAATAAAAAATGCATTCATAAAATGGAACATATGTTTGTTATCCACCGCCGTAACACTACAATGCTGTGAAACAACAGAAGCACGCTTGTGACTGATCACTTAGTTTATATAACATCTGGATGGGTGAAGTCAATTCCATCACACTATGCAAATACTGCCGCGCTGTCCTGTTGAGCAAGGACATGCAATTTACAGTGATGTAAAACAACAAAGAGACAGACAATGAAAGTATTAATCTCTAATTGCAATTCAAGGTAGACGTCACACACAAAACATGATCATCCGACTGAACTTTGTGAGAATTTTTTTGCTTCTTTCTACTTTATTCCTGTATATATTACCATAAACCGTGTAAAACAAACTAAAATCTCTTTCCCGTCCAAGAATGCCATTAGCCCCATGCATATTTAGGAAGATTTAATTGCGGTTACACCCCTAGCTTTATGTAAACATATACTTTGTTGGTTTTGTTTTCATAGGCTGAATCGTTTTGGTGGAAGATTAAAACCCTGCATGGAAGGCTACATCCAAAAACAAATCTGCACCTTTGTCCATATTGTAAACAAAGGGTTGCAAAGGAAGCATAAGATAATGTTGGTGCAAGATACATGTTATAATGTGATCAAATGAGATGCTACATCCACTTATCGTAACACTTGCCCCTTGGCTGCCCACTCACACACCCCCCCCCCCCCCCCCCTATAGACATTGTCAGTGTCTCTGTCACCAGATGTAAGCCCCCCGAAATGTGTGTGCCTCCGTTCACTCATGCATGCACGCGCGCACGTACACACATTATATGGATGGCAGGGAAAATGCGGAGAGAGTCATCCCGTCCGCCATCACTGCAGGGCTTCTGGAAGAGTGGACACCAATTACAGCCAACCAGACCGAGCCAAACACTGCTTCGGTCCACCAGCCGCCCCTCCATCCGGCCGACGCAACCCCCGACACCCCCTTTCTCTCTGCCCGGCTCCATTGAGTTCCCTTTGGTCATAGCTGTACCACGGCCAGCCATGTGTTACAAATGGGATAAACTGCAGCGGTTGGGTGATGTGCGTGTGGGTGGATGTGAGTGGGTAGCCATGGCATGAGAGGGAGATGGAGGGACGGTTAAGGATGTGAGAGGAAAAATGGGTACAATTGTGTCTCTGTGTTTGTGTTTGTTTGCGTATGTGCTTTTCGGTTTGGCCGTGGTTTGACAGTTCAGAATATATGACTGCATTGTGAGCACACCCGACCTACACAGGAAAAGAAAGCAAAGCTAAACTGTGAAGCTCCGGTCGCTAATGTTCCTTAAGTGCTGATCGGGCGTGTTTGTTTATCCACAAGGTTTCATTTATTCCCGTGGTCTCGACCCACTTGGCAGGTGGAGGAGGGTGAAAATGACTAGTGCAGCCGGTCCCTGCCTTGGAAGCACATGGCAGATCGGCAGGCGCACTGGGCCACCATATTGACCTGCCGCTGACTGACACATGTCGGGAGAAGGAGGTGTGAGAAAAAGGAGACGAGGGGTCACCGATCCGCTCGTCCCCGTCTTCAGACGCTCCCCCCTCTCCTCCCCATCAGATGGGCAGGAAACATCTGCTACAATGCCCCCCTCCCCTATCCCCTGAGGGCACGGCCAGCTTGAACGCCTGCACACAGTACCGCCTGTCCAAACCCGGAGAGCGAACCAAAGACAAAAAAGCACCAACCCCGGTGTTGTTGCCCACCCTGGGCGACAACACCATCCTCACATCCTCTGACAAACAGGCTCCAGTACCACTTACCACACCTGACCATTCGAATGATTGATGTGCAAACAATACGAGTGACGTCTGTTGTGCAAATCTGTTGAAAGTCATATTTATGACACAAGACAGGGGCTTAAACCAGCGTACACATGCCAAACGGAGTCGCTCAAGCACAGGAGCAGCTTGATGAGATCTTGATCTGAATCCATTTGGATCTGTCATCATTTCATTCATCAAAATCACCTTCCCAGATCCAAGCAGGGACTCCAAACAACTGGACTGGAATGGAGCGACTACTGTTGGAACAGGGTCGACTGGGAGGATTGATCTGCTTTACAGTGTTGACGGCTTGCTCATTCCTAGAAAGTGATTCAACTATGGATGCAGGGCTGTAATGAAGCCATCCATCAAGCTGCAGCCGATATTCGGCAGGAGAGTTGAGGCTAAAAAGGACCAATTGAAGCTAAAAATTCCGATCTCCATACATGCTGTTCATGTCAAGCAGCACTGCTGGGAGATTAAACCACAACAGAGAAAAAAAATGCATGTTTTGCATTCACAGCAGTAAAAGTCCTGCATTGGTTTTCCATTAGCCATCTAAAATGTGTGTTTATATGCCCCCCCCTGTGCCTAATTGTGTCCTTATATCAGCCGCATACACCTTTACATTTACACTTGGCATTTAGCTGACACTGTTATCGCGCTTGTGAGTGGGCATGTAGGGGTTTAGCATCTCACCCAGTAACCATTCGACAAGCCAAAACAGGCCCCTTGGTGGCTACACATTTTAGGTTGTGAGGATCAAGTCAGGATTATAGGTTAAGATGAGCGCACCACAGTTGTAAATAGTGCACAGGCCCGAGGACTGGGCGTGCATGAGGAAAGTTTATTAAAAAGTATTGATTTAACGACGTTTCCTGCAAGCAGCTCGTCTTTCATTTAGTTTGTTTGTACGCACGCACGCTGGCAGCGTGGCTCTGGGGCAATGTCAAATTGTCGGGAGGCCCACCCCCTTCGGTCCGGACTGACATCTCTAATGGAAGAAGTGTGGTACATATCCGCCATGGTTCACTAAAGATTCATCGAAATGATGTCGGTGATCCCCTGGCTTCCCTTCTCGTGCCACCAGCAGGTCGGAGTTTCATTTATCACACATCTAGGACAGTATTTGCATCTTTTGGATCGATTGGATTGACACTTTCACTGACATTCCCATCAGCCTCAGCTGGTCTTTGTGTTCGGTGCCAACCTTCGATTGTTAGCATTCTAACACGCTAAGCTATGATGGTGAACATGGTAAACATTATACCAGCTCAGCATTAAAAGGCTATTGTCATGTGTGCATTTGCGTACGGCCTCACAGAGCTGCTGGCACAAACAGAAACACAAAAAAACAGATGAGTAATTACATTTACTGCTATAGAAGTATTAGGTATGTGTCAACATGTGTCTTTGCGTTACAGAATTCCCTGTGAGTCATAATGCATACGAATCCACCCAACACACCACCTTTATAACATCATAGCTTTCCTCTACACATCTATTGGTCCTCCTGTTCCTCCCTCTTGCCTCCTCTCCCCTCATCTAAACTTGTTTTATATTTATGATGCTGATGATGACTTTTAGTGGTAATCTGTTATGCTTCCCACAGTTTATGACTATGTATTTTGCTGACGTAGCTATCTGACAATTTATGACGGGGCACAAATGGCTCCTCAAATCGTCGGCCGCACACGGAGTTGAAGCTCCCGGAAAAAGCCCGGCTACGAGATTACGTCCCCACCAGGTGAGAGGATACTACTGCAAAATAGCAGTGGTGGTGTTGCATGGCAAAGACTAGAGAGAAGGGAATAGATAATGCTGCTTTAGCTAGATTTACTCATGATCAAAGAGTTAAAGAAAATGTACTTTCAGTTAATTATATTTAAACGGCGTCTACCTTCTGGTACAGGGTATCTGCTTGAGTGACCGGTGCGATGGCTAATGCTTTAACCTCTTGGTTCGGACACAGCCCAAAAGCTAGCCGTCGGCAAAACTCACTGATGCCCAATGGTTTATTGAGAAGGCTGCCAATGCACAGACCTGTAACCAAAAGGTTTGAGGTTGAAGTTCAGCAGAAAAGCATTGTGTTCAAGCACAAACAAAATACTCTTCTTCCATCATCTGGAAGGAGTGTTTTTAAAATAAATAAATCAATTGAAACCGGGGATCATGATTTGCATATCAAGTCCCTATTTAGCTGTGAAATAGTGAGCCAAATCAGCCTTCATTCTAATTGGTAAATGACAAATTAGACTTTGCCAATACTTAATTGAAATGCTGGGCTAAATGCACCCACGCTGTTGCTGCCGTGCTGTTGCGAGAGTAATTACCAAAACTAGTCGGCGAGCGTACAGAGGGGGTAAGGATTATCATTTGTCGTCATTGCTGGAGTTGTGGGAATATTGCTCGTGGGGTCAAATGAATTCACATTGGCTATCCATGTGGTGAAGGAACGGATTGTTACTCTTGAATACTGATGAACACCACTGTTTTTATGATGACATAGTTGTTGGTCAAACTATTAATACATTTCACACATTATGTGCAGAGGGATAAGACAAAGAAGACGGGGGATTTCATAGCACCTGTGGTTACCGATGCTTCATACTCAGTTTGTCAGGTTCAACCTATCTTGTTGACAATCCCAGTGCACTCTATTTTCATCATCTTTTTACGAAATAATATGTTTACTTTCGAGTATTGCATAGGGCTGAGATTCCTACCTTAGCACCACCTGGCAGCAAACAAAATATTTTGCCCGAAGCCAATATTTTAACATTAAAACACTCCTCCACACACATACACTGGTACATTGTTCATATTCCTGGTTTGTTCTGCTGTTAATATATAGCTTATGCCCTGTAGCATCATATCCACCCAGAGTCCTTTCCTTCTCCTTCCCCTCACATATGAATGTACCGTTGAAGGTCTGAGACATTGTTCAAAGTCCCAAATTAAATTGAAATAGTCTGCAGCGCTCATAGATTATAGATGGTCTGAGCATTTGTCTTTTATTTCTCTTTGTACTTCCTCGAACATATAATAAATCTCAAGATGATGAAACTTGGCATACTAATCTTGGTCTATTTCCATCTTCCACTTGAGAACTAAAAGGGATTTTGAGCCACAGATAATGTTCCTTTCTACCTCCGCTTCTCGGGGGGAGCTATTGTCTGGAATATGCACAGGCCACTTCAGGACAAAAAGAAGCAGCCTCTTAAGTGCAGCCATACCAGAGTTCACAAAATGACTGCAAAAGCAGAAATCAGACGTGAACATATGATTATTTCAGTTCTCTCTTTTCTTGCCGTCTTTGTTGTCCTAGTTCAAAGTACCGTGGGTACCAGGTTGCTCTTGAAGGCATTTTATTATCATTTGCAGACTTCAAACCCAGTTTCACTATCAAACTTAATTCCTTTAACTGCCGATGTGACATTTTTACTCCTTTTCAACGTGGAAAATGTTCGTAGGGGTTCAGGGCTATACACAAGCGGTATGTGACGAATGTCAAACGCACATCTGCCCGCCACAGTTTCATAATGAACCAATAAATTGTTTTCTTTTACTTCTACTTAAAAAGGATTGGATGGCTGGCCGTCTTCCTGCCACATTTCCTGCACAGCAACCGGCTTGAGTTTTGTTTTTGGGCCTCGTCATTTTTGGAACCAGAAGTTACGTTAACAGATTTTTCGAACTACAACAGAACAAATTAAGAAAATATAATTGTAAAATACATGTTTTTAACGAATCTGATGCTTTTATTGGGACGACAACATTCGTAGTACCCCAGTACTTTAACTTCATCTTCTGTCTGTAGAACTCAATTTCCTTGATGTGACCAACATATGATCACATCTACTGATGAATCTTGATTTAAGTTGTTATATCTTCAGCTTCACTTGTAGCACAGATGCTATAGGCTCTGTATTAGTAAGTTACACATGTAGAGAGTGGTTATTGTTGTTACTTGAGGAACCCTAAAGGTCTCGTTCAAGTAAAGTGTTTGTGCGATGGTCAAATAGGGTCTGAAAGCCCTCCCACCACAGCTTATTTTTTAAATCGCCTCCCTCTACACACACACACTTCCAAAACATACAGGTACTTAAACACATGGGCAGGCACCCCCTCAACCACGCGCGCTGCTCATGTTCACTTGTGTTAGTTCAGTTGCACAATCAAGGCAGACAATCTGATGTCTCAGCCTCCCGTGGAGGATGTACACGCCGAAGGTCTTACCTCCATTTCCTCCCGGCGCCGCTGCAGCTGCTTCTGGGCAACATGTGTGTACATAATGACAAAGCACAACAAATGCACACAGCAAAAAAACGATCCTCTCTCATTTATGTCTCAACGTCATTTCAATTTCCTCCTGGTACATTGGAATAATTATTGGGTCAAATAGTCCTGCCGATCTACGAGGAAATAATTGGCTTTTAGCTGCAGAGAGAGGTTTCCTTGGCTGCCTCAACACAGAGACAGCTCTGGAGTTGCTTGGCATGCTTACAGCATTAGCAGGGGACCGGCAGTGTGCAGAGGCCCCAATGACAGGGGGAAATAATTATGAACGGAAGCAATGTTCAAGCCAAGAAGCCAATTTGTAAATGTCTCTCGGTTGCTGCTGCTGTGTCTGTTTGTGTGCTCCCACGAGCGCGTCTGTTTATATCAGAGTGTGGCTTCGCGTCGTATGCGTGCGTGTCGGTGTGGGTGTTTTTATTAGTGGCCACTGCTCAAGCAGATGCTGCGATGACTCCCCACTCGTCACCCCACGCCGTGACCTTCCGTTGCCGAGCCTGGGCCCATAGTGTAAACATCGAAGGTGCCATGCTGGATTGGACAAACATAGCGCGAGCAAGCACTAACCTGAAAACAAATCTAAATGAAGACAATGTAATGGAATGGTGAAATCCTGCGTGGGCTGGAGGCTATGTAATGCATACAAATGACCACATAGCCTGGATTTTACATGAAGAATAAACATGTTGGGGGAAGCAATGAAGCATTTTAAAGTCCTGCAGCAGATATGGCCATGTCACAATTGAGTTTAGCATTAGGTACTGATACAGAGAGAAATATATTTAGAAGAGATATTTGGGGGGAAAGGTTGAATCCAAACCATTAACTCTGCCTAGCCCTTTAAAACGCTTTCCCTACGCTTTCCCCAATGTGAGGATGTCTCTAGGCCCGCTTTTAAGTCATCTCTCTCTTTCTCGCTTGCTCTCTCTCTCTTTCTCTCTCGCTCTCTCTCTCTCAGCCTCAGGGCTTTGCCAGACTTGGAGGTGTCACTGGTATGGCAGACGGTGTCCTCCTCCGTCCCCGCACCTGTCACTTCTGCCACAGTGTCCTCTCATTCTGGTCACCAGCGCTATCAGGGGGCCCTCTTCTATGACAAGATGCCCCCCCGCCCCCCCGAAACCTGCTTGGCGAGCGATCAAACACAGTAATATTGCCTTGCAGGTTGTATTGAGTCAATTTAAAACAAAAAAACAGGGGTGGGAGTAGGGGGGGGGGGGGTTATTTTCATCCAACTGAAAGTCAGGGAGTTTGCACTGTGGTGGCTCAAAAGAGTGGAGTTGCTGGAAGGAACTGCTAAAAATAAGGCTTCATGGTGGAAAGGGGTGGGGGGGAGCTGGGGGAGGAAATGAATATGTATGTGCATATTTATCCGGAAAATGATTACTTGCTGGAGCATTCATTAATCGTTTTTTTTTCATAATTCATTCTGTGCATATTCTCCTTTTATTGAATTTAAACAAACCCATTAACGGGGATTAACTTCCCTGAATAAGACTTTGGTTCTCTTCCCAATTGCTTCCGAAAAGGGCCCCTTGTTTCCGTCAAGTGGAATTACTTGCGAGCGTCTGCAATCTCCTCGGAAAAGAA